>NC_141622.1:29753920-30953920 GCF_047967505.1 Dipteris shenzhenensis
TCCCATCTCTCCCTCCCACCCGCCGCGCCAGCCGCTCCCCCCCCCTCTCAGCCACTCTCCCCGCCCCCCCTCTTAGCTGCTCCCCCCCCTTCTCAGCCGCCCTCCCCGCCCCCCCTCTCAGCCGCCAGCCCCCCTTCTCACCCGCTTCCCTCCCACCACTCCCTCCCACCCGCCGCGCCAGCCTCCCCTCCCACCCCCTTCCCTCCCACCCACCTCCCTCTTCGCCCCTTCCTCCCCTCCCTTCCTCCTCCCTCCCCTCCCACCCTCTTCCTCCCCTCCCTTCCTCCTCCCTCCCCTCCCTCCTCTTCTTCTCCTCCCCTGAACCTTTCTCTCTCTAGTTCCTCTCTGGTGGTAGATAGTTGCAAAGAGGTCAGGGAAATCTTTGAACATTTCTAGGAACTCGTCTTTCTCACTTGGAGTGAGGTCTGGGGAAAGCATAGATTCAAGCTGTTGAGGACTAGATGTTACCTTTTCCATAGGTGGCGAGGTCAGAGACACCCCCATCATGTAAACTTCCTCCTTTGAGAATTCCTCCTCCCTGTCTAATTCTTCCATTGATTCAGACACTGAGGATGAGAGAGTATCACTATCTTGCTCCTCTTCTTCTTCTAGTTCTGTGGCACTGGGTTGCACTGGGATCTTCTCCTTAGAAGCACCAAAAGACATGTGTCTTGTCTTTCAATAGCTGACTGCATCACTCTTTCTCAACCATGGTCTCCCGAGTATGACTGGGTAACTCCTACTTGTATCTTCAATGTCCACTACATAGAAATTGACAGTGGTGGTCAACCCATTGATAGTGATGGGCAAATCCTCAATGACTCCCAAGGTGGCAAGTCATCGACCATCTTCTACCTTGATTCGAGTGGAGGAACGCCTTGTACATTTCAAATTCAATTTCTTCATGATTCGGGGCACCATCATATTACATGCAGCTCCCCCATCAACACACACATTTTTGACACGGCAATTATCTATGATGACATCGACTGTATGTGGGTGCCGATCAATTTCTTCAGAGATAGAAGATACCTCTCTTACCTTTCCCTTTTTCTTGTTCTTCCTTGATGAGAGCCCTTGCTGTAGCTCACGTCTCACCTCAGGGCTTAATGCTATTAGTTAATGAGGGAGCATGATGCTCAAAGAACAATGAGCAAGGTCCCGAACGACCGAATAGTCTACTTGCCTCGAGTCGATGGAAAAATCTGAGGGTGACCACTTACTCCTACAGGACCTTTTAGTCTTCTCGATTGGTGGGTCTACCATCTCAGCATCTGAGGGCTCTGAGAAGGACACCTTCTTCCTGGGGTGGCCCGATCCACGGGTTGGAGAGGGGTCCGAGGTGGTATGACTTCTTTTCCCAAGGTCAAGGATCTCTACATCAGAATCCTAATTGTCTAATTCACTTAGAAGATTCACCCTTGGAATATTGGGACATTCTGTGCGATAATGACCCTCCTGGTGGCACTCGTAGCATACAACATTAGCACGGTCTCTTGGAGGGCGGTTGGCTTGATTTTTGATGCCCACCATCTCAAGCTGAAGATCATGCAGGGCCTTGGCTAGTAGGTCATTGACTCTAGGTTCTGTTGTAGGGGGGGCCTCTTTAGCTGGAGGGGCCGAGGGAGTAGAAAGGAGGGGGCCTCGTGGGCGAGGCTCGGGAAATCTTCGAGGCTGAGGGTGAGAATATACACCTTATTGAGGGTAAGCATCTAAGGCAGGAGGACCATACATTTGAGGTGGAGACAGTGGATACATCCTTGATGAGGTGTGGGGGTATACCCCTGAGTTAGACCCCCCAGGTCATTGTTGCAAGAATTGAGGGTGTTGCGGAGGGACAATTGTCTTGTTTGAAGTGGGGTCAGACTAAACTTTATCAAACTTTTGAGCAATCTCATGTGCTAGCACCATGGTTTCTGGATTCTCCCATTTAAGCTTGAGGCAGAATTCATCACTTGCTCCTGCTATAAGGTAGCCCAACACATGCTAAGTCATTCCAGCTCGAAATCCAGCAATGTCCTCCTGCATGACAATTAAATGTTCCAGGAGCACGGCCACTCGATCCACATATCGACGCGCCGTCTCACCTTCTGACTGCTTCAAGTTTGCCACTTCTAGGTACACATTCTCTGGCTCCTCTTCTTTGCCGAAATACTCAATCATTGCTGCTATCAACCTTGGCCAGCTTTGGCAAACGTCTTCAGCCTACTTCTCATACCACACTTGAGCCAAACCCTCTAGAAATGTGGGAAGAACCAACAACCATCTGTCTTCAGTAAGAAAGTTGAGAGAAACACAATGGTGCTTGAAGGCCACAAGATACTCATTTGGATTTTCATCCACCCATCCACAAAATAGAGGAATGTTAGCCATGCTTGGAAGATGGAAAAGAGAGAGGCAAGATGAGGCTTATCTATGGACAAACAATAGAAAGAGGAAGCTTGAACTAAAAATTGGGTGAAGATACATACACAAAGCACACATAGGTAGGGTAGGGTGTGACTGGTGTATTGTGAAATACTACACGGGAAGAATCTTCAACATAGAATAGCACATAGACAATCTTAAAAGGACCAATCCTCATGATATCACATCCATCTTTACAAGCGATGGTTAGAGACATAGCATTGCATAAGGCTATTCATCAAGGCAAACAAGAATGCCATGACAAATGTCAACAGTTGGAGAGCTTGCACATCACCTTCAGCTTCTTCTAGTTCTTGTAGTCACCATGCTATTTCTTCAAGGGGTATGCAGTCTGGCATCCTTCTTTTGAGCAATGTCCTTGAGGACCTTTCTGATGATCTTCCGAAGTCAGTAAACTCGTATCAAGTATGCCCAACACTTAGTTTCATGATGACCATAACCTTTGCATTCCTTACAAATGATCACCCTCCTTCGTGGCTTGCGGCTTTGTTGGGGTGGTGCTTCCATGTTGAGATATTGAGCTCCACTCAAGATATGCCAGGGTGACCGTTGTGTACCTATGTCACCGACTTGTTAGCTGGAGATGCAGTTGGTACACCGCCCACGAATAATAGCTGGATGACAGGTATCCTTATCTACACTAGTTCGTGGCTCAGTTAGTATGCCACCTTAGTTAGTTGAGTTTGGTTTGAGACCCACATATAGGGTTCTTCTATTTCTTTGTACTAGAGTTCTTTTGGCTTTCACAACTAAGAAGAGGAAAACTGTTTTCAGCCTCCACCTTTGTGTGTATTCCCCCATTGTGATTGTGAGAAAGCCTCAAGTGAGACTCCTTCCCTCTCTCCCACTATCTTCACATGGTATCAGAGCCTTGTTCGTGGTAAAGAGCTCAAGAAAGCAAGCCAAGTTCGTGGTGTCCTGGTAAGAGGACCAGTGTTGCTTTCCTATTTCGAGTTTGGGAGCAAATCTCCGCAGGTAGCACAGCCAAAAGTACAAGAGTGCACTGTCTCAGATTGAGACACCCTTCGCGGTGTGGCGACATAGCAAAGCCCTCAGTGACTTTATTTTTCTGAATTGAGGCTGTTTTGGGGCCCATTTTGAAGGCAGAAGTTCTTTGTAGGCACTCAGAAAAAGGCCCTGTTTTTGCTGTGCGACCACTGCGCGGCTTGCGCGGCTAGTCGGTGGAAAGGTGCCGTAGAAATTGCATCGTATGCCTGTGTGCAGAGATATTGGGAGTTGCAGATTCATGCCTATTGCCTGTTGATGCAAAATCATCACTAGGAAGTGACTGTGTGGTGAAATACCACTTTCGTCAGCTTTGCAGATCTGCCCGTGTGAGGCAAAAGCTATGTTTGTTGCAGTGACAGAATATTTTGCAGTGTTCTGTAATGGCATCTGATTCTCTTTCACAGATTGTCACTGAAAAGCTTGACAAGAACAACTTCCAGGCATGGAAGTTTAGAATGACGAATTTCTTGATGGGAAAAGGCTATTAGGAATTCATTACACGAAATGAAGAAGAACCTGTTCTTCCTAATGTTCCCAGTCAATAGGAAATGCAGGCATTCAAAGGATGGCATGAGAGAGCTAGGAAAGTTATGTACTGGCTGTCTATCAGTATTTCGGACTCCATGATTGTGCATATTCAGGATGCAAATACGCCAAAGGAGGCATGGGATACTTTGGCAAAAATGTACAGCACAAATATGCAAGCCAGGAAAATGCAGCTCAAGCAGGAGTTGCACAATGTGCAGAGAGAAAACATGAGCATCAATGACTACCACATGAAGGTGAAGAAAATTGCGGATGCACTTGCTTCCATTGGGTCACCAGTGGATGATGACGATTTGGTTTCTGTGACCTTGAATGGTCTAGGAAAGGATTATGCACAATTCTGGACATCCATTGCTGTCCATGAAAAATTTCCAGATTTTGAGGAGTTGATTGCTCTTCTAATTTATGAAGAGCAGAGAAATGGGGGTGCATCTTCTTCAGCAGGAACTTCAAAAGAAACTGTCTTCTACTCAAATGCTGGCAGAGGTAGAGGCAGAGGTAGAGGAGGCAGGCCGTGGTAGAAATCAGAATATGCAGCAAACGCAAGAAAACTAGTCCTATGTAGGCGGACATGGTAACTCTAGAGGCAGGGGGAGCCAAAGAGGCCGTGGTAGAAGCCAAAATGCAAACAGCAATGTTGAATGCTACTATTGTGGCAAAATGGGTCATATGGCTAAGGACTGCTACAAAAAGCAGAATGACATTATGAATGGAAAATTGTAGCAAGGCAATTATGCATCTTCTAGCAGGCAGGGTGATGACAGAAATGAGCATCTATTTATGGTGCAGCATATGACCAATTCTGTGACAAGTGCAGAAGAACAAAATGATGTGTGGTATGTTGACTCAGGTGCATCAAACCACATGACAGGTCATGCAGAATGGATGCAAGATGCAAGGAAAATGGAAAAGCCAAGATTTGTGGAGACTGGCGATGATACTGCACATCCTATTGTGCAGATTGGCAAAATCCCTTTGTCTATGCAGGATGGGAAAAAGAAATACTTGTGATGTATTTCATGTCCCGAACATCACCAAGAACCTGGTTTCTGTTGGTCAGATGGTTGAGTAGGGCTTGCAGGTCAGATTTTATCCTCATGGATGCTTTGTTGAGGATATGAAAAATAATGGTCACTTGATAGCAAAAGGAAAGAAGAAGGGCAGGATGTTTACGTTGGATGCAGACATGCCTGAATTGAGTGCAGCAATGTTTGCACATGGGACCGGTGTAGTTGCAGATATTGATATCTGGCACAAACGCATTGGTCATGTTAATATACAGCGACTTAAATCAATGCAAGCCCAAAATATTGTTGCAGGCTTGCCTAAATTCAAGGTTGCAGAAATGCACAAGGTCTGTGAAGCCTATCAATTTGGGAAACAGGCAAGGAAACCTTTTCCTAGGCATGTTCAAGAGAGTAAAAAGCCATTGGAATTAATCCACTCTGATGTGTGGACTACAAAAGCTGCATCTATTGGAGGCTGTCACTATTTTGTCACATTTATTGATGACTTCAGCAGAAAACTGTGGGTGTATTTTATGAAAAAGAAAAGTGAAGTGTTTGGGCACTTCAAAGCTTTCAAAGCTATGGTTGAAAAAGAAACAGGCCTGCAAATAAAATGCCTAAGGTCAGATGGAGGGGGAGAGTACCTCTCAAATGAGTTTGCAAGGTTCTTGCAAGAGCATGGTATAAAGCAGCAATATTCATGCAGTCATACCCCACAGCAAAATGGAATTGCAGAAAGAAAAAACAGGCATATTGGAGAGGTATCTCGGGCTATGCTAAATGAAAAAAATCTACCAGATTATTATTGGGCTGAAGCAGTTGCTACAGCAGTGTATATAATGAACAGGACTCCCACTGCTGCAATACATGGCATGACGCCAGAGGAGATGTATACTGGTAGGAAACCAGATATTTCTCATAATTTTTGGTTGCATTGCCTATGTCCATGTGCCAGATGAGTTGAGGTCCAAGTTGGATCCAAAAGCTGAGAAGTGTGTCTTTATTGGTTATTCTCTGTAGCAGAAAGGGTATAGATGCTATAACCCTTCTACACGTAAGTTCACAGTGAGCAGAGATGTTGTTTTTGATGAGATGAGCAACTGGTATAAACCAGTAAATGTGATGATTGATGTAGATGCACAAAATGGTAATGCTGCACAGAATGCACAGCAGCAATCACAAAATATCAGTGGACCTGGAGTGTCCTCTACCAGTGGTTCACATACTTCGCCATGGACAGGCAGATTGAGATCAGGAGAATCTCCTCAAAGCAATGCAGAGAGTGGTACGCAGGTATCACGAAAAGGAAAAGAGAAGGTAGATCAGCCCATGTTTGATGTGAATGCAGGTCACTCTTCTGTGGATGGTGAATCCAGTGGCTCAGAACAAAGCATTGATGATGAGTTGGGTATTCCTTCTGTTGTTACACCTGGAGTAAGAAAGACCAGGGATGTTTTGAGAGCACCTGGAAGTGAGCCTATTTTGCACAGGTCTACCAGGGTTAGGTATCCTGTGGATAGGCTGAAATATGATGGATTTACAGCCATTCGTGCTATGCCTATATGGTCAAAGTGATACAGGAACCAGAGCCCACTTCTTTTGAGCAAGCCATGGGAAATGAAAAATGGGAGAAAGCCATGGATGAAGAAATGGATGCCTTGGATGCTAATGCTACATGGGAATTGGTGCCTTTGCCTAAAGGCAAGAATGCCATTGGTTGTAAGTGGGTTTATAAGATCAAGCACAATGCAGATGGTTCTATGAATAGATACAAGGCAAGATTAGTTGTCAAGGGGTATGCACAGACATATGGCATTGATTATGAAGAAACTTTCAGCCCGGTTGCAAGGATGGCAACTGTAAGAGCAGCCATTGCTATGGCTACATCAAAGGGATGGTCTTTACATCAGATGGATGTAAAGAATTCCTTCTTGCATGGTGATTTGCAAGAAGAGGTCTTTATGGAGCAGCCAGCAGGTTATGTTCATGCTACTCATCCTGAGTTTGTTTGCAGGTTAAAGAAAGCCTTGTATGGCTTGAAGCAAGCACCTAGAGCATGGTCTGACAAGATAGGACAGTATCTTGTCACTATTGGCTTTCAGATTTCCAAGGCAGATTTCTCACTCTATGTGAGAAAAACAGAGAAAGGGATTATGCTGTTGGTCATTTATGTTGATGATTTGATCATCACAGGTGATAGTGATGAAGATATCCTTCATGTGAAAATGCTATTGAGGCAGAAGTTTGAGATGAAGGATTTGGGAGAGCTGCGTTATTTCTTGGGCATTGAGGTGATTAGATCACCAAGTGGGATACAGCACTTGCAGAGGCAGTATGGATTGGACATGCTGTCCAAATATGGGATGACAGGCTGTAAGCCTATTTCAATTCCTTTGGAGCAGAATGTGAAGTTGAGCACAGATGCAGGTGAGCTTCTGGAAGACCCTACTATGTACAGACGCATAGTAGGAAGTTTGATTTACATGACTATTACCAGGCCAGATTTGAGCTATGCTGTTGGGTTGGTAAGTCAGTTTATGCAGGCTCCAAGGAAACCGCATTTGGATGCGGCTAGACACATACTCAGGTATGTGAAGTCCACATTGCAGTGTGGACTATTTTATGAGGCTGGGGTTCAGATACAATTGCATGGGTACACTGATGCTGATTGGGCTGGTAGTATTTCTGATAGACGATCTACCAGTGGCTATGTGTTCTCTTTTGGGAGTGCTGCAGTCACTTGGAGCAGCAAGAAACAGCCTATAGTTGCCTTGTTGAGCACAGAGGCTGAGTACAGGGGTGCAGCAATGGCTGCATGTGAGGTAGCTGGGTTGCATAAGCTACTCTATGATATGCACTCGGGGGGGTCACTCATCATATGTAACCCTATCACATGAGTTCGACAGAAGGATATTTTTTATTCCTAAAATTTACAGAAATAAATATACATAAGGGACTATTTAAAATAGTTTTGGAAAAAATTTACAGATTTGTATAGAAAAGGGGTACATTTTATTAATGAAAAAATTTACAGATAAGGGATTTTAAATATAGGCCTTGAACGCACGTGATATAGAGGGTTTATACATAGTGACCCCCCCGAGGATATGCATCAGTCTATAGATGGGCCAGCTGTCATTTATTGTGACAACATGAGCAGCATACACTTGGCAAAGAACCCAGTCTTTCATGCTAGAACAAAGCACATTGAGGTGCATTATCACTATGTGCAGGAGAAGGTTTTACTAGGTCTTATTGATCTAGTTTATGTCAGCACAGAGGATCAGGTAGCTAATATATTCATGAAAGCATTGGGCGTAGAGAAGCTGTGCAAGTTCAGAGACCTGCTTGGTGTGCAGGATTTGGGATTGAGCTCGAGGGGGAGTGTTGAGATATCGAGCTCCACTCGAGATATGCCAGGGTGACCGTTGTGTACTTATGTCACCGACTTGTTAGCTGGAGATGCAGTTGGTACACCGCCCACGAATAATAGCTGGATGATAGCTATCCTTATCTACACTAGTTCGTGGCTCAGTTAGTATGCCACCTTAGTTAGTTGAGTTTGGTTTGAGACCCACATATAGGGTTCTTCTATTTCTTTGTACTAGAGTTCTTTTGGCTTTCACAACTAAGAAGTGGAAAACTGTTTTCAGCCTCCACCTTTGTGTGTATTCCCCCATTGTGATTGTGAGAAAGCCTCAAGTGAGACTCCTTCCCTCTCTCCCACTATCTTCACATTCCACTCATGTCATGCATGATTGAAGTACAAGCTTCACGTGCCAAGAAATCAGCAACTAGATTTCAAGCTCAAGGGATATGCTGAATTTTTACCTCTTCAAATTGGTTGCAAAGTTCCAATGCTTGTTGATGTTATGGAACCAAGCCTTTGCTCCGCACCTTCCACCTTCCACTAACTGGTTCACACACTAGTTGAGAATCTCCTTGCACTTCAAGTTGCTTGATGTGATGTTCTTGTGCCTTTTGTAGCCCAAAAATGAACTCCGAGTACTCAGCTTGATTGCAAGTACTTGCAGGTGCAGAATGTTGTAACAATACTCCTCACCACCTGGTGAAGTGAGCTTCACACCCATGCCAGTAGCCTTGGTCGAAGGTTTGTAAGCTCCATCAAATTGAAGGATCCAAGATGTCATCACACCAAGACTAAAATTCGGACATCCCAAGTTTCTCGGTAGTCCAGGATAGGTAGGAGAGGGTGGGGAGAATTCAACACTTGAGCCAAACGTTCAACACCAAATAAACTTGCAATCCTTTGTTGATAGTTTATCTTTAGACCAAAATAAATTACAACTTGAAGCTCGAAATGAGGCACAAAATGTTGATTAGGTACAAATGGATTTCTTGGTTGAAACATTACCAACCATAGCCGAGGCCTAGAAACCTTTGTAGTGAGATTGAGAATAAACCATTCAGGATGAGCTTATCCACAGGAATTAACAAGCAGATGCGCCAAATCTCCCCCCAAGCTTGGGGAGCATCCCACCCTTCGATGAAGGACACCATTTTAATTATCTCTGAAGCAGCAAGTAGTTCGATCACCCACAATGAGTAGAATTAAAATCAAAGTTCTCCCAGCGTATCAGTAGTTCTTCACCATGAATCATCCATGGTGTTGTTGAGAGTTCACGCTCAACATCATGTGATCATGTGTGCATAGCACCATCACGTGATCATATGTGCATAGCACTAACCTTATAGAGTGCTATAAAGGAAAGGGTTAGATCCCCTAACCCTAACCCTAAAAGGGTTTGTATATATTCTATTTTTTCAACGAATTCTAGTGTACAGTTAGTCATTTGTGGTGTGCTCTCTAGCTTTGCCCTCTCTCCTCATCTCCACTCTTCTCCTCTCCCCTCTTCATATTTTGTCATGGTATCAGAGCTCCCTTGTCTTCTGCTGAGACATTGTGATTCTTGAGAGTGATTGAGAGATTGAGAGATTGAGAGAGATTGAGTGTTTCATTCTCTTCCGTTGAGAGAATTTCCGTCCATTGAAAGAAATTTCCGTCATTGCTCTTGAGAGAATTCTGATTGAGAGCTTATGTTTTTCATTATTGAGAGAAGAGTGAGAGAGCTTACAAAGCTCGGATATAGGGAGAGTTCATTTGAGAGAAAAGAGAGTTTCTAGAGACTATTGAGAGTCTTGTGAGAGCTCTTCATGAGAGAGATATGCTTATGACAGAGAGTCTGAGTTAGCCAAGGCCTCGACTTGCTTCTATCTCTAGCACTGCTACTGATTGCTGCCAATTGCTCGACCTTCACGAGCATCGACCTACGTTACTCCTTCCTAGCTCCCAACGCCCACGGCAACAACAGCAAACGAAGCTCCAACAATACTCAAGCTGCCGCTCAAGGGTCTTCATTCGAGTTGAGAAACTTGCCGCATTGACAAGCCAGCCTCAGAGAAAAGCGCTACCTGTTCCAAAACATAGGCGTGATCCTCTCTTCGTTATGGAGACGGCGAAGAAGCTCGAACCTTGTCGCACTGCATTAGTTACAGTTTGATCGCTGGCTTCAGTGTTTAATCTCAAAATACGGTCTAGTGCTGTTGCTCGAGGATATCGGAAGCTTTGCAGCTAGCTATGCAGTGTCAATGATCACTGAGGACTAAAGACCGCGAATATCAGCCGTCGGCAGCGGACTTTACGATAATTCTGGGCGAATGGTGTGAAGCTCAATCCTATGTGCTTCTAGCTCACGCTCATGCGCGCCAATAGCCAGAGTCAAGCATAGCCTCATCTGTGGCGCACGAAGTCTGTGTCTGCTCCTACCTCCTGGCTTCTCAAAGCCGCCTCCAACGAGCGCCTCCAAACGACCAAAGCCCCGCGACCAAACGCGCACAGCCCCTCGACCAAAGCTCTAGCTGCACCACAACAAAGCGGCATGAATCGGATGGAAGAGAGCATCAGAATCAGCATCATCGTCGAAATCTTTCCTAGATTCCGGTGACCTACAGCTAGACATGTGGCATAGGCCTTATCCTCAGGGTCACCACACAGCAGGTTTGGTCATCACCTTATCTGGTTAAGTTAACCCAGGTACAGTAACCCTAGTTATCAAGCAGATAGGGTTCGTCAGTGTCTTGACACGTGGCAGATAGGATGATACCAGGTGAAGTCAATTTGACCCTGGGTTAGTAAGCTTAGTCAGCAACTGCCACATCACCTACCACGTCATCAGTGACATGTCATCAGCCATGTCACTTGTGCCACATCATCATCCACATCACCTGCCACATCATCAGTGACACATCATCAGCCACATCATCAGTGCCACATCACCTATGCCACATCATCATCCACATCACCTGTGCCATGTCATCAGGGACACATCATCAGTGCCACTTCAGCATTGCCATGTCACCCTGCTGACATCATCTGTGCCACCTCAGCACTGCCACCTCAGCAGTCCAGTCAGCACTGACCCCTGCAGGCACAGTCCCTTGCCAGGCACACTGTGCACACACTGCATGTGCACACTCCTACCACCTCAGCACAGAGCTTCACTGGCACACCTCTTGCTAAGCATAGTGCCACATCATCACTGCATGTGACTCACAGTGACACATCATCATTGAGCACCATTTGCACTCCTTTTGCCCCTCCACCTAGATCAAGTCGTATCTCTTGATCCAGGAAGAATTTGAGGGTGCTCCAAAAAGGAAAGTCACTCGATTTTTTGTGCTCTACGTGCTCGTTACATCACACGCACATTTTGGCATAAGTTACACTCACATTTGAGCCTCGCCGACAAAACCACTTCCTTCACGCACATTTGCCTCTACATCGACGCATCTGACCCAGCACTTAAAAAGAACAAAAGAAAAGGAATTATTTGCTGCTCTTTCATCGATCGATGGTTGGTTTAGATCTAGATCAGAGTAGACTAGATTGCCATAGAGGGGACGCTTCGAATTCCCCAAGTTGCCAATCTAAGCCATGCCCGAAATTCCCGACTAGTACTTACTCGGAGTCAGTCCATACGCTCACATCTGATTTCACATCATTACATTACTTGAAACCTTCCGTTCATCAGTTCAGTGAGCAGACTTCAGAGTACAGAGGCATTGCAGATTAGTTCAGTGGGCAGATATCATTTGATTTCACACACACATGCCACCATTGTAAAGCCTATTCGGCTATCTCACGGCATCGTGCACATCATTTTTTAGCCTTGTAAAGCCTCTTGGCTATTCCTGGCATCATTGCCACAAAGCCTTGTAACACAGATCAGATCTTATATACTACAGTTCTATCTTCACCGACGGTACAGAGATTTCACTTGGCATCTTCAGTGTATTTGCAGTTGATTCATACAGAGTTTTTCAGGAAACTTTTGAGTACATTGTTTGCACCATGTCGACTAGCAACCTCAATCTGGAGGCATCTGCTAAGTTAGACAACTCCAATTACGGTACATGGAAATACCGAATGGAGACCATTCTTGTGCTTCAGGACAAATGGGAGTATGTCGATGGATCTATACCTAGACCATTGGCCGATCCAGCCACCAGTAGCTCTACTCCATCTGTTGTCACAGTACCAGCAACGGGATCTACATCGGGATCTACATCTACACAAACAGTTTCCACACCAGTAGCAGATCCTGCCATTGCCCGAGCTCAAGCAGAATGGGATAAGAAAGACAAGTATGCCTATCAACTGTGATCAAGCAGAATGTGCAAGATGTCATGCTAGGACAGCTCAACACAGTCAAGACATCAAAAGAAGCATGGGATATGTTCGCAGCTCTCTACGAGTCCAAGAACACATCCAGGATTCTCACCCTGAGAAACCAGATCAACCAGAGTTTCCACAATAGCAATGAAACCGGTCATGCTTATGTACTCTACATCAAAGACTACAACAATCAACTTGTAGCAGCAGGAGAGACTATGAATCTCGCAGAAATGGTTCAAGTAATCCTGAATGGACTAGGAGAAGGATATGAGAATCTAGTCTAGAGTATTGCCATCCAACGGCAAATTCCAACACTGGAAGAACTTCAGTCAGTTCTACTTGGTGAAGAACTCAGGACTTAGGCCATTCAAGCACGTAAAGGTCATTCTAATGATCAGGCATTCACAGCTTCAGACAGAAGCAGAGGCAAAGGAAGAAACAGAGGTAGATCATACCAGAAAAGTGGTCATCATCAACAAAATCAAAGTCAAAATCAGCATCAGCATCAGCATCATCCTCAGCAACATCAGAATCAGCGAAAGAGGAAATCATTCCAACCGAGGAAGATTCCAAGGATGAGGGAATGCATCCACCAATGTGTCAAACATTCAATGCAACTACTGTCACAAGTTTGGACACTATGAAAGAGATTGCCGTAAGAAGCAGTACGACCAAGGCGGTCAATCCAGTAATCGAGGGAATTCCCGAGGAAGAGGAAATCATCGTGGTGGACATTCTAGTCACAGTCATTTTGCAAATGAACATGGCAATATGTTTCTTGCAAGTGAGGAATTGCATCAGACTGATACAATGCACCTAGACACTGATTTCAATCTCAAAGAGGATTTCAGCTATCAAGTCGACCAAAAGGAACAGGATCCTTGGTACATCGACAGCGGTGCATCATCTCACATGACAAATCACCAGGAATGGTTCACTGAAATGAAGCCATTAGAAGGACAAAAGAATGTCATCTACATAGCAGACACAATACACCGAATCCGGTTCAAGGGACAGGTGTTATCCCTATGAACAATTTCACTGGTACAAAAGGAGATGTGCTCTATGTTCCGAAGCTCAGCAAGAACCTTTTGTCAGTAGGTCAAATGACGGAACACAACTACAAAGTCATCTTCGACGGTGATGAATGCACTATCAGAGACAAATCCAAAAGAGGTCAGCTAGTAGCAAAAGGTGTCAAGGAAGGACGCTTATATAGGATGCTAGCTATAGTACCAGATAAGCATGCCATGTCAGCTCAAATGCAATAGATGCCACTATCTGCAAAATGGCACAAGAGATATGGTCATGTCAACTTCAAGTACTTGTTAGATCTAAGGAATCAGAATATGGCAATTGGGATTCCGAAGCTACAGTTTCTTGGAAAGGTTTGTGAAGCATGCTGCTTCGGCAAACAAAAGCGAACCAACTTTGTCAGAAGTACCTCTCGTGCACGAGGTATTCTTGATTTGATTCATACAGATGTATGGGGTTATGCCTAGACCCGCAGCATCAATGGTTCACTTTATTACTTGACCTTCATCGATGACTACAGCAGATATTGTTGGGTCTACTTTCTGAAAGAAAAATCTGAAGTGTTTGCCAGATTTCAAGAATTCAAAGCCATGGTAGAAAACCAGACAGGCAGAAAGATCAAGGTCATGAGATCAGACAGAGGAGGTGAATACATGTCTTCAGCATTCATGAACTTTTGCAAAAATCACGGCATTTGAAGACAATTCACATGTGCAGATACTCCTCAGCAAAATGCAAGAGCTGAAAGGAAGAATGGGACTTTAGCAGACAGTGCTAGAGCAATGCTTAGTGAAAAGCATCTTCCGAATCAGTATTGGGTAGAAGCAATAGCTACAGCTAAGTACTTGCTTAATCGGCTTCCTACCAAACCGATACAAGGTATGACTCCTTATGAAGCATTCACCGGACACAAGCCACGCATTGGGCATCTCCGCATATTTGGTTGCATAGCATATGCCCACATACATGATGATCATCGCAGGAAATTGGATGCAAAGTCATGCAAATGCATCATGGTTGGCTAAAGTGAAGAAAGCAAAGCATAAAAATTGTATGATCCCATCAACCGCAAAGTCATTATCTCCAAAGATGTAATCTTTGATGAGGAATCAGAATGGAAAACCTCACCTACACAGGAGATAGAAACATTGACTTCACAGTCATCTACAGAACAGATTGATGAAGAAGAGCAAGAATTGCCAGCAACACCCCAAGCAGTGCCACAGCAGCTCAGACGGTCTACTAGGGAAAGCAGACCACCAGCCAGATTGACATATGCTCAGAAAGGCAAAGCAATTCAGGTGGAAACCACCAACTATGCTCTTATGACTACCATCATGGCTACAGAAGAGCCAGTGTACTTCGAAGACGCAGTAGACAAGCCAGAATGGCAAACTGCTATGAATGAAGAAATGGATGCTTTGTATAAAAATAACACTTGGGAATTATGCGACCTTCCACCAGGAAAGAAGGCCATAGCCAACAAATGGGTATACAAAGTGAAGTACAATCCAGATGGTAGTATTCAGAGATACAAACCCAGATTAGTTGCAAAAGGATTTGCACAACAATATGGCCAAGATTATGATGAGACTTATGCTCCAGTAGCAAAGATGGATTCCATATGGTTCTTGATATCACTTGCGACACTCAATAAATGGAATGTGTGTCAGCTAGATGTCAAGAATGCATTTCTCAATGGTTATCTAGATGAGGAAGTCTACATGCAACACCGGTTATGTTGAACCAGGAAAGGAGAACAAGGTTTGCCATCTCAAGAAAAGTTTCTATGGCTTAAAGCAAGCACCCAGAAGTTGGTACAGCAGAATTGACAAGTATTTTGCTGATCTGGGATACATGAAGTCCAATGCAGATCATACTCTCTACTACAAAGTTCAAGGGGAAGATATTACTATTGCACTTTTGTACGTAGATGATCTGATTGTGACAGGAAGCAAGGATAGCTTCATCAGAAAACTAAAACAAGACTTATCTGCAGAGTTCGACATGAAAGATCTTGGACTTATGCACTATTGTCTTGGAATTGAGTTCTGGAGAGATTCAGATAGCACATTCATGAGTCAGCTCAAATATGTTGACAGTCTCCTGAAGAAGTTTCATATGGCAGATTGCAAGATTGCAGCCACTCCCATGGAAGAGAGTTTGAAACTTACTAAAGATTCAGAAAAGCCTACAGTCAATGACAGATACTACAAGCAACTCATTGGATCTCTTATATATCTGACAATCACACGGCCAGATATTTGTTATGCAGTAAGCTCACTAGCACAGTTTATGGCAAATCCAAAATAGTCTCACTGGAATGCAGCCAAAAGAGTCTTGAGATACATCAGAGGTACAAGACAGTTTGGGATAGAATACAGAGGAAGTCATCCACGGTTGCATGGATACTGTGATAGTGACTATGCTGGAGATCATGAGACTAGGAGATCGACACAGGGATATGCATTTTTCCTTGGTCAAGGTGCTATATCATGGTTGTCAAACAAAGAGCCAACTGTTTCTTTGTCTTCGACTGAAGCAGAATATAGAGCACTCACTACAGGTGCATGTGAGGCTATATGGCTCAGAAGACTATTGTCAGAAACAGATTACTTTGATGAGTCAAAGCCAACAACAATATACTGTGATAATCAATCGGCTCAAGCATTGGCCAAAAATCTAGTATATCACTCTAGGACAAAGCACATTGATGTCAGAGAGCACTTCATTAGAGAAAGAGTGTTACTTGGTGACATCACACTACTGCAGCATTGTGATAGCAAAGAGAATGTTGCAGACATCTTTACCAAACCACTCGGTAAAGAGCTATTCGAGAAACACCGACTAGCTCTTGGTTTGATGCAGAGGAAGGACATTCCCATTAAAGGGTTGTGATGGAATGTAATGCTCAGTCCTTCTTCGATTCCCCAGAATTATCATCTTGAGGGAAGGCCTACTTCATGATGTTGATCTTGAGGGAAGGTGTTGAGAGTTCACGCTCAACATCATGTGATCATGTGTGCATAGCACCATCACATGATCATATGTGCATAGCACTAACCTTATAGAGTGCTATAAAGGAAAGGGTTAGATCCCCTAACCCTAACCCTAAAAGGGTTTGTATATATTCTATTTTTTCAACTAATTCTAGTGTACAGTTAGTCATTTGTGATGTGCTCTCTAGCTGTGCCCTCTCTCCTCATCTCCACTCTTCTCCTCTCCCCTCTTCATATTTTGTCAAGTGTATCATCCCACCCGTCATCTCCTTGAACAATGCACTAGACAATCAGCCATTGAAGGTTGACATGAAGATCAAGGAAGAGATCCCATGCATTGGTAGCCATAAGGCACGGAGGACCACGCACCAAGTCCTTCAACGCATTGAGAAGTGACATAAATATCCACCCTCCTCGTGTGGTGTGCATCGATGAAGTGGACTTGGAAAAGTTCCGAATTGGCGATCTATAGGAGATGTGAATAGAGCACATGAAATGAAGTACTTTTGCTTTCTATAGCAAGAGTAAACTCCCCACGGTTAGAGAGTTACAATTCCCAAGATTTCAATATCTAAACAAAAATCATTACATTTTCATCACTTCCAACTTGTTGGCCCAATGATAAGTCTCCCTTTTGTGAAGGGGGAGGTCTTCGGTTCAAATCCTACTCTTTAATAAAAAGAGAGGAGAGGAGAGGAGAAGAGAAAGAGAAGGAGAAGACGAAGAAGAGAAGAGAACAGAGAGGGGGGCACGGGATCTGCTGTTACAGTTTTGCAAAAACTTAGAAAAACTGTCTGCAACCAGAAGACGTAGCAGCCCAGACAACTGTCACGCGGGTAAACACAGTAGACATGTGAAGTGAGAACTGTTCGCGACCAGAAGATGCAAGAGCCCAGAAAACTGTCACACAGGTGAACACAGTAGATGCGCGAATCGAATGCGTGTGCAGAGGCTTAGAAGGAGCACAAATGGTACAGTTTTGCAGATGCGATCAGTACGAGTAGAAGATTCGCCGGCCAGAATACACATAGGAACCGTGCGCAAGAAGCAGGCAGACTAAAAGTGCAGAAGCAGGGAGGTTTTGCATCTGTAGAGATAGGGAAGGCACACAGTTTATAGGTGCAAAAGAAGAGAATTATGCACAGAAGAGGCCGCAATGCTGTACCCAATCGTAGAAGTAACAGATTTTATACCACTAGCTGTGGAGATTTCAATCCTAGCAACCACACCATTTCTATTAGCCAGAAAAGAAATCAGGACAAGAGGCTAGACACTAAGCATGGCGACGCTCAAGGGCCATAGAGGAAAGGAGAACGTGAGGGCGAAACGTTATCATGGAAGGGGAAATGGGATTGGAAGGAGAGGGAATGAAGAGGGAGACTATGGCACAAGGGGAAAGGGAGAGGGGGAAGAGAAGCATGTACATGATGGGAGGAGGAATGTAAAGATGGAGACATCAAGGGAAGAGAACCATGCTTTATTTGAAAGGAAAGGAAGGGGGAAATCAAGGTACTAGCTAGGTGGCTTTACAAGAATGAGCGTGTCTCATCAAGGAATAACCCCCTCCTTTTATAGCCAAGAGAGGGGCTCTCTCCCAATAAATGCATCCTCCCACATGTATGGTGTGTGTGGAAAAGTCTCCCATGTAGGCTAGGCAGTTACACACTCTCAATTGTGTGTGACAACCCTTTGCCTCATTTTTCCACAAAAAGCAAGCCCCATATCTCAAGTCTATGATACTCCCTTGGTCTCTCCCAATTTTATAATATGTTCAAACATCTAGGAGGACAAGTGGAGGGTTTGCACAAGGAATCTTGCCACATCATCCTACTTTCCCCATTATTTAACTTGCATCCTTGGACTATCTATACTTCCCCCACATGGGCCTATCCTATATGGAGGGAATAACCCAATATAATATCCATCTCCACCTATTTTATATTACTTCTCCCATGGAGTTTGGGCCATATCTCACTAAATGCAGCCTAGGTGGAGGGGTGGCACATGGAGGAGCCATGCCACCTTACATTTTATAATATTACTACAATGGATTATGTACAACACACCTTATGGGTCCTCTTACAAGGAAGGGTGGCACATGGTCATGCCCTGCCACCTCAACCCTGGGCCCTATGCACACCATATTTTATTATACTATTGCCACACATACAAACACAGACTCATATTTATGCCTTTTTCCTAAAACAAATTTATCCGTGATAGTACACAAAACAAAGCTAATAAGAAACCAAAACACATGCTTCTTAAATAAATAAGGTGATTATGTACTTCTTCGTATTGAGAAAAGAAGATTGAAGAACATTGAGAAATGGCCAATAATCAAGATGTCCCCTCATCTTTATGGACATTTCAAGGTGATTCAGAAAATCAATGATCGAGCATATAGGCTTGAATTACCTGATAGTTGGAAAATACATAATGCTTTTCATATCAGCATCTTAAAGTCCTTCAAAGGATCTCTACCTATACATCCTATTTATGATGAGGCTCTAATGATTGTTGATGAAGAAGAAATACTAGAACCTGAATGCATTATTGATCATCAACAAACCTCGACCCGAAAAGGAAATGTCTATACTAAATACTTGCTCAAATTTAAGAATCATCCGAGAGATGATGCTCGATGGATGCATGAGCGGTTCTTTAGAACTTTTCCAGACCTCATCAGTTCCTATAATCAAATATTAACGAAGGTCCATTGCAATCCAAGTACTCCAAAGGAGCGCACCAGATGTGGCGGGGGTCCTAGTGGATACTTTGTGTGGTTAGTTGGGGATGCCTAACTAGCTTATGTTTTGCCATGCTAGATGGTCAGTATTGTGGTTTATTCCATGTTAATACTGATGTCGCTAGTGTTATTGGTGTTGTGCTTGATTATTGTACTTTGAGCATGGTTACGGATAGGTTGATTTGACGATTTGTTCAATCGATTGTTAATAATTAATGTACTTGGCGGCTTGAGTACAAGTGATGGAACTCATAGCAAGGAATGGAGTTAGTGCGAGGGTACCGATCGAGGTGTCGCACAGTGCATCTTTTATGGCCATGGGCCAATTTTGTATTTCTTTAATATTGCAAGTTTGAGTAATATATTTTGGAGAGGAAATAATTCAATTTTGGGCCCAAAGATTGCTATGTAAAGCAAAACTCCTTATTCTAGAAGTGAGGGATAATTTTGGCTCCTTGTGCTTTTATGAAATATCATAAATACTCTAGATGAGGAAGCGTGAGCCACTCATCTAGGGGGGGGGGACTGTACCCAGTCTAGTGTCACTTTCATGGTGTGATTTGTGTTCTTCTTCTACAATTGATTAAGTGGTAAATTTATGTGGAAGAATCTACTTTTTGGTTTCAGGGAGATTGTACCCAGTCTAGTGTCACTTTCATTGTGTGATTTGTGTTCTTCTTCTCCAATTGATTAAGTGGTGAATTTTGAGTGGAAGAGTCTACTTTTTGGTTTCATTAGGAGTTCATCATAAATTTAGAGTAAGGTGTACAAGCAATGAATTGTCCACAAAGCAAAGAATGAAGGAAAATTGCCTGTCTGCGCTAGACACTATGCTCACATTTTCTACTAGCATCATCAGAATCTATTCACGTAATAGCAATTACTTTCTCTTGGAACCCAAACCATCACTCCCTTGTAAAGGGTGAGCCTTAAGCTCTGATACCAACATAAAAGCTCTGACCAAGATCTTCAACCATCATTTACACCAAATAACTCTCTCTCTCTATCTCTCTCTCTAACAGCACAGTAGGGCCTAGTACAACTTGTCGAGCTAGACCCCCCCGAAGGAATTTATTACTTTGGAAGATTGTAAAAACACAGAGTTCAATGTAGAGCTATTGTAAAAACGTGAATTCTTTTACAAGAGCTCATGGATCATTCATTTGGCAGCATGCCACTTGTCAAAATAATTAACTAGATATTAGCTACATGCCACAAAGGGAAAAACTCTAGGGTCATCGTAGCCCCTTAGTCACATGGACACCTCTCAGCTATGCATAGAGCTCCAAAGAGCTTGGGTTCTCAACCCCACTTGGTACCTCTATCTCTATTTTGTCGAGCTTTCTTGCAACCACATCAGGTGGTATCCTTGCTGTGCCTTCGTATCCTGCACCATATGCCTTGTGAAGATAGTGGGAGAGAAGGAAGGAGTCTCACTTGCGGCTTTCTCACATACACAATGGAGGAATACACACAAAGGTGGAGGTTGAAAACAATTTTCCTCTTCTTAGTTATGAAAGCCAAAAGAACTCTAGTACAAAAGAAATAGAAGAACCCTATATGTGGGTCTCAAACCAAACTCAGCTAACTAAGGTGGCATACTAACTGAGCCACGAACTAGAGTACATAAGGATAGCTGTCATTCAGCTATTATTCATGGGTGGTGTACCAACCGCACCTACAGCTAACAAGTCGGTGACATAAATGCACATCGGTCACCCTAGCATATCATGAGTGGAGCTCAATATCTCAACACTCCCCCTCGAGCTCAATCCCAATTCCTACACACCAAGCAGGTCTCTGAACTTGTGCCGCTTCTTTGTGCCCAATGCTTTCGTGAATATGTCAGCTACCTGATCCTCTGTGCTGACATAAACTAGATCAATAAGACCTAGTAAAACCTTCTCCTGCACATAGTGATAATGCACCTCAATGTGCTTTGTTCTAGCATGATAGACTGGGTTATTTGCCAAGTGTATTAGGAAGATCTGGCTTTGGTCAAGATGGTTAACCAAGCAATTAAAGTGCTAACTTTGGTCAGAGAGTGCTGATTTTGGTCCAAGAGGGTTAACTTCGTTAACCAAGGTGCACCAACTTTGGTTGGAGAGACTTGGCCATAATTAAGGCACTTTGACTGATGGTCATGCCCTTAATTATGACCAAGATGGTTGACCTCGGTCGACCAAGAATTGTGTTCTATGTTTTGTTCAACTGTTTGTTTGGTGGAGACACCCATAGTGACTAGGATTAGTCTACAGATCATTATTTGCATGGAAGGCGCTAACCTTTAATGGGTGCCATGGTTGTGCTGGCGACCCAATGGAAGCAAGTGCATCCGCAATTTTCTTCACCTTCATCTGGAAGTCATTGATGCTCATATTTTCTCTCTGCACATTGTGTAGCTCCTGCTTGAGCTGCATTTTCCTGGCCTGCGTATTTGTGCTGTACATTTTAGCCAAAGTATCCCATGCCACCTTTGGCGTACTTGCATCCTGAATATGCACAATCATTGAATCTGAAATACTGAAAGATAGCTAGTACATAACTTTTCTGGCTCTCTCATGCCATCCTTTAAATGCCTGCATTTCCTGTTGATTGGGAACATTAGGAAGAACTGGTTCTTCTTCATTTCCTGTAATGAACTCCCAGTAGCCTTTTCCCATCAAGAAATTCATCATTCTAAACTTCCATGCCTGGAAGTTGTTCTTGTCAAGCTTTTCAGTGACAATCTGTGAAAGGGAATCAGATGCCATTACAGAACACTGCAAAATATATTCTCACTACAAAAACACAGCTTTTTCCTCACACGGGCAGATCTGCAAAACTGACGAAAGTGGTATTTTACCACACAGTCACTTCCTAGTGACGATTTTGCATCAACAGGCAACAAGCATGAATCTGCAACTCCCAAAATCTCTGCACACAGGCATACGATGCAATTTCTGCAGCAACTTTTCACCGACTAGCCGAGTAGTGGTCGCACAGCAAAAACAGGGCCTTTTTCTGAGTGCCTGCAGAGAACTTCCGCCTCCAAAACGGGCCCCAAAATGACCTCGAATCAGAAAAATAATGACCCCCACAGCATATAATGCCCTCTTGCCACACCGCGAAGGGCGTCTCAATCTGAGACAGTGCACTCTTGCACTTCCGGCTGTGCTACCTGTAGAGATTTGCTCCCAAAATCGAAAAAGGAAAGCAACACTTGTCCTCTTACCACGACACTGCGAACTTGGTTTGCTTTCTTGAGCTCCTTACCAAGAACAAGGCTCTGATACCATGTGAAGATAGTGGGAGAGAGGGAAGGAGTCTCACTTGAGGCTTTCTCACAATCACAATGGGGGAATACACACAAAGGTGGAGGGTGAAAACAGTTTTCCTCTTCTTAGTTGTGAAAGCCAAAAGAACTCTAGTACAAAGAAAATAGAAGAATCCTATATGTGGGTCTCAAACCAAACTCAACTAACTAAGGTGGCATACTAACTGAGCCACAAACTAGAGTAAATAAGGATAGCTGTCATCCAGCTATTATTCGTGGGCAGTGTACCAACCGCATCTCCAGCTAACAAGTCGGTGACATAAATACATAGCGGTCACCCTAGCATATCACGAGTGGAGCTCGATATCTCAACACAAATGGGCCAATTGTCATTTATTGTGACAACATGAGTCATATTCAAGATTGAGAGACAAGCCCATAGTTTAGACATCCTAGCACCCTCATACAACTATGTTGATTGCAACTCTTGCATATTGACCTCAGACTCTGACATCATGTGTACATCTGATGTAGTGTCCCTGAAAATAGAATCCATCTTGTCCACCATACCCTCGTCATCATATGGCACATCTAGGAGACTATAGTCTTGCTCAAAGTGTGAAGGTATATGTGCACCCTCGCCACCCTCCTCATCCTGTCTCAAGATTTCGTGTAAATATAAGATCTTGTCTCAAGGTTTCTTGTCATAATGGTATCCAATATTAATCACGAACTCAAATAACATTGACTTACCGATGATCCATCACCACATGCAACACCAACGGTGGGTACTGGTTTGGGCTCCCCCATACATCTGCAAGTGGCGCATGATAATGCGACGTTGATGTCGTACTTCTCGCTTTCTCGCTTGCAATGAGTGCAATGACAGGTCGTACTTCTCGCTTGCAATGAGTGCAATGACAATACAACCTCTCCGTAAGCCACTCTATGCTCTCGGGGGTTGGCGCATCATCTGATGAGCTTCCACTCGTCCCTTCCATCTACACACTTCTAGAATCACAACATGAGCTACAAGGAAATCTATTAAGATGCAAAAAACAACCACCAATGAGCTCCTTTTCTCCCTTCTAACCATAAGTGCCCTGAACTGTCGCTATATAGTGACACTTTGCCTTGTTTCATTGCTATATAGTAATGCTTTGCCCTGTTCCATGGCTATATAGCGATGCTTTCTGGATACAAATGTCTCTATATAGTAACTTACTAGCATCGCTATATAGCGACACTGGGCGCTTAAACCCGAAACCCCACACGACACTTTCTTTCACATCTCTATTGTGGGAAAAGCAAAAATCTCTCCTCCCACCTTATATTCTATGACCTCGCTTTCCTCCTCTCTATTCCCCACTCTTCACCCCTACCCAGCCCCTCTCCCAACACTTGTGCTCCCTCTCAACCCTTCTCCCTCTCTGCTTGTGTGAAAGGAAGTTTTTCAAGAAGGTGAGTCTCTTTAGGCAATGTAGGTTCATTTTTTGTGAAATTTTGTTTTGTGAGTGTTAAAGCATGTTTCTCCTTGTATTGCTAAGGCTATGTGCTAATTTTCATGCTTGATTTTTAGAGGTTAAGGACAAGAAACGAGATTTGGTGAAAGAAAGAATACTCACCTCTTCTCTTTTTAGTATTTATCTTCCTCCTCTTTCTCTTTGTTTGTAGGCTTATGCTTTCTCCTTGTTTGTAGGCTTATGCTTGTCTAATCCCTTTGAGAAGTTGCTTCTCTAAACTCCTCCTTCCTCTAACTAGTTATCTGAAAAATGGTATGTTTCCTCTCTTTTGTAGGGCCAGTCCATGAAACACCGAGCGGGACATTTCCAGGTATGAAAGTGCTTCCTCTTTTTTCCTATTGTTATTTTCGTTATTTGCATTGGCTTGCAGCTAGCGCATAAGGATGGGCGTAGGAACCCTCTCTTCCGCTCTCTTCTCTTATTCCCTCTTCTTCCCCTCTTTGCCTCTTTTCCTCTCTCTTTCCCCCCCTCTTTCCATCTTATGCTCATGCATAAGCATAAGCATAATATTTCTCTCTTTTTCTCTTATGCATATGTTTTTTCTTCTCTTATGCTCATGCTCTTTTCCCCTCTTCTTTTTCCCTTCTTTCAATCTCCTATCCCCTCTTCCTTTTCTTATTTTTCAATCTCCTTTTTCCTCTCTTTTTCTCCTCTTTTCATAAGCATATGTATTTGCCTATGCTTATGCTTATGCATGAGCATAAGCTCATATGCTCATGCATAAGCACAAATTTATGCTTTCTCTCTTTTTCTCTTATGCTCATATGCTCATGCATAAGCATAAGCATATGCTTTCTTTCTTTTTCTCTACTGCTTATGCTCTTTTCCCCTCTTCCTTCTCTTATGCTTATGCTCTTTTCCCCTCTTCTTTTTCCCCTCTTTCAATCTCTTTTCTCCTCTTCCTTCTCTTCTTTTTCCCTCTTCTTTTTCCCCTCTTCCTTCTCTTATGCTTATGCTCTTTTCCCCTCTTTCAATCTCTTTTCCCCTCTTCCTTCTCTTCTTTCAAATGTTTTGACTTTTTGAAGGTGGATAGTCTCACCTTCCAAATGCGAAATTTCATCAATGTATATGTGAAAGTTCCAAATCCTGTAGTCATTGCTTCAATCCACTTTTTTTTACTATTGATCATTTTTCTTTAGTATATCCTTGAAAGGTATTTGACCATGGAAGAATGGCAATTAAATATAGGGCATGTGGAGGAGTGTGGAAGAGTGTAAAGTCAAGAGGAATCCTTCTAGAATTCCAAGGTGGTATATGGAGGATGTTGACATATGGAAAAGAGAGGGTCCCTATGGTCTCCAAGCCGAAAGACTCTTGACTTTCTCAAATTTTAAAGAGTCATGAGGATCTTGTGATGGGACACTTGATAAAATGTGCCTGAAAGGACATTTGATGGTGACACATGTCCTTATGTCACGATGAGGTGAAGAAATTTACTAGCTGAAAATGTAACAAGGTGAAGGAGGGTGAGAATTGCTCTATAAAAGAGACCTCTCTCCTCCCTCTCCAGCATCTGGTAAACTTATGTTAAATGTTACAATACATTAGGATATTTTATGATATTTATTCATTACAATACATTAGGTTTTACTTTTTTGAAAGTCTAATTTATTATGTACAATAAATATCTTATGATGAGAATCTAATAATTATATCATTCTTATGTTCCATCACTTTATTTTATAGATTTCAATGTACTCAAAATCTATCATCTCACATGTCTCGCATTACAGGTCTTGCATCAGCAAGTCTAACTTATATTATATTAAAAGAATATCTCATGATGAGATTCTAATAATTACTAACTTATATTATATTAAAAGAATATCTCATGATGAGATTCTAATAATTATATCATTTATTGTGTTCCATCATTTTATTTTATAGATTTCAATGTACTATCACTGTCTTACATGTCTCAAATGTCTCCCATTACCGTCTTGCATCCCATCATTTTATTTTATAGATTTCATTGTACTCACTATCTTACATGTCTCGCATTACGGTCTTGCATCTAGTCATCTTAGCCTCTACCAATTATTTATTCTAAATCTTTCATCCCACATTATGAGTCTGTAGTTCTATAAATCCCTTAGTAGTCGTTCATCTTCTATATCTCACCTGCAGCAAACACTTCTTCCACTTTGCTCTTCTTACCTTACTCCTCTCCTCAAGCTTGCTCCTTCCATCTTGCCTGCACCCTTGCCTCCTCTTCTCAAGCATACTCCTTTCATCTCGTTACCTTCCTCACTCTTGTTACCTTCCTCACCTCGTTCGTCTTCTATATCTTTCCTCACTCTTGTTACCTTCCTCACCTCTTTCGTCTTCTATATCTCACCCGCAGATCTCACCCGCAGCAAACACTTCTTCCACTTTACTCTTCTTACCTTACTCCTCTCCACACTTCTTCTACTTTACTCTTCTTACCTTACTCCTCTCCTCAAGCTTGCTCTTTCCATCTTGCCCGCAGCCTTACCTCCTCTTCTCAAGCATACTCCTTTCATCTTGCCTTACCTCCTCTAGTTACCTTCCTCCTCTCATTTTTATGGATCTTTTTAAGGTAATCGATTCTCTCGAGCAAGCCATTAGCAACATCAAAGAATGGATTGCCGAGAACCAAGGAAAGAGAGAGGAGAGAAAGCATTTAATCCAGCTCCATTAACCCAGTACGAGAAGGATGACTTTGCTTGTCAGAAGGGCTTAGAGAAGGAAGAGGAAAGAAAAATAAGTATGGCTACTACTGAAATAGATAAATTGCAGTCATATAGGAGATCGTTGATAGGCTTTCAAAGTGAGATATCTTCACGTGTGGCTCGTTATGGAAGATTTTCCCCCCAGTAAGCGCGAGCCATTCGGAATCAACAAAGTGTTATGAAGGAGAAAATTCATCAATCCTTACTTCTCTTCTATAATTTTAACTACATCGATGAGGATGAGATGAGCTCAGCTCTTGAATGGGTTGAATTTAGGCTAAAGACTTGAAAATAGAAAATTCATCAAATTGAATGGTTGTAGTCTTGAAAATAAATTTGCCTTCCAATGAGAGTCTTATTGTAACTTTTGGTGTAATTTGCCTTCCAGTGAGAGTCTTATTGTAACTTTTGGTGTTTTTCAACACCTAAATTATAAATATTGTGAGAGTTTGCTACTTCCACTTGTAAATTTTGAAAGTGTTTCCTAAACACTATTATAAATATGAAGAGAGTTTACAATTATTGAACCACTCTTTTTTGTGTAACTTATCTCAGGCTTAACTTTTGAAGGTGTTTATTAACACCATTAAATATTAAGAGAGTTTACAACAACCGAATCTTATTTTTTCATGTAACTTATCTAGGCTGCATTAAATTTTATAATTTTAGTTTCATGTCCTTAAAAAATATATTAAAAAATGCTTGTTTTATGTTTTTATATGTGCTTTGAAGATTGGGTTTTTCTTAAATTTTATTTGAAAACTAGTCCAAAAGTATATGTAAAAATGAATTTGTACATTGACAAGTCCAAAATTAATGAAATAAGTGTTTCATCACCTTGTCTACTAGAAGATGCATAATTCCCTTGCTGCAATATTTCATTCAGGATGTCATTCTGCTTTTTATAGCAGTCTTTAGCCATATGACCCATTTTGCATTTTGGCCTCTTTGCCATCCACCACGACCTCTTCGGCTCCCCCTGCCTCTAGAGTTACCATGTCCTCTGCCATAGGACTGTTTTTCTTGAGTTTACTACATATTCTGATTTCTACCACGGCCTCTAGATCGGCTTGCTCTACCTCTACCTCTACCTCTTCCAGCATTTGAGTAGAAGACAGTTTCTTTTGAAGTTCCTCCTGAAGAAGATGCACCACCATTTCTCTTCTCTTCAGAAATTAGAAGAGCAAACAACTCCTCAAAATCAGGAAATTTTTCACAGACAGTAATGGATGTCTGGAACTGTGCATAATCCTTTCCTAGACAATTCAAGGTCACAAAAACTAAATCATCATCTTTCACTGGCGACCCAATGGAAGCAAGTGCATCTGCAATTTTCTTCACCTTCATGTGGTAGTCATTGATGCTCATATTTTCTCTCTACACATTGTGCAACTCCTGCTTGAGATCCATTTTCCTGGCTTGTGTATTTGTGTTGTACATTTTTGCCAAAGTATCCCATGCCTCCTTTGTCGTACTTGCATCCTGAATATGCACAATCATAGAATCTGAAATACTGATAGACAGCCAGTACATAACTTCTCTAGCTCTCTCATGCCATCCTTTAAATGCCTACATTTCCTATTGATTGGGAACATTAGGAAGAACTGGTTCTTCTTCATTTCTTGTAATGAACTCCCAATAGCCTTTTCCCATAAGGAAATTCGTCATTCTAAACTTCCATGCTTGGAAGTTGTTCTTGTCAAGCTTTTCAGTGACAATCTGTGAAAGAGAATCAGACGCCATTATAGAACACTACAAAATATTTTGTCACTGCAATAAACACAACTTCTGCCTCACAAGGGCAAATCTGCAAAACTAATGAAAGTGGTATTTGACCACATAGTCACTTCCTAGTGATGATTTTGCATGAATAGGCAATAAGGATGATTCTTAACTCTAATATCTCTGTGCACAGGCATACAATGCAATTTTTGCGGCACTTTTTCATGACCTACAGAGCAGTGGTCGCATAGCAAAAACAGGGCCTTTTTCTTAGTGCTTGCAGAGAACTTTTGCCTCCAAAATGGGCCCCAAAATGGCCTCGAATCAGAAAAATAAAGTCCTTAGCAGCATATACTATCCTCTCGCCACACCGTGAAGGGTGTCTCAATTTGAGACAATGCACTCTTACACTTTTTGGTTGTGCTACCTGCAGAGATTTGCTCCCAAACTCGAAAAAGGAAAGCAACATTGGTCCTCTTACCAGGACACCGCAAACTTGGTTTGCTTTCTTGAGCTCCTTACCATGAACCAGGCTCTGATACCATGTGAAGATAGTGGGAGAGAAGGAAGGAGTCTCACTTGTGGCTTTCTCACATACATAATGGGGGAATACACACAAAGGTGGAGGCTGAAAAGAATTTTTCTCTTCTTAATTGTGAAAGCCAAAAGAACTCTAGTACAAAGAAATAGAAGAACCCTATATGTGGGTCTCAAACCAAACTTAGCTAACTAAGGTGGCATACTAACTGAGCCACGAACTAGAGTACATAAGGATAGCTGTCATCTAGCTATTATTCATGGGCGGTGTACCAACCGCATCTGCAGCTAACAAGTCAGTGACATAAATGCACAACGGTCACCCTGGCATATCACGAGTGGAGCTCGATATCTCAACAGATTGAATGTGTCCTAGGTGATTCTAGTCCTTTTAAATTGCTATAGGAACTAGGTCACTAGAATAATTAAAAAAAAGATGATGCAAATGAAACTTTAAAATCAATTTGTAATGATAAGAAAAAGAACATAAATTCAAATGATCAATTAGTAAGAATGTGTATTTAAGGGAGATGGGCACATGGCATTTATTTCTTTCAATGTCATGACATGAATTACAAGATGGAAAATTAAGAAAATTGATACAGCAAAACGCTCATTTCTATAGTGCATATTTATTTAAGAAACTTTGTGTGTGTATGTGTGTGTGTGTGTGTGTGCATGTGTGTGTGTGTTTGTGTGTGTGTGAGAGAGAGAGAGAGAGATCACGAGCATTCATGAGTTGCAAATTGACCTAAGGATTGTTTGAGAAACTCAAAACTTGTTCTGAATGTCTTTCTATGTGGATGAGTGATCATCAAATTGACCTAAGGTCGATTTGCAAAGTGTTTGTGTGTGTAATTTACCCACATCCAAAAAGTTCAATGAGTTTATGTAAGTGGCTGACCATCAAATCGACCTAAGGTCGATTTGCAAAGCTCAGCCATTGTGTTCAATAACCTATACTAGGACTTCAAATTGACATTGAACCTATACTAGGACTTCAAATTGACATTGAAATTTAGATTTTAAATTTGAAATTTGAATTCAAAATCAAATGATTTAGTGTTGAATTTCAAATTCTTTTTAAATTACTATTTTTAAAACTTCAAGCTCAAATAGATACTTGTGAGACAGATGGAATGAAAGAGCACCTGCTTGTGGCCATGTCTTACTCACTTTTTTGAATCGTATTAGGATGCTTGCAAATACACACAATTAAGGGAAAAAGCTGAGAAGAAGAAAATAGATTAGAAATCCCTCTTTGAATGCTCATTCAAGCTACTGCTAAACTATTGGACAAGATCTTTCTGAAAAGAAGATGTCGACAAGTCTCAGCTAAGCTACCATTGAGCCTTTCTATTTCTTAACCTTTCACACACACATTGGTAGGCACATACATTTATCAAGCTCAAATCGACCCAAGGTCAACCAAATGTGAAATGACTTTTCTTAGTAATTCAAACCAATGCAAGGTCGGTTTGCAATGATGTGAAGTGCAGTGAGAAAGGAACACAGTCCCATACCCCATCATTGACACACATATTAGGGATTGTAAATTGGCCTTAGGTCAATTTCAAATCTTAAAGCATATGGTAATTACAATTATGGCATGCACACATTGTATTTGCACATGCGCATGGGCGCATGTACACACACACACATTAGGGGAGAATTGGGGTCTCAAAAGGGCCTCATAAGGAATGGATTAGGGAATGCTTAGTGGGCTAATGCAAGGGGCTTGGAGGGTCCCAAAGAGGCCTAACCAGCCCAACTTAGGTGGGTTGAGCCCACATTTGAGCCCACCTCTTCCCCCATCAATGAGGGGAGGGGGCCACTTTTTGAAATTTGAATTTCAAATTTTGAATCTCCCTCCCTCCCTCTCTCTCTCTCCCTCCCTCCCTCTCTCTCCCTCCCTCCCTCTCCCTCCCTCCCTCTCTCTCCCTCCCCTCCTCCCTCCCTCCATCCCTCCCTCCTCCTCCCTCTCCCTCTCCCTCTCCCTCCCTCCCCCTCCCTCCTCCTCTCCCCTCCTCCATCTTGCTCCTCCTCCTCCCTCCTCCCGCTCCCCTCCTCCTTCTAACTCCTCCTCCCTCCTTCCTCTCCCCTCCTTCTCTAGCTGCCTAGGCTCCCTCTCCTCTACTCCTCCCTCATGTAGAATCTCTCCCCCCCTCCTCCCTCTTGTAGCATCTCTCCCCTCCTCCTCCCTTCTGCAGTACCTCCTTCCCTCCCTTCTACACCTATCACTTTACTCTCCTCCTCCTCTTCCTCTTGTTCTCATCTGCTTCTCCTCGTCCCTCTTCCTTAATTGCTACTCTCTCACTCTCACTACTCCATCTTTGCCAGCTCTCCCCTACATTTTAGCCTACATCATTGATACCTCTCTTTGAGTACTCATGGCACCATTTGAGGACATATTCAACAAGTACCATGTGAACCTACAACTGGAGGTAGAATATGTAAGCACACGCTCTTTGGGATACAGTGGAACTCCTCAAAGTGTGCTCCATAGTCTTTGATTGCAAGGCAAGAAGCACCTTGACCTTTGGGTGGATGGAAACTTGTACCCAAAAGAGTCCTCCTTTTCATATAGTGCATGATCTTGTTAGGTTTGTTGGCAAGGGACATGCTGGATTGCTCAGTTATTGCAATGGATTGAACCATTCTCAGACATTGGCTATGTAAGAAAGTGAGGTGCAGAGAGCCCAAATAGAAGAACTTGCATGTTTGGGAAATATTACTATTGTGGCAATGCATAATAGTATGCAGGATATCCAATTGCAAAACAAAGAACTCAGTGACAAAGAACATGCAGTGGACTTAGAGTGACATGAAATGGAAGAATCAATTCAAAAGCTCGCTAAAAGCAAACAAGATTTGGAAAGGTCTATCTATGGCCAAGTTCAACGTGCTGTGGAGAAGGAATGAGAGAAGTCGATAGAATGAGTACAAAAGTTGAAGGGAACACCTTTGGGATTGAAGGAAAGGAAAAGACAATTGCAATCTATGGATGCATCGCTAATAATGGTGCCCGAAAGAGGAGAATACGGGCTGCAGGAGGGTTAGTTCCCCAAATTTTCAATGAAATTTCTTACTCCAAAATATTTGTGGTGTTGCATTGTTTCACTAAGACTCATTTGTACTCTACTTTAGGAATTTCATGGAGGATATGATGGGAATGATGGAAATGGAACATAGTAATCCTTCATATGTTCTAAGAAGTTTAATAAAGCCAAGTGATGTCATGGAAGTGTTGAAGGACCCTTGAGAAAAAGGGCTACGTAAACAATTTGCTAGAGAGGTAATGAAGGATTTCAAGGGCCTCATGCAAGAAAAGGAGGTGCTTCGAGCTTGTGATGCTGCTGGTGTAAGTCGTGAAGCTTACAACTCTGTTTTTAAAATTTTCAAGTCTGCTATGGAGGAAAAGTATAAGATATCTAATGCTATTGCCAATACCGTGGTATGTAAGGCTTGCACATTAAGAAACAAACCAATGTGCTAGAGAGAAGCTTGGAGGATACCATTGTGTAAGTGGCACAATGACTTGGAAGAGTAAAAAGAAATCTGGCATCCAAACGTTTGAGATGAATGCTTTCAATAATGTTTACGTGGATGTAGAGAATTTGCAGAGAGCCATGGTCAAATTCTATGGGATGAGAGAAGAAGGTAAGAGAAATTCCCTCTTTGCATTCAACTTTATTTCTTCTCATTTCTATATGTACTGTATTTCTCTTTCATTGTACAGATGGCAAGCTAGTATTTGTTATAAAAATGGATGAAGCTTAGTTTGGTAAAAGAGCACACGCTAGAGAGGGTGAGCATTTGTATTATGAAGGATGCCTTGCATTTTGCTCAAGGGGATGAGGAAGTTGAGCAGGGTCTCTTAGTCCAATTTGAGAAGGACATATGGTGGCTTGCATCCTTTGAGACCCCAAAGGAGTGCCATGAGACATTGAAGTGGGTTTTGGAGAGAATCGGCATCCCGTCGATTATTTGAAGACAAGAGGCAGGGCAAACATTAATAGTGGATGGGCATGGAACATTTCAAGTTGAATGGCATCTAGCTAGTGATTTAAAGACCCTCAAGTGCTTGTATGGTTGTGATACAGGTGCAGATGCAAAATGGACATGCTTGTATTGCACCCACTCTCAGAAGATGCAAAAGGGAAGCCTACAGTGGGAAAATGGCATCCCTTCTTGCAACCAAAGTGCAACCCCTGATCATCACAAAAAGGATCCTAAGTGGAACCCCATTCTACCAATTCCATTGGAGCAGGTACACGTGTACTTTGCATGCTGAACTACATATACTTGATAAGTTACTCTATCTCCATCTAGTTTATGCTTGGAATTTGAGGCCACAACAAGTATCTGCACAATGCATTGCAAAAGCTGAAGAACTACTCTCACTAATGGGACTTCACGGAGGCAATCTGAAGCTTATGCAGGACAAGAAACAATTAGGAAAGACACAAAATCTTCCTGCTAAAGTGTCCATGGGTGGAGGAAAGGCAAGGAGGTTCTTGTCCAACTAGAATGCTGATAAAGAAAAACATACATTGGCTCAAAGCACCCTAGGTTGGGAGTATTGGAAAGCTTTGTGTGAGTACACTACAAATGAAGCTTCACATCCTTGAGTTGCTTAGACAAGGTCAAACAGATGAGCTTTGTTATGAGAGATTCAGGACAACATTGGGAGAATTCATATCATTGATGGTAGAAGCGTGGGGGGAGTCACATATTACACATGACATGGTAATCCTCCTTAGGTTGAAATTTTGTGCTTTAAACTTGAGTCAGTTTATGTTTCTAATACAACGTTTTTCTTTACAGCATATTCTCTACGCATATGCACCATGGTTTGTGGAGCAATGGGGCCATCTGTCCATTTGGAATACTCAAGGAATGGAGAAATCACACTACAAAGCAAAGGAAACATACTTCAAGAATACAAGGCATGGGGGTGGTATCGCGTGAAGCAATGCACTACACGAAATGTTCGATTGGTTTTATAGATGTCTAGAGGCCAGGACTCTCAAGCGCAAAAAGGTAGAGGTCTCAAGTCTCGCAAAAGCCATTCAACATGTCAAGAAGACAAGGAGATGTGCTACTTGTAAGTCCTCAATAGGGAGTCGAGGGGTTGTGTTTTGGTTGCAATGTAGAGTTAGACAGAAGAGGCGTTGGGTCCTAAGAGAGCCCCAAATCAAAATGTTTGATGAATAAAGTTAACACTATTTTGAGTCAATTATAGATTCCAAAATTCACAAATTTGTTTGGAGATTGCAAAATTGCATGTGCGACATGGCAAGGTGGAGGGGTGAGTGGATTGGGAGGGAGAGTGATGAAGATTAATATTATCGAACTGGCGACAAAAGACTAGGGGGGAGGGAGTGCACTCCAAAAACCCTAATTTGAAAGAAAAATCGTAAAGTGCTTTGAAAAAGAGTATATAAAGCACTTCAAAACCCTAAAATCCCTCATTTCTATGGCACACGTTAAACAAACTGCTAGACCCATTGGACATCGTTTAGATGCTACCCATTCTCCTCCTCACAACTCCATGGCCTCCGAACACACTACAAGCCCCAATGGCCAAGAGGGCAATGATCAGTAGGGATCTGAAGGCAGTTCTCATCATCAAGAGTCCAAGCAACGCGAGTCCCCACCATCCAACTCTCATGGGGGATCCCAGGGATCTTAGCACCATGAGGAATCCTAGCATGATGAAGGATCCAAGCATGATCAGGGGTCCTCTCACTCCTTCCACACAACTAACCGTGGAAGTAGAGAGGTCTCCCAAGAGGGAAAAAATAGTCTAGTCAATCGTGATCAATTGCCCCTCCCTCCTCTATGGGGTCCTAGCATGGAGCATCTAGACCAACAAGGGGAGCAAGAAAGGCAAAGAGAGGAGATGGAGAGATTACAGGGGCCACAACAAGAGGAAGTATTTGGCAGGCTTGCAGATATAATGAACATTGGCCCCAATCCTCCAACCAAGCAGACCGCACGGAAGGGCACCATCAACCCTTTGTGCCTTGATATTATTAGATATGAGGAGCCTCTAGTATGAGCTGAGCAAGAGCCTCAGCTTGATGTCTCATAGCCTCATGAAAAGGAAAAGAGACCAAGGACAAAGCAAACTCCTAGGCACGACAAGCCACCTTGAAGGATCTACCAGACACAGGAAGAGGAGTCTGAAGAGGTGGTTGCAAGGGAGTAGAGGCAAAAGAAGTTCAAAGCAGACAAGCAGCCATGGAGCCATGTCCAAAGGCTAGTGCAGGGTCCCCCAAAGATTAAGAGGTGCAAAAAATCAGGCATGAAGGCACTTCAGGAGATCCGCAAGTTCCAAACCACTATGGACAATCTTATTCCTCGTGCACCATTCCAGTGTGTCATACGTGAAATAGCATAGCGTAACAATTCAGGAGGCAATAGAGTAGATGATAGTAGGTCTTTTTGAAGACGTGAACTTATGTGCTATTCATGCCAAAAGAGTAACAGTGATGGACAAGGACCTTGCACTCACCGAGCACATCCACTCCGATCCCTCCCTTAGGCCCTAGATGTTGTTTAGGCTCATTTGGTGTAACCTGAATCATTTTGTAAATCTCTACCCTTTGAGGCCAATGAATAAAAGATATTTTTATGTTCTATTACTGTTCCCATGTTATTATACATGTTACGTGATGCTTTCCATCAATTTATGCAAGTTCAATGTGAATTTGAGTGGTCCAATAATGTTTTTTCACCGTGGCATAGAAGGCAAATGTGTTTGTCATCATGCAGCGAGCCAAAAATGCCAAAACCCGCTATGGAGCGTATGGGGCCTATTTGACCAATTCAAACAGGCCCCATATGTGTCATAGTGGGTTTTGGCATTTTTGGGCTCTCCGCACGATGCTCAACACATTTGCCTTCTGCCATGCAGTGAGATTCTTACTGGATTGCTCAGAAATGGCCATTATAGTGCAAAAATTTATCTGATAGCATGCTTTTAAACAAAATAGTGAATGAAAATATTAATGCCAACAACAATTAAAGTTACAAAATACAATGACAGTATAAAATAAATTTTGTAAAAGAACACAAAATGGGGCACTGTATAAAAACTATACATGTATTCATATAAAATAAATTTCTATACAATAAGGCTTTAGAGCCTTTCTCTCTTCTCTGAAACACTGAGAACATCGAGCTTTGAATTCCCAAATGCACTCCTAGCTCTAAACCTAGTCGATGGAGAGTCAACGCTATTGTCATTGCTAGCCAGGGACATGGTTGCTGCCGTTAATGCCATACCTTAAAAATTGGTTCCAAAGGCATTGAGGGCTACCATGCGGTTCACCAAAATGACCTTGTGAGCATTGCAATTGATGTTATCATGACCAATCACTCATGACAACGCCTTGCACTTTAGGAGGTCATCAGTGCCATTCTCGTGCCATTGGAGAAAACGTTTTGTGGATAACCACAAAGTGCCCTTTTGCTTGGCCAAGGTAATGTGCCAGTGAGTGATCTTGGCCAAAGCTACTGCAAACAAGGCATTGCCAAGATGAGAATAGGTCAACCTCAAATGCCTCCTGCAACAGTCCAACATTACATTAGAATTCCATTAAAGCAAAAGTATACCAAGAGAGAAGAAATTCAAAGCTCATAGTTTCTTACCACTATTGAGTCATCACGCTCAATCCCTTCCTCTTTGTCAATGAGGATGGATCCAGAGGCCTCCTGCTGTCTGGAGTGAGATGTGGAGGCTTCTTCTGGAACATCAAGTAGGTTGAAGATGTCTCTGCATTTTTGATTTGTGCCAGTGTTAAAGCAAGAACCTCTTCTATTGAATCATCTGCTCCCAAAAACCCAGGTTCTTGCATAGTCGTGTCCACCTCATTATCCACACAAGACACCAAGAGCTTCATCCTCTCGGAGACCAAACATAACCTCTATGTCATGGAGAAAGAGGCATTGTTCTCCATCAACAAGAACGGGAGCAAGAAACCATATCATTGTTGCGGGGTCAACAGAGGTGGTGCCTGAGGTGGATGGAATTTGAGAAGTAGAATGGGGTTCAGGAGGTTGCTGGAGCACTTCCAGGGCCAATGCAGCTTCCTGCTCCTTAGCTTCTTCATCTATCGGCTCTTCATTGTAGATGTTGGGCTCATCTACAGAAATAAGAGGATTAGAATTGGCAGGGGCAAGGTCAAGGCTTGAGGTCGAGGTCTCCTCTTCCATTTGTCCCTCCTGGAAAAGAAAAATAAAGGTCATTTCCTAGGATAGGAACCTATTTCCTGTGTTTCCACAACTCCACATGCTAGGAGGTCATCAATGTCAACCTCCCTAAACCCTAGGGGTGTGAGCTGGGCTCGAAAGCGATCTAAATGCTTCACGAACCTGGGTTCTTGATTGAACAAGTACTTCAAATAATCAATTGGGACCCATATTTTTGTAGACTCATCAAGTTGATATGCAAAACTCAAAATGTAGTCTTACATGTACTTGATGAGGTCTTCAAAATCATCTCGGGCTCCCAAGTAGTGCCTAGGACATCTATGCTCTTATCAAAGACTGGAAATAACTCCTCCTCTCTATAAATTAATGGAGTATGGGAGATGAAATTGTGGAAGGCAGACATGGTAGTTTGGTAGCTAGGAGAACTATGGCTATGATAGTGAAACTTTGAAACTAAAGTAACTTTATAACCTATATATACCCAGATTTTCTAAATATAAAAAATAAAAAGAATTAGAAATTTTTTGGGAAAAATTTGACATTGACATGAAACAAAACCATTCAAAACATCAAAATTAATTGCACCACTATTAATTGGAAAATGTCAAAATCCATAATTGTTCCACCCCACATTGTTTACAATCTTCAATATTGCAGGAGGGATAAAAGTGGCACTATGCACGAGCCTCTTTGCATGCTTTCCTACCTTTTCACCATTTAAGGTAAAGTAAAAGGACTCAGACATGCAAGATGCACTGTGTGTGCTTGTAGAGGGTCAGTGTGTGCTTGGCAAGAGGTAACAGTGCTTAGCTGGCATTGTGTGACTAGACAACTGATGTGGCATATGATGACTCAACTTTGACTAGTCAATAGTTGACTGGTCAACTGTTGATTGGTCAACTATTGACTCATGAGGTGTCAAAGGTGCCACGTATCAAATTTTTAACCAAACCTTGCTGTGGTGACCCAACCAAGGGTTTTAACTTGACTCGAGGTTAACTTCATAGTGGTTAACTTAACCAACCCTTCAACTCATGGTTAACTTAACTAACCCTCAACCTAGGGAGTCTTTCACTTAACCAGGGTTAACTCTTATCTGCCATGTGTCATGCAACTTGACCACAATGTGGACCAAACCCAAGGTGGCCTAGCTTGATCATTGTTCAAGCTTATCAGCCATGTGTCACAAATGGGTGTGTGCCTTATCCTCCACGTGTCAGAGCATGGGTAGCCAAAATCTTATGAGATTCAACGGAATCTTAGAGATTCCATTGTAGAAGAAGCTAGAGGTCTATGCGCTACGAGTCTTCACAGTCATTACCTTGTCTGTGAGGCATTTATTGTAAAAGTTGGAGTTACTGAAGATGCTGTGGAGGAGCCAGGTCAATGGAGAAGCTTTGGGCTCTGGGCGCTGGAGAGGTCGTATGCCTTGGAGGTGCACCGCTATTGGTTACACCTCGCATGGAGTTTTTGTCTTAGAAGTCCGTCGAGGGAGCTACGAATGGAAGGGAGGTTGTAGATCATTGTGGGCATTGAGGTCATTGTATGGAGTCCCGATGGAGCCTTGCTACCTTAAGTTGTGGCTTGGCTTTGTGCTAGCATGCAGTGGGCTGAGTTGCTAGAGCGTTCAATGCATGTGCTTTAGCTTGATGCAGGAAGCATGACAGCTGCTAGAGCTCTCTACCAGATGCATTGTGAAGCTACATACAAGATGCAGGAGGTGCTCGCCATGCTGCAGCAGCCACTTGGAGTGCTTGGAGGCTCGTCAAGGAGCTGCTATTGGTGCTAGTTGGCTGATTGAGTCATGGGCATTGAAAGGAGCTCAGTTGGACGTTGCCGGTTTTCTAAAATCTGTAATTTTCAATAACCACATGATACCAAAGCCAACGCTTTTATGATAAGTAGCCTACAGCAAAGATTCACAATTCAAAAATCCTTTCCAAGCTTTTATATGTTTGGCAAACAGGGTTGAGAGATTGCCAATGGCGTGGATGGAGGCTTTGAGTCTGTTGTTGTGAGCAGTTGTCACCTTGGTGGTCGACTATGCTTGGAAGTCGCACTTGCAGAGGCAGATCTGTAGAAAATGTTGTAGGCTCCCTTTGTTGGAGCTACCATGAGTGGTTCCTCAAGAAGAGTGGTTCTTCTTTCATCCAAAATTCTCTCAATGAAAAGAAGAAGAAATCTCAAATAGATCTCTCTCAAAAAATGACTGAAATCTCTTTCTCAACCTCTAAAGATCAAATGATGAAAATCTCAAGAACCCTCTAGGCAGGCTCACAAAAGGATCTCTCAAACTCACAAAGAAACAATGAAGCAAATGGAAGGAGACTAACAGAAATCTCTCAATCTCTCATGGATGAAATTCTCTCAAATGGACAGAAATTTTCTCTCATGGAAGAGAAAACTCGATCTCAATCTCTCAAACTATCACACTCTCTCATACTCTTGCATACGGATCGCAGTGCCTTAGTGGAAGGCAAGGGAGCTCTAATACCATGACAAAATATGAAGAGGGGAGAGGAGAAGAGTGGAGATGAGGAGAGAGGGCACAACTAGAGAGCACACCATAAATGACTAACTGTACACTAGATTTAGTTGAAAAAATAGAATATATACAAACCCATTTAGGGTTAGGGTTAGGGGATCTAACCCTTTCCTTTATAGCACTCTATTGGGTTAGTGCTATGCACATATGATCACATGATGGTGCTATGCACACGTGATCACATGATGTTGAGCGTGAACCCTCAACAAACCCTAAACCTAATCCTAACCCTAAGGGGTTCTCAAATGTATATCTTCATGTTTCATGTTCAATACACTTAGTGTATAGGTAGCTATATCATGTGTACTCCTTGCTCTCTCTCTCTCTCTCACTTTTGCTATTAACTACTAGCAAGCCAATGGACAAGCCATGTCATCCAAAAAGCAGTTCAAGTAGATCACGACCTTGTTGGTCAACATTGGACTAATTAGAATGAGAAATTACTCTCTGCATTGTGGGCATACCACACTTCTTTCAAGGTAGCCATGGTCCTGATACCATTCAAACTTGCATTCAAAATAGAGGAAATCACTTCACTGGAAGATGTTATGTCTAGTTTCCACACTCTAGTGGAGAACCATCTACTCCTGCAAGAATCGATGGAATTCTGGTTGGATGTGCTGGGACAGTTGGAGGAAGACCACATGGAGAGCTATTATCTGACACAGCTAGTCTAAGCTCTAAGGAAACAAAGAGTGGAATTGGCCTTGAAAAAGAAATTCTTCAAGAAGGAGAAACTGGTTCTGATCTTTAATAGCCGCATGGGATGAATGCCAGGCAGCACTGGTCTATCCCCACTTTGGCTCATTCTGGTGGATTTTTAAGCATTGTGGGTCTACCTCATTCTTCTTGGTGGAGATTCTCCAAGGCCAAGTATAGCTACTTTTGGTAAATGGGTTTTGGTTGTGGAGGTACCATCATGAGGGGTTCCTTAAACGTCCATTTCTTGTAAAGTGTGAGGTGCTCACGTCTTAGATCTAGTTGGGAGATCCATATCCAATGGTGGGCTCTTGCAGTCTATGACATGATGAGAGCTTAATTGCTAGTGCTATCTCAAGTTCAATGCTAGCCACCTTGCATACTTGTCCCATTTGGCATTCAAAGGAGCTAAGTTTAGTTCTTCCCACTATTTGTTCATAGCCCCTTACTCTCACCCTCACTCACCTACTTAATAGTGTGCTCTCCATCTTTCTTCAGTCATTTCCTGCATCTCTCACACCCATGGGAATGTCACTCGTTTAGCTAGTAACATTGTCTCTTATCATCTCGCTTAGTGATGAATCTATCAATAGTTGGGCATGACTCAGGATTTGTAGTTTCTCTAGCATTGACTGGTCATGCATTGTCATCCACCCCAATATAGTTCAGTTGTCCAAACAATTTGCACAAGGAGATTGGGTGATGGCACTTAGATGGCCTACAGACTCTCTCAGTGGTGTTGATCTATGATCACCTATTCCTACCCATGGATGGGGAGAGCCTGAACTTTCTAGGAGCAGCAGCAATGGAGGCCAAATTTGGAGTGCCCGTTCATGCGGAATATGGCTAAGAAACCAAGAGAATGTGTTGCTCCAAGAAGGGCTTAGATGGGTGTTGGAGTCCATTTTCTTTAATTAAGAGCCTTATATGATTTCTCTACGCACATGGGGAGTCATCTCACTTGTAGAGTCAGAGCCACAGTTGCATGGACACTCGTCTTGAAAGAGCCTTCAGGCAAAGTTATTGCATGTGGAAAAAGTAGTAGCCAAGGAGAAGGTCATCCACACAAAAGTTGGGCAAGTATTGAGCATCTTGTTCACCCTCACAGATAACACGGAGGTGCTAGTGAGCATCACGATGATGATGCTAGCTTTGGTGCCTAAAGAACTGAGGATAGACTACCTGTGGCAAAGAAGAGAAATAAGAAGAATAGTGAAGGTGGAAGCTCATCTTAGCTAGAGACACTCAATCCATGTGCTCCCCCTTCGATAGTAGCAATGGTGCCCCCTTCTTCCCCTCTAGCCCTGCCCAATTCAATGGATCCATTTTCTAATGCAGTGAGCACTCTAGGAGTCACAACCAATGCTGCAATAGTGGCAAGTTGGGCGAAGGTGCCACAAACTGTAGTAACCACTAGTGCGGCTACCACGACTCATCGGTGAGTCAACTGACCTAGAGTATTGCTTCTCCTTTGGGAGGTACAGCAGGTTTTGCTGACGCTCTCCGACAGTGGCAAGAGAGGGTTTTGTAGTTGGCCTAATCTTCAACACTGGAGGTAACTAAGACAACGGAGGGTGTTTCCACGGTCTCTAATCAAATTTTGTTCTCCCTTCCTCTTATGTTCAGAATTCTGACCATGGCCAAGAGTGTTGTTCTTGTTCTTCCATGGAGGCTACGGATGCCTATGTAACAGCCTGCCCAATTGGAGACTTGTGGTAGATTTTTGATAGGCTTGGCAAGCTAGAGGAAATCACATCAAGTGACCCAGTAGCAACTCGAGGGGTTTCAAATTCGAAATGAGGCCTTGCAGACATAAATTGCCACAATTTGGAGTTAGGTGTAGCATGTAGAGAAGCTGAAATCTAGACTCAAGGCCCTTGAAGAGCAAGTACGAGATGTGGAGTTGGTTGTAGATAATGCCCACAATCTCCATGAAGAGAGAGTCTAGAATACATTTGCAGAGGTGAGCAGGAGGACTACTGATGTGCTGGCACATTTCTTGGCAAAAGTTTTCAGAACAGTTGCGGTGAATGTGGACTAGCTCTTCAATCTATTAACAACATTGGGATGAGATAAAGTGAGAATGGGATGCTCAGATTGTGCATTGGCAATGCACCTTAGGCTGAGAGACATGCCGAGGCCTAACTCGTTGATCTTCACAGCCAAATGCGGATGGTGGGGTAGGTGGACTCTTTGATGTGGGTGTGGAGGGGACCATGATGATCCGCACTTAGACTTCCACAATGGCCGGATCACAACTTGATGGTGCGAATAGAGGTGATTCAACTAAGGCAAACTAGAACGTGGGGTACACCTTGGAAAAAGCCAAAGTGCGTGTAGCCAATGGGTGGACGGCCCAGATCAACCAACCAAAGGAAAAGATGCAAAAGTTCTATTTTTGGGTGGAGTGCATAACTAATTCCTTCGCACTAACTTTTCCACCTCATCCTCCTTGGTGGAAAGAAGCTGATCGATTCTTGCATGTACATTATGATGACTACCACACTCCCTTTCCCCCCTCCTAGATGCTCCATCTCTGTGGCCATAAGAATTTGAATGCTTGGCATCCTTACAAGAGCGCCAAGATCTGAACCTACCCCCTGGGGTGACAATTTACAAGAAGCCACCACAAAATAGTGGTCTGATCCAGCCCAAGTGGAACCTTCCCAGTGTAATCACATGCAGTGGTTGGTGGACCTAAAAGAGACATGCAGGCGGGAGAGACTTCAATAGAGGCAACAATGAAGAGCAGCCAGATGCGGAGCAAATGAAGTAGGACCGAGTGGAGCTGGTGGAGCTTCTTCAAGTGAAACGATGTGGTATTTCTGGTCCTACATTGTGCAGACTGAGGGCATTATTCAGAATGCTCCAAGTTTTGGTTAGGATCAGATGACAATGATCCTATAGATACAAATAAAAAATTATTAGTTCTTTACTTGGTTATCATGCGCTATGTCTCATGCATCTTGTGAAAATTCTACTTGCACAAATTCTCTACCTTGGTGTATCCCAAAATGATTGTAAAGCTCTTTCATAGCACTAGTCTAACTTCTCATCAAGCCACATGTTGTGAATCCTCAGAGTCCACCATGAGTGCCATGTGTTAAGGAATTAACATAGTGTGTGGGGTTAACATGGAGTAGCATAGATTCCTAGAGTTGCAAGTTCTCACAACCACATGTAGATGGCGGTTGTAACAACCACATGTTGTATATTCATATCACCAATATCTCTTGGGATTCCATTCTATGCTATCTATTCACGCATTTTGTATTCACAAAGATGGCAGTTGTAACAACCACATGTTGTATATTCATGCGACCAATATCTCTTGGGATTCCATTCTATGCTATCTATTCACGTATTGTGTATTGTCAAAAATGTGTCCCATTCTACATTTTGAGTCTATCTGTATTACTATTTGCATGAGTATGTGTTTCGTGTATCCCCTAATGCCTTCCACTTAGGGCATTATAGAGAGAATGCAAGCTATACAAAAAATAGGTGGATAAGATCAGCTAAGAGCCTCGGGGGGGTCACTCATCAAATGTAACCCTATCACGTGAGTTCAACAGAAGGATTTTTTTTATTTCTAAAATTTACAGAAATAAATATACATAAGGGACTATTTAAAATAGTTTTGGAAAAAATTTACAGATTTGTATAGAAAAGGGGTACATTTTATTAGTGAAAATTTTTACAGATAAGGGACTTTAAATATAGGCCTTGAACGCACGTGATATAGAGGGTTTATACATAGTGACCCCCCTGAGCTAAGAGCTAAAACAAAAAGGGCCACTTACCAAAATGGAGAGGTTGAGACAACTAGAAGAGTTACAAACCGATGAACAAAATGTCAAACGCAGTTAGCCCTCAAGAGTGGAGCATGGAGACCCCAAATGAAGGTAGCAAATGAAGATCAATTTGGCATGGGGAAAGTTCAAAGAGAAAAATGTCATGATCATTATCATACAACTAATGGAGCTTACACCCCATTGCACAGAGTTCTTTCAAAACCTAGTAATTGGTCACCAAGCATCAGCTAGCCCTATGGCATCCATGATTCATGTGACTGAAATAGCAATATGGTATGAAGAGGCACTGGTGATCAATGTGAAAATTTAGAACCATAAGGTGAAAGGCGTGGTAGTTGATTAACATTCGAGGCTCAATATAATTTTAAATGAAGTCCAATAAAATATCAAGATGAAACAGCTAAAGCCTTTTCCATTCAAGATTCAAATGGTAGATCAATGACTAGTGCAACCACTTGGGATGCTAAGGATGTCTACATAAAAATAAGAGGGTCTTACTTCACGATAACCTTTGTTGTTGTTAAGATGGAGGAGGAAGAAAATGGAATAGGAAGGAGGATACCGGGCATGCTATTGGGATGACCATGGTTGAAAGGTGCTAAGGTACTTCATGAATGGGGGAATGAATCCTTAACCATCACTCAAGAAGGAAACAAAATATGTGTACAAATGGATAAGGGAAAGATACGAAGGGAATGCAACACGAAGTACCTATGAGGTATCTAGAGGGTTAAAAAGACTATGACATCAAAGAAAACCTAATTATAATGAATGTGGTGCACTAGTTGCCATGATCAACACCCTTGGGGTAGCAGTTAAGTGCCTTCTTGAAGGTAAGAATCCCCACATGGATTGTCCTTATGGAATTTTCTATGGGATGAATATGTGACAAGATCACCCCATCAAATGACAAGAAATTCAGAGATAGAAAGAACCCTCTAATTCACCATTAAGATATTGAACCATAGGTTGAAAGGAGGGGGACATACACAACAAGTTTGCACCGACAGTGTCCAATGCCAAAACACCAAAGGCACAGATAACATCTAGACCAAAACTATATAAAATAAAGCCTATTTGGGAGTTAATAGCAATTAGGCCAGTGATCACATCCTATAGTAAAATTGCCCACCAATGGAGAGGGTGATAACTATAATCTTACACTACAATAGTTCAGATCATTTTCTATGCCCTTTTTGACAGAAAATACATTTTTTTTTTTCAAACTCCTATATCTATCAAATAAAACTTCTACATTGATATTAACGTCATTATTTAAGTCAAAATTTTAGTCAATATATAGATTTTTGATGCTAATAGCAATGATATTATCGACACACACAATAGTTTCCTGAGTTTTCTGTAGGTCTCTTTTGATGCTTTTTTCAATAGTAATATTGACTCTGGGTGTTTGCTCTTTCCTACTGCTTTCGTAGGAAGAGCTGGGTATTCTATGTTGCAGGGTTCCGAGGCATTTTGTCACCTACAGATATATTGGGATTGTTGTTGTAGTATATGTGTAGCTTAGGACCTCGAGTCGTGTTCCGGTGAGAGACGTAGGCTTAAGTGTGGTAAGCAAACAAAGTGCAAGCATGTGTAAAAGGCACGTAAACCATCGTTGTTGGGGTAATGAAGGCTTTCGCCTTCATTGGGGGTTGTAGGGTTTAGGAGGAGTTTAAGGGTTTAGAAGGAGGTTCCAGGGTTTAGAAAGAGTTCAAGGGTTCAGAAGGAGGATCCAGGGTTTAGAAAGAGTTCAGGGTTAGAAAGAGTTCTAGGGTTTAGAAGGAGGTTCCAAGGTTTAGAAGGAGTCTAAGGTTAGAAGGAGGATCCAAGGTTCAGAGTAGAGTACATGGTGGAGAACTCGTCTCCCTCGTAGATCATGGAGTTTAAGGGTTTAGGAAAGCATAGGAGTGGGAGAGGAAGAAGGTGTAAGAGCATGGGTGAAGGAAGAGAGAGAGGAGGAAGGAGGAGGAGGGAAGAGGAGGAGGGAGAGGGAGGAGAGAGGAGGAGGAGGAGGAGGGAGGAAGAGGAGGAGGAGGAGGAGGGAGGAGGAGAAGAAGGAGGAAGGAGAAGGAGGGAGGAGGAGAGGGAGAGGGTGGGTTGCAGGGTTGGAGGAGAGGGGAGAAGGGTTGCAAGGTTAGGACATGCTTTTGGACGTGCAGTGCAAGGAAGCATGGACACTTGAGACAAATGCTGGGAATACCAATGTAGAGTCAACACAATGCCCCAAGAGTGTGGGCTTCATTCCATTATGGGGTATTTATACAAGTTGGAGAGCTTCTCTCTCTGCATGTAACACAAAGTCATATCACAAAGTTGTAACACAAAGTTCTATCACAAAGTTGTAACACAAAGTTGTAACACCTTCTCTCTCTACATGTAGAAGTTGTAACACAAAGTTGTTACACAAAGTCGTAACATAAAGTTGTGTCTAGAAGTTGTAACACAAAGTTGTAACACAAAATTGTATCACAAAGTTGTAACACCTTCTCTTTCTTCATAAGTTCATGTTGGCACAGAGTCAACATACTCCCGGATCCATTTGATTACTCGTCCTCGGGTTATGGCTTATGGCGATCACGTACTTGGGTTGCCATGTTTTTAGTCCAGTGGCTGTGGAACTTGTGTCGTGCCAGTCGATCCTGCTGTAGAGCCTTAGCACCATACAATTTTTGCGCAGTTTCCAGGTAGCCTGTATCTACCATTTGCTTGAACAGAGATATGTGGCGTGCCTCCAAGAAGATCACTCTTTGATAGAGTCGGCTGGTAATCTGAGCATCAATCCGTTCATTGGGATTAAAGCTTAGTGGAGGCAAATGGGAATCAAGGTAACATGGGACCTCTAGAATTAATGCTAATGTTTTACAGAATATGGCACTTTGGCGAAGGAAGCGATCAATGTTGCCGCGCATTGTTTGTTCATGGTGCTGAAGTGCTCGGATCATGGTGCCTTGGATATTCCATTCCACACCAGAGTAGGGTTCGATCATTGGCCAATTAATGACTCGATCTTCAGCCAAAGTGTGTATGTTGGCTTCCCATTTTTTACGCCGGGGAACTGCATAGAACTTGGGATGGGTTCTGAGACATGGAGGTGCCCGTAAGTACTCCTTTAAGAAGATTACATCAAAGAGCTTGGGGCGGCGCCAATCAGGTTGTGGATCCAATTTGCTAATCCAACCTTCACTTATTTGGTGCTGACGAAGATTGGTAGGAAAGTTACCCAAGGTCCATCCACCGCGAGTTTTCATATCAGGATATTTGCTCCAAAATTCCTTGATGGGGTTATGGGGAAGTGGTATCTCATCAAAATCATACCCATCATTGGAACTTGGCATGGGTGTACGAATTGGATTATCCGGATCCTGATATTCAAAATCAAATACTGCATCATTTTCTGCTGATGGAAGCACCAGAAGTGTCGGAGGTGATGACGGGGCCGGGAGAGAATCAGGGGACATGGGGGAGAAATATGGCTGAGTGATAGTGGCAGAAGGGGGAGCAGAGGGGAGGGGGGGAAGAAATGGGCAAATGGTTTGAGCAGCTTGGTAATCCTCAAGGGTAGGATTAGCAAGGGAGGGGAAAAAGCTAGGTGTGAGGGGCTCGTAAGTTTGTGACTGTTGGGTAAGTTGAAAATGGTGAGAGGCATGAGCAAAGAGACGATGGAGGGAATAGATGTTAGGATGGAGCTCGGGGAAGGTTAAGAGGGTGGTAGCAGCAAGGGGAAGTGAGGTTATGATGTTGGCAGAAAGAGTGGTTAGATATGGGAAGTTGGATGTGAGATAGGCCTTGTCATCTTCCGACACTTCTTTTTGCTGGTGCGAGGGGATGATCAGCTGCATGGGTTGGATGTCGGTTATGTCATGCCATGCAAATAATAGGGATGGCCTTTGTAGCAAGGGCAACAAACCTGCAATAACCCTGAGGGGAGGACTACCCATGAGGCAGACGTATGCAATGAAAGCATCCATCCTGAGAGTTATAAACCCGGCATGTGTAGATAGGTAGAACATATTCTTCTCATCTTCAGACAAGTCTTGGCAAATTATGCGTAGGGTTTTAATCCTGATGGATCGTTTCCAGTTGATTGTTGGATGAGTAGATATGATCCTGAGTTGGAGTTTCTTCCATTGGATAAGCACGCGTGCATGGAGGTGATCTTCCATTTGGAGAGCAGCCACAAGATCTTCATACACCACGGTTGTGCATTGTAGTGGGCCATCATTGGTGTTGTCTTCCAATGCCTCATTGAATTGGAGTTCAAGCTTGGAGATGGCTATTTTTTGGGAGTGCATCTCATTCATCTTTTCTTTGTACTGATGGTAGATGCTTGTGTATGCCTCTTTAAGCTTTTTCATTTTCAAGGTGACCTTTGCCTGTTGAGGAATGTCTTCAGTGGTATTGGACCATTGGTCCAAGAACTGGGCTTGTAAAGTGCTAGCCTCTTGAACAGTAGCAAGTTGGTCTTTTAAGAGTCGGCATTTCCTTGTAAGCTCATCAATGCTAAAGGCACGTACTGCCAAAGATTGTTGCATGTCTTCAAGCTTGTCCTTGCAATCCTGGAGCTCCCATGTAGCCATCCCGAGGGTTCTGTAGTACTTGGGGGAGGTTGTTCCAATGGCATTTCACTCCCTTGTGGACAATAGTCATACTACTGATCTGGCACGAGCTCTCCTTAGGGCTCATCGACTAGCATGGCGTCGATGGGTGGTTCGAGTGCTGATGTGGCCGCAAGCTCTGGTGCTGATCGTTCCTCAGGTTTGGGTGCCAACCTTGTCTCGAGCTCGGGTTGGTGGAGACTTAGTGGTTGCAGTTGTGCACCGAGCTGTAGCATTTCCTGGGGCAATTCCGCAATCCTACTTTCCAGAATAGGTACTTCTATTAAGGCATCTGTACTTATCAATGTGATAGCTGGAGCAGTTGATGATGGCTCCCATACTGGTGAGAAGGGTATGTCCAACTCCTCAATTGGCTTGGAGACTGGGGCAGAGTCATTTCTCTTTCTTGTAGTTCTTTTTTGATGATGATAGCCAATAAGTGCAGAATTTTACATTTCTGGCCTGAAGAACCATCGAGTTTTTTGGTAAAGAAAATGATGAAGTGTTGGACCCAGTCTTGTTTGAGCTTCCTACTCAGTAAAACAAATGTGCGGAGTGGAAGGGAGCGTTCCTTGCCGTTCTTTATTCCCAAGATGGTGGATAGAAATTGTGCTGCTTCCTTGAGGCGAGGGTCAAGGATTGTGTGAAGCAAGATGCCATCTCTATGGATCAGGGTACCCTTGGTGAGGAGAGACTGTACTTCGATAAACTTTGCATCCGCAGACCTTTTAGGGTATTTGCCACCTTGCTTTGGCAGAGAGAAAGCCCTTTGAATGACTGTACTGTCGAGGATAATGTTCAGTGGGCTCTGCTGTACAGTGATTGTACCATACTTGCCATCCGTTGCATTGCTGGAGTAGTAAGAGTGGAGAAAGTCCTTGATGTAGGTGGTCATGATAGGACTGTCCTCCAAGGATTTGAGGCTCTCATGCAAATGGCCTAGACCCCGTTGCTCTAAGTAAGATGTTGCTTCCTGGGAAAGAGCATAAGTCGAGGTGGGTGGCCAGACAAGTTCCAATGATTGGGCCTTGTTAACGGTTGTGTAGGCCAGCTGTGACTGGGGTGGCATTTGTTCTGCTTGGACATGCACTGAATCTTCTTCGGAGCTATCGCTTTGGACCATGAACGCCTGTGGTCTCCGTGGTTGAGAGGATGTAGATGGCTGCGAACTCTGGAGGGGGTCCCGTGGTTGAGGCGGTGGGCTCTTTCTGCGCATCCTCTTTAGTGGCGGCATCTTTTCTGAACCTGCATCCATGTACATGTAGTGTACCATTGATCATTACATTGATTGGCATGCCTGTATGACCTTTCTGTGTGTGTGTGGGAGAGAGATCCTTTTTTTTTAATACATCTTTTGAGAGTGTGGAATGAAAGTGTGTGGTACAATTATTCATGCAATCATCTATGTGTCTAAGTGAAAGCGTGTGAGTGCACGTGACCTAGTAGCTAAGTAGGGACTAACTATATGCTTTTTTGCTGGGATTTTCATAGGGCAGCTAGAACTCATTCACCACTCCTGAGCTCTAGGTAAAATTGATTGAGGCTACCTATATGTGCAAAGACGTACATATGCAAGTGAGTGCTCGTGATACAATCTAATCCTAACTAAGGAAGACTTGGTTTCCCAAATCTTCGTTTTTGTCGGGGATGGCTCGCGTCGTGTTGATGTAGTAGCACTTCAGTCGGCTCCCGTTTATTGTTGTGTTGAATTGGACTCCATCTAGTGTTTCAAGTAGCATAGCTCCGATGGGATTCATCTTTCGTACTCGGTAGGGTCCTTGACCTAGATACTTCAGTTTTCCCTTGTGTACTTTGGCATTGTATAACAGGACTAAGGCGCCTTCCTTGATGACTTTAGCTTTCAGATTCCTGTCAAACCATGCCTTTCTTCGACGTTTTTCTATTGTCATGGCATGATAAGCGACTAGTCTTGTCTCTGTATGCTTTCCCAACTGACAGAGCCTTTCTTTCAAGGACTCATGATCACCCATGCATTCCTGTATTGCGATGTGTAGACTTGGTATTACAAATTCGAGTGGGACCACGGCTTCAAGGCCGTACACCAATTGAAAAGGTGTGTTCTGTGTACTGACCTTGAATGTGGTTCTGTATGCCCATAAGGCTGCATTCAGTTTCTCTGCCCAATCAGAACGCTGTGGTTCTACTACCTTGGTGAGGATATTGCATATGATTTTGTTTGTGGATTCTGCTAGTCCATTCCCTTGGGGGTAGTAGGGTGTGCTTTTTCTATGAATGACCATGAAGCCAGACAAGAGTTCTTGGATTACCTCATTGACAAAATGTGTGCCTCTATCCGACACAATTTCAAGGGGGCATCCGAATTGGGTGATCACATGTTCGTACAAGAATCTTGCTGTGCTTTTGGCATCTGCCTTTCTGACTGCTTTAGCTTCAGCCCATTTTGTAAAGTAATCAATGGCCACAATGATGTAGCGTGCCTGTGTTCCTTTTGCTGCGGGATGTATGGGACCCACATAATCAATCCCCCATTTTTCAAATGGCTGTTGTGCAACAACTGTTGTTAGGGGATTGAAGTCTTTGTGTTGTGGTTTAATAGTTCGTTGGCAAACATCACAGCCTTTTACATATTCATAGGCATCTGCCCATAGTGTTGGCCACCAGTAGCATGCGAGGAGAACTTTTCTTGCTGTGGCTTCCCCTTGGAAGTGTCCTCCTGCAATGCCTTCATGGACTTCACGCAGGATTGGCAGGATCTCATGAGGCATTACACATCTTCTTAATATCTGGTCCTTGCCCATCTTGTATAGTTGTCCTCTGCAATGAGTTGATATGGTGTAGCCTTTAGAATCAATTTTCTGGCATCTACTGCTTTCATGTCAGGGGGTGGTCTTCCTGCCATCAAGTACCCAATGATATCTCCACACCATTCTGGAATAGCATATCTATTTGAAATAGTGTGGCATCTGGTAAGTCATCTTCTATTCCAGTGGCTTCTTCTCCAGTCCTTGACTCGAGACATGTGATCGGCAATGTAGTGTTGGGCACCTTTGCGGACCACAATTTTGAAGTTGAATTCTTGCAGCAAGAGGAGCCATCTGGTTATTCTTCCTATGGTACACGGACGGTTCACAAGATAAAGCAATGCTTGATGGTCAGTGTAGAAGACAAAATCATTTGCGAGTAGATAGTGCCGAAATTTCTTTACACTGTACACCATTGCTAGGGCTTCTCTTTCTGTGGTTGTATAGTTGATCTCTGCATCATTGAGTTGTCGACTGGCGAAGTAGATGGGGTAGTCTTTCTTATGTTCACCAGGTTGACAAAGCACACTCCCAATTGCATACTTGGATCCATCAGTATGAACATGAAAATCAATATCCCAATTGGGAGATATAAGGATGGGTGCTGTGATTAGGCGCCACTTTAAAAGCTCAAAGGCTTGGTCGCACTCTTCAGTCCATAAGAACTTCACTAGTAATTTGTAAAGTGGTCTAGCTATCATGGCATACCGCAATATAAATCTTCTATAATAGCTGGCATGTCCCATAAAGACCTGTACACCTTTGGAATTTGTAGGAGGAGGCAATTCCATGATGATTTTGATTTTTTCCATGTCAGTTGCAATCCCATGTTGAGAGACGATGTGTCCCAAAACAACTCCGTGGGTGACCATGAACTGGCATTTTGTCGGATTTAGGGAGATGCCATACTCCTTGCATTTGATTAGTACTTCTTCCAGACATTTGAAGTGGTCCTGTTTGGTTGAATGGATGCACAAATCATCCAAGAAGACCTGTAAAAACTTATTCAAAAATGACTTGAAAGCTGTGAACATGACTCGCTGGAATGTGGCTGGGGCATTACAAAGGCCGAATGGCATGACTCTATATGCAAAAATACCCCATTCTGTAGCAAATGTTGTTTTTGATTAGTCTTGAGGAGCAATTTGTACTTGGTTATAGCCACTGAAGCCATCCAAGAAGCTATATATTTCGGATCCTGCCACCTTTTCCAACACTGTTTCTGTTAAGGGTAGGGGGTAGTGATCCCTAACTGTGGCGGCATTCACATTTTTCAAGTTTACGCATATTCTGAGCTTCTTGTTGCGTTTAGGCACAATGACAATGGGTGAAACCCAATCAGTGTGCTCTATCTCGTAGATGAATCTGGCATCTAGGAGTTTTTCCAGCTCATCATAAACCATGGTGCCATATTTAGGATTTGTGCGATAAGGTCCACATACCTTAGGGCGAGCACCTTCCCTTATAGGGATCGTGTGAACTGCCACTTCTGGTGAAATTCCTTTCATCTCTTTGTATGACCATGCTAGGCAGTCATGGTATTCCATTAGGAGGTCTTTGAGTTTGCTTTCATCTTCTTGACGGAGCTGTTTCCCAATGAAAACCAACTTTTCTTCCTCCCCTTTAAGGGCGAGGTTTATTGTGTGTGTTTTTGCCAGTCCCTCATAGATTGGAGTTTCTCCAATGCTATCGGTTTCTTGAACTTTAGATTCTCTGATTGGTCTTGGCATTGCTATTGGTGCACTGCCACTTGTATAATTCTTAAAGTATTCTGGCACTTCTCGAAGATCGGCCTCTGATGGGGTTGAACTAGCCTGAGATGTGTCATGAGTACTGGGTGGCATAGTTGCATTTGGTAATTTGTTAGGCTCTTCTTTCCTTTCTTTTTCTGAAGTCTCTTGATCGAGCTTCATCCGCACATGTGGCTTATATTTCCGAAACTTCTTACGTTGGGAACTATGGGGTAACTTTTCCACTGGTAAGGTGTTTCCAAGTAAGGGTTCATGTGCTGCACATACTCCTTCCAGTCCTTCAAGGGACCATTCAAGAGGTGGTGGTTTTGACTTTGAGGGGACTGCCTTTGCAAGATACAATTCCACAATCCGTGTTTAGACTCGTTCGAATTCATTGAAGTGCTCGGCCTTGGCTCTTCTGCGATTTCCTCCTGCAGCTTTCTTGCGGGATCGTCTGCTGTTATGCAACTGCGGAGGTTCAACTTTTGGGAGCTCGACTGCCATCAGGGCATGCAGAATGGCTAGGTCATTATCAAAGATTTGATCTTCAATTTCAGCATTGGTAGCCTCTGTTTCAAGGTCCCAAGGAAAATCTGAGTCATTATTGGTATGGGTACCTTCTTCAGGTTCATTATCCCATTCGAGGTCAGCCATAAAGAAAGGCATCTCTAGATCGATTGGTTCTTCATGCGTCGGTGGAGGATCGACCTGTAGTGCGTTAACATCTATCTGTGAGAAGATGGGGTTTAATGAATGGCAGTTGTCAATGGTTGCCAATGTTTGTATCCAGTTATTGACATTGCTTTGTGAGTCACCTGCTATGGCATGCTGTTGCAAGGTATCTGATTTGCTCGAGATTGTCGTGGAAGATGTGTCATCCAATGCTCTAGGAACAATTAGTTTAATAACTCCTATCCCCACATTCACCCTGACTGCAATGTCTCGATTCTCGATTGTCAATCTATCCGTTCCCCAGTCATGGAGGACTGATGCTTCCCATAACCAAGGACGTCCCAGTAAGATTTGATAGGATTTTTTGGGGAGATCCAAGATTGTGAATTGAAGGGAAAAGCGGACTCCTGCGATCTTTGTGGACACGCCATTCACTATTCCCAAGGGTTTAGCCCGTGAATTATCGGCAAGGCGTATGTTGAAATTAGCCTTTTGCATTGGTGGGAGACCCCATTCTTCGTAAAACTCCTTTGATAGGACATTGACACCTGCTCCACCATCCACTATGGCTTGGATTTCATTATATGCCTTGTGGATCAAAGGCACAGTGATGTTGCATATGTCATCTTTCTCACCCATCCGCACAGGGATATCATCAATGTTGTTCATAGGTGGAGGGGGATTTGCGAGTTCAATCCATCCTTTGAAACTCTCCCAAAGATTGGGACAATTTTGTAAGAGGATTCCGATGGGAATGGACACAGGGCAACTCAGGATGCTAGAGAGTGCAGCTCCTTCAAGTTGACGTGGCAGTACATTTTGTTGTGGAGTTTGTTGTTGGAACAAAGGCTCGAGTACAGTATCAATACTTTGTGGGGCCAAGTCATGGAGTGGGTCTTGAGCTTGTTTCTGAGCCTCAAATTGAGCTTGTTCATTTTGGACCCATTGCTGAAGTGCCTGAAAACGAGCCTTCTCCACTTCTGCATTCGGGAATGGAACTTCTTTTATTCGAGGCTCGGGAGTTGATGTGGATGAGCTCGGCTACTCATTGCTTGGCGGAGGTGGAGGCACTTGTGCTTTCTTTTTCAGAAGTCGCTTCGGTTGGATTGGAATGATAGGGTCCTTCATGGCCTCTTTCTGTTGGCGTGTAATTACATAATTGATAGGTTGTGACCTTAGACTTGCCGGACCCAGACTTTGACGGTCCACCCCAATGATGCCGATGGGGACGTTAGGCTTAACCTCTGCTTGTTCTGGGACCTTATTTTTCATGGGACAATCCATACAGGCATGTCCTATGCCACAATCTCTGTAGAGTGGTTGGAAAGTGGCTGGGCTACCGCGATGAGGGCACTCTGCGATTCTATGATTTTCTCCACAACCGTAACACTTGATTGGTGCGTGAAATGTGTTGGGTCGCACTTGATTTGCATAGACTGGTATTAGACCCTCTGCACCTTCTACATAGTACACTGGGTACTCTGCTTCATACTCAAATAGTGAGTCTACTTCTTCGGCTTGTAATTGATGTATGGGAACTACCTGAGGAGCTGGATTTGGTGCTCTTGGATACGGTCGTGGATTCGGATTCCTGAGTAGTTGTGGGACTTGTGTCCGAACGGGAACAAGATTTAGTCTCGGAGCTGGGGCGCTTGTGCAAGTGCCGATTGCCTGTATACTGGCATGGGTGCCGCTTGGTATTGTGGTGGTCGAGGCAGATTGTTACGCATGTTGAAGATGCAATTGGTCTCATCATGGCCGCCGATGACACAGATATGGCACCACAACCGTGGCGGTGGATTTGCTTGTGCAGTGATCCTTGCTCTTAGGACTGGGCATTCATTTGCTGTATGATTTGCCAAGCAGTGTGGGCACCAGACATTTTCTCGCCGTGGATATGTTTGAGTTGGCGGCTGAGACAAGTGAAGTTTTTGATCCATGGCCTGCATCATATCTTCTTTCAGCTTCAAGGTCATGGCCTCGAGGCGATCTTCATTGGATGTTTCGGCAGTGTCCTTTGATTTACCTTTTTTCGAGCGCTTATCTCGTGTATTTGATCTGGCATCATCACTGCTAGTGTCTGAATCTGTCATGCCATCTTCGATGTGGTACTTTGCATCGGGGCGTGGGTCACATTTGGCAATCAATCGCTTCATCTTTCCCAGGTATGTGCGTACATCTTCCCTCCGGCCTTGTTCGATCTTGCTGAGTTGGAGAGCGGGATCATCTTGTAGCCTCTCCGTTTGAAAGCGACGTTTGAATTCGGTTTGAAGTAGGTCCCATGTAGCACGTTCTTCCACAAGAAGGTTGAGATACCATTCTGACGCCTCATCAGTTAAGGCCATTGGAAACCAAGCCACCTTAGTTTCATGGGATTGATCACCACCTGCTCGACATGCGGCATCAAAATGTTGGAGGAAGCGAGCAGGGTCTCCCCTACCATTATATTTGGGAAGTTCTAGTTTTCCCAAGGGGCGTCGGCCGTGATTGTTGTGATTTCGTCGATTGAAGAAGTTGTCAGCCTCGGCATTGAACTCGATGTCCCCATCATGCTCATGACGGCGTCCAGCCATGTTGGGGCGAGGAGGAGTTAAAGGAAGTTGTTGAATCTCAGGGGGGGAGTCGGGGTAGAGGATTGGTGGGGGTGGTTGTTGCAGTGGAGTTAGATGCGGATGGGGCAAGCATTGGAGTCGAAGTCGTTGGCCGGAACGTAACTGCATGCAGATGGTGCGTGATTTGCCAAGGGTATCGCTACGCCAAGTGCAGGTGTGGAGGTGATGTTGTTAGGAGAGTTAGAGTGATGTTAGTTTGTGTAGGGACCGTCGTGTTAATAATGTGCCTAGGATTGCCTACGTGTGTAGGGAAATGTGCCGGTGCAGACGGATCGTTAATCGGAGGTCACGGCGTGAAAATACGAGTGAATTAATGCAAAATGAGGCCCACACGGGGGCGCGAATGAACGTGTGCCAGGGATGACGAAATGGTGTGCAATGGGCTGGAAAAATACCCCGTAATGTGGTGTTTCCGTGTGTGAAATCTGGGTTCAAACGGCGTTCAATTTGGGTCCCAAACGGATGAGTTTCGAGGGGTTAAAGGAGGGGTAAATTTGGCGTTTTGGGGGGTCCTAATGGTGGTGTGAATGGACTTTAAGTCCAACCGAGGGGTTGAAACCAAGTGACTCTAGTTAGACTAACTAACTGAGGTCCTCCCAGTTACTATAACTGGGAGGTTAACTAACTGTAGTTAGGTACTAACTGAAGAGTTAGTCTAACCTAACTGAGGGTTAACTAAACTAACCTAACCTCAGTTAATACTAACCAAACCTACGTAGCTAATCTAACTGAGGTTAACTAACTAACCTAGGGTAACTAACCTAACCTAACTATAGTTAGTACTAACCTAACTATGGTTAAACTAACCTAGAGTTAATTTTAGGTTAGGTTTAGTTTAGTTTTTTTTTTTTTTTGTTTGGTTAGGTGGGGGGTTGCCCGACGGCGGCGCCTGGAGGGGGGGGGTTGAAGCGACGTGGGAGGGCGGGGGTGGCGCTCGGGGGAGGGCGAGGGGGTTGCGCGGGGTGGGGGGGTGGGGGGAAAGGGCGGGGGGTGTGCGCGGGGGGTGTGAGGGGGGTCCGAGGGGGGTGGCGGCGGAGGGCCGGGGGTAATGGCGGGAGGTGGCGCAGGGGGGGGGAAGTGCGTGCAAGGGGGTTGCATGGAAGGGCACAGGGTGTGAGGGGAGGGGCCTGCAAGGGGGGTGGCAGGGAAGGGCGGGGAGTGGCGCAGGGGGGGGGGAGGGGCGTGCGAGGGGGGTGGCGGGGGAGGGCGGGGGGTGTGAGGGGAGGGGCCTGTGAGGGGGGTGGCGGGGGAGGGCGGGGGGTGTGAGGGGAGGGGCGTGGGAGGGCGGGGGAGTGAGGGGAGGGGCCTACGAGGGGGGTGGCGGGGGAGGGCGGGAGGTGTGAGGGGAGGGGCGTGCGAGGGGGGTGCGGGGGGTGGCGCGCGAGGGGGGCGAGGGAGGGCGGGGTATGGCCGCGGGGGGGGCGAGGGAGGGCGGGGGGTATGGCCGCAGGGGCGGAACGAGCGGGCGCCGCCGCTGGTGGCTCCGCTACTGGCGGGCGAGCGTCGGCAGCCCGGGCGGGGTGGGCGGGGGCGGCGGCGGCGTCTCTGCAGAGCACCGCCGCGGGAGCAGGGGGTGGGTGGGGTGGGGTGGGGTGGGAGGGATGGGGGGTTTGAGCGGGGTTAGGGGGGAAGGGAGAGAGGGGGTGGGGAAGAGAATGAGGGGGAGAGAGGAGAGAGGGAGTGAGAGAGGGGTTGGGGGAGGGGGAGGGGGGAGGTGGTGGTGGAGGGGGAGGGGGAGGGGGGAGGTGGTGGAGGGGGAGGGGGGAGGGGGAGAGGGGGAGAGGGGGAGGGGGAGGGGGGAGGTGGTGGAGGGGGAGGGGAGAGGGGGAGAGGGGGAGGGGGAGAGGGGGATGGAGATGGTGGTGGAGGGGGAGGGGGAGGGGGGAGGTGGTGGAGGGGGAGGGGGGAAGGGAGAGAGGGGGTGGGGGAGAGAATGAGGGGGAGAGAGGAGAGAGGGAGTGAGAGAGGGGGTGGGGGAGGGGGAGGGGGGAGGTGGTGGTGGAGGGGGAGGGGGAGGGGGGAGGTGGTGGAGGGGGAGAGGGGAGGGGGAGAGGGGGAGGGGGAGAGGGGGATGGAGGGGGAGAGGGGAGGGGGAGAGGGGAGGGGGAGAGGGGGAGGGGGAGAGGGGGAGAGGGGGAGAGGGGGAGGGGGAGAGGGGGAGAGGGGGAGGGGGAGAGGGGGAGGGGGAGAGGGGGAGGGGGAGGGTGGAGGTGGAGATGGAGGGGGAGGGGGGAGGGGGAGGGGGAGGGGGGAGGTGGTGGAGGGGGAGGGGGAGGGGGAGGGGGAGGGGGGAGGTGGTGGAGGGGGAGGGGGAGGGGGAGGGGGGAGGTGGAGATGGAGGGGGAGGGGGGAGGGGGAGAGGGGGAGGGGGAGAGGGGGAGGTGGAGATGGAGGGGGAGGGGGGAAAAAAAAAGAGGAAAAAAAAAACTGAAAGACTGAAATCAAAAAGCAGGGAGAAGTGATCACCTGAACGCTCTCCAAGTCTTTCTCGATGTAACAGGATTGTTGCGGAACAATGGACGGTGGGTGGAAGGCTAGGTCATCGCTGCGAGAAGGGCTCGATGTCACTTACATGTGGCGAGGATAGGAGTAAGGGGGTGGTCGATGGTGAGGGAGGAGTGTCTTGCGTGGGGCTCGGAAGGAGGAAGAGAATGGAGGCAAAAAGTGAAAGATGAAGAATGAGGGGGGGTGGAGTAGGTTTTTATAGGTTTGGATTTTAGGTTTAGGGTTTAACCCTAAACTCTTCCCGAGCCATAACTCTTTATGGAGAGCTCGGTTTGCCTTTCTGTAAAAAGGTAAAATGATCGAAATTAAAAGCTCTACGCAACCGTGTCCACTACCTAGCCTAATTGTAGATCATGTGGCTTTTATTTAAGAAATTAAGAGAATTTCTTAAGGTAGTAACCCAAAGTGGATGTTTGGGATTGATATGTTTGGCTAGAATTGGAAAAAATTTTACTCTCCTTGCCCTTGACTTGTTTTACACCTACCTACACATGTTTACTCGCTACTTGAGATGCTAGCCTCCCCGGCAATGGTGCCAAATGTTTGCTCTTTCCTACTGCTTTCGTAGGAAGAGCTGGATATTCTATGTTGCAGGGTTCCAAGGCATTTTGTCACCTACAGATATATTGGGATTGTCGTTGTAGTATATGTGTAGCTTAGGACCTCGAGTCGTGTTCTGGTGAGAGACGTAGGCTTAAGTGTGGTAAGCAAACAAAGTGCAAGCATGTGTAAAAGGCACGTAAACCATCGTTGTTGGGGTGATGAAGGATTTCGTCTTCATTGGGGGTTGTAGGGTTTAGGAGGAGTTTAAGGGTTCAGAAGGAGGTTCCAGGGTTTAGAAAGAGTTCAAGGGTTCAGAAGGAGGATCCAGGGTTTAGAAAGAGTTCAGGGTTAGAAAGAGTTCCAGGGTTTAGAAGGAGGTTCCAAGGTTTAGAAGGAGTCCAGGGTTAGAAGGAGGATCCAAGGTTCAGAGTAGAGTATATGGTGGAGAACTTGTCTCTCTCGTAGATCATGGAGTTTAAGGGTTTAGGAAAGCATAGGAGTGGGAGAGGAAGAAGGTGTAAGAGCATGGGTGAAGGAAGAGAGAGAGGAGGAAGGAGGAGGAGGGAAGAGGAGGAGGGAGAGGGAGGAGAGAGGAGGAGGAGGAGGAGGGAGGAAGAGGAGGAGGAGGAGGAGGGAGGAGGAGGAGAAGGAGGAAGGAGAAGGAGGGACGAGGAGAGGGAGAGGGTGGGTTGCAGGGTTGGAGGAGAGGGGAGAAGGGTTGCAAGGTTAGGACATGCTTTTGGACGTGCAGTGCAAGGAAGCATGGACACTTGAGACAAATGCTTGGAATACCAATGTAGACTCAACACAATGCCCCAAGAGTGTGGGCTTCATTCCATTATGGGGTATTTATACAAGTTGGAGAGCTTCTCTCTCTGCATGTAACACAAAGTCGTATCACAAAGTTGTAACACAAAGTTGTATCACAAAGTTGTAACACAAAGTTGTAACACCTTCTCTCTCTACATGTAGAAGTTGTAACACAAAGTTGTAACACAAAGTTGTTACACAAAGTCGTAACATAAAGTTGTGTCTAGAAGTTGTAACACAAAATTGTATCACAAAGTTGTAACACCTTCTCTTTCTTCATAAGTTCATGTTGGCACAGAGTCAACACTGGGACACAGTTTTTGATGGCAATACCGACACTTGTAAAAAATGTTGAAGCTTTATCGATATTAATATTGGCACTTTTTTCTGTGGACAAAATTTTTTAAGGGTAGTAGATTAGGGCTTAGCCAAGCTGCCCTTTTATAAAGGTATGTATTACATTGGAGTGGCAATTTTATTATATTGTTTAAAAATTTTCATTATGAAATTGTCCTATTACACCTATGAGGTAAAATATTGACACTATGTATAGGTCTACACTATATATTGACACTATATATAGGTCTACACTATCTCTGTATGTCCGCCATCAAACAACAATAGGCAGATGGGTAGAATTTAGTGCTAGTCCTTACTGCTCACATTGTCCTCTCCACTTCCAATGGTGCCCTCTCCATGATCGTCACCCCCACTAGTGCCCTCTCCATGTGCTACAACATCCTCTTGGCAAGGTTCTCTGAAGTATTCATCACCATCCTCCTATTCAACCAATCAGCACATGATTTGCATGGTTAGTATATAGAGAAACACTTGAGAAAATCAAAGAAAATCAACATACCTGGTGGAAAGGGATGCTTGCAAGGTGTGGTGCTCATCTTGGTTGTGTAGAGGTGCTTCCAAGCTATGGAGATAAATGAAGGATAAAGAGAAGAATGAAAGAAATGCAATTCGGAATTGGGTTTTACTTCCCATAGCGTTGACATTTCTATCGCTAAAAGTAGTGATATTTACGTGCTAAAATTATCAAAATGAATTAACATCATTTTCTAGGGTTTAGGGTATATTGTCTCAAAATTTAAATGCAAATCCCTATTCCAGGTCTTCATAGAGTTGCTAAGTTGATAGCATGAAATTGGTTGTGAAGGTTTAAAACCTATGGGCATTATTTTAGGATCCATTATAGTTTTAATTGAACTGGGATGTTGTGGGTCTAAGATGTCGGGTTTCCATGGCCATGTTTGACATCCATTCATGAAATGCGATGAAAATTGGCATTACTTTAATTCACAATCGTACCAAAATTCTCACTAGGTACTATTGCATTGGTGTAAGAAAATGTATTATTTTTAAAGAACCATATCACTTTTTCACCATGTATCAAAATAATGCCTCGGTGGTATTCTAGTCATGCAAATGGGATTCGATGGCATGATACTTTGCAAGGGACTTAAACTCACCTATAATGAATCCCATGAAATATATCATGGCCATTGGATCCCATTTGCACGGCCAAAAATGAACATTTCCATGTTTTGCCCATGCACCCCTTCTTCTAGCTCAAAATGATGCACCAGTGGTATTCTAGTCATGCAAATGGAATATGATGGCTACGATACTTTGCAAGGGACTTAAAGCTACCTAGATTGAGGCTCATACAAAATATCATGTCCATCGGATCCCATTACATGGTCAAGAACTCCTCCCACTAGCCTCTTGCTCCCACTTTCTCCCCTCATCTGCTCCCTCCTTCTCCCCACTCCTCCTCCTCCTTTGCTCCCTCCTTCTCCCCACTCCTCATCCTCCTCCTTCCACCCCTCCTCTGCTCCCTCCTTCTCCCCACCTCCCCCCATTCTCTCCCTCCTCCTTCCTTTTTCTCACTCCTCCGCTCCCTACTTCATCTTTCCCCTCGCTCCCCTTCATCCTCCTTGTATTAGGAGGACTTCACAGTCCCCCTGCATGTACTCTACAACCCCCCCTTCCTTTTATAAGGATAGGTGCAAAAGTGTCACAAACTCGATGGCTTCTTCAAGAAGCCATCCACACTACACTTAATTCAACGCACCCTCCTAAAATAGACATATGCCTTACATTAATCAATCTAACCTTCAATCATAGTAATAAGACCTTGCGTTAATCAACATCTATGCCCCCCCCCTTATCAAAAGAAATTAATTGATACCCCCAAATTCAATTTTGGGGTACCTATTGGGGGGCTAGAATTAGCTCCTATTCCTCCAATCATGACGTTAGGAGATTGGGAGCAACTTTGGCATGATTCAAAAATCCAAATACATTCGCCTGGCATGCAACGTCTCTCCATATTTTGTACTCTTCCTTACTAGAGATAACACAAAGTCACATATCTATTAGACCCAATGCATATATTCAAAAATGTGTCTAAAAGTTTGTGGAAACATATGATTGGGGATGGAGACACCCCAAAGGCATGAGCTTACTTGAAAGGAATGAAAACCAAAAGAGCATTCTGGCCAAGAGAAAATTGTGTGGCAAGGTGATTTTACCAAAGGCACCCTAGGTTTTGACAAAATAAGAGGAGACCTGGGTAAAGAGAATTATCGAAGGGGTATGAAAATCCAAATAAATACATGCAGAACTTAAAGTGTGCCTTTACTTCATCTGAAAAACTAACTGGTCTAAAGTCACATGATTGGCAAAAAGTGATTCAGGTGACATTACTTCCACTTCTGTTTGACCTATTTTTGACCTCTTGTTTGAATTTAACTTGCACACCATTGTTTCTATAGTATGTACTTCCAATTTATTTGTGGGGATGTAGTACTAAAGATGCATCCAAGGCCATCAATAAGCTCATTGTATTTGTAAGGTATGTTAGGTGCTATACAAATGCATGTCAAATTTTTGTGATCATAGTAGAAGCAAGTTCCATTGCTTATCGAGATGTAAATGCAAATGGACATCATCAAAAGAGATCAAGAAATCATCCACTCTACAAATGAGACTTCTCAGAGTCAAAGTTGTAGGTTTGATTAAGAAGGCATTTCCAAGGTAGATGAAGTGGCATATGCAGGCACTTTGCATAGCCGATGGATGTTTTTCTTGGAACGGTTTATGAAGGTGTTGAAAGGGTATGTAAGACAAAGTCAAGACTAGAGAAAAGCCTGCTGGCTGGTGCAAGAGTCAATGTTTTACATTACAAAGTTTCTCGTACAACTCATGCCAAACATGCCTCGACTTTGGGATGATAGCGATGACCAATGTGTTGTAGGAGAGATTGGACAAGGGAAGGGAAAGAAGAAGAAAATGAGAATCTCCTTGCAACAAAAAGTGAACACCTTTTGTCTTTACAATTGTGGAGAAATGGAGAAATGGCTCAAATAATATGAAGAAGAAAGAGCTAAAAGAGATTAAGATAGAAAAGCTTGGAAGATGCTCTGGATACCCCAAAGGTATCAGACATGCCCAACTAAATGCACAATTGATTGGTTGGAAGATGCTTTGGAAGCTGCTAGTCGAAGAGGGGAGATTGTGACAAACAGGGACGAAGAAATTCCACAAGGTTGTGATATAATGGTATATAGTCATTTTGCTTTTATTTACATTCATCTACAACCTTTTTGTATAAGCTAACGAGAATCCATTACCTTTGCATTATCATTCATTCAATACAGTTCAAAGTCATTTGTAGAGGTGCTAAGGAACGATCTAAGTGGAATTTCGCCATTGACTCAACAAAAAGTTGACATGACCTTAGTGACACATTTGTGCTACCCACGCACTATGAGAAAGTAAGAATTTATTGTATGGATATCATTTGTTGTTCAACTTCATCAAATATTGTATGAGGTAGCATGCACTGCAAGAAAGTAAGCATTTCTTGTTGAAGGTAAAATCAAAGAACTGATATGAGATAGCCAAAGATCACATGTGATGGAAAAAAAAACTTTAGATAAATGATTGTGCACCCCTGTCGGGTTTGTTGCAATATACAAAAGATTGAGCCACAAAGGCTTGCTAGTTAATCATGACACATAGTCTCTAAAAAGCTCCTTGTAGGAGATCACAACTCACCATTTTTTTTCATCCAATCCTACCCTACTATCTAAGTAATCGACACTCATCACCTTTGAGATCACAAGTCAATGGAGATAGTTGTGCACACTGGCAAGAGGTAAGAAGAACCTTTGAGGTCCTTCAGATGTCATGACCACCCACCACGTAAGATTGCATGCAAGTCAACCAATCAAGCATATTTGATTGCATGTGCCAATCCCATTTCTTGTGATTGTGCCACCAAGCCAATCAAATGACCCTAGATTAACCTTAAGACTAAAGAGTCCCCCCCATGAGGATGAGCTATAAGGCTCTGAGCCAACATACCCCCCGTTGACCAAAATGGGGAGAACTTGAAATGCTCTCAAAGAGTAAGAAAATAACATGACTAGCTCACAAAGAGCTTCAAAAAAAGGAAAACTATTCACGAAGAGATCGTCTACTCATATAGAGCTCATTTGCTCACACAGATCCTATCAACAAAGTCTTCTTCAAATAGCCCATCCCCAATCATTCAAGAACTCGGCTTGCACAAACATAGATGTCTCATTTGCACCTTCCACAATCATGGCCCTTTCTTTACCTTTATCTGATTTTGTAACTTCATCGTGTTTCTTAGTGTAGAAAAACTTCTCCACATGACCATCTCTTCCATAGTAAGAATAGTGTCGAGTATCTCACACGGTTTTGTTCTTTTTGTCGACAGCTGAGTAAGTGCTTTAGTCATAGATAGTCAAACTGGTTCACTTCTCCTCACTCATAAGCATTGCCACACAGTCGAGGAAGTACAGATTACCATCAAGATGTAAAATTCACATTATCTCTCCATACTGATTTGTGGGTAGACTCCTTAATAGAATTGCCTTCTTGTCTTTGTCCTCCACTTTAGCTACAAGATCACTAAGCTATCTGAGGAGAGCTTGCATTCAATTTAGAAATACCCCCAAGGTCTCTGATTCATCCATTTGAATGTCAAACAAATCTTGCTTTAAATCAGACTTTGAATGCTTCATTTTAACACTAAAAATTGTTTCTAGAGTAACCCAATTCTCTGCAGCTGACTTACTAACATCAAGGTAATGGAAATAATCACGTCCAAGAGATCTTCCCATGAAACTGACTGCCTTCTGACCTCTCTACTCCCAAAGCAATATTTTATCAGCTTTAGTGGAGCGTTCTTTTGGCTTCTTCTCAGTACCAGCCACCAATTGCCACAAATCCTTTTGCATGCAGAGCAAACGTGTGGCTAATTGCCATGACACAAAATTTTTTCCATTGAACATTACGAGGATCATGCTTATCCTTTTTGGTCGAATCCATTTCAGAGTCTCTGAGGATTGAGAAGGACTTAGAAGCTGGCCTCTACAAGTATATGAAGAGATGTTCTTTGACTGCATCGTTTGGTCCATTGCTTCTTCACAATCTGGATGTTCGACCACCAAGGCACCGAGGAACGAGACATGCATGCAAAATACCACACACTAATAGAGCTCTTCGACCTTACTCTGATACCACTAAAGGTAAAATTAAAGAACTGATCTGAGATAGCCATTAGGGGAATTTTGGACTCAAAAAGGGCTTCATAAGGAGTGGATTATCAAAATGGATTAAGAACTAATAAGGCCTACAAAGGGTCCCATCACCCCATATGGGTACAAAAAGGTACATCTCCCCAGGCCCTTGGTGGTCCTCAAAAGTGCACCTCCCTCTCCCAGTTGGAGGGCCCCCCCCACTCTCAAAAAGTTAACTCTCTTTACAACCTTTAGGTGGTCCACATTCCCAAAAAGTATCTCGCGGGTATGCCCTAGCCCAAAAATTTGAAAATTTTCAAAAGTGCCCAAAATGGCCCAAAACTCTTCAAAACCTTCCCCCAAACCATGCCTATGCACCCAAATCACTTTTCAACATCTAAATCCTACTCCTTCTCACCGTAATCATCTTCCAATCCCACATTCATACTCCTTCTATTGTAAGCACTTTGCAACACCCAAATCCAATTTCTTCTCATCATTTGGTGCCAAACTTGCTTCCATTGATCCTATTATATCTTTCCATTGTCCCAAACTTGTTTCCATTGATTCTATTCTATTCTTTGAACCGATCTAAGGCCTTATTTCTAAATCCCTCTCATGGCTCCATTGGAAGATCGCACCAACAAGCCACAAAAATGCACCTTGCACATCGAAGTTGCACGAGAGTATGCCCTAACTCGTCAATGTTATGGCCACAAGGTTGTCAGCAAAGATACACTAGATCAGTTGCAACAACAAGTAATAAAGCATGTTGACTTATGGAGTGTTGGTGGAATCTATCTAGTGGATCCTTTGACAAGTGCTCCACCTTTGTTTGAAAATGTGACAAGTTTGATTCAATACATAGGAGATGGTCTTCAAGGCTTACTAGGAATTCATCGCTGATTCCAATGTTAAAGCACACTTTGCGAAGGTTCACTTGTTGAGAATGGAAGGAGAGACAAAGATACTTAGAGATACCGTGCATAATCTCGAAGAAGAATTCAAGAACAAAAAAAACTTGCTAACTCAGAAATTGCAAAAGAGAGGTCACAAGAAACAATCATAAGATTAATAGATGAGAAGAACAAACTATTGAGAAAGACCTTGTGTATCCAACAAGAGCTTGCTACATTGACTAGGAGATTAGAAAGAATAAAAAGAACCCCTCTAGGTTACAAGCATAGGATCAAGCCAGTGCAACCAATGGAGAGCTTGGCATATGGTGGTGGAGCAAGGAAGCGCAAGGTGAAAGCTACAAGGTATGTATATTTGGACTATTTTGTAATTATGAAGCATTACTTACAAATGAGTCATTTATTTTTCTAATGTTATCATGATTTTTTTGCAGAAATTTTATGGAGGAGGTTATTGGAAAAAATTCTTGTGACAAACTTTGCGCTGTCAAGAGTATAGTTAAGAAGAAAGAATTCATTTCTATTCTTAGGGACCCCCATCGGCATGCATTGCGACATGCAATATTACAAGAGGTTGCAACTAATTTAGAGAATCTTGTAGATCCATTAGAAGTTGTCCATGCATGTGATACTACTAGCATTAGTCGGCAAGGGTACTTAGCTATGTATAATGTCTTTGTAAATGCACTTCGAGGTCAAGGCATTAAGAATCCTCTATTTTTGAGACCAGTATATGTTAGAAATACAAGGAAAGAAACAAATTCTGTTGTTCAAGATTTGTTGGGTGGATTTATACACATCTCAGAAAGCATGACATTAAGAGGCACAAACAAGACAAATGTCCAACATAGCAAAAAGAAAGGAGGACCAACTACCAAAGGGGCAAAGCAAGGAATAAGAACCTTTGAGTACACAGAGCATAATAATGTTTTTTTGGATGTACGTAGAGTCCAAGCTGCAATGGTGTAGTTTTACAACATGAAAGTATGGGGTAGGTTAAAATTATATTGTTTAGAGAGTTGCAATATTTATTGAAATCTTTTCTAATCATGTAAATCTTTTAATCTTTCATATTGTGAAGGAATGTTAGTATTTGGTATCAAATTGGATGAGTGTGATGTTGTAAAAGGCCACAAGTTGGAGAGGGTTAGTATTACTTTGATGAATAAAGCCCTCGGACATGCCAAAGATAAGGAAATTAGGGAAGATTTCAATGTGTAATCATAAAAGCACATTTAGTGGCTTGCTATGTTTGAACTTCCTAAAGAGACACACTCATTCTTGAAATGTGGGTATTTGATAGATCTCCAATTCCAAGTGTCATAGATGTGTAAACAAAAGGAGAGTTGCTTCAAGTTGAAGGGTTCGGATTATATAAAGTTGAATGGCACATGGCAGGAGATCTTAAGACATTGAAGTGTATGTTTGGAACGGATTTGAGTGCAAATGCGCCATATCTATGTCTTTATTGTATGCACTCACACCAAATTCGAGGCAGTAACATAGGAATACATAGAGGGAAAGAGCAAATAAAAAGAGGAAAAGACTTTGGAAATGTTAAAGATGTAATGAATGACATCATAGATGATGATGCTAACAAATGGATGTATTGGAGCAATGGAGTAACGAGCTACAATTAGGATGCTGCATCAAACAGAGATCAAAATGATAAAATTTGGGATCCAATTTTAAACATTCCATTACAAAGAAGGCATTTATGTGTGTTACATGAGGAGATGTGGTTCATTGATAATTGTTTTACTTGCACATTGTATATGTATGGAACATGAAACCGGAGGAGAGAGCGGCATCATGTATAGCAAGGGTTGAATCTTTACTCTCGAGCATGGGTCTACATGGGGCAAATGTAAAGCTAATCAAAGATGCCCAATTGTCAAGAATATCATGAAATCTTCCAAATAAAGTGTCCATGGGAGGCTCTAAGGCATGAATGTTTTTGTCCAATCATGGAAAACATCAATTAAATTTGCATTGGAATTATAAAAAAAAGTTGTGATTGCACCACTAATTTGGAAGCTAATCCTCATATCAGAACCTTGAAAATACGTGTTTAGAAAGAATTGGATAATCTGGTAAAGATCTTGAGGAAGCCTTCTGGAGACGATGATGATGTGCAACTATATAAAGTCATCGTGAAAGAGTTCATTGAAGCCATGGTAGATGGATGGGGTGAATCACACATTACTCACTACATGGTGTATTTGGTCTTTGCTTTTTTCAAAATTTTAATTGCAATCAATTTATTCTTGTTTACCTCGTGTTTTTTCTATGTATGCAGCACATTCTTTATGTTCATGGTCCATGGTCTCTTCGCCAATACGGTTCTTTGAATGCTTGGAGTGCCCAAGGGATGGAAAAGTCTCATTATAGAGCTTGAAGTGCTTATTTCAAGAGTACATGACATGGAGGGGGGATGAATGGAAGTAATTCTCTTCATGAGATGTTTGAGTGGTTCTATCATGGTATAGTCGGGTCCTCCTATGCAAGGAATAAAGCTTAGTTAGCGCAAGCATTTTGTCGAACACAAATGAGTAAAAGAAGGCATTCATGGATATCTTCAAAGCTTCCCAAAAGTATAGAAGTTGGATAGCAACCAGAAGTCGTGTTGGAAAGCGTTGGATCGCTAAACCAGACGTACTTTGATGTTAATTAAAATCGCACTTCAATATTTCTTGTGGACATTTGATTAATTGGCTCTTTTTTTTTAACAAGCGTTAAATTTTGTACTTGTGGACCCAATAAGGGTAGGAAAAAAGGTTGGGGGAGAGCGACCTCATGGGAGTTCAAGGGGAATTTCAAAAACCCCTTAAATAAGTTTTTTCCCCCAAAACAAGCACCCCTCTTTACATAAAATTTTCCTAAAGTTGAATGAAAAAAACCCAATGTATTAATGAACTAAGTAATTTTTTTGAGAAATATCCCTTCTTTACAATGCATGTGGTACACTAAAATTTTGCGAGGTTAACCCCTGAGGGGGTGATGACGAATAGGGGGGGGGGAGGGGTTGAAGGGGGGGCAAAGGGGGAAAAGGGGGGGGGGGGCTAACTAATAATGATGCACAGAATAAATGTACCCCTATATGTATGCAAATACCTTCATTTTCTCAGTACCACCAGTACTCTCTCATACTAGTACATTCCTTCCTACCATCACATGTCCCATAGCCCCACCATCACCATCATGGCAAGAACAAAGTAGACTGGAAGACCAATTGATTCCAGAACAAAGCTCCCAATCCCTCCCGATGTATACAATTGTCAATGCAATGATTGAAGAGAGAAGAAAGAGGAGGCAGGAGGAGCAAGAGGAGAGGATAGAAACCAATGATCAAACATATGACGATGAAGAAGATCATGGGGAGCAATCAAATCCTCAAAGTCCAGCCCGAGGCACCTCAAGAGCCAGAAAGAAGACTAGAAGAACAAGAGCGCAAAAGATGCAAATTGGAAGAATGAGCCAGAGGACAAGAAGAATGCCAGGCAAATGTAGATTTGAGTTGGATCAACACAAAGGGCACGAATGGAGAGCCAACAATGATGGCCCGCATGGCACAATGCCACTCAAGACTTTCCACATTCTAGATAGGGTCGAAAATTTTTGTCCGAATTGCATCGCACAGTGAAAGGAAAAGGAAAAGCTAGCAGTGGTCGAGGTGGAGGTGGAGGTGGAGGAGGAGGTGGAGTCCCTAGAAGACACCGCAGAAAGCCTAGAAGGAAGGTGCTTCAAGAGATAAGAAAGTATCAAAGTAGCATGAACCTTCTAATCCCAAGAACTCAGTTCGCTCGATTGGTGAAAGAGATTTTGTAGTCCTACAGGGACAACTATCGTATTCAATCAATTGCACTAGCCGCCATACAAGAAGCAACAGAAGTGGCAATCATAACCCTTCTTGAGGACACAAACTTGTGTGCAATCCATTCCAAGAGGGTTACGATCATGGCAAGAGACATGCAGCTGGCAAGGCAGTGACCCAAAACTTAGGCCATAGATCATTTTTTTTGTTGTATTCACTATGGACACCAATTTTGGTTGTCAAAAGCAACTTTTTGCAAAGATGGTTGTAAATATTTTTTGTAATAGAATACCTTTGGAAACTATGTTTCTTGTAGATTTTCAATTTTGAGCTTTCATTTTCAAGTGGAATCTTGCAGTGTATTATTTAGTTCCATATATGATGTATGTACATCAATAATCATGGTAGAATGTAATTGATTGTTGATGGCAAATAATCATTACATTCTATGGTTAGTCACTAGTATGTGATGGGGGATGCATCCCCCCAAAAAAAAAACAAAAAAAGGCCCCGAAGGGGCCCCGATGTGCACAGGTGTGACTTTTGGGCTAGACGGGGACCCAAAGTCATGCTTGCATGCACCAGGGCCCCTTGGGGGCTTTTCTATGTTTTTTTTGGGGGGGGATGCATCCCCCATCACACACACACGCATGCATTGTTTTTTTTTTGCTATATCTTGTGAATCACGATGCCAACTACACAGTTCAAGGCTTCTCTTTAGCAGTCTTTTCTTTCACATTCTATGTCTAGGATGGTTCTCATATCCAAATTAACAAACCTCTCTTGTTCAAAGTCCATCTCAATCATTAGTGCATAGTCATTGGTCAATCGCATCCACCCACCATAGTGTCACCTCCCCATAATTGAGTGCCACCTCCACACACAATTGTCAATTCATACCAAGCACATACATGCATGTTGCGCATAAGCACATCCCATGCCATATCTTTTATTATGGTGTACTTGTAAAGCTTGATTAAAATTAAAATTTTTTCTCATATGTTAATTAGGTATACCCATACATGAATTTGGAATTCAAACTCTCTTCAAATGCCAATTTCACATATTAACAAGAAGACCTATATAATGGCCACCTTTCGATTAAAGAGGCAAATTTTTTGCCCAAATCGATTTGCTTCTTCATGCTTGAAATGTGCCCGAATTTATATACCCATATCTTGATCATTAGCATTCAAATTTGGGACCCACTTTGAATCACGGTTCATATGTCATGTTATTCACATCATTTTGATGCCATTACAACCATTTTAATCCATTGTTGCTCATAGCTATCAGTGCATTTGTCAACGTATATGAGCATACCTTACTATTTTGTATCAAACTTCATTGCAGTCTCATCACCAACGCCTTTAGAATATCAAGGCACACTTCTAAATATATTTTACAGAAAAATATATTTTAATATCAAGGCATACTTTATAGAAAAATATATTTTAATAGTTTCTAATAGTATTTATAATGTAAATATTTTCTTAATATGTTGTCTTACATTTGGTAAGTGTTGTAGTGCTTATTTTTGTAATATTGAAACAACATGAAGGCACAACATTTTATACCATAAGGGCCTACATCTTCAATTGTGTGTACCACCCCTTAGCCTTAATTTCCATAAAAGTCAAAACCCAATCTCCTATGCTAGGATTGAGTCAGTCATATTCTTATTCCTTATCCAAATTTGATAATACACAAACACCAACCAAGTATACGTGTGGATTATTGCCATCTCCATGTGGAACCATTGGCATAAGTGAGAGCTTGCCATCTCAATCATGGAGCATATATCCTCTTATTTTACATTATTCCTTCCAACTAACCATGCACATAACTAAATTAGCCACCATATTATTGTTGTTATATTTTCCTCCTAGGTTTGGGATGCAAAACATTCCTAGTCCCAAGATGAATTTAAATATGGAAGTGTTTGAGATTTTACTTGTAGAATTTCTTCCTTCCATGGGGCTCTTTAAGCTTTTGGACCATAACACATCTCCACCACCTCCAATTGATGGTCTAGGTGCCTATTAATACACAAGACCATGTCACTCTCTTTGAAATTCCACTCTCCTCCCATCCAAATTTGTGCATCCAATTTAACCTTTTGGTGCAATCTTGATTAGAGTTGATCGGCAATCTTGATCTTGTCTATTCATACACCTAGTAACTTGAAGAATACTTGAAACCTTTGAGAGGGAATGCACTTTTCTTCAAAATCAATAGTATATTTAAATTAAGGAATTTCATAGTATTATTGCCATAAGGAATTTCATAGTATCATTTATAATTATCCACTTTTGTAGTTCATCAAGTTCATGTACTATTATATTCTCCCTCTTCTCTAGCCTCACGTCCTACTTGACTTTTTTAATAAAAAAACAAGTCCTACTTAATGCAAATTTTAGAGAATACAAGAATACACTAAAATCCAAGAAATGAATCTCAATTATAATGCAAAACACCACCCATCTGGAAAACAAGAGAAATATATATTAAAATTTGATGTCTATACAATATTTCTTGTATATTGCATCCAATAGATGCACTTTTTACAAAATATTTGCTTGCTTAGCTTTAGCTACTATTGTTGCTCTCCTTTGAGTTGACAAAAAAGTGGGTTCACTGAAAAGATTCTACAAGCTGCCCAACATCATAAACACCTATCGAAGCACCCATAGCAGTAACTGCCATGATTCTTCCTACTAGTTTCTCTCCAAAAGTAGATAGTGCCAAATCCTGCCTCACCAAAATACACTTGCATGTCGAAGGGGTAAAGGCACAAGGGAGACTAGCTTTTAAAATGCCCTGCAATTTATCATCTCCTCCTTCCCATAAGGGGAGAACAAAGTATGGAATCACACTAGGCTATGGTGCTCGAACATTCCCATGTAGTGTCCTAGTGCTAAATCCACACCGACGATGTCACCTCGACCCCGTTTACATGTTGCAAACTGATCAACTTCGATGACATCTTGTAAATTGAGATAACATCAATAATCTTCTCAATGCCAAATTAAGAACATAAATTCATTCATATTGACAAAATATCATGAACTTACAATGTGGGCAGCATCTTGTTCATCCATTCCTGATCAAGTTAATCGATTGAGCTTTTGCTCTCATCAATTGCTCAAGGTGGTGTCGATGATGAGGCCTCTATAATATTCTCAACTCTCTGGCATTTCTACGCCCTCTTTGCCTCCAATCTTTCTTGGACCTCACGAAATTCCATCTCTGTAACTGTTGCATTAGTAGAGTCATGCATTTCCTCCCACACAATTAAGATCAGATGCTCCAAAGTATTTGTAGGTGCCAAATCTGTGCACCTATCCAACCCCTCTTCTGGGTAACCTAAGTTACTACTACTCTCAATCAAGTTGTAACATCTATTATGAAGGCAATTCGCAATGTACATGCAGAAAAAGGTCGCCTGCCACCGACTTTGAGAATACAAGCTGATAATTGCTGGCGAGAAAATAAGAATGTACTCATGTTTGCATTCTGCTCCATGCTAGTTGCTCATCGAATCTTCAATGAGGTCGAATGTGGATTTTTGTATGTTAGGCATACACATGAGGATATCGATCAGGTTTTTAGCACAGTCTCAAGGGAGCTTAAATGCAAGGATGTGGAGACAATAGATGACTTGGTAAGAAGATGTGGCAGGCAAGTTGGTAGGTGGAATTGACTTACATGCAAAGTGGCACACGCATCCCATTAGTGCTTGATTGGATAACATACCTAGTAGGCTCATGTTTTTTTACGGATGTGCATGACACTAGAGCAAAAATAGTATTTAATGCTCAATTAACCATGCAAAGGATAACTTGGCATGTCCCTCTGATGAGTACTTGTGATGAGTACTTGATCGGATAACTTCTCACACCAATAAATTAAGTACTAATTAAAAATTATAATAAATGAGTAGATTATTAAAAAGAGACTAATATTTATGTAATTGTTGCTACTGCAGCTTGCTTGCGAAGGACTCTCACAAAGGAGATGGCTATAGATTTTGTTCCAGGGATGGATGTGATTTTATGTAGCAAAAGAGAAGTCTTGATTTGGACCTTCCTCTATTACCGTGAATGCTAAATTTGTTGCCACCCTTTGCCTTGGTGACTAAATCCCAATATGTACCATGGGATAATCCAGTAATATTGCGATATGCCTTATTGCAAATCCTTTTTCCATTTACGAGAGGTTTTACCTTTTGTCTTGAACTTAGCCTTTTATTGCCATTCTGAAGAAAGCAAGAGAGACTTGTGAGAAGGTATTCATTTCTTTCGCTTCCCCTTCTTTGCCACACGTGTCCTCTATGTTCCCTGATGTCTGCAAGATCAATGAAGCGCATACATCTTTGCTTGCAACATAGATATCCCAATGCATTTAACATGTTCTCCTCCTTCATTACTCTCTTCCTCTTTGGTTGCTTTTGTGGATCTGCCTGGATTCTCTTTCTCTTCATGCATATGTATGACCGTTTTTGTTCCTCGTGCACATTGTTATCCGTATTTATGCACTTCTTCTCCTCACATTTCTTTGTAACCAAGCATCCATGATTGGTCGTTGCATCCTTGTTCATATCACAATCAAAGTTAAATACTGAATAATCCTCTGTTGATCTCATCCTCGTTTTTAACATACTCTTAGGACCATTCAATGAATTCGATATTCTACCAGAGTATTGAGAACCTTGAAACTCTTCCACTCCTGAGAGAACATCACTCATTGGGACATCTTGCATGGCTTTCACAAATCCACAACCTTGATTGACACGAGGTTTGTTAATATGCATGAACTCATCCACACTTGACAAGACATCGCTATTGAAACCTTTGCCCTTCTCACTGTGCAAGAATTCATCCACCCCAGATAAGGCTTCACTTCTAAAATCATTTTGTTTCTTGGAACCAATGAACTCATCCACTCCAGATAAGATGTCACTTCTATAATTGAGTATACTGAAATCATCCACATTTGAAGTGATAGAGCCTGGCACATGGGCACGCTTTTTAGGTCCTTTGATATTGTAGTATACGTTGTCTTCATCATTGAAAACCACGTGCCTCTTTCTCATGTTTAAAAATTGCATGCTCCATCTCATATTCTTGCCTACCTCATAGTAGGGATCACATAAGGATGTTATGTTATCAACCATACCATCATCAGTGACTTTTAGAATCCTCATCTGTGCAAATGACCATTGCTCCACTTGTTCAAATCCCAATACTTCACCTTCTGCTACAATCTTATTTGCAAATGATCTCATTTGTAAAATGTCCCCTATAGTAAAATCCAAGGTGGTGCACTTTGTAGTCTTGATAATGTCTGTTGCATAAGTCTCATCTTTGTCCCATGCTATAAATGATTTGTTGGATGTATTGTAGGGCATAACATCTCCAAGTGTTTCCATATCTCCACATTTATACTTTAGCTCAACATGTGCGCTAAGAATCTTTGATATAGTAACTGCTACCGTATCTTCGCCAAGTCTTCGAAAGTGGCAAAGTGAATTGGGATCACTATCATGGATTGTAGCAAATGCAACTACTTCTCTTTTGCTACATAAAATCACATCCATCCCTGGAACAAAATCTATAGCCATCTCCTTTGTGAGAGTCCTTCGCAAGCAAGCTCAAGCAAGCTGCAGTGGCAACAATTACATAAATATTAGTCTCTTTTTAATAATCTACTCATTTATTATAATTTTTAATTAGTACTTAATTTATTAGTGGGAGAAGTTATCCGATCAAGTACTCATCAGATGGACATGCCAAGTTATCCTTTGCATGGACAATCAAGCATTAAATACTATTTTTGCTCACATCCGTAAAAAAACATGAGCCTACTAGGTACGTTATCCAATCAAGCACTAATGGGATGCGCGTGCCGCTTTGCATGTAAGTCAATTCCACCTAGTTGAGGTGTACAAAAAGTGTTGTGCCCATCGGATATGCTTTGCATGGTCCATCGAGCATTAAATACTATTTTTGCTCCTGTCATGCACATCCATAAAAAAAACACGCTGCTAGGTGTGTTATCTGATCAAGTACTTATGTGATGGGCTTATGCGATGGGAATGCCACTTTGCATGTAAGTCAATTCCACCTAGTTGAAGGTGTGTGCAAAGTATTGTGCCCATCCAATATGCTTTGCATTGTCGATTAAGCATAACACACTGTTTCTGCCTTACTGTCATGCACAACCATATAAAAACACGGCCATAGGTGTGTTATTCAAATAAGTACTTATTAGATGGGGGCTCCACTTTGCACGCAAGTCCTTTTTAACTATGTTGAGGTGCGTGCAAAGTATTGTCACCATCGGATATGATTTGCATGGTCGATCACGCATTATACACCATTTTTTCCCTAATGATATGCACATTCGCACAAAAACACGCCATTAGGTGTGTTATCTGACCAAGTACTTATCGGATGGGTGTGCCTCATTGAGAACATTTCAATACCACCTAGGTTGAGGTGTACAAAAAGTCTTGTGCCCATTGGATATCCTTTGCATGGTCAATCGAGCATTAAATACTATTTTTACTCTAGTGTCATGCACATCCGTCAAAAAACACGCTACTAGGTATGTTATATGATCAAGCACTTATGGGATGGGCGTGCCACTTTGCATGTAAGTTGATTCTACCTAGTTGAAGGTGTGTGCAAAGTATTGTGCCCATCGGATATGCTTTGCATTGTCGATCAAGCATAAAACACCGTTTTTGTCTTAGTGTCATGCACATTCGTCAAAAAACGCAGTCCTAGCTGTGTTATTCAAATTAGTACTTATCGGATGGGGGCTCCAATTTGTACATAAGTCTGTTTCAACTAGGTTGAGGTGTGTGCAAAGTATTGTCACCATTGGATATGATTTGCATGGTCGATCACGCATTATACACCGTTTTTTCCCTAGTGGTATGCACATCCGTAAAAAAACACGCCCTTAGGTATGTTATCTGACCAAGTACTTATCGGATGGGTGTGCCTCTTTGACAACATTTTAATACGACCTAAGTTGAGGTATAGGAAAAGTATTATACCCATCGGATATGCTTTGCATGGTCGATCGAGCATTAAATACCATTTTTGCCTTAGTGCCATGCACATCCGTAAAAAAACTCGCTGCTAAGTGTGTTATCCAATCAAGCACTTATGCGATGGGAATGCCACTTTGCATGTCAGTAAAGTCCACCTAGTTGAAGGTGTGTGCAAAGTATCGTGCCAATCAGATATGCTTGCATGGTCGATCGAGCATTAAATACCATTTTTGCCTTAGTGCCATGCACATCCGTAAAAAAACACACTTCTACGTGTGTTATCTGATCAAGCACTTATGCGATGGGCATGCCACTTTTCATGTAAGTCAATTCCACCTAGTTGAAGGTGTGTGCAAAGTATTGTGCCCATCGGATATGCTTTGCATGGTCGATCGACCATTCAATACTATTTTTGCTCTGCACATCCGTAAAAAAACACGCTGATAGGTATGTTATCCAATCAAGCACTTATGGGATGGGCGTGCCGCTTTGCATGTAAGTCAATTCCACCTAGTTGAAGGTGTGTGCAAAGTATTGTGCCCATCGGATATGCTTTGCATGGTTGATCGAGCATCAAATACCATTTTTGCCTTAGTGCCATGCACATCCGTAAAAAAACACGCTGCTAGGTGTGTTATCTGATCAAGCACTTATGCGATGGGCGTGCCACTTTGCATGTAATTTAATTCCATCTAGTTGAAGGTGTGTGCAAAGTATTGTGCCCATCGGATATGCTTTGCATTGTCGATCAAGCATAAAACACCGTTTCTGCCTTGGTGTCATGCACAACCATGAAAAAACACGGTCCTAGGTATGTTATTCAAACTAGTACTTATCGGACGGGGGCTCCAGTTTGCACGCAAGTCTGTTTCAACTAGGTTGAGGTGTGTGCAAAGTATTGTCACCATCGGATATGATTTGCATGGTCGATCACGCATTATACACCGTTTTTTCCCTAGTGGTATGCACATCCGCAAAAAAACACGCCCTTAGGTATGTTATCTGACCAAGTACTTATTGGATGGGTGTGCCTCTTTGACAACATTTTAATACAACCTAAGTTGAGGTATAGGAAAAGTATTATGCCCATCGGATATGCTTTGCATGGTCGATCGAGCATTAAATACCATTTTTGCCTTAGTGCCATGCACATCCGTAAAAAAACACGCTGCTAGGTGTGTTATCCGATCAAGCACTTATGCGATGGGAATGCCACTTTGCATGTAGGTCAATTCTACCTAGTTGAAGGTGTGTGCAAAGTATCGTGCCCATCGGATATGCTTCGCATGGTCGATCGAGCATTAAATTCCATTTTTGCCTTAGTGCCATACACATCCGTAAAAAAACACGCTGCTAGGTGTGTTATCTGATCAAGCACTTATGCGATGGGCATGCCACTTTGCATGTAAGTCAATTCCACCTAGTTGAAGGTGTGTGCAAAGTATCGTGCCCATCGGATATGCTTTGCATTGTCGATCAAGCATAACACACTGTTTTTGCCTTAGTGTCATGCACAACCATATAAAAACACGACCATAGGTGTGTTATTCAAATAAATACATATCAGATGGGGCCTCCACTTTGCACACAAGTCCGTTTTAACTACGTTGAGGTGCGTGCAAAGTATTGTCACTATCGGATATGATTTGCATGGTCGATCACGCATTATACATCATTTTTTCCCTAATGATATGCACATTTTTGCAAAAAAACACGCCATTAGGTGTTATCTGACCAAGTACTTATCGGATGGGTGTGCCTCATTGAGAACATTTCAATACCACCTAGCTTGAGGCATACGAAAAGTTTTGTGCCCACCATCAGATATCCTTTGCATGGTCGATCGAGCATTAAATTCTATTTTTACTCTAGTGTCATGCACATCCGTCAAAAAACACGCTGCTAGGTATGTTATCCGATCAAGCACTTATGGGATGGGCGTGCCACTTTGCATGTAAGTCGATTCTACCTAGTTGAAGGTGTGTGAAAAGTATTGTGCCCATCGGATATGCTTTGCATTGTCGATCAAGCATAAAACACCGTTTTTGTCTTAGTGTCATGCACATTCGTAAAAAAACGCAGTCCTAGATGTGTTATTCAAACTAGTACTTATCGGATGGGGGCTCTAGTTTTCACGCAAGTCCGTTTCAACTAGGTTGAGGTGTGTGCAAAGTATTGTCACCTTCGGATATGATTTGCATGGTTGATCAAGCATAACACACCGTTTTTGCCTTAGTGTCATGCACAACCATATAAAAACACGGCCATAGGTGTGTTATTCAAATAAGTACTTATCAGATGGGGGCTCCACTTTGCACGCAAGTCCGTTTTAATGACATTGAGGTGCGTTCAAAGTATTGTCACCATCGGATATGATTTGCATGGTCGATCACGCATTATACATCGTTTTTTCCCTAGTGGTATGCACATCCGCAAAAAAACACGCCCTTGGGTATGTTATCTAACCAAGTACTTATCGTATGGGTGTGCCTCTTTGACAACATTTTAATTCCAACTAGGTTGAGGTATAGGAAAAGTATTATGCCCATCGGATATGCTTTGCATGGTCGATCGAGCATTAAATACCATTTTTGCCTTAGTGCCATGCACATCCGTAAAAAAACATGCTGCTAGGTGTGTTATCCGATCAAGCACTTATGTGATGGGAATGCCACTTTGCATGTAAGTCAATTCCACCTAGTTGAAGGTGTGTGCAAAGTATCATGCCCATCGGATATGCTTTGCATGGTCGATCGAGCATTAAATACCATTTTTGCCTTAGTGCCATGCACATCCGTAAAAAAACACGCTACTAGGTGTGTTATCTGATCAAGCATTTATGCGATGGGCGTGCCACTTTGCATGTAAGTCAATTCCACCTAGTTGAAGGTGTGTGAAAAGTATCGTGCCCATCGGATATGCTTTGCATTGTCGATCAAGCATAACACACTGTTTTTGCCTTAGTGTCATGCACAACCATATAAAAACACGGCCATAGGTGTGTTATTCAAATAAATATTTATCATATGGGGACTCCACTTTGCACGCAAGTCTGTTTTAACTACGTTGAGGTGTGTGCAAAGTATTGTCACCATCGGATATGATTTGCATGGTCGATCACGCATTATACATCATTTTTCCCCTAATGACATGCACATTCGCAAGAAAACACGCCATTAGGTGTGTTATCTGACCAAGTACTTATCGGATGGGTGTACCTCATTGAGAACATTTCAATACCACCTAGGTTGAGGTGTACGAAAAGTTTTGTGCCCATCAGATATCCTTTGCATGGTCGATCGAGCATTAAATACTATTTTTACTCGTGTCATGCACATTCGTCAAAAAACACGTTGCTAGGTATGTTATAGGATCAAGCACTTATGGGATGGGCATGCCACTTTGCATGTAAGTCGATTCTACCTAGTTGAAGGTGTGTGCAAAGTATTGTGCCCATCGGATATGCTTTGCATTGTCGATCAAGCATAAAACACCATTGTTGCCTTAGTGTCATGCACAATCGTCAAAAAACACGATCGTAGGTGTATTTTTCAAACAAGTACTTATCGGATGGGGATGCCACTTTGCACACAAGTCAATACTACCTAGGTTGAGGAACGTGTAAAGTCTTGTGTCCATAGGATATGCTTTGCATAGTCTGTCTCACATGATACACCATTTTGTTGCTAGTGTTATGCATAATCGTCATAAAATACATAGGAGGTGTGTTATCCGAACAAGTACTTATGAGATGGGTGCACCACTTTGTGTTCAAGTCAATAAGACCTAGGTTGAGGAGTGTACAAAGTTTTGTGCCCATTGGAGAAATGTAGATGCGATAATATTAGAAAATTCTCGGTATATGTATATGTGTGTGTGTGTGGCAAACAATTTTGGCACAAAGTAAACACCTAGTGCACAAATTATGCACTTCATACCTTGAGTAAATAAGCTTGTTGATGAGGATAAATATGCCCTTGAATAAAAGCACAGTTGTTGTATGACCACAATAGGATCGCTTTGACACTTGTGATTTTGCCCATATGTAAGTTTACAAATAGTATAAAAAATCATGTAATAATATACTAATAGTTTGCAAATGTGTATAGCAAGTGAGTAATGGGAAGTGGAAGTGGGAATGAGGAGGGAGGAGTGGAATAGGATAGGGAAGTAATAAGGGTGTATGATAATAAGTATAAAAAATAGTATAATAATATATTAATAGTTTTTAAATGGCAAGTGAGTAATGGGAAGTGGAAGTGAGAGTGGGGAGGGAAGAATGGAATGGGAGAGGGGAAGGTAATAAAGGAGTAGGCTAATAAGGGAGTGAAATAAGTGAGGAAGTTAATAGGGGATGAAAAAGAGGAGGGTGAGATGGGGAAATATGGGATTTTGGGAAATGGGAGGAGTATGGAACGTGGTGGAAATGTGGGATGGGAGTGGTGGCAATGGGGAGGAAGAAGAAATGGATGGATGGGAGGAGGGCTAATGGATGAGGGATGGGGGTTCAATAGGAGAGGGGGAGTAATGGGAGCCAATGGGAGAGGAGATAAATGAAAAGCCAATAGGAGAGAGGGGAGGAATGGAAAGCCAATAGGAGAGGAGGAGGAAAACCTAATTTTTCTTATATATAGTCTTCCTTCTTCATTCATTCTCCCCTCATTTCATTCACTGAAGCAAGAAAGCAAGAAAGCAAGGACGATCAAGAGAGCAAGGAAGGAAGAGCAAGAAAGCAAGAAAGAGCAAACTTACAAACTTTTTCCAGGTACTTGCAAACTTTTTTTTCTAGTTTCTTTTTTAAAATTTGAAGAGACCTTCACCATGTGACTGCCATAGAGCACAAGATAGAGCTGAAGCCTAATGCGAAGCCTATGGCTCAGAAGTATCAGAGATAAGGGCCCCTACAGACCAATGCTTTGTGCTCAGAGTTGCAGAAGCTTGTAGAAGCTAGGTTTACTATTCCGATTCACAATACTGAATGGGTTTCACCAGTGGTAGTCACCCCAAAGAAAAACAACAAAAGGCGGGTCTGCATCAACTATAAGAAACTCAATGTAGCCACCAAGAAGGACCATCATCCTCTTCCCTTTCAAGACCTCATTCTTGAGAAGGTAAGTGGTCATGAGATGTATACTTTCTGTGATGGTTACTCTGGGTTTTATCAAATCAGAATTGCCGAAGAAGATGTGCTTAAAACCACATTTGCCACACCCTGGGGCACATTTGCATTCAAAGTAATGCCATTTGGCCTCATCAATACTCCTGCTACCTTTTAAAGATTTATGCAGATGGTGTTTGCTTCTTATTTGGGGGATTTCAGCTCCCATCAAATAATGTTTCCACATTCTTAAGGCATGCACAACATCAGTTAATTCTTTATCATATGGACTATAATTGTATTCCACTGGTTTTAATTTTTGGCTCTCATATGCTATAGTATGTCCATCTTGCATAGGCACGGCTCCAATTTCATATCCACTAGCATCAGTTACAACTACAAAGAATGGTCTAGAGAAATTGGGTAGTTGCAACATAGGAGATGGCATGAGAGCTTCTTTCAAAGATGCAAAAGATTTATCTTCATGCTCAGTCCATAAGAAATGCTTAGCTTTTCTAATAAGGTCTATCAATGGATGTGCAATGAATGCAAAATTCTTGACAAACTTCCTATAAAAGCTACACAATCCTAAGAATGATCTTAATTCATGTATGTCTTGGGGTTTAGGCCATGTGACTATGCATTCAATCTTCTTTGGATCCACTTGAATCCCATCGGCGCATACTATGTGACCCAAATACTCTATGAAATCTTGAAAGAAACTACTCTTTTTAGGATTTATGAACAATTAATGATTTTATTTCAAGAGTGAAAAGATTATTTTTAGATGTTCCTTATGCTCCTCAATATCCTTGCTAAAAACTAGAATATCATCAAAGAATACTACCACACAATCTCGGTGTTTAAGAAAGATTCGATTCATCATTCTACTGAAAGTAGCTGGAGCATTAGTTAGTCCAAAAGGCATAACTAGGAATTCATAATGTCCCATTTGAGTTATAAAGGTAGTCTTATATATATCGTCTTCTACCATACAAACTTGATGATAGCCGGATTTGAGATCTATCTTACTGAAGACCTTGGCCCCTTTCAATTTGTCTAAAAGATCATCAATCCTAGGCATTGGGTATTTGTTCTTCACTATGATTTTGTTTAGTGCATGGTAGTCTATGCACATTCGATAGGTCCCATTCTTCTTTTTGACTAATAAGATAGGTGCTCCATAAGAAGAACTACTGGGTCTTATCAATCCTTTCTCTATTAGTTCCTCCACTTGCTTTTGAATTTCCTTTATAAGAGAGCAATACGTTTTCTCATGTTTCCTAATTGCTCTCTTGGCTTGTGTAAAATTGAGTAAAGGACTGATTTCATCTTTCATATGTCTTTTTAGACATATTTCTTGTTTGTCCTTCTCAATCCACATATGATGTGAGTCATAATCTATCTTAGGATTATATTGATGCCTCCATGGCATTCCTAAGATGATATCAACTCCTTGTTGTTAGAGTTAGCTCAAATGTCCACCTCTCATGTAACCCACCAATATTCTGTGTACCCAATGTTGTAAGGCCCCCATATGAGGAGAAGCCATGATCGGTATCAGATATTGGGAGGGATCCCCAGTTTAGACACTGGAAGGGGTCTTAGAGTAGACCAGATGGTTATGAGACGGCTTAGGAGCCAAGAGTAGATACCCGTCTGCACAAAGGGGGGGTTCGGGGGGGCGATAGCCCCCCCGATAGCAGGGGGTCCGGGGGGCGCAGGCCCCCGGTGGGGGTCTGGGGGCAAAGCCCCCAGCGGCAGGGTCCGGGGGCTACCGGTAGCCCCAGGCCCGACGGTATGACCTATGCGCGATCCTTCATCTGCCCACCGGCATGTTTTCTGAAGGGTCGGTGGTCTTCCAGGCCAACTGTCTATTAGGCCGACTGCCTATTACAGGGCCGACCGTCAACCACTTACACTATATAAGTGGCCACCCCCTATCATCAGATCACCAGTTCTTCACGCTTATAGTCCTCTGTCCAGCATCTGTCTAGATCACCATCGAAGCTCTGTCTGTAGAGCGCACGGGTGGACAGCCAACCATCAGTTGTATCAGCAGTTTGGTATATCAGAATTTTTGTATTCTCTCCAGCTTTCCATCGTGTACTTGCGTTTTGTTGTTATCTTCCGCTGCGTACTATTTTCTTACATGGTATCAGAGCTCAGGCTATCTGAGTAACGACTTTATTGCAAGTTCAACGAGCTTTGTTAGCAAAGGCTACTAGGAGTGATGGCTGCACCAACCCCGTTGCGAATTCGTCCACCTGCCTTCAATGAAGGCAAGCTCGATGGGACGAATTATACTTTGTGGAAATTCAAGATCAGCGCGATCTTGGATTCATATGAGCTTCTGGATACTGTTCTGGGATTGGATCCAGAACTGGTTGGATCACCGAATCCAAACAACCCCAACGTCATAACGCCACCGAATGCAGATCTTCTTCGGGCATGGAAACGAAGGAACGCAGATGCACTCTGCGCTCTTGTTACCAGTTCAAGTGATTCTGTTTTGACTCTGATTCAGCATACAGACAAGGCAAGTGAGGCTTGGAACATACTGAAAGGTCAGTATGAAACGCGGAATCAGACCAGAATTCAAAATCTGGAGAATATGCTTGCTGCAGAGAGGTGCTCTGATGGAGAATCAGCTGAGACATTCATCACACGGATCAAGAATCTACGTGATCAGATGGCGGCGGTTGGGATTACAAAGACCAGCGAAGAGTTGGCCAGAAGGTGCATTCGGATCCTTCCACAAAAGTACGATGCGTTGGTCACGACACTCAACACGCAGGTAAGAAATCCACCCCTCACTTTTGAAGAGTTTAGCGCGATGCTCTTAGAGGAGGAGATGCGAATGAAGACCCGCGATGGCGGAAGTGATGCAGCATTCTCAACCACATCCAAAGGGAAGGGTGGAGAGAAGAAGAATGGTAAGAAGAAGAAGTTTTCAGGTAAGTGCCACTACTGCAACAAAAGCGGTCACATGATCAAGGATTGCAGAAAGAAGCAGCAGGACGAAAAGAATGGCACTACACAGTCTTCTTCGAAAGGCAAGGAATCTGCCAACACAGTTGAAACTGAGTTGGAGCTATGGGTTGCAATTGAAGAAATATGCTCCTCAACAGAAGTTTCAACAACGAATGATTCGTGGCTCCTTGATAGTGGAGCGTCCCGTCACATGACCAGAAAGAAGGACTGGTATAGCTCTTTCAAGCCTCTACAAGAGCCCATGAACGTGACGGTCGGTAATAATGCAAAATGCCCTGTGGAAGGTACAGGTACTATCTCTCTTTCCATTCAAGAGGGTGAAACTAAAGAGCTTTCTGATGTATTACTAGTTCCTCAGCTAAAGAAGAACTTGCTTTCGGTTGCTGCGATAACTGATCGCAACTTGGAGGTGCGTTTCAAGAGGACCGGAGCAGAAATCCTTAATGCAGCGGGCAAGGTGGTCGGCAAGGCAGTAAGGAAGAACAATCTCTACGAGCTGACGGCACTAACAGTCTCTTCAGGAGTGGGCATCAGTAAGGTATGGCATGAAAGATTTGGTCATCTTAGTTATCCTATTCTTTTGGAAATGCAAAAAACAGGGATGGTTGCACACTTGCCTGCACTCTCAAAGGTGCAGGAACCTTGTGAAGCTTGTATGATGGGCAAGCAACAAAGGAAGGCTTTTCCACATGAGAGCGGCTATCGGGCAAAGGCTCCTCTAGAATTGGTTCATGCTGATCTCAGTGGGAAAGCTTCGACTCAAGCTTTGGGGGGATGTAACTACTATATGCTTATCGTCGACGACTACAGTAGATACATGTGGGTGTATTTTCTACGAGATAAGGCTGAAGCTCTTGGAAAATTCAAACAGTGGCAAAAGATGGTGGAAAACGAAAGCGGGCTGAAGGTAAAGAAGCTTCGCACAGATCGAGGAGGAGAGTTCCTGTCAAAAGAGTTCGACACATACTTGCACGAGAATGGCATTAAGCGCCAACTCACGACTGCACATACTCCGCAACAAAATGGTGTTGTAGAGCGTCGCAATCGTACTGCCATGGAGATGGCACGATGCATGGCACTAGGTAAAGGATTGCCTAAGTCTTTTTGGGCTGAGGCAGTCAATACAGCAGTCTACATCCTCAATCGAAGCTTCACAAAGGCCTTGACGGGCAAAACACCTTTGGAGGCTTACTCAGGTAAAAAGCCTTCCGCTTCTCATTTTAGAACATTTGGATGTGAGTGCTTTGTTCATGTTCCAGATAGCACCAGAAAGAAATTAGATCCAAAGAGCAGAAAGTGTATCTTCATGGGCTATAGCCAGGAGTCAAAGGCGTACCGGCTATATGATCCAGAGGCAAAGAAGATCGTGGTCAGTCGTGATGTGGTGTTTTGGGAACAGCCACATACAGTGGAGGAGGAGGTATGCCCTTCCACTTTATCATCAGCCGTAAAAGTAACTCACCTTGTGCCCGTATCTAAAGCAGAGTTGCAGAATGAGGAGGAGTACTTCGAGGAACAGACTCCACCAACACCACAACATGCCTTGGCTCCAGAAGGTAAGCCACTTCCAAAGTGGGCAAGGCAGCTCTTTGATGAGAAGAATCCGGTTCCAGACTTGGCGGAGTCATCTGCAGATGGACTTCGACGATCAAAGAGGATAGAGGAGCAGAAAAGGGCCTCTGAACACATAGTCAATATGGCCTTGATGGCTGAGATTATGAAAGTTCAAGAGCCTACGAATTTGGATGAGGCAATGGACGATCCAAATTGGAAAGCTGCCATGCAAGAGGAGTATGACAGCATCATGAAGAATCAGACTTGGGACTTGGTTGATCGTCCAGAAAAAAGGAAGATCATTGGTACCAAATGGGTATGGAAGGCTAAGTACAAATCTGATGGATCTTTGGAAAAGTACAAGGCTAGGCTTGTTGCACAAGGATACTCTCAAGTTGAAGGCTTTGATTTTGAGGATTCCTTTGCTCCTACAGCAAGGATGACAACTATTCGGGTGGTACTTGCCTTGGCTGCTCATAAGCAGTGGCCGGTGTTTCAAATGGACGTGAAATCTGCGTTCTTGAATGGACATCTCAAGGAGGAGGTATATGTGTTCCAGCCACCAGGATTTGAGGTGCCCAATTCAGAGAACAAGGTTTGCAAACTAAAGAAGGCATTGTACGGGCTGAAACAGGCCCCAAGGGCATGGTACCAACGGATTGATAGCTTTCTCATATCTATTGGTTTCTCAAAAAGTGCTTCTAATGCTAACCTGTATGTTTGTAAGCAGGATGGCAAGTATGTGGTAATAGTCCTTTATGTGGATGACTTGATCATCACAGGAGATCATGAGAAGATGCTGCAACAGTTGAGGGAGTCGTTGAGTTCCGAGTTTGAGATGACAGATTTGGGGCTCATGCACTTCTGCCTCGGCATTGAGGTTTGGCAAAAACCTGGCAGGATTTTCATCTCTCAGCAGAGATATGCTCGCGAGATCTTGATGGCATTCGGTATGACCGAGTGTAAGGACGTGGTCTCTCCCATGGAGGTGAATGGTAAGCTCTCAGTGGAGGATGCATCACCACTTGTCGACATCAAGGAGTATAGGAAACTTGTGGGGAGTCTCATTTTTCTGTGCAACACTAGACCTGATATCAGCTTTGCAGTTGGTGTACTTAGTAGGTTCTCAAATCAACCTCGAGAGAACCATTGGAAAGCAGGGATGCGTGTGCTAAAGTACGTGAAAGGTACACTGGAGTATGGCATTACCTACAGAGCAGGGAAGACCTTGGCGGGTTACTGTGACTCAGATTGGGCGGGAGATTGTGATTCTAGAAAGTCAGTTTCTGGATATTATTTCTCACTTGGTTCAGGAGTGTTCTCTTGGATTAGCAAGAAGCAACCAACAGTGGCACTATCTTCGACGGAAGCTGAGTACAAGGCAGCATGCATTGCTGCTTGTGAAGCAGTTTGGCTAAAGAGGATCCTGCAAGACATAGGAGTTCCAATCGAAGATGTGACGGTTCTGAAATGCGACAATCAGAGTTGCATGGCCATTGCAAAGAATCCTGTGTTCCATGCTCGTACAAAGCACATAGAGATCCAGTATCACTACGTACGAGAGCTCATCGAGGATGGAGTCATAGAGCTGGAGTATTGTCCCACAGAGGATAATTGCGCAGACATCTTCACGAAGGCTCTTGGGAGTGATTTATTGTTGCGGCATCTACATCGACTCGGCATTGGTCCGATCACATAGTTCATCTTCGGGTGAACATTGAGGGGGGGTGTTAGAGTTAGCTCAAATGTCCACCTCTCATGTAACCCACCAATATTCTGTGTACCCAATGTTGTAAGGCCCCCATATGAGGAGAAGCCATGATGGGTATCAGATATTGGGAGGGATCCCCAGTTTAGACACTGGAAGGGGTCTTAGAGTAGACCAGATGGTTATGAGACGGCTTAGGAGCCAAGAGTAGATACCCGTCTGCACAAAGGGGGGGTTCGGGGGGGCGATAGCCCCCCCGATAGCAGGGGGTCCGGGGGGCGCAGGCCCCCGGTGGGGGTCTGGGGGCAAAGCCCCCAGCGGCAGGGTCCGGGGGCTGCCGGTAGCCCCAGGCCCGACGGTATGACCTATGCGCGATCCTTCATCTGCCCGACGGCATGTTTTCTGAAGGGTCGGTGGTCTTCCAGGCCGACTGTCTATTAGGCCGACTGCCTATTACAGGGCCGACCGTCAACCACTTACACTATATAAGTGGCCACCCCCTATCATCAGATCACCAGTTCTTCACGCTTATAGTCCTCCGTCCAGCATCTGTCTAGATCACCATCGAAGCTCTGTCTGTAGAGCGCACGGGTGGACAGCCAACCATCAGTTGTATCAGCAGTTTGGTATATCAGAATTTTTGTATTCTCTCCAGCTTTCCATCGTGTACTTGCGTTTTGTTGTTATCTTCCGCTGCGTACTATTTTCTTACACTTGTAGGGGTGCTACTAGAAAGTCTCATCTATCCTTGTAAGGTTTGATTGAAATTTCAAGATTCTTGACTTCTTTAGTGCAATTATTATTTGTCTTTGTAAAAGCATCTTTGACTTTATAGTGAGATGGAAATGACTCTAGGTTTTAGCTTTGCTAAGGCTCTTTCCTAAATAAAATCATGTGTACTACCATCATCATGTAGAATAACAACCTCTTTACCAATAATGAAACCTTTCATTTTTCAAAAGAGCATGACAATTATACTTACCTCCACCATTGGAGTGGCTTGGCGTCATGTCTCCCTCTTGCTTGGCTGCTTCATTCTTGATCATATGCACTTTTTCCATTTGGGTCTTCTTTCTTTCTAGACATTTAGTTGCTATATGTCCCACCTTGTTGCACTTGAAACACCTTATTTATTTCTTCAAAACATTTCCACCGTTTGGCTTCAAAGAAGAATCTGTCTTCTGTGGAGCAAAACCATATTTAGATTTAAAGAAGGGATTTTTATCAAACCTCCTCTTCTTATGGAAGGGTCAGGCCATTCCAAGTCTTTCCCTTCCTTTGGGATTCCATTCTTCCTCTCACAATTCATTGCTAGAGAAATCTCAGAGTTCAATGAACAAGGATGAAACATGAGAAAGCTTTTCTACTTATCTTACTCCCCTTTCTTGAATTTTGTGCTCTCAGTGTAGCTTTGACTATCTTGATAATAGGATCATCTTTGGAATCATCGTCGGATGACTCATTGTTAGATGAATGCCTCTTCCTTTTCTTACCATTGAATTTCTTTTCCAATCTCTCCCTATGCTGACGCTCATCGGCCAACTGTGCCTGAAGAGCATCTAAAAATCACTTATCTCACTCTTTGATTAGATGTAGAAAGGACTAGAGTGGGAGATGTGTAACCGATGATGTTGCTTAAAGACGTCTATGTGCTCAAATGCTCTCCAATTAATTGCACGATGATTTCATGGTTTCAAATTGCCTTGTTGATTCAAGCTTCCTCAGATTTGACTGCGCTTTTTATCTTTGCCAGTCGGTGGAGTGGCCTTGCACTTGGTGTTGCAAATTTCCAAAACAAAAAAACATCTTCTTTTGAACTTTTGGGCTCTCCCTCTTTTTTCTTTTTTCTTTTGTGGAAAGGAGTAAAATATGGACTTTGGGGTCTCATTCTCTTAGCCTTTGTATATAGTCAAAGAAGTCTTTGACTTGGCAGCCTACATGTCGATGACGATCTTGGGTCCCCAAACAAAAAGAAACCAAAGTCTGATGGTAGTTATTCTTTGAGGGTAGTGAGGGCCTAACGGCTGCCAAGAATTGATGGGCACATGTATGGTGCACACTGCGCAAGACAGTGAAGGTGAGCTATAGCTATTGGTGGTCTGTCTGCAAATACAATGGAAAGAAGGCATGCAGGCCAAGTTAGTCAAATGGGCAAAGCTGCACTGCTGTAGTAATCCATGCACTAGAATCGACGGTTGTGCCCTCCAGAGAGTTATGGAAATCAATAGACTGCAGAGCTACATGAGACGTGAGTCCACGGTGCCACGCGATAGGAAGAAGCTCAGTGAGGGCACATCAATGCACCGTGCAGAGTCTGTAGATGGTGGGTGTGCAGGCAAAGGATAAAAGGGCACACGGGCCAATGAGGCTTGCTGGACTCCAGAACACATGGTTCTATAGATTATCGTAGTGGTGATGTGACCCTGGCCCCTATGGGCTATTACTTGAAAGGTGAGAACTCCTTTGAAAACCTTCTTGATGTCCTTTATACCAAGGTAGACTAGAAATACCTTCTGAACAACTTCTTCTCATGAGGGATTTTGACTCAATTTCTTTACCTCTTTCACAATAGCATGACCAAGGCTTTGATACCACTGAAACCAAAAAGTAGACTCTTCCACAAAACTCACCGCTTAATCAATTGGAGAAGAAGAACACAAATCACACCATGAAAGTGACACTAGAGTGGGTACAATCTCCCTAAAACCAATTGGAGAAGAAGAACACAAATCACACCATGAAAGTGACACCATACTGGGTACAATCTCCCTCCCCTATATGAGTAGCTCAACTTCCTCATCTAGAGTATTTATGATATTTCATAAAAGCACAAGGAGCCAAAATTATCCCTCTCTTCTAGAATAAGGGATTTTTCTTTAGATATCCATCTTTGGGCCCAAAATTGAATTATGTCCTCTCCAAAATATATTGCTCAAACTTGCAATATTAAAGAAATACAAAATTGGCCCGTGGCCATAAAAGATGCACTATGCTCCTTGATCAGTACCCTCGCACTAACTCCAATCCTCACTATGAGTTCCATCACCTGTACTCAAGCTACCAATTACATTAGTTATTAACAATTGATTGAACGAATCACCGAATCAACCGATCCCAACATAACGATGCTCAAAGTACAATAATCAAGAACAACACCAATATCACTAGCAACATCAGTATTAACATGGAATCACCCACAATACCGGCCATCTAGCATGGAAAAACACAAGTTAGTCAGGTGTCCCCAACTAACCACACAAAGTATCCACTAGGAACCCCGCTGCGTCCGTTGTGCTCCTATGGAGTACTTTTCCATAGTCACACTTGACTAAAATAATAATTTTTAGAGCAAGATATACCAGAAATCTAATTTCCATAACACCTAAATAGCGGGGTGAGAGGTCATCAGACAGAAGCACTACACAAAGGCTTGGATTGGCAGTGTTGACGTGATGCCCAACCAATCAGCATAGATTGATGACAAAATCCCATATGCTTACAAATGTCTGATAGAATTTGGTGATGGAAATCACCACGTTGAGCAATGCTTTCATGCATGGTAATTACCTCCAAGCAAGTGCATGTTGACGGAAGACTTTCTTATGGGATTTGTCGATGGATGTCATGATGATGTCTATTCTTCATGCATGGCATCATGATGCTGAGAGCTTGTAGGGGTGTTGCGTTGTTACTGATGTGGAGCATTGACATCATTTGCTGATGTGGCACACACATGGCAGAGTGTGGCTGGCAACTCAAAGCCGACATGGCAGTACACGTGTAAAGTTTGATGTGACACATGGCATGATGACATGGCATAGGCATGTGCAGAGACATTAGGGGAGAAGTGGGGTCTCAAAAGGGCCTCCAATTAGTATTTTCTAATTTCAAGGGATTAGAGAGATATTTGAGGTGTACCAATGAGAGTGCTCCTTTGTGTGGTGCAATGGTGTGTTGAGGTGTACAAAAGGCCAGATTGAGCATTTATGGGTGGGGAGACCTCTCACCCATGGTTTCGACCCATGCCTCACTCCTAGCCATTGATTTGATCTCTAATCCAAGGGTCTTATTCAAATTTGTGGTAGAGCACTCCTGGCCATTAGATCAAGGGTTAGATCCAAGGGATACTATCAAAGGATTAGAGGGATCAAATATAAGCCCTTGATCAAGTAATAGATCCAAGGGATGAGATGAAAGGAGGAAGCACCACAATCTTAGCCATTGATTTGTAGGAGATTAAAGGGAGGACATGAAAGCAAAAGGTGCTTCCAATCCCGGCCACTGATTTGAAAGAGATCCAAGGGAGGAGATGAACCAAAAAGGCACTTCAATCCGGGCCATCCATTTGATTTGAAGGAGATCCAAGGAGAGAGATGTTAGATATCAATGCTCCACTCACGTGTAACTATGCGGGAACCAACTAACTCTACTTGTAAGCCCCCCATATGAGGAGAAGACATTTGAGTAGCTCAGTTATCCAGTAGGTCCTGGTTTGGACACCAGATGGGGGCCATGTATGGCCTGATGGCTGGATGGCTTCAGATAGAGTTGGCACACTGCCAACTAGGCTACATGCAAGTGCAGGAAGGCATCCCATGATTGATCGCACTGAGGGTAGATGGAGCATTTTCTGGGGCAACCCCCACTCTTGGGTTGTGGGGCTCATTTGGAGCCTCAAATGATCTCGGATGGATGGTTAGTTTCTCTATTTTGCACACTGGTTCTATCGTGTGGTCGGTGGCCTAACTGACTACTTGTGGTGGCTATATAAGATCAAGACTGTGAAGCCCATTTCATCACTAGCTATAGCAACCCTAATTCCTTAGCATCCAGCCTCCATCCTCTACTGTTTTTAGCTCACCATCGAAGCTTCTTTCACAGGAACGCATGACTAGGAGGCAGCGCCATCTATTGTATCAGTTCTATAGTAATCAAACTTTTGATTCTCCATACTCTCTGGTTTTCTCTCTTGCGTACGAGATCCTATAATAACATCAAGTCTCCTCATGACCTTTGGATCATTTTGAAACTTGGCATTGTACCAGCTTGGGCTTTCACTATATAATTTACCAAGGTATCACTACTATCGAAGAGGTGATATTTGGGAATGTTTAATGTTACACGGCCTCCACCATGACAGATTCTTTTTCAAATATGATTTATGTCATCATTTTTAATTCTACTTGATAACATGATTGAGGTTATAACTCATGACATGGCTTGTTCATGTTATTAACATTTGTCATGTCTTCTTCATAATACCATTTAGTTCATCCATAACACATGACAAAAATTGATGATCTTATCAAAAGCTATGATGATTCTAGATAACATCATCGATTTCATCATGATTTATGATTCAACTTGATTCTCTTTTGTATGGAATATCTATATTTCATACAGAACCTCCTATGTTTGATAGAAAATACATACCCATCCATTGTCTTCTTCTTGAGGCGTTGAGATCCACACTTTGATTAACCCCTCAAAGTTACTTCAAAATAACGTTTCTAGCTTGATATGAAAAACAAAATAGCGACAAATTACAAATGAGGAATGTTCTTGTGTTATCTCTATTAAATAGTCTTTGGATTCCATGGCTAGAAAATTTAGATTTTAAGGTTAGTATGTCTTAGGTTTCACATATGTCACTCAATCCTTTGACCTCTTTTGCATATTGGAGTTGTGTACACTATCTTCATTTCCCTCATTTCTCAAAACAAATGACTCACACCATGAGGTTTATCCCATCTTACCAATCCATTTCTCCAACGTCTTCTCTTGATACATATATCGAGTCTTTTCACCTAAACATGTGGTCATCCATGTCCAATCCAAATTTTTGCACCTAATGTGGAATTGCATATGCCTATAGCAAGTCATATGATCACCATTTGCAACAAGAGTCATCATTAAAATCATATATTGAGTCTCCTTGCTCTGTACCAAGTAAGGATAGGGTTTTGTTTCTTGAAGAGTCATCATTGGAATCATATGTAGAATCATTGGAGCCTCAACTTGAGGGGAGCCTCCAATTTTTGAAAATGTGGAGGTTATCTCTAGGAAGCCACCGCCATCTACTAAAGCATGCCAACAAAGTATAATGGTTACTTCAGATAGTGATGATGATCACATAGTTGTATAGAATGAATTGCATCTAAGCATCAATAGAAGACATTCCAACTATGGTAGGAGGAGAAGGGAACTCTTGCTATCTATAGCTCAATTCTCTAACACATCTAAGGTACATTGTTTTTGACATCTAAGAGTTGGAAAGATCAAGTCCATGATATGTGATTACCTTAGCCTTAATCATGAAGAGCAGCACACTTATCAATGCAAATCCATCATAGAATTGAATACTACCACTACTTAAGTACTGATGTTTAGTGTGCGTGGGGCTCTAATCATCGGTATGGGAAGTGTGTCCTGTAAAGCGTCACTATATAACGACTTTAAGCAAACGTCGCTATATAGCGCTGATTTCTAAAGTCGCTATATAGTGATGTTTGTCAGAAATGTAAGTGTCGCTACATAGCGACACTGAGATACTATTTTATAGCGATGTTTTCCAAAGAGCTTTTCTACTCATATAGGCCTTAAAAGTTACTTTTTCCCAATGACAAAATTTTTTAAATTTTCAAACATGTTTGATCTTTTGAGAGAATAAAAGTATGAGAGCATGTACATCAAGCCTTTGAAGCTCATATATTCATGTCCAAGTTTGAGATGAAAAAAATCAATGAAGAGCATTTACATCAACTGTTTCATCTTGAGCCAAGTCTAATGCGCCAAACAAGTCTATCTCTAACTCTATACCGAGTTGATCTCCTATATCATCATCGTACTCTACCATCATACGTTCACCTAAAAGTACTTGATCATCTTCTTCAATAAAGTGTGGTGATTCGTGATGATCGTTGTCTTCTTCCTGAATATCGTGATCTCTATCTTCCTCCCATGCGATGTCATTATGCGTATCTTCCTCTTGGATCATATTGTGATCTTCATCTTCTTTGCTAGATTCATCGGGATCAATTGGATCCGGCATTGGTAGTGGCATCTCCATATCCACATCTCTATCTTCAAAATTTTTCTTACTTCATGGTGCAACTTGGATCACGTACCACCATCTTGGATCAAAACGATCCGGATGAAAAACCACCTATATTGAAGATGAGTTCCAGATGTCATCAGTTATGTATATGAAATTATGCTTAAGTACATGTATCAATGGATCTTTAAAAATGAAGGCTTTGATTAATTAAATCATTAGTATGCACCTGCTCATAGTGTTCAGGAAGAACAAAAGTATCACTTTCATCGATCAAATGTTTGGCGGAGTCTATTGCAAAGAAACCGCTACTATCTTTTCTCATTGTCGCATGGGGACCATTGTAAATCGTTCTAAATCATTTTACATCAAGAATGAAAATACTAAATCATCGGAAATCAACTTCATAGATTCGCGTATGGTTCCATAATAATCCAACTGTGAGGAGAGAAGATTGGTATCCGAAGCACTTGCTCGGCTATCTTGTGTGAAGTTAGCCATGACTCCACAATCATACATGACTCTCTTTGAATCGATGCGTTCCATGCAAAAATGTTGTCCATATGACCATAATGCACTGTACTTTTTGTACTGTAACAGAGCATCATTAAAACAATGAAGATGCATCTATTTTATATCGTATATTGCCACAAATAATTACTTAATTACGTCAAGAGGTAAGAAACTTACATGCATCATACATCCAGATGATAACTCTCGCTCGTGCTCGTTTATTGTCTCTCCATCGCGTTTGACTTTACATAGAGCCAGTTGTAGCCAATCAAGTGACATGTGAGTGGGGAGAAGAGCTAGATCCCATGGATATGGTTGCGATCGCCTATACATTACTATGAATCTCGTCCTTGGATATATTCTTTCTGCTTTGGCCACTTCATATCTCTCAATCCACTTCTGCATCTCAGGGCTATTGAGGATATAAGACTTATTGAATTTCTCCATATCGGGATCCCCGGCGGATGCAAGAAACTTCGTGATATATACTAATGACTCTTGCACAAGTCATCCCTCTGCCATGCTTGCTTCTGGTCTTGCTCTTTATCTTACAAATCCCTTCAAAGTTTTCATAAACCGCTGGAGAAAAAACATCCATCGACTATGAACGGTAGGCACCTCATCAACTATGTGCACAAGCAAGTGGACTTGAGTTGTCATAATGCTCGAGGGAAAGTGCTTCTCAAGCAAGCATACAGCTTCAATGGATTCCACCCTAGCCTTCTCAATGCTTGATATGGAGATCTCTTTTTGAGATATCCACCTATTTCACATGTCCATGTAAGATATTTTCATAATTAGTCTATAGATTAATCAGCTTAAATTGAAGAAAATGCAATCAATGTGATTTGATAGTAAGCATACCTCACAACACCACTGATCTTGAATATAGCATTTCTAACATCTTCTTGTAAGCACCCTTTTATTGTAATTGGGAGGATGAACTATCAAAGCAACAAAGAAGTCATGTCAACAATATAACATAATCATAATTATGCTAATGCATCACGATTATCATTACACTAATTCTACAGCTTAGAATACCTGTAAGACCTTGTGCCAATCATGGGACTTGAGCCCACTAAGCTTATTGTCCTTTGAAAATGCTCCTTTCAAGCAATGCATGTACCCTATCAGTGTTTGAAAAGAAGCAATGTCTGCCTTGACCGTTGCCTCCTCCCTCATAGAGAGGATCCACGTTGCTTTCGGGAGGACAACTTTTCCTGAAGCATGCACTTGGGGCCACAAATAGCATGCAAGTCTTCTTGCACTCCCACATTCTTGAAGATATTCCTGGGATCCAAGAGATGATTAATTTGTAACTGACCCCAATAAGGAAGCTCATGAAAGATCGATAGCCTCTTCATACTAGTAGGACGTTCCTCTCCATTCACCCTCCAAGCTTGAATCTAGTCACTTGCCTTCAAATATGATGGTGGTGGATCAAGCTGACCTCCACGTGCAAGATGGTCCAGCGGAAGGTATCGAGCATGACCTTCATAAACATTTTTCCTCATATATATGTTTGGAGTATCCTGCAAGCGATTTCAAACCCGATCCACAAATAGGACAAGCATGGTACCCACTTGTAACAAGTCCTGCATGTGTGCATGAATGTGTTAGTGTAAGACATGCGTGTGAAAGAGAGTCATAAAAGCATAATCCTATATTATACTTGTAGAGACACAACCACGTACCTATGCACTCTCCATATCCCGGGTAGTCATGCATGGTCCACATCAAGATACCCCTGACCAAAATATCATTGGTATGTCTAGGAGCTCTGGAAATATCAAAGACCCGCACTCCTCTCCATAACATCTGTAACTCCTCTATCAAAGGTGCCATGTACACGTCCATATTTTTTGCCTTGTACTTTCCTGGCACAAGTAGTGCAAGCATGAGGTGTCCCTTTTTTATTGTTAGCCATGGTGGGATATTTTAATTCACCATGACTATGGGCCATGTTGACCAAGATGTCGAGTGTAATCCGAAAGGATTCACGCCATCCATGGCCAGCCCAAGATGTAAGTTGTATGGCTCCCTTGCAAAGTTCGGCCCAAGCTGCACAATCTGTGGGAATCCTCAATGTGTCATCAGTGGACTGATGAGATGCATGCCATGTCATCAACTCCACTATGGATTTGCATCGGAACATGTGCTGTATTCTTGCAATGATGGGAAAGTGTCTCAAGACTTTTACCGGTATCTACTCACCCTGCAAGTCATCTCTATATCATTGTTCCCTACACTTCCACCATTGTTAGCATCTTTTTTGCTTCATCTCTTGATGCGGGCATGGTATTTGGTGCAGGCAACATCTTCTGGAGCAACCTATTACAATTCAAACATACATAGGCTTCGAATAATGATGATTCGGTACACTAATCCATACATGATGATTCTCAAAACAAACAGTATCCAAATTATGACTCAAATTAATTCAAGAGCTAAACTCATTAAGGCTGAGACACTTGTATCCGACCACCCATACTTTACTTGCAGATTCAAGATTGAGAGACAAGCATGTAGTTTAGACATCCTAGCACCCTCGTACAATTGTGTTGATTGCAACTCTTGCATTTTGACCTCAAACTCTAACATCACGTGTACATGGGATGTAGTGCCCCTCAAAATAGAATCCATCATGTCGACCATACCCTCATCATCATCCAGGAGACTATAGTCTTGCTTAAATTGTGAAGGTATATGTGTACCCTAGTCAGCCTCCTCATCCTGTTTTAAGATTTTGTGTAAATATAAGATCTTGTCTCAAGGTTTCGTACCATAATGGTATCCAATATTAATCACAAACTTAAATAGCTTTGACTTACCGATAATCCATCAACACGTGCAACACCAACGATGGGTACTGGTTCGGGCTCCTCCCCATACATCCGCAAGTGGTGCATGATAATATGACATTGATGTCGTACTTCTCGCTTGCAGTGAGTGCAATGACAATATAACCTCTCCGTAAGCCACTTTGCGCTCCCGGGTCATTGGCGCATCATCGGACGAGCTTCCACTCGTCCCTTCCATTTGCACTTATAAAATCACAACATAAGTTGCAAGGAAATATATTAACAGTTATAAAATAGCATCTATGAGCTTCTTTTTTTACTTTAAACATAAAGTGTCCTTAAGCATCGCTATATAGCAACATTTTGACCTGTTTTGTCACTATATAGCGACGATTTGCTCTGTTCCATCTCTATATAGCGACTCTTTTAATTAAAAGCGTCGCTATATAGCAACTGACCAACGTTGCTATATAGCGACGCTATGGCTTAAAACTCGAACCTCGTGACGTGCGGCACTTTCTTTAACAATCTTTATTGTAAGTTACAATCTCTCCTCCCACCTATTTCCGACGACCTCTCACTCTATTCTCCACTCCTCACCACTACTCACCCCTCTCCTAACACTCGAGGGAATTGCTGAGGTCCTCTGAGATAGCAGAGAGAAGAATCTCGCTGCCTCCTCATCGGTCATCTGCACTACAACATCATCGGGACTCCTGACAAAGCCATGCACGGCTAGCAAAGGAGTTCCCTGAGGGGTAGTCATAGTGCTACGTCCGAGAGGAGTCGGACCAGGGGTAGTCAGAGTACTACATCCAAGAGGAGTCGGACCACGGGTAGTCATAGTGCTACGTTCGAGAGGAGTCGCACTAGAGGTAGTCCCCTCAGGTATGGAGATGCCACTACCAATGCCGGATCCAATTGATCCCGATGAATCTTTAAGGGACGCGCTTTTAATACCGATGATTAATGCCCCGCGCATGCTAAACATCGGTACTTAACATAGGGTCAACAACTTCCCTGGACCAATTTGATTACCTGTCCTTGGGTGATGCAATCTGTGTTATGGAGTGGTTTTGGTAAAGTTGGTGCTGGCAAACTGATTGGGCAAGCTTGTTGTGGATTTTTTACTTGTAATTCTCAAACTCCATAGTGTTTTTACTCAATATCTAAAAAGCTAGTATCAACCATTTTTGCAAATAAACAGACGAACGCAATAGGATCCATGTGTAGTAGTGACTTGTACTCCCTCTCCACCCTTCTCCCTCTTTGCTTTCTTAAAAAGAAGTTTTTCAAGAAGGTGAGTCTCTTTGAACAATGTAGGTTCGTTTTTTGTGAGATTTCATTTTGTGAGTGTTGAAGCATGTTTCTCCTTGTATTGCTAAGGCTATGTGCTAGTTTTTGTACTTGATTTCAAAGGATTGAAGACCAAAAATGAGATTTTGTGAAAGATAAAAGATGCACCTCTTCTAGTCTTTTTTGTATTTCTCTTCCTTCTCTTTCTCGTTCTCTCCTCAATCCAATCTCTTTGAGAAGTTGCTTCTTTAAACTCCTCCTTCGTCTAACTAGTTATTTGAAAAATGGTATGTTTCCTCTATTTGTTTCCTCTATTTTGTAGGGCCAGTCCACAAAACACCGAGCGGGACGTACTATTCTAGGTAAGAAAGTGCTTCCTCTTTTTTCCTTTTGTTATTTTTGTTATTTGCATTGGCCTGCGCTTAAGGCGCTAGCTGTAGTGATGGGCATAGGAACCCTCTCTTCCCCTCTCTTCCCTTTTCTTTTTTTCATCTTTCAATCTCTTTTCCCCTCTTCTTTTTTTCCCCTCTTTCAATCTCTTTTTCCCTCCTTTCCTTCTCCTTCTCCTTCAATCTTTCAATCTCTTTCCCCCTCTTCCAATCTCTTTTCCTTTCCCTCTTCTTCTCTCTTTCCCCCCCTCTTTCCTCTCTTCCAATCTCTTTTCCTTTCCCTCTTCTTCCTCTTTTCCTCCCTCTTTTCCCCCCTCTTTTCCCCCTCTTTCCACTCTTTCATGCTCATGCTCTTATGCTCATGCATAAGCATATGTCTCTTTCTCTTATGCTCATGCATAACCATAAGCATGAGCATATGTCTCCTCTTATGCATAAGCATGAGCATAAGCATAAGCATAATAGAATATGACATATGCTCATGCTTATGCTTATGCATGAGCATAAGAGAAGGAGACATATGCTCATGCATAAGAATAAGCATAAGCATAAGAGGAGACATATGCTCATGCTTATGCTTATGCATGAGCATAAGAGAAGGAGACATGTGCTCATGCTTATGCATGAGCATATGTCTCTTTTTCCCTCTTTCCTTTCCCTCTTCTTCTCTCTTTCCCCCCCTCTTTCCCCTCTTCCAATCTCTTTTCCTTTCCCTCTTCTTCCTCTTTTCCTCCCTCTTTCCCCACCTCTTTCCCCTCTTTCAATCTCTTTTCCTTTCCCTCTTCTTCCTCTTTTCCTCCCTCTTTTCCCCCCTCTTTTCCCTCTTTCATGCTCATGCTCTCATGCTCATGCATAAGCATAAGCATAAGCATGAGCATATGTCTCTTTCTCTTATGCTCATGCATAAGCATAAGCATGAGCATATGTCTCCTCTTATGCATAAGCATAAGCATAAGCGTATGAGGAGACATATGCTCACGCTTATGCATGAGCATAAAAGAAGGAGACATATGCTCATCCATAAGCATAAGCATGAGCATATGCCTCCTTCTCTTACGCTTATGCATAAGAGCATATGTCTCCTCTTATGCATAAGCATAAGAGAAGGAGGCATATGCTCATGCTTATGCTTATGCATGAGCATAAGAGAAAAAGACATATGCTCATGCATAAGCATGAGAATATGTCTCTTTTTCCCTCTTTCCTTTCCCTCTTCTTGTCTCTTTCCCCCCCTCTTTCCCCTCTTCCAATCTCTTTTCCTTTCCCTCTTCTTCCTCTTTTCCTCCCTCTTTTCCCCCCTCTTTTCCCCCCTCTTTCCCCTCTTTCATGCTCATGCATAAGCATAAGCATAAGCATGAGCGTATGTCTCCTTCTCTTATGCTCATGCATAAGCATAAGCTTGAGCATATGTCTCATTCTCTTATGCATAAGCATAAGCATAAGAGAAGACATATGCTCAAGCTTATGCTTATGCATGAGCATAAGAGAAAGAGACATATGCTCATGCATAAGCATAAGCATGAGCATATGTCTCCTTCTCTTATGCTTATGCTTATGCTTATGCATAAGAGGAGACATAAGCATAAGCATAAGCATAAGAGAAGGAGACATATGCTTATGCTCATGCATAAGCATGAGCATAAGCATAAGAGAAGGAGACATATGCTTATGCTTATGCTTATGCATGAGCATAAGGATAAGAGGAGACATATGCTCATGCTTATGCTTATCATGAGCATAAGAGAAGGAGACATATGCTCATGCATAAGCATGAGCATAAGTCTCTTTTTTCCTCTTTCCTTTCCCTCTTCTTCTCTCTTTCCCCCCCTCTTTACCCTCTTCCAATCTCTCTTCCTTTCCCTCTTCTTCCTCTCTTCCCCTCTTTTCCCCCCTCTTTCCCCTTTTTCATGCTCTTGCTCTTCTGCTCATGCATAAGCATAAGCATAAGCATGAGCATATGTCTCTTTCTCTTATGCTCATGCATAAGCATAAGCATGAGCATATGTCTACTCTTATGCTTATGCATGAGCATACGTCTCCTGTATGCATAAGCATAAGCATAAGAATAAGAGAAGGAGACATATGCTTATGGTTATGCTTATGCACACTCACATCCCTACAGGTCTCCACTTGGTCCCGAGACACAGTATCAATTAGGTCCCTTGCCCTCTCCTACTCCCACTGCTACTCCTCGCTCTGGAAGCGCTCGCACAGCTTCCACTCGCTTTGACTCTACCACTACCATCAATCCTCCTTACCTAGATGAGGACCTCTCCTATCAAATCATGGCTGCCGGAGAGATAATAGAAGATAGAAAGGGCAAAGTAGTGATGGCCACCATGAGGCGGTTGATGTACCATCACTTCAAGAGCGGCATTGCTACCGATTGGCAATATCAAGATGACCAAAAGAAGCAGGAGGTCATCGATGAATTAAAACAAAAATACCCTAACCCGCCAAATTGGGAGTTTAATGAGAATTATATGCGAGAGTGCATGGGTTTGGTCTTGAAGCATCGTAGATCAACCTTGCATACTTCCAATGCAAAGGGGATGGCTAAACCTCACTGGGCAGACAAAGCTGATCGGAAGTTCTTCAAGAAGCAGAATAGGGACCATCTCGAAATGTTCAAGGATCAAAGGAGGGCTGCAGGGAGACATTTGGACACCGTAGGTACTTTGCACTTTGGTGCAGGTGGACGGTTGGCATTCGAGGCAACCATGGTAAGTATACTTCTTCTCATTTAATGTATTGTTCTATTAGTTTTACTACATGTTACATGCACTTTATCTAACTCTAACTCTCATAAATTGGATCCACATCAAGTTGCGATGGGTCGTCTTTCTACAGATGCAGAGATGTGATGTGCATTTTGCATAGGAACAAAGTCGTGGTTTATTAAGCAAGAGGCTGTAAGAAAATAGTACGCAGTGGAAGATAACAACAAAACACAAGTACACGATGAAAAACTGGAGAGAATACAAAAATTCTGATATACCAAACTGCTGATACAACTGATGGTTGGCTGTCCACCCGTGCGCTCTACAGACAGAGCTTCGATGGTGATCTAGACAGATGCTGGACGGAGGACTATGAGCGTGAAGAACTGGTGATCTGATGATAGGGGGTGGCCACTTATATAGTGTAAGTGGTTGACGGTCGGCCCTGTAATAGGCAGTCGGCCTAATAGACAGTCGGCCTGGAAGACCACCGACCCTTCAGAAAACATGCCGGCAGGCAGATGAAGGATCGCGCATAGGTCATACCGTCGGGCCTGGGGCTACCGGTAGCCCCTGGACCCTGCCGCTGGGGGCTTTGCCCCCAGACCCCCACCGGGGGCCTGCGCCCCCTAGACCCCCTGCTATCGGGGGGGCTATCGCCCCCCCGAACCCCCCCTTTGTGCAGACGGGTATCTACTCTTGGCTCCTAAGCCATCTCATAACCATCTGGTCTACTCTAAGACCCCTTCCAGTGTCTAAACTGGGGATCCCTCCCAATATCTGATACCCATCATGGCTTCTCCTCATATGGGGGCCTTACAACATTGGGTACACAGAATATTGGTGGGTTACATGAGAGGTGGACATTTGAGCTAACTCTAACACCCCCCCTCAATGTTCACCCAAAGATGAACTACGTGTTCGGACCAATGCCGAGTCGATGTAGATGCCGCAACAATAAATCACTCCCAAGAGCCTTCGTGAAGATGTCTGCGCAATTGTCCTCTGTGGGACAATACTCCAGCTCTATGACTCCATCCTCGATGAGCTCTCGTACGTAATGATACTGGATCTCTATGTGCTTTGTACGAGCATGGAACACAGGATTCTTTGCGATGGCCATGCAACTCTGATTGTCGCATTTTAGAACCGTCGCATCTTCGATTAGAACTCCTATGTCTTGCAGGATCCTCCTTAGCCAAACTGCTTCACAAGCAGCAATGCATGCTGCCTTGTACTCAGCTTCCGTCGAAGATAGTGCCACTGTTGGTTGCTTCTTGCTAATCCAAGAGAACACTCCTGAACCAAGTGAGAAACAATATCCAGAAACTGACTTTCTAGAATCACAATCTCCCGCCCAATCTGAGTCACAGTAACCCGCCAAGGTCTTCCCTGCTCTGTAGGTAATGCCATACTCCAGTGTACCTTTCACGTACTTTAGCACATGCATCCCTGCTTTCCAATGGTTCTCTCGAGGTTGATTTGAGAACCTACTAAGTACACCAACTGCAAAGCTGATATCAGGTCTAGTGTTGCACAGAAAAATGAGACTCCCCACAAGTTTCCTATACTCCTTGATGTCGACAAGTGGTGATGCATCCTCCACTGAGAGCTTACCATTCACCTCCATGGGAGAGACCACGTCCTTACACTCGGTCATATCGAATGCCTTCAAGATCTCACGAGCATATCTCTGCTGAGAGATGAAAATCCTGCCAAGTTTTTGCCAAACCTCAATGCCGAGGCAAAAGTGCATGAGCCCCAAATCCGTCATCTCAAACTCGGAACTCAACGACTCCCTCAACTTTTGCAGCATCTTCTCATGATCTCCTGTGATGATCAAGTCATCCACGTAAAGGACTATTACCACATACTTGCCATCCTGCTTACAAACATACAGGTTAGCATCAGAAGCACTTTTTGAGAAACCAATAGATATGAGAAAGCTATCAATCCGTTGGTACCATGCCCTTGGGGCCTGTTTCAGCCCGTACAATGCCTTCTTTAGTCTGCAAACCTTGTTCTCTGAATTGGGCACCTCAAATCCTGGTGGCTGGAACACATATACCTCCTCCTTGAGATGTCCAATCAACAACGCAGATTTCACGTCCATTTGCAACACCGGCCACTGCTTATGAGCAGCCAAGGCAAGTACCACCCGAATAGTTGTCATCCTTGCTGTAGGAGCAAAGGAATCCTCAAAATCAAAGCCTTCAACTTGAGAGTATCCTTGTGCAACAAGCCTAGCCTTGTACTTTTCCAAAGATCCATCAGATTTGTACTTGGCCTTCCATACCCATTTGGTACCAATGATCTTCCTTTTTTCTGGACGATCAACCAAGTCCCAAGTCTGATTCTTCATGATGCTGTCATACTCCTCTTGCATGGCAGCTTTCCAATTTGGATCCGCCATTGCCTCATCCAAATTCATAGGCTCTTGAACTTTCATAATCTCAGCCATCAAGGCCATATTGACTATGTGTTCAGAAGCCCTTTTCTGCTCCTCTATCCTCTTTGATCGTCGAAGTCCATCTGCAGATGACTCCGCCAAGTCTGGAACTGGATTCTTCTCATCAAAGAGCTGCCTTGCCCACTTTGGAAGTGGCTTACCTTGTGGAGCCAAGGCATGTTGTGGTGTTGGTGGAGTCTGTTCCTCGAAGTACTCCTCCTCATTTTGCAACTCTGCTTTAGATACGGGCACAAGGTGAGTTACTTTTACGGCTGATGATAAAGTGGAAGTGCATACCTCCTCCTCCACTGTATGTGGCTGTTCTCAAAACACCACATCACGACTGACCATGATCTTCTTTGCCTCTGGATCATATAGCCGGTACGCCTTTGACTCCTGGCTATAGCCCATGAAGATACACTTTCTGCTCTTTGGATCTAATTTCTTTCTGGTGCTATCTGGAACATGAACAAAGCACTCACATCCAAATGTTCTGAAATGAGAAGCGGAAGGCTTTTTATCTGAGTAAGCCTCCAAAGGTGTTTTGCCCATCAAGGCCTTTGTGAAGCTTCGATTGAGGATGTAGACTGCTGTATTGACTGCCTCAGCCCAAAAAGACTTAGGCAATCCTTTACCTAGTGCCATGCATCGTGCCATTTCCATGACAGAACGATTGCGACGCTCTACAACACCATTTTGTTGCAGAGTATGTGCAGTCGTGAGTTGGCGCTTAATGCCATTCTCGTGCAAGTATGTGTCGAACTCTTTTGACAGGAACTCTCCTCCTCGATCCGTGCGAAGCTTCTTTACCTTCAGCCCGCTTTCGTTTTCCACCATCTTTTGCCACTGTTTGAATTTTCCAAGAGCTTCAGCCTTATCTCGTAAAAAATACACCCACATGTATCTACTGTAGTCGTCGACGATAAGCATATAGTAGTTACATCCCCCCAAAGCTTGAGTCGGAGCTTTCCCACTGAGATCAGCATGAACCAATTCTAGAGGAGCCTTTGCCCGATAGCCGCTCTCATGTGGAAAAGCCTTCCTTTGTTGCTTGCCCATCATACAAGCTTCACAAGGTTCCTGCACCTTTGAGAGTGCAGGCAAGTGTGCAACCATCCCTATTTTCTGCATTTCCAAAAGAATAGGATAACTAAGATGACCAAATCTTTCATGCCATACCTTACTGATGCCCACTCCTGAAGAGACTGTTAGTGCCGTCAGCTCGTAGAGATTGTTCTTCCTTACTGCCTTGCCGACCACCTTGCCCGCTGCATTAAGGATTTCTGCTCCGGTCCTCTTGAAACGCACCTCCAAGTTGCGATTAGTTATCGCAGCAATTGAAAGCAAGTTCTTCTTTAGCTGAGGAACTAGTAATACATCAGAAAGCTCTTTAGTTTCACCCTCTTGAATGGAAAGAGAGATAGTACTTGTACCTTCCACAGGGCATTTTGCATTATTACCGACCGTCACGTTCATGGGCTCTTGTAGAGGCTTGAAAGAGCTATACCAGTCCTTCTTTCTAGTCATGTGACGGGACGCTCCACTATCAAGGAGCCACGAATCATTCGTTGTTGAAACTTCTGTTGAGGAGCATATTTCTTCAATTGCAACCCATAGCTCCAACTCAGTTTCAACTGTGTTGGCAGATTCCTTGCCTTTCGAAGAAGACTGTGTAGTGCCATTCTTTTCGTCCTGCTGCTTCTTTCTGCAATCCTTGATCATGTGACCGCTTTTGTTGCAGTAGTGGCACTTACCTGAAAACTTCTTCTTCTTACCATTCTTCTTCTCTCCACCCTTCCCTTTGGATGTGGTTGAGAATGCTGCATCACTTCCGCCATCGCGGGTCTTCATTCGCATCTCCTCCTCTAAGAGCATTGCGCTAAACTCTTCAAAAGTGAGGGGTGGATTTCTTACCTGCGTGTTGAGTGTCGTAACCAACGCATCGTACTTTTGTGGAAGGATCCGAATGCACCTTCTGGCCAACTCTTCGCTGGTCTTTGTAATCCCAACCGCCGCCATCTGATCACGTAGATTCTTGATCCGTGTGATGAATGTCTCAGCTGATTCTCCATCAGAGCACCTCTCTACAGCAAGCATATTCTCCAGATTTTGAATTCTGGTCTGATTCCGCGTTTCATACTGACCTTTCAGTATGTTCCAAGCCTCACTTGCCTTGTCTGTATGCTGAATCAGAGTCAAAACAGAATCACTTGAACTGGTAACAAGAGCACAGAGTGCATCTGTGTTCCTTCGTTTCCATGCCCGAAGAAGATCTGCATTTGGTGGCGTTATGACGTTGGGGTTGTTTGGATTCGGTGATCCAACTGGTTCTGGATCCAATCCCAGAACAGTATCCAGAAGCTCATATGAATCCAAGATCGCGCTGATCTTGAATTTCCACAAAGTATAATTCGTCCCATCGAGCTTGCCTTCATTGAAGGCAGGTGGACGAATTCGCAACGGGGTTGGTGCAGCCATCACTCCTAGTAGCCTTTGCTAACAAAGCTCGTTGAACTTGCAATAAAGTTGTTACTCAGATAGCCTGAGCTCTGATACCATGTAAGAAAATAGTACGCAGCGGAAGATAACAACAAAACGCAAGTACACGATGAAAAACTGGAGAGAATACAAAAATTCTGATATACCAAACTGCTGATACAACTGATGGTTGGCTGTCCACCCGTGCGCTCTACAGACAGAGCTTCGATGGTGATCTAGACAGATGCTAGACGGAGGACTATGAGCGTGAAGAACTGGTGATCTGATGATAGGGGGTGGCCACTTATATAGTGTAAGTGGTTGACGGTCGGCCCTGTAATAGGCAGTCGGCCTAATAGACAGTTGGCCTGGAAGACCACCAACCCTTCAGAAAACATGCCGGCGGGCAGATGAAGGATCGCGCATAGGTCATACCGTCGGGCCTGGGGCTACCGGCAGCCCTCGGACCCTGCCGCTGGGGGCTTTGCCCCCAGACCCCCACCGGGGGCCTGCGCCCCCCGGACCCCCTGCTATCGGGGGGGCCGAACCCCCCCTTTGTGCAGACGGGTATCTACTCTTGGCTCCTAAGCCGTCTCATAACCATCTGGTCTACTCTAAGACCCCTTCCAGTGTCTAAACTGGGGATCCCTCCCAATATTTGATACCCATCATGGCTTCTCCTCATATGGGGGCCTTACAACATTGGGTACACAGAATATTGGTGGGTTACATGAGAGGTGGACATTTGAGCTAACTCTAACAGAGGCAATGGGAGCGATGGTCGATTGGGCTAAGGTGGCTGCTCGCACGGTATAAGTCTACTTCTACTTGTAATCTCACTTTTTGAATTGTTTTATTCTTTAAGTTCCAATCTAGTTTTCAATTTATATGGTTCACTCTTAGGGTCAAACCTCAAGCATCCCATCACCTGAGGCGAGCAATCACTAGGGCCAGGGATCAGATGCACGTGACAAGGGTCAGGGAGAAGGCACAGCTCATGAGGACCAAGGATCAAGCCAACAAGACAAGGATGAGGACGAGGACGACGAGGATGATTCAAATGAGTAGTAGTAGTAGTAGTAGTAGCAATTTGCATATACTTCGCCATGTATGTCATTTTGTATATCCGCTCGTTTGAGCGATTTTGTATCACCCTTTTAGAAAGGGTAATTTTGTAACAAACAATGTTATATATGTTGGACATGTATATGCTTTTGTTGCTCGATCATTTCATTTGAGCGATTTTGTACCACCCTTTTCGCAAGAGAAATTTTGTAATAAAAAACTTTTTTTTGTAATTACCACAAAAAAAAACATTAGTGGGGCAAAACAAGACTTGCTATGGCCGTGTTTAGCCCCACTAATTCTTTTTTTTTACTCTTTTTTTAGTTCCGTTAATCGTCACTATATAGCGATGTTTACCAGTGTCGCTATGTAGTGACGATTATCAATGTCGCTATATAGCGATGGTTTATAGTGACCATTCTTTTTCGATGCTTTTAACGAGTTTAATAATGACTTTTGTGCCCATTTTTAAAAAATATTAATGTATAAAGCGTCGGTATTTTCGTCAAAAAAGAGCCTATGCCTTGTAGTGTACCTTGAAAATATACTAGTTTGTAGAGGAACATTCAAGTATGCACTCACTATAGGAAATAATAGATTATAGCAGCTTCAATCTAGGTCTTTGAAGGATAGCTTGTGTAGCAATCGCCACTATGGAAAGATGATTGGTCCTTGTGGAAGTTTTGTTGTGTCATGGAAAGTTATTTTAGGGAACATGTAGAGGCAATGGCTAGCCACAAGGAAACTACACTTGATACACAACAATAGCTACATAGGCAAGTAGTAGTACTACTACAAAATAGGAATCTAGCTTGCATGCTAAGTTGGATTGTTGCCTAACTATGTAGCAGTGTTATCCTTTTACCTAGCACTATATTGCATATCTGTCTAGCATGCTAGCTAAACTACCTACCAACCATGCTAGTAATGCTAGCCATGCTAAGAGTATTGTAAAAATGAAGTTAGCATTGCCATAATGCTAGTAGAAAAAAAAATAAACGGATGCTAGGAATCAAGTGATAAAGAATAACATGTGGAGGGTTGTAATATGCTTTGATGTGGACGGTTGTAATAGACTTTGATGTAAAAGGAAGAATATCGATAAAGGAAAATTATTAAGGATCATCATAACAAGAGAGAAATAACAGTCTAAAAAAGAGCATGTCTCCACATATCCATCACATCAATGTATCAAATATGCAAAGGAGAATAGTTGACCTTAAATGTAGATTTGGATAAATATGAAGAACTCAAAAGTCTTTTTAAACCAAATGCTATTTAGCTTATGCATGTTGTCATCGAATGGCATTGCTAAGCATTGAAATAATTTTCCCACCATGAAACAACTTGTAGCTATTGAAATAAGCCTTAGATCCTTTCAAAGACTCTTGACATGTTCTTAGATCTCGTCCTATAAACTATGATGAGATGGACTCACCAATACTACTAAAGGTGAGCTTTAGAACATTAAGTTACTTATTGATATCTAGTACCTTAATATATGCCCTACTACACTATAGTATATATAAATCACAAGATGATAACTACTATCACATTATCAACAAGATTTACATGGTCATGTGTATCTCAAATTGCATATAGTTCATTCAATCTATTTTGATTACTGTACACTAGAGGTATCATGATCACACCCCGATCGCACTTCCCTCTACACCATGCATCATGATTCATTGTTATGGCTTGATCAAGGTCATTTGAAGAGAGAGAATGACTGTAATTCCCTCTACCCTAGGCATCACGATTCATTATTGCAGCCTCACCAAGGTCATTTGGAGCAATAATAAAAGAAATCTTAGTGTTCACTATTTACATGTGAATGCTTGAGCAAAGAGATCTTGCATTGCATCTATGTATGCCTATGTAGCGAGTGGGCCTAGTTTCTCAGTCTGAGCTCAGTCTAGACTCATGCACTAGTTTTTCTGAATTTGTTTGTAGCCATGTTTTGCCACTACTCTAGAGTCATCATAAGACCAGATGCAATTAGCCTATAATATAGCAAGCCAGTTAATATGGTGGGTTTGCAAGCCATATATAAACATAAGGGGGGGGGAATTCTTTTCCAATATAATTTTCTTATATAAAGTTATAATGGAGCACTTGAGGGCATTTGTTCCCTTGTTACTCTAGATTCATTAAAGGAGATGATGTGATCACTTTATAACCATTCAATATAGTAATTTAGTTAATGCAAGGGATAATTTAAATCGGTGGTCTTACAAGACATATATAAAGACAAGGGGGAAAGAAAATGCATTTCCATTGTAATTTGTTTATGTGAGTTATGGAGGGGAACTTTTACATTCAATACAATTTGTTTATGTGAAGTTATAGAGGGCCTTTCTACATTCAAAATCTAAACATGTATACATGGGTAAGGATGGCAAAAAAGAGATATAGGGGTGTTTTAATTGTGTGATTGCTTGTTAGATTGCCTAGAGTCATAGTTGATCAAGACTTAGTGCATTATCTACAAAAATGTCCCTTAAAATGCATTAGGATTTCCTTTGAGATAGGGGATCCATGCTCCATCTCTTTGCAATTGCTTGACCCATTATTTGTAATGGAAATATATAAACATCCTAGTTCTGCTCTGAATCTTGACTTCAAAATGTATGATATGATCCTCCCTTCTTGGTTTATCGGGGAAGAGATATAAATATGTAATCGATATGATACTTTTTTGATATAATATAAAACACCCTCATTTAAAATTTAAAAAAAAGAATCAGCCTAGTTCAAGAATTTCACTTTTCTCTCAATAATCCACTCAATCGCAATGAGATTAGGGCCATGTACTGTGAAAGCAATTGTTTGTATCCCAGAGAGCATATCTGTCTGTCTAAATCATCCACTTAATCTTTATACCATTGTCCTTGCTTGTCCGTTTACTCACAACAAAATTAGCCTTAACAGGCTTTCCAACCTTTCCAAACTTTTCCGCATCCTCTTTCTTTCTTAGACCCTGGTAGCTTTGCATGAATATCGACCTAAGGGAGAAACAAAGACAATGTGTGAAGGAAGTCAAAACCAAATAAGTTATATGTGATGATGTATAGTTCCTTAGAAAGCTTGCATGATTGTTTCAATGACAATTGAGAAAGTGTAGTAGGTCTCACGATTCCAATTCATTAAAACTTCAAACGATGTTTTCAACAAACACATGTCAAAAGCAACATGTAGTTGTTTTAGGCACTCATTCCATTGTTTCCTAGTAAAAGGGTGTAGATAGAGAACTGGTTCTCTTTTTAGGATTTTCTTTTTGCACAAAATAGAATCTTTATTGCTTAAAAAATAGAGACATCTCATTTGGAGGTATATTACAAAAACTCATGAAAACTTGCCATCTTCAAATATACCATTCTAAACATGTCATTTCTATTATGCATAGGTAAAAGGTAGATCTCAAGGAATCTTCTAGCTCTTTGTACCTAGGAAAGTATTTCCTTTTATCCTTGAAGATTATGGAATTATGAGTTTTTCATATGCAAGGCACTCACTATCTGCCATACCTCCACAACAAGTCATTGAGAAGACAATACGCCTTTATCTTCAAGAAAAGGTACTTTCCATTTCAATTCAAGCACCACTTGAATTCTGCCAAACCTGCTGACAACTCTCTTCCAAACTAGTTTCATAGAAATACAGTCCCACATTATATGAAAATGCGTTTCACTCTATAGATTTTGGAAAAGGCACATTTTGGCAAAATCCATGAGTTCCACCTACCAAGCCTGCTACTCAGTGATAGTTTAGCAATAGCAACCTTCCAAAGAAAGAGATTATATTTTAAAAATGGAGTGGCCTACCAGACTAATCTAAGTCTTCTTGGCCAAACCTCATATCTATCTCTAAGAGAGACATAGCTCCACCTCCAATGAACCATCATTGCAACTCAGGTTCCCTTAGAAACAATATAATCTTTCAACCCACATGTTTGAAAAGGTCTGCCATTTCCATTAGCAAACCCTTTCAAAACGTTCCTACTGACCCAAACATCATTTGTAGGTCTGTGATCTCTAATATTCGCAATCAATTTGTTCATAATCTTAGTCTGCCTTCTATTTAGGCCAAACTTGCTCTACAAATTTTCTTCATCAAGCTTCAGCTAGGTCCCATATACTCCTAAAAGCATTAGACCTTTAGAGCATAATCTCTTGATTTGTCTATTAGCATTCTCCAAAGGGTTAAAATCCTCTTTAAACACCCAATTAGAGATAGCCACAGGGACTTTGAAAGTGATGCATCCCCCTAAAAGGAATGATTGCCAACCCAACTAACTTTAGCTACAAATTACTTCCACCAGACCATCATTTTACCGATCATAATTTCCTATTGCCAAACTTTCACATGCATGTTAAAAAGCACTATATCTTGCTAGGGAGAACCAACCCCTTGTGGACCATTCATGCCAATCCAATGCCTAGGCACAATTGTCCAAGTTTGATTAGAATCCAATTTCAGCAACCACTTAATGCAAAATATTTTTCACTCGACATATATACCCTCCAATCCAATCCCCCCTTCATCCTTACTAGGAATAAGAAATTTGGGCAAGTGGAAGTAGGTGAGTGATCACAGTTTAGTCGAGTAGACCTAGGTGAGCGATTTTAGTTTAGGAGTGGAACAGAGTAGCCTCAATTCTCTTTTTGTATTAGATATCAAAGTATAGGGTTCAATGTTATCATTTATACACATGATTTATGAAAAACTTCCCCTAAAAAATAATGGAATTAACACAACATATGGCTGAAACTCAACCTCAAGCATTTACACATATATAACTCTACTTTTATACATTTCTACTCCATTTGGTTCATGTAACTGTCATGGAATTATTTAATTGATGTTTCTCACAATTGTCTATACATTGTATTGAACTCTACATTGATAGTGACAAAATATTCATGAAAATTAACAAAATCCGCTTTAGTTTATCAAGTCATATAATACCATCCAATCATTCACTTCTGATGCGTTACTAAATGCAATCCACATAACTAAATAGAAGAGGCTTTGAAGCCTACATAAACCAAAAAACCCACAAAAACCCAAAACTGCCAACGCAGTGGCATGGTCATGGCTTTCTACAAAGAAGTTCTCTCTCTTGTGCAGGCAAGCCTCACCTCTTGGATCTTCAACACAAGCTAATGGGTAAACCTATGCTGCTTTAGATCAAGGCCAAAGGCTCGCATAAACACAAAATAAATATGCTTGTAAGCCAAGTATGATTTTCCAGCTCATGTCCTTTCTTCAAAGTCTGGACACATGCAACTTGGTCTCTCCTTTATTAACAGTTCATATCGGGAAGAACCAACTGATTTGTTGTTGTTTCTTTCTATCACAAAATCTTCATGCTCACTAAGCTACACCACCTTCCTCTCTACAACACATGCATCAAGGGTCATTACAAGATGAATCTTTCTCCATGCTACCTTTGACACTTTTGACCTATAGTATGCACGGGGTGGTGACACACCTAAATCTTCTTGGGCCATGTTTCTGCTTGAATGAGCACATTCATTCCTTTCTTCATTGCCACTAGAGCCTACATTCTCTAACCTGAATCCTATAGTTGTAGCTTGTGAGACAGTCAACCTCTTCTTGTGTAAGGGATGTTCCTTACTGCACAGGCCACACATTCGAGATGGTATCTAGTACTAGACTAATGTTGGAGTCAACATTCCATGCATGTGTGCATGTTGAATTGTAGAACCACACCATTTGAGATACTAGCCAGCCATAAGGATGTTTCCTTGTAGCAAAGAAACATGGTGCTGGTACTGCTAGCCTCTGTTTTGAGATAATCTCATTGCACTTTCTTCTCTCAACTGTCCACCTTAAACACTTTATCCGACTTCCTACATTGAACCTTTGAATTGCCCAAAATGCGTCTACCACTTTTCACTCCACCACCCTTTTCCCCTCTTGTTCAGCATGAACTTGTTGTTGACTTGTTGACCTTCTGAGCTATTTTTTGTTCTTTCATGTTCATTTCCTATCAATATCCTTCGAGGCCATCCTCTACTTTGCCTATGTTGGTTGACATGATCATATTTTGTCCTATGGCTGGTACCCTCCTCAGGTCCGCTTACCTTTTCTAGTTTTCTTTCTTTTGGATAGTCTTCCGATTACCTTCTAGGTGTCTTCTCTAATTGTATAGAGGAGATCCAACTATGTCATCCCTAATGATGTGTACCACCTCTGAAGGCTTGCATGTCTTGCCCTCTCTCACTCTCTGTTGAAGGGTTCCCATGGATGGACCATGTCCTATTTGTTTTCCCTCATCATATGCATTTTTCTTTGCACTTTAGATAATTGTGTTGCATAGATCACTAACTACAGCATCATATAGAGAGATCTTTGTTTTGAACCCTTCTCTTGCTAGCCAACTGTGGTTTTTGATTCTAAGAGAATCACAATTGGTATTGGGGTTGCTCCAGGGCTTTGGATTGCCTACAAATGATGTCAATCCACAATGATATCTCAAGTGTCACTTTTATTACAAAAATTAAACAACATCCTATTCTACTTGCATCCCTTACTGCTACTTCAAAATCTCCCCAATGTTGAATTGTTACTCCCCACCAACTAAGCCAACTCTCCATGTAACATAGCTTGGCTGCTAGAATAGTTACTTGCCTCCAAAATGCACGTATCTCTCTGCCTCCTCCCTTGTTTGAATCAGATGCCATCGCTCACATGACTCCTTGTGCTCCACACGATGTCCAGTCTCTCTACATATGCTTGGTGCCGATGCTTGTTCTTCATCAACCATAAATCCATAAGAATTTGCTTTCGGATAGCTAGACCGTACCATGACCTAGTTAAGGTTCTCCAAGAAGAGTATTTGTGCATCTGTGTCCTCTTCTTTCATTTCATATGTGGCTATATTGAGCACCTCCCACAAGTTGTGATACAAAGAATAGAATACAAGATCAGCATGCAACATGTAGCAAACAAATAGTATGGGAAAACTATAGCAAATTATGGAATATTATACCTTGGATCATAGACATGACAAGCAAAAGTGCTCCAACCAACCACCCTCCTTGTGTGATCAAACATCATCCATCTTGTCTTTAGATCATCAAAACCATCGCGATTCATGCAATTAACTATGTTGCGAACCTTTGTGGAAATTTTGAACACAAAACATCTTTCCTCCTCAAACCCTTGTCCAAGAAATCCGCTATAGTTAAAAAAGTCAAACATGCATTTTCATTTCAGTTCCAAGATACTTTCTAACCCTCCATTGCTAGGTAAAGTTTTCCTTTTTGCCTTCCCAACAATGTCTTTTAGCCTGGGTAAAATAAAGGTAGAAAACCCATTTATCATCAGAAACTTCCAAACACAAAGAAAGAAAATGACAAAAGGATTTTGAGATACCTGCGCATTCTTGCTAGAGGCCCCAATTCTTCCAGAATGTTGTACAACTCAACATTGCCAAAATGAGACTCCATAGGCCTTTTCGAATTCATTACCATTTCCTCTATTAGTCTTTGTGTCACATTTATTTGTATTTTCCTTGTTCTAGCAATGCATTTGATTACATGGCTTCTTGCACCAATGATGTTATCTTCATCAAGTTCTTCCTTGATGTTCCAACTTGTACTTTGTGTGCATGCATGCCTCCATGTATCATCAATTGACTGAATGTCGCATCATGAGGCATCACATAGTGAGTTGTACTTTGGCACACACTAATGCACATGAGGATTTGATGATTGAACCACACACCCTTATGTGCCTACTAACCTTCCACCAAATTGGATTTGCTTAATTATTCAAAATACTAAAAAAATGTGGTGTGCTACTAAAATGCATGTATTTTATGACTTTATTTATTATAAATAATTATTTATAATTAGATAAGTCATTCCAATAAATCAAGTTAAGCTCTACATAAAGTAAAGATACCACCTACAAAGTTTCAATAACATCTAATCTAAAATGAGTGAGAAATTTAGAATTTAATATGACACTCTCTATTCGTGACAAAAGTGTGACCGCCTTGGAACCATGCCGTGTGACACAAAGAATTTTTTTGTGTGCACATCGAATTTTCGATCAGACTATACCATTGTGTGCACAATAGTATGTGTGATGTTGTGTCTGAAGACTTCAAAGGCTAGATCCATAGGGAAGTAGGTGAGATTTGCATTTTTGTGTGCTAAAAAGCTTGTTTTTCCACCTCCTAAGGATTGGGAAGTGAACAAAAAGTGCACACCCTTAGCTTGCTACTTCCACCTACCTTCTTGCAAAAAAGGCACCTTAAGGACCCTCCATCCTTGACAGAGGGCACCATGCTGACATCACACTTCTTTCCTAAGAGACCCTTGAAAAGTGCATCATTCTTCATTCCACTGTTCAACAATTTTGGACACAATGGATTGTCACATTCAAAAGCACCTGCACATGAAGATTTGTGAACCATGCCTTCAAATGCAATATCGTAATTTATAGGCTTTGTCTACAAGTGGCCATCATATTTGAGCTCCATATGCTCCATTGGTCGATCTGCTCTTTGGGGGGGCAGCTCAAAGACACAGTCTCCATTATACTCTCTTGGGAGCTCATCCACCTGCACAATGCACCCACTCCTTCTCACTAATGTCGCTAAACTGGGTGATGCACAATGAGAAAGTATGTATTCTACAACACTGGTCCCCTTTGATCCTAGACTTTTACTTGTGGAGGGTTCATCCTCTTTTGTGAACAATATCTCATCATAAATAGTTTCAAAAGGAGCCCGACTGGATGAGGCAACCTTGTCTACACTTGTTTTCCATGCAGGTCTAGAGGAAGATACACTTCCAATAGATGTGCGGGATCTACTCCTAGGTGATTCCATAATATTCACTGGTGTGAGAGAACTGGACCCTAACATTGTGGATTTCCACTCTATTGTAGACACCACCCACCTGGATTGTCTCATCATCATCTTGAACACTCACAAAACATTTATCATAGTTGTATTCATCATCCTCGATATATATGGTGTGTGGATCACTTCTATCCATTGCTGGTGAGGATGCCCTCTCTGTGGTGGACACTATATACTTGTTAGACAAGCTTGAATCCACAACAAAATATATACCTCCTCCATGTCAGTGTGCTCCACCATAGGGACCAGAGTTTGGCCACAAACAGTATCCGCAAAATCACAGCATTGAGTCCATCAAAGATGAGGCCTGTAGGAAGCTTATTAAGAAAGAAACTTTTGTTCACAACACACTTTCCTTCCTTCAATGGGATTTCTACATCTTGTAGTAGACATTGAGCATCAAATGCAATGGTTGCAATGGCCACTATAGAAGTCTTCTACACAAAAGTTTGCAGAGGGCATAGTCAAGAGTTGCCAAGGTGAGGGTAGGCAGCATGGATGTTTTTATCACAATTATGCTCATATATTACTATAAATCATGGTGAAAGTTTATCGAGCCCTATTTTTAAGTTTCACAATATTGGTAGAATGTCTTATGCTTTTGTATATTTTCTTTTGAATTTTGAAGAAAAAAATGTAAATCCTAGCAAAACTTTGATTTTTTTTGCATAAAAGTTCCAAAACTTGGCGAATGTTTCAAATGTTTATTTTTATTAGGGCATACAACAATAAAATAGTTTAGCTTCTTAACAAAACTAACTTGCAAAAATCATCCAAGGTGGGAGAAAAGTATTGTGAGAGGAGGTAGAAGCGAGGACGTGGGAGGGGAGGCAAGGAACTATGTTGGGAAGGGAGCAAAAGAGAAAAACAAGGACCAAAAGAGAAGGGCAAAGTACCAAGGGATAGGGGGATAGTGTAGCAAGGAATGTGCACAAGAATGTTGGAAAAGTGGTTGTTTAAGTGATCTTTGAAGGGAGACTTTTTAAACAATTTCTCCTGCACCCACCTCCTCCCTCATGATTCCTTTTTAACTCATGCAAAAACCTCTCCCTCACTTTTCTAATCTCATCCTCCTTCAATCCCTCCTCCCTCCTCACTTCTCAAATCCATCCTCCCTTACCTTCATCCTCCTTCCTGCCTCGCCTTTGTCCTCCCTCCTTCCTCCTCAAATCCATCCTACCTCGCCTTCATCCCCCCCCTCCCTCGACTCCTTCATCATGCCTCCTCCCTTGCCACTCCACCCTCGTGGCTCCCTCACTGCGTGGCTCCTCACGATGGGCTCCTCCTATGACCTTGTCCCTTGTCACTCCCTCAGCGTGTGGCTTAGAGGTAACCTTCTCCCTCCTCCGTCTCCTTCATCCTCCCTCCTCCCACAATGCTCCTCCCTCGGCTTCATCCCCCCTCCTCTTAAAATGCTCCTCCCTCTTCAAGTCTTTGTCCCGAGGACCTGGTGTGGTTGAAGAAAATGCCATTTCCACTGGGCTCAAATGGCTCCTGGGCAAAGCCAAATGACCCAAGAGGGCCTGGTGGTGGCTAAAGAAAATGTCATTTGCACTGGGCACAAATGGCTCCTACTAGATCCAAATGGCCGCAATGGCCTGGGGCTTAAGAAAATACCATTTGCATTGGGTGCAAATGGCTTCGGGCAGCGCCAAATGGCCCAAGAGGCCATAAAGCTCCCGAGTGGCTGTACAGTTCTAGTGAGTAGCTAGTGGCTTGGCCATTTGTGCTGGGTGCAAATGGCTCAACCCAAAGCTAAATGGAGGATGCACGATCTATCTTTGACAAATTGCCTTACCGTAATGTGATTGAAGGCTTACAAGAACCTGGTGCTCGAACATTTGTTGATTCATTGTTGGCTTATAGGATCCTGGCAACACCAGAAGAGGGGACTCTTGTCGATGGGGAAGCTTGTCGATGTGAACATAGATTGCCTAGAGAATAATAAGGCCATCCACTCCCAAGTAGTGAGGAATGGCTTTGATTTAGATGTATTTGTGGCAACAGAATTGGTGGATATGTATGCAAAATGTGGAAAAGATGTGCAACCAATTCAAAGCTCCCATTCGATGGAATTATCCGTGTGTGCAATGAGTTCTAGCGAGTGGTTGGTGGCTTGGCCATTTGTGCCCACCACAAATGGCTCAGCCCAGTAGAGCCAAACGTTCCAAAATTCTAAAGCTATGACTCTTGCCAAGGTTTCTTTTCCTTGACAAATTTATGCAACGATTACGTCATTTCTTTGCTGGTCTGCAATGTATTTTTTGAAGGTTTGGTGTATTGAAAACAACTAGTTGCAAAAGTTAGAACTCAGTTGTATTTGCAAGAAGATATTGATATCGTTGTGTTGATAGATACTTTAATAGACCAAGGGCATTGACTTCAAGCTATACCTGCTTTCTTCTCTTAGAAGTTGCCTCAAAAGAGATTATCTGTGTAGTGGGACAACAACTAGTTTTATAGCAGTGCAAAGCTAAAGATATTAGTTAAATTGTGAATCTGCAACTTTATTGATTTTGCTGCAAGATATCAACTTCTTGAAAAACTAAAGAATATTTTCTTTTTCACTCCATGATGTCAACCAAAGAGATTTCTTTCAGCAACATCAAGCCATTTCATGGACTCATGGTTTTCACACCTAGTAGTGCGAATCAAGTACTTGTTGATGTATAAAGGCTTGTGGCCTTATGTGGAAGGTACAAAGCAAGTTGATATCTCCAACACAGATGAATAACATGTGGACCTTCATAGAATATGGACAATAGGGACTCTATAGGGGGCAATATCACTTCAATCTTCCATAAGATTTGGGATAGTAGGATAATGCCTACCTATCTCTCAGAGGGGCTCATATTTATCATCCCCAAAGGAGGAACAACATTCCCTAGTAACTATGGCATATCTTGGATGCTATGTTTTGATTTCCAAAGGCTTTCTTAGTCTTTTCCACAAGCTTACTAGGCATCATGGAATCAAGCCTAGTTGGTTGCCCTCTCTTATGTTTATTTCCTATCTATGACACCTCATTTACTTGGATCTCTGTAGCACTTCAAAACTGAATATAAAATCAAACCAATAAGACTTCCAACCATTAAGACTAAATAACTGAAGACCAAGGATTCCACCCTCAAGCCCTAGCTAGTGACAAGAAGCCAGTCTCATACCACTATGACATACCCCAAGAGTTTCATGCTACTACAAGGCTCTACGGGCTATCACTGAGGAATTCAGGATCCAAAATGATCGATCCTTAAATAATGAGAGCTACGCAAGTTATATAGCAATAACCCCTACTGCAATATTTAGCATGGCTTTAATTAGTCACCCTAGACATCCTATTTTGAAGAAAATATCAAATGTGTGGAAGTCTTTGAGGAGTTTGATGCAGCAATTTTGAATTCTAAAACAAAGAAAAAACTACTACATTTTGGTTGGGATGGAATGATTTCTCTAAATGGTTATGTGGATTTGGGTTTAAATGGTATCAGTTTGGTTAGATAGCTTGAATGACTTATAAATTTCTAGAGATGTGCAAAAAAGTATGAAAAATCAAAAGGAAGCAAATTATCTTATGCAAGTAGACTCACTCAGATGGAATGGTTCTTTCCTAAAATGTTACAGATGGAGTCCAGCAATGGACTTGGATCCCACTATTCCTTGCAATCTCAACGAAGATCGAAGGAGACTATGATGTCATAAGGTCTAAAGTTCACCTCTGGAGTAGTTCCTACATCTCAGATATCTTGCAATCTGGAGATCGAAGGAGACTATGATGTCAGAAGGTCTAGAGCTCACCTCTGGAGTAGTGCCTGTATCTCAGATATCTTCCTTGGAGAGGACCAATGAGGAATAAGTGCCCAATCCTCCTACATCAGAAAAAAGTAAGGCATCTAAAAAAATGAAGGGACCAGTAGAGAGTAGCGATGGAACACATGAGCTTCAAGTTAAATGTTATGAAATAGTTTAGAATGGTAGAAATTTATTTATGATATCATATTGTTCATGTGATGCTCTTGTGTATTGAGGTTGATAATTAAATGCTTTTCTAAAATTTGGCATTTGCTTGAAGGTAAAGAGGCAGGAGATATCCACCTTCCTAGAGAGCTAAGTAACCAATATGGAAAGCGCATCAAGGTGGACTTGTTGCAATAGGTCATGGACACACTCGTTGTCAAGAAAGATATGGAGGTGCATCTAATACCCTTGTGTAGGCTCATCATAAATGAGGCCATCAGGATGGTGGGAGACAATGTAGGTGTCCTAGCAGAGATATTTGACAAGCAAGGGTACATTGATAGTAGAGGTGACTTCTTGGTGTCACTCGGACATCCAGAAGAGCGAAGCTCACTTGGACAAAAAGGTGCCTCCAATCTTATGTCCGTAGATGGCATTGCAAGTACTTTCTTGACATTGTGTTTTCTACTGGTTGTAGAGGAGGTTGTATATCATATAGGGTAGTGAGAGTTGACTGGCTGTGTCACTAGTGGATGGAAAGTGGCACCAATATGTATTCAATAGTTTGCAGGTGTATTTTAATCAAAATGGTATGAATATGATTATTGATGTGGATTATTGATGTGAATGCCATTTTCCTTCAGGTCTCATGTGAAAGTAAGGAATTTTCTTAAGTTGTTGACCCCTCCATCCATCACAATCGAAGAGAAAGAAACAAAGGCAGCTAGCTGCAAGCATGATGTGGATAGACTTTCCTACATCATCTCTGGTTGAGCGCATCTCTAGAAAGGAGATTTCGGAGTGGATTTGCTCCAGGGATTTGAATAGATGTTTACGTATCTGAACTTATATTTGATTAAATTTTGTGGACCATTGCTTTCAACAAATGTTTCATTTTATCTCTATGGTTTGTGTTTTTCACTGTTTGTTACATCCATTAGGAAAAAGAGATTAGATAGAAATTTTTGGACGTAGATATCAGATTATGTGTGAGGAATAGAATAATGAAGTGAACTAGGAAGTTGTAGATCACTGAATGAGCTATGACTTTGTTTTTGAAATCATGTCAATCAGAGACCTAGAGAGAAAGATACGTTTCATTTTATCTCTATGGCTTGTGTTTTTCACTATTTGTTACATCCATTAGGAAAAAGAGAGCAGATAGCAATTTTTGAACATAGATATCAAATGATGTGTGAGGAATAGAATAATGAATTGAACTAGAAAGTTGTAGACCATTGAATGAGCTATGACTTTGTTCTTGGAATCATGTCAATCGGAGATCTAGAGAGAAAGATACATTTCATTTTATCTCTATGGTTTATAGTTTTCACTGTTCATTAACACAATTTTGGAAAAGCAAGTAGCAAGCTATTTTGTACCATAGAGATCAAAGGATGTGTGAGAAATTGAGTAGTCATGTGAACTAAGAAGCTACACAACAGTGAATTAGCTACAAATTGTATTCTTACAAGATTTTGCATCAAAGTTGTCTTGTGAAAGATACGGGTTGTAAAAAAATACAATGTAGAGACAATACATTATATGAGAGCACGTAATGGTGGAAAGTGTCACTGTAATTGCATTCGTGTAGAGTATAACCGCTCACCTAAATAGTACCCACTCCCCTAAACTGTGGCCGCTCGCTTGGTTTTGCTCGCCTAAAAATTTAACCCCCTTACTAGTAATGAAGAGTTTCCATTCAAATGCATGGCACTGAGATTTCCAAATGGAGTCACTTATCAGCTTTTCCATTTTCTTAAATGCATGGAAAAATAGAGAGCACATAAATAGTCAGAGAGGAAACAACATGCTTAGCAACAATAATCCTCTGCTTGTGACAGTTTGGCATTTTCCTAACTTCCAAGTTACTCTAAATATTGGCAATTCCTTCCACCGAGATCACTTGCCCTAGGAGTTGGCCGTTGTGGACTGCGAATGCACATTTCATTGGATTCAGACTGAAGGAGACTTCCCTGCATCATTGGAAACATTTTTGTAAGTGCTCTAGGTGCTCATCAAATATGCCAAACACACTAAGGTCATCTAGGAAAATTCTCATGAAATCTATCAAATAGGACCCGAAGATCTCTTGCATTGCCCATGCTGAAAAGTCAAGGGAGCATTCCGCAATTTGAACAACATGACTATGCAAGCATAGAACCCCCATGATCTGATGAATGCTCTTTTGGGCTGGTCTTTAAGAGGGACTACACCTCATGCCCTTCCACTTCATCGAGCATAGAATCCATATAAGGCAAGGGAAATTTCTTGTTTTTCTTTGGCACAATGACAATCAAGGAAATCCACTCTGGATTTCCAATCGGTGCAATGAATCCCACCTGCAACAAGCGCTCCAATTCTTCACGCACTTGCTTGGCCACGTGCAGATTCGTACGATACCTATGTATCTTCGTCAGAGTGACATCTGGTTTGAGGTTGACCCGGTGTTGATAAAACTTTGGATCCAGACCCTTCAAATCCACATAGTCCTAGGCGAACACATCAAAAAATTCCCACAAGAGAGCAATCAATTTGCTGCGAAATTCAATTGTCAACAAAGCGTTAACTTTGATTGGTTTAGATGCACCATCCGCTCCAAGATAAACCATATCCAAAGCATCTTCCTGAACTCGCATGACTCTGATCATTCATTCTTCAAATTCCCTCTCCTACTATAGGAGATCCCGTATATCCAATTCTGCAGCTACTTGCTGGGACTCAGACTCCTTCGAAATAGGGTTGCTCGCGTCCGCCAGGAAACTATGATGCATGTAACTATCCATAATGCCTTCCACATTGATGGTGAAGATAGGAACCAACTCTGTATTTTCCTTGAAAAAGGCTTCCTCCTCATCATCCTCCAATTCGTCTGCCATGTTCACCATCTCGGCCAACACAAGTTGGACTGCATCTGCCAATGGTGCCGCCACTCCCATTGTGACCCACACTTTCTTCTTCTCTTTCTACACTTAAATGACCTTCTGCTCCCAATTTTGCTTGACTTTTGCTTGCTGCAACCAAGGCCTATTCAAAAGGATGCTATACTCTGGTGTTGCAACTTCCATGTTGAGCACCACAAAGGACACCACGAATGATATGCCCGCACCTCCAGAACAATGGCGTGCAAGATTATGAGTGGGTGGTCGAACTCGATGTTGATCAGCCATGCAAAGTAATAATGGCGCTGGCTCCCAGAATATCAATCCCATTTCTTGGCAGGTCTACAAAGTGACAATATTGACCGCCATCTACTAGCACCTGAGTAAAAGTCCGACCTTGTGCCTTTGCGAAAATCATCAAAATTCTCATGTCAGTCAAAGGAACTGCCGCGACTAGGCATGAATCAGCTTGACATAGCTCCACCTATTTTGGTTCGAACTCCATGAGCAAGGAATGAAACAATTGCCAATGGAATCTCAAAACCAGATTAAGCAATCTGCCCAATGAAATTTGAATAGGATCCTCCAAAATGCACTCCAACCCCGGCTCCCTTTGCAGAGAATTTTCCCACCTCTTGGCTTTGTTAGCAACCAACAACAAAGTTGCTTTGACTGCCTTTGGACCATTCCTCGTAAGTGTAACTTGAACTTGGCTTGAGTCTTTGCCTCTGATTGAACAACTGGTTCCGCAAACTGCACCTTATGTGCCTCACTGGGCATCATTGTGGACTTTGGCAGAGACATCAATGGTGTCTCCTTCATCACCAACTCGCAGACTTGGTGTTGAACGTGTTCCTGAGCTGACTAATCCAGCAACTTGTCACCATTCTTGAGAGTCAATCCTCGCAACTTGGTACTAGCATGGGTGATTATACTAATCTCCGGGCACACCAGCGGATCATCATCAACAATGTGTACCATTGAAGTGCTAGGCATTTCCCCATACATCTTCTACTGCTCCATGGGTTGCCGATCCCATTCCTGAGCATCCAGGCATTCGTTCTACCAATGGCCTTCACCCAAGCAAAACATACAGGTTTTCAATTGATTCTAACCACGACCCTCGCCACCACGCCCGCGTCCACAACCACTGCCGCCTTTGCCTTGTTGGAACGTCTATTGCTAGGACTGGAATGCTTGCTATTGTGGCTCTTCTTGCACAAAAGATGCAACCGCATCTTGCTGCTAACCAACCACTCTCTGGCCACGCCCATTGTAGTGGCATCCCACTGTGTTGTGTGTATTAGTCAAGCAAATCGTGCACCAATTTGCATTAAGAGCACCAAGCAATTCGATTGCGAAGTGGCCAAGATTGCAGCAGTGAGTACACCATATACCCTTCAAGCCTTTAGGTACAGATCATTCTCTGGAACCCATTGGCATGCCCTTACCCCCTTTAGAGGCTCTCCAGTCCTTCGTCTCTACTTTCGAGTCGAAATCCTATGAATTGGTATCTTCAAGCCTTCTGTCCAAACTGGTTGCATCCGAATCTTCCTCACTGTCATTCAACTTCTTTGACTTGGACATTTTCTTATTGAATTTTCTCTTCATAGATTTGTGGTTTCTGGATGTCCTCCCATGCAGCAATTCCCCCGCTCGCACTGCTTGTGCCATGAGCATTGTTTGTGTCCGATCCATGGTGGCCAACACCGTCCACACATCTCATGATAGCCTTGGAATGAAGTAGTCATTGAGTACCTCCTACTGTTGAGGGCTTTGAGCTGCAAGCACACGTTGCAAGAGTAAATTGAATTTGGACGCATAACCTTCCACATCCTGATCACCTTGCTCCAAGCTATGCAATATCTCTAGAGTTTGCAGAATCATTTTTTCTTGACAAAACTGCCTCAAGAATGCATCGCAGACCACATCATATGTGGCGAAATGGTTCACTGCATACTCTGCCGACTAGCATGCTGCCTTACCCGATAAGGTTGACTCAAAAACTGCCTCTTGTTGGAGCGGTACCACAGCTCCCATATTGTTGATCCCATACACCTTCTCAAACATCTAGACATGCACATCGGGGTCATCCGTCTTTTTCCCAAAAAACTTGGCATACTTGACATTACCCACCACAACCACAGGAGCTGCTGTAGCCATCATAGCACCTCCAACATTTGGTGCCCCTCCAGATGGCCTTCCTTGACCGAAGAGATTGCAAGAAGCCACCGAAACTGCAATTGGAGATGAAGATGCACCCAACACCCGGCATGCATCAATCAAGACCTGTACCCGTAGCCTTGGTGGTGAAACTAACTGTGCAAGTGGACTCTAATGCCAATCGACCCCTCCCAAATCTTCTTGCAGACTGTCGTCTCCATGCTCAGGATCACTGTTGCACCGTCGCAACTGCATCATCGGTGTCAAGGGATCAGGAGGTTATTGCGAGCGTGTGCGCATGCATGCTTACTGGAAAGATAACAATCTCAAAATTTGCTGCCACAACCATCGGATGAGGTTCTTCACTAGAATTTTGGCACTCGCTCGACCGTAAGCAAGGTGTTGGGGGCCGGATTGCATCCAATAGAATCCACGGATGTGCCTCCTCACCACAGCAATATCCTCTTGAATCTCCTCAGGAGTGAGTGCAACTACGTGCAAACCTCCATGTGAAGTGCTTCTGTAATGACGGCAAGGAGTGGATGATATGAGCACTCAATTTTCCAATCACGAATTCATTATGTGATGGTAAGAATGTGCATCATGATCACCAATGTGTACCATCATAAATATGCACAGACACTATGGGAAACAATAGACAAATGATACGTGTAACATCCATGAGAGTAGAATACAGATATGCAAGAGAATGATAGAACACTGAAAAACACTATATTCTAGAGCAATAGCTTGCACAACATTTGTGTACACAATGACCTCAGAATGCTAGTAATAGCATGCATACAGAACCGTCTGATGGTTAGAGAAGTAGTTGTTGAAGAGCCCAACTGCTTGGAGATCTGAACCATCAACCCTTGCAGATAACCTACCCTCGCACACCCCTCTAGGTCACTGCTACTAACCCGCATGGTTATGCAATAATAGTGAGGCCGTGAAAGGTTCTACATCTGCTTCTGACGCAGGATGAAGCAATCAGATTAGTGAGTGGAGGGAAAGGAAGGGTGAGCTAGGCTAGCAAGGAATAATGTGGGAGATAATAAGTTGTTGTTGAAAGATTAAAGATAGACAGAGACAGCAAGATGAGGGCAAGGGAGCGCAAATGTTAGACAATTTCAACAAAAGGCAAAATACAAAGCCGCAAAGATGAAACCAAAGAAACGAGTTAGCAAGTCATGTGCAGTAGAGTGCGCGAAATGTGGGAGAGGGGTAATGTAAGGCATATTTCATTAAAAAATAGTCATGCAATAGAGAAATGAAGATCTGATGTCTTCAAAACACAAACAAAGCTATTTTCAATAGAAACTTGAAGGGCAAGAACCACCTTCAATGTATGCTGCACTTGAAAAGCCTTTCTCAATTATCTTTTTGTAGATTTGTCGATGGAGGGTTGCCTTATGAACATGCCATCTTTGGGAGTCTCCCAATTGGAGTTGCCAAAATAGGAGTGGAACCTAGAGAGGCAACGCCTACTGGTAGTTGAATGAACCTTCGCTTGGCCTAATGAAGCGGAATCTTCATGCATACAACGAAGGAAACAACAAATCATTAGCACTTTCTTCTTACTATGAGAAAAAATATATTATTCCGTCAACCATAAAGCAAAAACAACAAAAATAGAGAACATCTTCACCTGAGCAAACATCATTTTCATCTTATGCCTCCTCCTCAATCTGCTTTCCAAACCTCTTCAAGTCCATTCACACCATACTTTTGCCTAAAGGAACCCCCCCCTAAACCACAAAAAAGGGCCACATTTCCCACCATTTTAACCAATCATAACTCACTCGTTTGGTGGCCAAACTGAACCCAGTTTGAACTGTCGTTTCACACACGAAACACCATGCTATGAGGAATTTTGCAGCTCATTGCACACCATTTCGGCATCCTTAGGACATTAATTTTTTCCCCCGTGTGGGCCTCTTTTTGCACTGATTCGCTCATAAATTTCTAATGCCGTGACCTCCAATTCAAGATTTGTCTGCACCACCACATTTCCCTACTCATGTGGGACAATCCTAGGCACATTATTTAACACAATGGTCCCTACTACACTAGCACATCCCTAACCCTCCCTAACACACCTACATCAACCCCTACACTTGCGACAAAGGCATCTGTTCAACCTAGCACCAAATCTGCATGCAACTATGCTCGGGCCAACTCCTCTGACAATCCTCTACCCCAAATCCCCCCCCTGAAATTTAGCCAATTCCTTTGACTCCTCCAAGACACAACATGGAAGACCGTCGTCGCGGTGATGAGATGGGGACCTTGAACTCGAAGCAGAAGGGAATAATTTATTTAACCCTCGTAACAATTTTGGCGGCAACAATAACAATCAAGGTAGGCACCCCCTGGGCAAACTCGAACTTCCCAAATACAATGGTAGGGGCGATCTAGCCCAATTCCTCCAGCATTTTGATGCCGCCTGCCAAATTGGTGGAGATCAATCCAATGAAAACAAGGTCGCATGGTTCCCCATGGCCTTAACCGATGAAGCCTCAGAATGGTACCTAGACCCCCTAGTGGAAGAAAGAGCCACATGGGACCTACTGCTACAAACTAAATTCAAGAGGCGCTTTCAAATGGAGAGACTACAAGATGATCTTGCTCTCCAACTAAGCAAACTCAAACAAGGTCATCGAGAAGATGTACGCATGTACCTGGGCAAGATGAAATGCTTAATTGACAAATGTGACCCATACCCCCGATGCTAAGTACATCATGGCCTAGCTCATTGTAGGCCTAAGGAAGAAAATCCACAAAGACATGAAAAAGATTAGCAATTACAAAACATTCATTACTGCTCATGCAGCAACCAATTGACATCAAGGACGGCATGGCCAACTCAAACACCAGCAGTGATGATGGAAGGTTTTCGATGCCTTCAACCTCATGAGTGGAAAGATTGTCCATGAAACAAGGATCCTTGGATGGTTGACCGGATTGCAGAGTGCCCTCATCGTCGTAGCCCCTCTACTGTCCAATCACTCTCTACAGAGATTGTGGCACAGGCCATGCCTATATGGATTGTCCCATGAAAAATAAGATCCCATAACAAAATGAGGCTAAGCTTGATGTCCCAATCAACATTATTGTGGTGGACCATCAAAGTCTAGGGCCACCAAGCATAACATCACAACCTGTGAATGTAATTACATGCCAGCAAAAAGAGGCCACCAAGGACCCTAATATTCCAATTCAATCAAGAATACCTCTTCAAAAGAAAGCTCAAGTACCTATACCTCCGCCAAGCAATGACCAACAAAGCTCATCCACATCAACTCCCGATCCCCTCAAATAAAGGAAGCTCCATAGCCAAATGTAGAAGTGGCAATGAAGGCTCACTTTCAGACACTTCAACAATGGGTGCAAAAGGAACAGCTCAATTCGAGGCTGAGAAGCAAGCATAAGATCCAACCCCTCACTTGGCCCCACTGAGTATTGATATTGTACTTGACCCTTTGTTCCAGCAACAAAATCCACAACATAATGTACAGCCATGACAACTTGAAGGAGCCGTACTATCTAGCATTCTAAGTTGCCCTGTGTCAAATCCCATTGGAATCCTCTTACGAAATTGTCCCAATCTTTGGAAGAGTTTCAAAGGCTGGATTGAGATAGCAAATCTCCCTATAGAAGATATCCCTATGCGGATGGGTGAGAGAGATGACATACACAACATCAGTGTGCCTTTGATCCATAAAGCATATGATGAAGTCCAAGCCATTGTGGATGGTGGAGTAGGTGTAAATGTCCTATCCAAGGACATTTACACCTATGCAAAAGGCTAGTTTCAACATATGCCTTGCCGTCGATAATTCACATGCAAAGCCCTTGGGAATAGTGAATGGCGTGTCAATAAAAGTCACAAGAGTCCTCTTTTCTCTTCAATTCACAATCTTGGATCTCCCCAAGAAATGCAATAAAATCTTGCTAGGACATCCTTTTTGCATGAAGCATCAGTCCTCCATGATTGGGGAACTAATAGACTGACAATCCAAAATTGCGACACCATAGTAAGAGTCATTGTGGGGACAGGAGCAATAAAACCAATCGTGCCTAGAGCATTGGATGAAACATCTTCAATGATGATCTCAAGAAAATCAGCCCCCTTAAAACAACATGCCATAGTGGGCGATACACAAAGCAATGTCAATAATTGGATCCAAGCATTGGCAATCATTGACAACTGCCATTCACTAGATCCCATCTTCTCGCAAATCGATGCTAAGTCCATGTAGGTCAATCCTCCACTCACACATGAAGAACCAATTGATCTAAAGGTGCCATTCTTTATGGTGGATCTTGAATGGAACAGGAAGCTTGAAGAAGCTATCCATTCCAATAAGGACTCATATTTTCCTTGGGACCTTGAAACTGAAGTTGAGAATGCTCAATTTGAAGATCATGTCTTTGACAGTGACTTAGCCCTTCTGCATGCCCTAATGGTGGCCGAGCCCCCTAAAGTTGGATAATGGCAAAAGATCTCACAAGAAAGCTAAAGGAGGATATCTCCACAAAGGCAAGTCCAAACACTTCAATGAGTTTGAACGAGTCCAAACCAGGATCATCAAATTGTATCTTACCAAGCTAGCTCCCTCAAAATCTGAGCCACCTCCTCATGAATGGTCCCTTGATGGACTTGAAGGAGTATGCACAGCAAATGAAACCTTACTTGGGAATACTTTTCCCATGGAAAAGTTACCCATAGTTCCCAACACCTCAGAAATTGGTTCATGATACTATGCCACCCACTACCCATAGCACATGTTATGCTAGTTCAACACCATTAGAGGTTGATCTTCAAGAAGTGCCAAAGTGCTTCACGAACTACACGTGGTAGTGTCCCCATAGCAATGCCAAGACCACTAAGAGAATCTGAATTTCAAGAAATAGATAGCATTGGAGAGACTCCAATCTATGAGGGACTGGCCAAAACTCACACAATAAATCTTGCCCTTGAAGGGGAGGAAGAAAAAATGGTATTCATTGGGAAACAACTTACACAGGAAGATAAAACAAAGCTCAAAGCACTCCTAATGAAACACCGAGACTCCCTAGCATGGTCATACAAGGAAATGAAGGAAATTTCACCAAAAGTGGCAGTACACACGATACCTATTAGGGAAGCTGCCGACCTTGAGGTATGTGGACCTTATCGAACAAATCCAAAATATGGCACCATGGTCTATGACGAACTGAAAAAACTCTTAGGTGGCAAATTCATCTATGAGATAGAGCACACTGATTGGGTTTCATCCATCATCATCGTGATGCCTAAATGCAATAAGAAGCTAAGAATATGCATTAATTTAAAGATTGTGAATGTTGCCACAATTAGGGATCACTATCCCCTACCCTTAACAGAATTAGTGTTGGAAAAGGTGGCTGGGATCAGAGATATACAACTTCTTGGATGGCTTTAGTGCCTATAACCAAGTGCAAATTGCTCTTGCTGACCAATCAAAAATAGCATTTGCTACAAAATGGGGTATATTTGCCTATAGAGTCATGCCATTCGGCCTTTCTTATGCTCGGCCACATTCCAAAGAGTCATGTTCATAGCTTTGAATTCATTTCTGAATAAGTTTCTACATGTGTTCTTGGATGATTTGTGCATCCACTTGAATAAAAAAGACCGCTTCAAATGTCTTGAAGCAGTTCTAATCAGACGTAGGGAATATGGCATCTCCCTAAATCCAACAAAATGCCAGTTCATACCACCACGGAGTTGTTTTAGGACACCTTTTTTCTCAACAGGGGATTGCAACTGGCATGGACAAAATTGGAATCCTTCTCATTAGAATTGCCTATATCATTAGAATTGGATATATAGTACATTCATTCTTAACCTTGATTGTCGGGAAGGTGTGTGTGCTTTTGCCTTTTTTTTCATGATTATCATATAGGTCCCAAGGTATTAGATGCCGCATTAAGTGCCATGCATAAACATCCTTTTCATCATAGTTGGTTAGGAAGTATATCCATCCTTGACCTTGATTGATCAATTTACAATATAAGCTCGAGCCCCGAGCTCTTTAACTCATTAAATTCCATGAAAAAAATCATTTTATTGGTACTAGCTTATACTATGTTCCCCTTTTGAAGTAAAAGGTGGAATTCATAGCATTGTCATCCCCCTAAAATGAAGAGTCACTTTTGAAAATGAAATATCCCTTAGTCTCTTTGTTGCCCAATCAGAAATGAAGGGACCTTTGCTATCCTAATGCCCATGAATTTTAATGGTCCTTTGCTTATTTTTCACTTCATAACCCACGTGTGCATTTTAATGCAAATTTCATTTTTCTTCCATAAGCAAGGGGTTAATTTTTTGCCTTTACAACATTTCTACTCCATTTTCAACATAGGTCCTGAGCTATTTGACTCATTAAGTGCCATGTAAAAAACTCCTTGTCATTAGAATTGGATATATAGTACATTCATTCTTGACCTTGATTGTCGAGAATGTGTGCATGCTTTTGCCTTTTTTTGCACAATTATCAATCTAGGTCCCGAGGCATTAGACGCCGAATTAAGTGCCATGCATAAAAATCCTTTTCAATATAGTTGGTTAGGAAGTATATCTGTCCTTGACCTTGATTGATCAATTTATAATATAAGCCATGAGCTCTTTAACTCATTAAATGCCATGAAAAAAATCATTTTATTGGTACTGGCTTATAAAGTGCATCCATTCTTGACTGTAATTGTCATGAAGGTGTGTGTATGTGTGTGTGTGCATGCGTACATGCATACATATGGGCACGTGCGCACTTCTATCTTAAAATGGAAAGCAATTTCCCTCTTCCGTCCTTATATGTATAGATAGTTGTATTTTGAATATTATGAACTAAAACAAGTAATTGAGCTCAATGGGAAGTCTAATAATTCATATGGCATGGGCTCCACAAATACTAAGGTTGTAGTAGTATATTCCACAAACCAAAATAGTATCGCTACTTTATAAATCAAGCAGTGAGGCTACGAGCTAGGTATCGACATCATTTGACATTCCAAAGGAAAAAGGATGCACTATAACACTCATTCCAAAAGAAAAGAGGATAGGTAGTTGTGCGACAAGATGAGCGAATCTATAATCATAGCAAAGCATGAGTAAAGTATGCACAAGGATTTTCAAGAGATATGCAAGCATCTATACAAGATTGATCATTTTTAAAGTAGAAATACATTTATATATGACGTTCTCTACCATCCTAATGAGTAGAGATATGTAGAAATTGATACTTAACCTTGCGCTCAAGTCGGAGTAAGTCAAAACATCGAGCGACTGCATTCGAGCAAGCTCAAAGTTCGAGCAATGCTTGTGAAGAACTTTGTCTAAACCTATAGTAGCAATAATGTTTTATTAAAAATGGTTGAATTTACATGACACTATTAGAGATTATTTTCACTTATTTTTACAAAGATAGAACTTACTATTAGATAAATCATAAATCCATGCAAGTCAGCAATCATTCAATGAATACCAAAGGGAAAATCGATAAATAATAAATCCATGCAAGTTAGCAATCATTCAATGGATACAAAAGAGGAAATTTTGCAATGTCTACACCTCGAGGAGGTCACTCAAAATTATGTAAGCTAGCACGTCTTGCCATCAAAGATGCCTATCATTGATTTCACACTTCTAGGACTCCTAGTTGGTTGCTCCTCAAAGTTGTTCGTATCTCATTCATAAGAGTTCATAGCCCTGTTTCCTCTGCCATCCTCGTAGGTTCTGTCCATGGCCAGCTGCATGACCTCCACCTCTTGGAAATATCAACTCCTCTCTCTTCAACTCACATGTTTGTATATAATGGGGACTAAGTCGATTGTAGAACATGGGGTCTTGAGATGTTTCTCATACTATTGGCATGGAATGTATTCTTACCTCATAGAGTCTTTCTTCTTCGTGGGAACCAGGTAAGGTAGGGCTCGCAAGAACTTTGAACAAGGAGTGTTCTTCGTGGGAACCATGTAAGGCAAGGCTCGCAAGAACTTTGAACAAGGAGCGCAAGAGGATTACCAAAATTCGAGCGAGTGCGTTCGAGCAACGTGGCAGTTCAAGCGAAGACTTTCATAAATTTTGACATTCTAGTGTGATGATTTATGTTCAAAAAGTATCATGCATTGCTTACTTTTATGGTTCTTGTCCTACTCACGATATTGTGAGTAATCAACTATCTTATGTACAAACAACAATTTCTAAAAATGTTTGGCTATGTTTTTGCAAGGGTTAAGGAAGGAGCAATGGAAGAAAGGGGTCAAAGTATGTGTTTTTCTTATGCAATTTCCATTTTCAAGGAAAAAAATAATGGGGGGAGGAGCTTCCCAGGAGGCTGTGATATCACGGCCTCGTGGGAGGCTCCTCCTGCCAAATTTATTTGGGCCATAACTTGGTCAATCGGACTCCAAATATGGTCATATTTGTAGTCAAAATGATCAAAAAGATGTAAATGAATCCATTAATCATGCTAAAGTGTCAAATTTCTAGACCTTTAGAAAGTTTTTACTTATCTTTGTTTCATTAGAGCTAGACCTTATCAAACTCTATATTTTCTTATGACCATGGATTTTTCTTATATAGAGTTCAGGTATTTGGTTTCCTCCCTCCATCCCAGAGGTGTATACATGGTCATGTACATATGAAGGTGATCTATATTTAGTTAGCATCACGGTCATAAGGTGTTCAATAATTTTCTTGTTCTATTGTTTGAACATATTATTCAAATCATGATCATTTCATGTACAAAATGGATCAAATCATATGGGTAGCATAAAAATCAATGAGCTACAAATAGCTATTTGTGATGGGTTTTTCTTGGAGGAGCTTCTATATCATGGGTGCCCCATGGGTGGGACTATTGTTTTTTGTATGTAACTCCACAAAATAAAGAAACCCCTTCAATTTTATATGAAACCTTCAAGATTACACTCATTCTACCCACTCCAAATTGTGTTATGACTACATTTCTAGTCCAAAACTATATTACAAATACCAAGTAATACTGTAACATGGAGCATAACACTAAGCCAGTCAAATGATGGGCTACATAGATAATTATTCCATTTCTTTGTATGGGAAGCTCTTTTCACTCTTTTCGAGTGGGAAATCCCTGAGTAAACCTGGGAAAACTTGTACGCAGCTATTTTTCCTCCAAGTAGTTCAATATGTGAATGTATCTCACCACATTATATAGGCCTAAGGGTACTTAAAATCTAAAAATTCAAGCTCTTTGCAATCTTCCATCAAAGTCACTCCGGCTTTTTTGCATTGCAATTCTAATTTTGAGATCTAATTGTCTCAAGGTGAATGTAGATGGGGATGACCCATAGAAGGGGTAGGAAACTTAGGTAGTGGGGATCAGGTAGGGGGATAAGGGGAGTGTAAAATAGGCAAGGTACCACCAAGACAAATAAAGGCACCTCTTAGAGTAGGTACACCACTTGTTCTTCCATTATCCAAAAAATCACAACATAGGCATTTTTTTTTTAAATTAAACATGTTTAGCATTTCCGATTAGGTATAATATGGAAAGTGTATTATCAAATTAGAGTTTAAAGGACTCAAGAATTAATAGGAACTATAAACGTTAACTTAAAAATCAATAGTTACATTAAAAGGATAACTTAATCAATATTGCAAAGTACTATATGACAAATCATGAAGGTATGCATTAGGGTAAGTGTGACTATAACCATAACTTGAGGTTTAAAAAAGGGGGGTTTGGGTTGATACCACATAGTAGCAATAAACTGTTACATCTTCCAAATCCAAAAAAGATACCAATAAATTCAAGGATCGTTGGAAAAGTTGCCCATTACATCCGACATTTGCATAGAAACGATTGACAATACGATGTATTCTAGGTGGGTTGCATCAAACAAATCAATGTATCAGTAAAAAGGTGTTAGTGTGTCCATGTGTATGTTGAGAGCAATTACTAGGGGGGGGTCTCTATGTGTGTGTGTGTGTGTGTGTGTGTGTGTGTGTGTGCGCGCGCGCGCGCACGCGCGCGCATGTGTGTGTGTGTGTGTGTGTGTGTTACGTACTATTTCAATGAATCTAAATCTCCACTAATCCACATTCTTAATCAAAGCTGGCCATTATTTCATCATGACTATATTTACATTTATGTTAATGCTTAAGGGTGCAACAAAGAGAATCACTGAGCAAAAAGAATTCCATCTGATTACTCTGGCTGCATTTATAATCAAGAATCCAAGAGAATGAATTATAGCTACATTTCTAATCGAGAATCCAAGAGAATAACTCCTTATCGATTTCTCCAATGGTAAAAATCATAACATAGTTTCTAAATTCAACAAATTACAAGGTAGTTTAATTTTCACTTCTCATTGCCAACAAATAAGGCTAGAACAATACATTTTTGTTGTGGAAGCCAGGCTTCAATGTTAGCACAAAGTTGTTATCCATGTACTCTATCTAGATTAACATCAAATCTTGGCATTCTTATAAAACATATGTTGGCAAAAAATGTCAAAATTCTAGTAAGTCGTAGTAAGCCAAAATGTAGAATATAACAAGTGAAGTGTGTAAGAAAATAATACAATGTCTGTGCTCAACAAATAACGGGATCTCGTACATAAGAGAGAAAACAAGATAGTATGGAGAATCAAAATTTTGATTACTGTAGAACTAATACAATAGATGGCGCTGCCTCCCAACCGTGCGCTTCTATGAAAGAAGCTTCGATGGCATGCTAGAAATAGTAGAAGACGGAGGCTGGATGCTAAGGAATCAGGGTTGTTGTAGTTAGTGATGAAATGGGCTTCACGCGCTTGCTTTATATAGCCACCAGTCATAGTCAGTTAGGCTCAATTGGGTGACTGACCCAGTCCACCCAAAACAGTCGACTAGGGTTCGGTCTCAAAATAGGCCACCGACCATACGATAGAACCGATGTGCAAAACAGAGCAACTCACCTACAGTCACTGTTTGGCCCATCCGGGATCATCTGAGCTCCAAACGGGCCCTGCAACCCAAGAGTGGGCTGCCCCAGGAAATGCTCTGTCTACCCTTAGTGTAGTCAATCAAGGGATGCCTTCCCGCACTTGCATCTAGCCTAGTTGGCGGTGTGCCAACTCTATCTGAAGCTGTCCAGCCATCAGGCCACACATGACCCCCATCTAGTGTCCAAACTAGGACCTACCAGATAACCGAGCTACTCAAATGCCTTCTCCTCATATGGGGGGCTTACAAGTAGAGTTAGCTGGTTCTTGCATAGTTACACAAGAGTGGAGCATTGATATCTGACACCCCCCCTCAAGTGAACTTACTTTTTTGGCCTAATCCCAAGTCGATGAAGATGCCTCTCCAGCAAGTCTCTTTCAAGAGCCTTCATGAAGATGTCCGCAGCATTCTCTATAGTCAAACAGTACACCAAGTCGACCTCTCCATCCATGATGAGCTCACGTACAAAGTGATATTGAATCTCAATGTGTTTTGTGCAAGCGTGGAACACCGGGTTCTTTGCAATCGCCATGCAACTCTGATTATCACATGATAACTGCATAGGCTTGTTCTGCACTGCACCCATGTCCCCCAAAATCCTCCTCAACCACACTGCCTCACAAGAAGCAAAGCATGCAGATTTGTTCTCGGCCTCGGTAGAAGAAAGAGCAACTGTGGGTTACTTCTTGCTAACCCATGACACAACTCTAGATCCAAGTGAGAAACAGTACCCTGTCACTGATCTCCTGCTATCCATGTCTCTTGCCCAATCTTGAACTTCCAGAGTGGATAGTTAGAGCCGTCCAACTTTCCGCTTTCATCGAGCGGTGGGATTCGCAGTCTTGCGGGCTGGGCCATCTCTCACAATCTGCTCGCAAATAGAAACACACTACCAAATCTTCTTGCTAGAGTCCAGGCTCTGATACCATGTAAGAAAATAATACAACGTCTATGCTCAACAGATGCAACCCAAGAGTGGGCTACCCCGGGAAATGCTCCATCTACCCTCAGTGCAGTCAGTCAAGGGATGCCTTCCCACACTTACATGTAGCCTAGTTGGCGGTGTGCCAACTCTATCTGAAGCCGTCCAGCCATCAGGCCACACATGGCCCCCATCTAGTGTCCAAACCAGGACCTACCAGATAACTGAGCTACTCAAATGCTCTCCTCATATGGGGGGCTTACAAGTAGAGTTAGCTGGTTCCTGCATAGTTACACGAGAGTGGAGCATTGATATCTAACAAAGTGTTTAGTAAAGTGAGGGTTAAAGACATTAATCATGAAATGGACCCTCCCATTTCCATTTCAAAGTAAGCCATGCCCATAAAGTTGCAAGATAAAATCTTAAAAAGGTCTCCAATTCCTAAATCATAAGGGTCATTCCATTCATAAGTAGAAAGGATTATCTACTAAGGGGTGTTACAATGAGTTCAAAACCAATGGAAATATGTCCTAACTAATCCCTTCATCATAAATATCACAATTTAGGCTTAATGCCTCCTTGACCTTGGGACTTGCCCCAAAAAACTTCATATAATGAGCCCATCAGGTCAGTTGACGGTAATCGAATGTAAGTAATACCAATGGTCCTCCTATTATCCCAATGAAAGTAATGTATAATGAAGCTATGTGTACTTTCACATTTATAGGAACTCTTTGGTAAAAATATAAATAAACATTATGCCAAGGCTAATGAGATATACATATATTTACACAAGTATAAATGCCAAGATTACCAAGACAAATATATACATACCCGTATATATGCCAAGGTCTTTTCACATATCTATGTCAAGGCTAATGAGAACCTCTAAATGGAGACTAAAGGAGGTAGTTCTCTCACCCATCATAGAGAAAGACAAACACAAAGAGAATGAGAGAGAGAGAGAGGTGTGTGCATGCGTGCATGCGTGCGTGCATGCGTGTGTGTGCATGTGTGCATGCTTGTGTACATGCATGCCTGTGTTGTGCGTGCATGCCTATGTGCATGTGTGCATGCGTGTGTGTTTAGATTTAATAATCCCATCAATAAATGAACCATACAATTAATTCACTCATTTGGATAATTATAAAACGTTGCATATGAAAAACATCTTCTCGAGAGATTTTTCAATGGCTTTGGTTCATTGACAATATTGTAATTGAAACATTTTTTTGTAAGGATCTAAGCAACAGGATTGGCAATAAAAGTTTTCTTTATATTGAGTTTAAAAATTTGAGCAAATAGTTAGTACAAAAGTGTCAAATCCATCAGGTAGTCCAAGCTCCAAGGTCAGGGTCCACTTACCTGCCACCATCCAAACTAACCAGTTGTTAGAACAATGAAGTTGAATTTAGGTAGACAGATAATGCCTATATCCTCTGGCTTGTTATCGCTTTACCAAAAAAGAGCCAAAGAACTAGAGCAAAGCTTCCGAAATTCTTTTTAAAAAATAAACTTTAAAGGAAATTAAGCAAGAAAATGGTGGGGTTTACATTTTAAAGCAAAAAAGAATTTAGATATAGTTCTAGAGACTAGAGTTTAAAAAATAAAAGTGAAGGTGACCAAGGGTTTTAGTTAATAGAAAAAGTATAGTATATCACCTGATCAAGGAAAAATGAAGGGAGGTAAACCACTCCCTTGTGTTAAAAAACCTTTCTTATCAAGAAATTACCTAAATAAATTAATTAGACAATTAAATAAGTTTTTTAACGAAAGAAATTGATTGAGTTTGAATATATCAATTAGGTTGACTCTTTGAAAATGTCAATTTGAATTAGTTAGTATTTATTGTACCGTAACTTTTTCTATACGGGTTGAAAAAATGAAAATTTTAAAAATAATTAAGAAAGGTTGCTTTTAAACAAAACCTAAAAAGCACAAGGTAAAGGTAGGGACCAGAAAGTTAGATAGGGCCTGCAACAAATTTTAGGGAATACCATTAGGTGAGGGGGGTAGTCCACACCCTCAATGAGGGAGTCTATCCACATCATCGTTTAAAGAAACACATTATCAAAATAAAAGAAAGACTTTTATTATTATTATTATATTTAATACTATGCAATAATTATTAAATACTATGCATAAAGCAAATCCATAACTAATAGCCTAAGTAAGGAAGAATAAAGTAAAAATTTAGAATAAAGTAATTTGAATTCATAATGGGAAAAAAGGAATGCACAAGCTCTAGGCACATCACATGAAGGAACTTGAAAACCTTTTAAAAGAAAAACTTGATAAAATTACAAGGGGGACTAAGCTTTAAAAGATCAATTAAAAGAACTCAAATAAGTAAGTAATCATCTATATAAATCTAAAAGACAAAGAATAAATGGCTATAAGCCAGAGAGACCAAGTCACAAACACGAAGGGTTTAAAGGTAACAAACTAAAACAAAAATTAAGAAGGAAAAATATAATTAATTAATTAAGTAAGTAAAAAAAGAAACGGTTGAAGATAAGAAGGGCTCAAAATTGAGAATGAAAAAAATGAGGGTCTAAAAAGGTCTTAAACAAAGAAATAACTAGCTATGAAAACAAATGAGTTTGCCTGCAAAGAGTTGCTATAAATCATGAAATTCAATGCAACTATGTGAGCCCTCAAGGTGTAGCTACAAAAGAAGTGTGAACCAATTAGCATGCTAATCGTGGAATATCATGCCTACAAATAAGTCATGATGTTTGTATTGGGGGGAAGTTGCACAAAGATTGCAATGCGAATTTTGCAAGCAGCCGAGACTGCAATGCATAAAGAGTATGGATAGGTCACAGTGACCTTGGCCAATGCCCAATGAGCAAAACCAACACTATAGTAACTTTGTATGCTAGCCTTCACTAGATTCTTGTTCATCAAATGCACACTACTACCTTTCGAGTAGAATATCAAAGGTAGTGTTCCTATTTAGCCTAAACTTGCTAAAAGCAATACGTCAAAGGAAGATAGAATGTAACTTGCAACCACGTCAACTTTGTAAGGGAGGAGAGCATTTGTGCAGTACCCCGAGACACTATAATGAGGAAGGAGCCAAAACTATGTGAGCAAGGGATAAACGGGATGAATGAAGTCAACAAGGTGGCAAAATAAGTAGAGTAAACATTTCAAGCAAGGAAAAGGTAGAAAAGCTAGTGACGATGCCAACCTGAGAGGTTGCCATAGCATAGCAAGCTTACCAAGCATATCATGGTAGTGAGGAGCTTTTGGGAGAGCATGTATGTACCGAGAAGAAGTTGGCAAGTACACAAGAAGAGATGCCTAAGATCCATGGATGCTAGAGTCACAAAGGAGGCCAGAGCCACACTAGAGCAACGCCAACACCACCATGTGAAACTATGGCAACATATGAGAGGGGGTTTGGGGAGGGAAGAATATATATAAAATTAGAGGGGGGGTTTATTAAAGAGGATAAATATTTAGAGAGGGGGGTGGGGATGAAGAATAAATTTAGAGAGGAGGATAGGGAGGAATATATATATTAAGGAAAATATACACGTAGATAGGGGGCGGGGATGGAATAATTTAGAGATGCAGTGGGGATGTAAAAGAAAGAAAGGTGCATGTGCATTTAACCTATGAGACAGAGTTCATGGTCATCGTGCAGAACAGAATTAGAGGAGTGTGTCAAAGGCTCTTAACAGTCATAGACCTACGATCGGTACGTGCATCGTAAGCCCTTAGGCAACAAAGATGGGCACTAGGCGCAGTGGGCAACACAGACGCGCAATGTTGGGTGGGTAGTACAGATGCCAGTGACATGAACTAGAGTAAAGACCTGGAGCTCTGGGCATATTGTAGAGGATGAGAGCACATGAGCATGGAGTACAAGGTAGTGGGCGGACTTCATGGGAGCACTAGGATGGGGTAATATATAGGAGAAGGTAGGGGTAGTCAGTAGGCCGCGGGCATATAGGTAGTCAGGAGAAAGCATCTAGCTAGAGAGTATGTATATTTGGAACGTGGGTCGGGAGGGCATCTAGGCACATGTGTATGCATGCCAGTGCAGAAAATAATGGGTGGGAAAAATGTGGGGAGAGGGGGGAGGGGGGGGGCTTTATTAAAGGTAGGCCAATACGTTAGGCAATTGATAATAGGCGTGTTTGGTAACTAGTATAAAATAGACCATAATAGGTTTGGAAGGTAGGAAACATTAGAAGAGAGAAAATAAGAAGGTTTTAGGAAAAATTTTTAATTAGGAGAAACTGGAACAAAGTTAAAAATCAATTAATAAACAGTAAATAGAAAAAAGGGGTTTTTTTTTTTAAGGGAAAAAATGGAGATTGAATAAGCAATATGTTTAAAAGGGCATGGAAAACAAAAAAAAGAGGGGGGGGGGAAGAATAAATTAAAAAGATTAATATATAAAGGAGAAAATAAGGGATAAGAAGAAAAAACATATATGTATATATTTTTTAAGGAATAAGGGGGTTTAAGGGTAGCCTAAAAAATAATAAATAGAGGAAAAAATAGGGGAATTTAGAGGAAGATGGGAGAAAAAGGAAATAGGGAAATTAAAGGAAATTAAAAAAATAAAGGGGGGGATTTAATAGGAAGGTAAATTTAATTTATAAATAGAAACATAAAATTGAACAGTAAAAAGAATAAGAAAATAAGGGATCAGGAAACAATTATTATTGAAAATGGAAAGTGAGGGGAATTTAATGAAAGCAAAAAATACAAAATAAAAATTAAATAATTAACTAAAATTTTAAAAAATTAAATAAAAATTAAAGAAGTTAGGGGGGTAAGGTGGAAATATAAGGGAGCTAGGGTTTAAAAAGGGAGGAAGGGGTAGGAAGTGTGTGGGTGTGTGTGTGTGTGTGTGTGTGTGTGTGTGTGTGTGCATGCACACGTGCTTTCCATGGACTTACCCATGGAACAACAATCTAGCTCAACAAAACATAAGCTTTCCTAAAATCCCCAACCAAATGTCACCAAATTCATCCTCTAGAATCCTTGCCATGTCTACCATGATTATGCTAGCCACTTTGCAATACTACTAGTGTCATGTGTGCAAGTCTACTAGTATCGATATCCTTAGCAAGAAAATACCAATGTAATTATTTTTCATAATAGGCTCCTTGCTTGGTTATTTTTGTTGCAATAAACATATCTTTGCTCTTATGATGAAAAGTAGCATAAAAACTTTGTGGAATAAATTATCATTTCAGTATTCTTTTGAAATTGTTTTGTTGTCTAAGTTTATGCAAGAATCAAAATCTTAATGCACAGAATTCTCTTTCATCATGATAAAATAGTAATATGATACTTGGAATTGCTGAATAAATATTTGCTAACCATGTTGGGTTATATAGGTTATTTCCCTATTTGTGGGTCCCCAAATAAGGTCGACTATGGGGCAAGACACCTACAAGAAATGCGGGACAGAGAAATCTATCATGGGGCATGTGTACAATCGATACAACACTGTGTTATGCATATGTGGCTATGGCTTTTATGTAGATAGAATAATAGGCTACCATCATCTACCTTAAGGAGTAGGTTTATGGTTTGATGAGGCCCTATTTGGCCATCTCATATGCCAATTGGCCACAACTATAACCAAGGGACGGCTACCAACATCTCTCACCCCATAGGAGGGGGGCATTTGAAGCACTCACAAAGGCACATGGTATTTGGGAAAAGGTTTTCAACAAGAGTAGGAGCATAATTTTAACTCTTTTTACCCTTAGGAACATCTTGGCTACAAGTGTGACACAAATAGTGGGCACATTTTATATTACAAGCTACCCATTAGGAAGTGTTATCTATATAGGACATTTATGCTTAATCTTTTGGATGTCTACTTGACTGTACACCTACAAATTTGTGTGCATTCCTTAGTATACTTGTGTGCACACATCATGCACGTGAAATCTTAGTGTTTTGTGATCTTGGGAGTTTTTTGATATTGGTTTTGGACTATAAGAATCTAGCTTTCTAGCTTCAACTATTATTGCATAGGATTGGATCCCAAAACGAGTAGTCCAAAATATTAAAATTCTAGAACTACAGTTCAGCCTGAGTGTGCCTAGTTAGAGGTCTCATACATGCACTTGAGGTCCGAGAGATTTTTTTCCAAGGATCCCATGCTGGAAGATAGTGCTTTGAGCTACGCTCTGCCCACCTTTCATCCTAGCTAGGATCCGAAAGCTCGATTCCTAGCTCCCACTTAGTAATAGGCCCCCGATAAGAAGATGTATCTAGCTCTGGTGAGACGGAGAGATTGGACGCGGTGATGCAACACCCCTCGGGTCCAAAGGCTTCTGAAGCCCCATTCACGAGTGTGGCCTCTCCCAACTCTCCCACACCTTCGGTAGCATCCAGGCTAAGAGGTATGTTCTCCAACATGTTCGGATGTTTAGGCTGGATAGAGTTAGCAGACATGGAGAACCCCTTCACCGGCATGTCTGCAGGAAGCCTAAGGTTAGCAACAGATTGGGACAGAAACCACCTTCGTGACCCAAGACCCTCCTTCTTTGCAAGACATCCCCAATGGGAATGCATGGATGAGGAAGATGCACGGATGAGGGAATTCCAAGGGCAAGATCCCAGCTGAGGGGATGCAAGAGGCTTCCAAGGAGGGGTGCCTTATGAATTATGAGGCCAAGACCCTAGTCAAGGGGATGCGAGAGGCTTCCAAGGAGGGGTGCCTTATGAACCCCCAACAGCCCATGTGCCACCAACTTTCATCAACTATGGGGCTCCACAGGTTTCACCTTATGGAACCATCATTCCCATGCCCCATGACCCACCTCCTCCGGGAGTACGTCTGTTTCCATCCATACCTGTTGCATCGATGTTGGCACATTCGTTCCAAAACTGATACCAGCAATTACATGGATACCACCACAAGGGCCAAGCTTAAGACCAACCCTACATCCTGTCAGGCCCACAGCAACCCCGCCCCCACCAACTACTCAAATAGTGTTAACTAATGAGGTAATGCACATCTTGGTGAATGCCCTAGGAAGGGGTGCCACACCACCTCCACCTACCCCAGTGTTCCCTGGAGGGATTGCAAATCCCTCGAGGAGCCGCCCCATAGCTATCTCCAGGTTAATGACTAGATTCCTTGGAGAAGGAGACCCGGTCTCCCACGTGGAGCAATTTGAGCAAATTTGCGAAGCTTTTGGTGCTCTTGGGGACCTAGAAATGGCCAATGCGTTTGGCCTCAACTTGGATGGCAAAGCAAGCCAATGGTATAGGGCTCTCACCCCAGAAGAGAAAGTCAACTAGGAGACGTTGAGAAAGGCCTTCATTATGGGTTTTGGCCCCAGTGGCCATAAATAGAGCCCAATTAACCAGTTGTATGAGGTAAAGCAGAACGACAAGGAATCCCTAAAGGATTACATTGCCAAGATCAAGCACCTCAATGCCCACTTTGAACCGTATGAGCAGATGAGCGACAAACAACTGTTGCCCCACTTCCTCATTGGATTGGCAGACCCAAAGCTGCACAACCACCTAATGGTGATGAATCCTTCCTTCGATCTATGCAGCAAGGTAGCCATCTGTATAAGTGACAACATGATGGACAAGGCGAATGTGGATAAAACTCCAAATCCCTCAGACATAGCTCCATCAATTAGGTCTTCTAGTGTAGAAACGATCAAGAAGGAGACCAATGAGCCCAAGGTCTTGGATATGAGTGAGCTAGCCTCCAATTTGGTAAATTAGCTAGGGCAATAGTGGAGGTCATGAACCTCCAAGGAGGCACCAAGCAACCCCCACTTGTTTTTATGAAGAGATGTCGTCTGGTGTGGGGTATGCAACGGCAACCATCCCTCCAATGAGTGTCCATGCTTGAGGGCAAGGCCAGCACTCTATTACACACACTGTCATAGGTGTGGAAATCGTGATACCTCCCAATGTCAATTTCTGAGGTCCCTTCCCCAAAGCATGTATCAAATGAGACCCCCAGTAGCCCTAACAGCTCTGCCTAATCCTCTAAATACACAAGGTATCCCTTTGGCTAGTTCAAGCCAGTTTAAAATTCAGCCTGCTCTATTACCACCACCCATATTGGGCCCTCAACCTCCACTACCTCATATAGCTCCGGTCAATCAAGTGTTGGTAGAGGAAGTGTCCAATGACTAGGAGGAGATGGATCTAGACCACAGACCCCATGACTATTACCCCTAGGAGGAAGGGAGTGGCACCCTAAAGCCACTACCTCCTGCAAGAGGATCAGCAGGTCCCCGTGTTCTAAATCCCTCAGTGAGCTCAAGGGTGAGAGACCTAAACTTAGTCACCCAAAGGCCCCACCTCCAATGCTAAACCTGCCAGGGCCCCCACAGGGCAAGTGAATGCCCCTACAAGGGTACTTTGAACCCTCTAGTGTCATGCTTCAAGTGCCAGGAGCCACATTTCTTGAAGGACTGTCCCTATAGGGATCTTACCCCCATCGCTCCACCCACGACCAACCCCACACCCTTGTGTGTAGGGTGTGGGATCGAGCATATGTTCAAGGATTGTCCCTCGAGAAGACTGACAACCCTGATCATCATGCCAAAGAGCACCGGCCTTAACCTGCTTAGTATCAAACAAGGCCAGGTGGCCGCAGTATCCCTAAAAGCCATCACAAGGATGCAAGGCAATGAGGAAATTGGCAAGGAAAGATAAAGGGTCCCTACTGCAAGGCCCTGAGATCCCTCAACATCTGCTGACTCGGTCCAAGAAGGCCATAAGGGTAGGTGATGGGTTGGACCAGGTGCTCATCCAGGACGGCGGTTCTCATGAGGAGACAGACACTCTTGCCACCTTCTCTACCTCCAAACATGCTTCCACCCATAGTGACCCTAAGGTACCTTCAAGCCTAGAGGTGAATAATCTAGTGCAGGCACAAGGCCTAGTACCCTTGCCCTCCTATAAGGAGACCTATCCTGACCTGCTGGTCCTAGAAAAGCAATATGTAATAGAGGCTCAAAACGTGGTAGAGACTGCCAGGAAAAGTTCGAGCATCAACTCAAGGTGAGTAGAGGGCCAGATACTATCCATCTAGCCCACCTAATGGGCCACTGAGGGGCAAAATCACTAGAAGAAGAGGAACATTTCAGCTTTGATCAGTCAGAAGCTCCGGATCTGATGCAGAAAATGTTCCAGGAAGACCCAGTGCTGCAAAACCTATAGGAGGAAGGAGACCTTTATGATTTCGAGTTGCTATTATCCATGGAAGGAGAGTCTTCACAAGAACCCCACGATAGTGCCAAGTTGGTTGCCTTCCTATCAATAGACGTAAAAATGTCGATCGCCTCCTTACTAAGAGGGAATCTCATCCTTTGGCATGACCTATCCAATTGGATGAACATACCACTCTTCCCCCCAGGCCCTGCCAGCCCTATTTCAAAATCTCTAAGACTATGCCACCAATTGAGGAAGGCAATGGATACCCATGTAGGCATCATCAATAATCGGATGGTTGAATATCAATTGCTATTGGGTAGTGCTGAGGTTCTACTGGAATTGTTGCTTCTCAAGCAGGAGGTTGTCATTGTTTGTCTGTAGTATGCGAACCATTGCTCCCATTCTACTATGCTCCTCCTGCACTTGCTATAAAATCATCTTGGAGGAAGAAAGCTGTTTCACTTTCTTTTGTGGGGGAGGGGGAGGGGGAGCTTTCTTTGCTGGCCAGGAAGTGACTCATGGGCTAGAACATCTTTCAAAAAATTCGGATTCCCTTAGCTCCGTGTCTATGCTCTCTATGCTCATGATCTACTCAAGCATCTTGATCTGTTTGAGCTTATACTCTTGCTCTACCCAAGTCTTGGACTCAAGCACAAAATGTAGCTTGGCTACTCTAAGTTGGTCCTTGGTGTCATCCTAGTTGCATTGCAAGGCCACAATGTGTTCTTGTTGCAGGAGCTGATGTTGAGGGGACTCTACTTCTTCAGCCAATCTAGCAAGGATGAGTCCATTCGTTTGTGGAGGCTCTATCATGAGGGGGCTTTCCCCTTTGCAATGGATAGGGAAACCTACTTCTGGCTATTGGCATCTGGCGCATGCATCATCTCTTGGCCTTGTATTGAAGATTGGCTACTTCTAGCCTAGTTATGCCAATTTGTCCTTGTGGTTGGAGAGCAAAAGCATCGTCCACATCTGCACCCAGATCCAGCTCATCTTGTTTGAGGACAGCCATCTGTTTGTAGTTGGGTGCTAGGATGAGCTCTAGGCACTCAATATTTGTCTCCATGACTCAACCTGCTCTACCATGACGAGTGCTTGCAGCTCCGTCAGCATGTCATCGTGCTTGGGGACTACACTTTTCAACTTGTTTTGAGCAGTATAGAGCTATGTATCCTAGAGAAGGGCTCAGGTTGTCATGTCTGCATGTTCTTGGCAGAGGCTCTCTAGCATTCGAGCATGCTCCTCTATAGCCTATAGCTATGTATGCCTAATGTGTCCCACCTCCTGTGACAGTTGGGAGACCCTGGTCCTGAACTCTTGTCACAACCATGCCATCTCTTGCTCCTGAGTTTGTTGCAGCTTACTATTGTCCTATGCAAGATACTGGTAAAGCCTCTCTGTCTAGTCGATTTCCAGATACTTTGTGAGGTACTGGGCATAGCAGCAGGCCACCTCAATGCTTCTGGTGGAGGAAGACAAGAAAATTCCACTAGTGTGGCTAGGTGAGTGGGAGGCATGGTAATGGTGAGCTTTGACTACGCCTCCTGATCTATGTTTGTCCTCAAGCACTTGCTAGCAGACATGGCAGATGTCTCAATGATGGGGCCTTGTTGAGCCTTCCTTTTGAACAGTTCCTTGATGGGGTTGCTGAGCTTGGGGATCACCCTTGCACTAGTCGTGATAGTTGTAGTCAGCCGAGGAGGTGGAATAGACGCCGACGTGGGTGATATGATCAAAACTACCGAAGGGGCAAGAAAAGGAAGGGTTGGTTGTGAGGGGGAAGCCAAGGTAATTGAGACAGGGAGAAGGGATGCCAAGACAATCAGGCTCATCGAGGGAGATGGTGAGGTGCCTCAGAGAAGGTCATACTTTCAAGACCCAAGCGCAATGCAAATGAAGTGATTGGCTTGCAGTTGTCATCCATAGATGCTTCAAAGCTGAGAGTCTCATCAATGTTTCTATCCTCCACATCCATGACTCACAACATCTTCTTGCTACTACAGTCTGTCTTCTTCTCCAACTTGCACTTTGAACGACGATTTCTCACATTTGATGTTTTTGTGGGGTTGGGCCTCAAGTTCTCCGGTTGGCTGGTGGTACTGAGAATGGAAATAAGACAAAGTATAGCTAGCTGATGGTTGTTGGTGGTTGGTGGTGGTATTGAGAATGGAAATAAGAGTACAGCTAGCTGATGCAACTCCATGAATTGTTGTGCTCGACAAGGCATTTCACCTCATGGAGGAAGCGCTCATGGGTGTTTCATCTTTTGCCTGCATTAACCACCATGTTGTAGTAGCCAAAATATTAGCAAGCTTTGCTTGCAACCAAATTAACTCAAGAAAAAAATTGTAGCAACGAATGAGAGGAGGGTCAATGTGGTCACTGAGCAGGTACTCCTAGGAAGTCTTCCTGCCAAATAGCACTTCCATATCTTTGGGCTTGGTGCTAAAGCAACAGACTTTGTGGTTGAGAGGGAGATGAAGGGCTAAAGCCACCAAGTTGGAGTTGAGAAGATACTCCCTGAGTTAACATGCACTATCCTCCCCTCCTATTGGAGTTGTGATGTGATGCTGTTAGCCTCAGGGTGGATAAGGACCACACTCCATGGTAGATTATCTACATGTGTGAGAGGCATTGCCTTGAGCCAGTCATCATCAACCACAAGTGTAGTAGTGTCAAAGTTTGACAACCAAGTATAAGTCACCATGGTGGGAGCTGGAATGATTGGAGGCAAAGAGCAAGAAAGTGCAAAGAGCAGCAAGAGAAAAAGTGTGATGAACAAGGTTGCGAATGACCACGAGAATGAGCGACCTTGAGGAAAAATGGATATGCTAGGGCAAGGAGTCGTTTGTGTGTATGTTGGGTGATGATGGCCTTTTTTGGAATGTGGCAGCCCACAAATTGTAGTTAAATTGGAGCACATCACGTCACTTGGTGACTCAGCATCCGGCCAAATTAAATCCACACATGTAGCCATTGTGATCGGCTCATCTCCTGATTTCTTGGGGAAGGGATATGGCGACATGAAGCCAAAATAAGGCCTAAGGCAATAGTCATTCATTGAATTTTTTATAATTTTTCCCTTAAGTGTGCCAAGAAAAACGTGCCATCATAGTAGCGATGCATGAGCCAGTAGAGTCTGGCCCATTGGAACTTCAGCTTGTTGGGGTGGGGACCCTGTCTAATAGACCGAAAGAGCAACATTGCATCTTTCTCTTTAAAGATCTGGTTCTTTGCATGGTAGTCAACCCATTTCTTTTGGTGATGCTGTACTATGTCAGTAGTATGGGCCATAATGAATCTAGTCTCGTTGAGATATTTCAATTGTTCCATGCAGTGTGTGAGCAACTCATCCGAGCTTAGTCGTTTTGTGACTGCGATCCGGAGGCTTGAAACCAAGTACTCCATGGGCATCACTGCTTCAATTCCATAGATCATCTTGAAAGGGGTGAGGCTTGTTGCTACCTTATAACCTGTTTGAAAATCCCATAGGATTGAATATAGCTTTTGGTCCCAATCTGTGCAGTTCTCATTTTTGACAATTTTCTTCATGATTGCCATCATGATCTTGTTGGAGGAGTCTACCTGGGCATTTGTTTGGGCATAGTAAATGGTGGATAGCCTATGAATAATCATGTGCCACCTCGTCATCACTTCATTGATGAAGTGGCCTCCTTGGCCACCACTGACAATCTTAATCGAACAACCAAACTGCATGATAATCTCGTCATAGAGAAATTTGGTGGTCGATGCAGCCGAATTGTCTTTCAAAGACCTTGCCTCAACCCACTTAGTGCAATAGTCTATCACCATTAAGATGTAGCAATTATCGGATGGTTGGGCCACAGGCTTGTTAAACAAGCCAACAAAGTCAAGGCCCCATTTTTGGAATGGCTCCAAATGGAGAACTAGGTTGTGCAGCATGTGATCCCTGATGGCGGGTTGCCCCAATCTATGGCATGCATTGCACTACTTTGCATAGGCAAAGGCATCACCTATAACTATGGACCACCATAGGCTGGCCTAAAAGATTTTGCGACCGATGGTATCGCCTGGCAAAATGGCCTCCGACTAGACCTTGGTGTGCTTCCCACAGCACTAGTTGCTATTCATGCAGGGGAACACATCTATGAAGCACTTTGTCTAGACCAAAGATGGTACAATGAGAAGTGGATTGTTTCCAAATATGACTCCAAAGAGCAAGTCTCTTGTGCCTAGGTGACAGTCTCGCATACCAGTTTGTAGAAATTGGTGCATGTCATCATACCACGTTTGTATGAATAGCACGACATTGTCTTATGCATCTTCGTGGTCTTGCAGCAATGGTTGTGCTCCATCTTGCACACTGGTTGATGTGCATCCCACCTTGAATAAGTCCACATCTGGGAAATCTTCAATGAAGAGCTTGGGGCTCTCATCGCCATCTAGCCGGGACAGGCAATCAACACCACGTGCGATTTCCTAGAGTATGAATAGTAATAAAGTCGAATTCTTGCAATAGCAACATCCATCAAGCAAGCTTACCTAAAAAATTAGGCTTGCTATTGAGAAACAATAATGCCAAATGGTCCACATGGAAGACGAAGGGGTTTCCAAGTAGGTAGTGCCGAAACTTGTTGATGGAATAGTTTATCTTGAGTGCTTCTTTCTCTGTCGTCGAGGTTTTGATAGTTGGTGGCTTGCATAGTACACCAGACAAAACCAGCTCTTCATCCTTTCTTGCATTAAGACCACACCAATAGCTATGTCAAAGGTGTTGATGTAGACATGGAAGGGAAGCTTCCAATCGGGCACTTGAATGACTGAAGCTTTGGCCAACATGCGCTTGAGGAATCAAAAATCCCAATTGCACTCCTGTGTCCATATGAGCGGTTTGCTATTGAGGAGTGCATTGAGAGGGATAGCCACATCTACAAGGTATCAGAGCATGTGGCTATGCCATAACAGTTGGCCAAAGAATTGAGCTAACTGCTTGCTTGTCATAGGTTGTTCTTCCTTACAGATGTGCTCAACCTTATATGGATTCAAGGCGATGTTCTTCTTCACGTGATGATGTGGCCAAGTAGATGTTTGTTGTTAATTGTGAAGGCACACTTTGTTGGATTGAGGGATAGCTGCACAGTACAACATTTGGTAAGGCACATTTGGAGGTGGTTGATATGGAGGCTTTACTCCACAAAGATGCTAAAATCGTCCAAGAATATCCTCATGAAGGAATTGAGGTATTTGTCAAACACTTCCTAGACCAGACATTGGAATCCCACTGGTGCATTTTTTAGGCCAAATGCCATGACATGCATTTAGCGATAAAAACCAGCTTTTCTTGGTCTTCTTCATCCATCTAGACCTAGTCTTTTTCAACCATCTAGACCTAATTGTCTTGTTGAACCCGCCAAGGAATGAATACATCTCATGGCTAGCAACAGAATCCAACATGAAATCCATAAAAGGGAGAGGGAAAGGATCGGTCATAGTCGTTACAGCATTGAGTTTGCAATAATCTACGGATGCCTACAACTTGTTATTCTTTTTTAGGACAATTATGATTGGGGAAATGTAGATTTCATTGTCAATTTGGTAGATGAATCCCACCTGCAAGAATTTATTGATCGCCTCTTTCACCCACTTTGCATAATTCAGGCTCATGCGGTAACATTGTTGCTGAATGGGCTTTGCATCGTCCTTCAAGATGATTCTATGCTGGTACAATTGAGGGTCTATCCCCTTCATATCTATGCAACTCCATGCAAAGACATTGAAAAACTTGCCAAGGAGTTCGTTCAGTTTCATCCAAAACTCTGGACTGAGTCTGGTGTGCTGACATGAACCATCCATTGGGTCATTTTTTGTGCTGAGGTTCATGTCCATCAAGGCATCTTCTGTCACTCATTTTGAGTGCTACAATTCCTTTTCAAAATCCTATTCAGGCTGAATAATCTACATGATATTTACCGAGGTATCATTAGCTACTTTTGGTAAAGGGTTTGCATCGACTGTTAGATCGTTGTCTAGTGCCATCTTTCCTAAGGGAAATGGTACTAGACTATGTCCACCTTGAAGAGAGTCATGATATGAGAGTTGTCTTAAAGGAATTCCTCCTCTTCATCATCATCAAATCCTTTTGTCATGTTTACTCATTCAGCTACTCGTGGGCTGCGGAGGTGTGTGAATCAGTCTCCAGGCTTTCACCCCGCTTTCACAGATATTTTACCTTCTTCTGGCCATGTTGCATCGTGATCTAATCACAATGCCAATCATGTTTTATGCATACTTTTGATGCAACCATGCTGCTAATATCTCCCATACAAAGGACGAATATGGCAACCACAAATGTTAGGCTCGCCACTATGATTGGAACATTGCAAAGGAGGCTCATCGGTTATACATGTTGTTGATCTGCCATCCTCTTACCACAAATGGTTATGGCTCCCATCCAGATAATCCCAATCATTGGCACATGTCATCGAATATAATATTGACCCCTGAATTGCCATCGAGCAGTGCACTCGGAATTGCATGGCCCTTCAGTGTCACTGTGATCTCTGCCCTATTCTTATCATAAATTTGTGGTTTTCATTATGACCTCGATAGTTTGGGCTTGGCAATGCAAACCATCAGATTGGTTCCAGGTGGTCCTTCCATGCATACTAGCTAAATTAATACTACCAAATCAATCGAAACACTGAGCTATTGGTGGAAGATTAGCACCAGATCGAATAGCTGCTTTATAGACATATTGGTATGTAGGTCCTTCAACGCACTCCATATGTTGAATTCAGCCTCAAACAATGCTTGCTCTTAGGATTTTTGGCACTTTCTAGGGATAAGTCAACCCGGTCTAGGGGAGTTGTCTTGACTTCCAGAATTGGTTCCATCGGAACTTTCACACCAAGCATTGGACCAACTAGAGGTTGCAAGTCCTACACCCACTCCGTAACTGTGTCCCGAGCATTTGCCTATTATTGCTAATTGATTGGCTCCTTGATCTTCTTGTCTGGTCAGCCAAACGATAATGCGAGTCCCAGTGGAATCTTCATCACCCTTGTCACCACATTGATGGTGGCACCAGTGTCAATAGTTGGAGTTGTTGGATCATCGAGCTCCATGATTTGTACATTATGAATCTGGGGTGTCACAGCTACCGCAGTCACGGGAATGTGCACATGCAATGTGGCTCTTTGTGTATGGTGTTTCTTGAATAGCTCACACTCGCTCTTTTGGTGACTGAGCACATCACAATAGTAGCAAATGATCTAGCCTAGGGGACCACGAGTCGGTCTTTGGTGAGGGCAATAGGGTCTAACATCAATGGTGGCGAGCTCTGTGGCCATTACCGATGGTTGAACTTGGGCTAGTCTAGAGAGGAATCACCTAGGGTAAGAGTGGCATGTAGCAAGCACTATATCTACAAGTATCAATGGTGCAAGTTTTCGTTTGGCATATGGTGCACCATAACTAGTTGAGGCTACATTGGTCTTCTCCATGGCCATTGTTACAACATTTGGAACACCAAACACCATGATGCAACCCCATGAGGCTTCAATGCCATCTTCAAGTAAGCAGAGGTTAGCAAGATGATATCTTGGTTTTCATGAGCAATCTTCTATGCTCACGATGTTTGCTAGCTCTTTCTTCTCCGCTACTGTCATCAAAGTTTGTAGTTGGGTTGATGGTCCACGCTTAGTGTGGCCTGGCTTCCTCGAAGTCCACTAAGTCGATGGAATCCTACGAGCAACATAGTTTGTGATTACTATATTGAGCTTCTCGCACAAAAATGTATTGTAGGAAAGTGTAACAATGCAGAAGCAAAAGCATAATAGGTATGGTTAACGATCATGGTCGCCAAGGTGTTAACGGTGGGGATTTGTCTACTAGGTTAATTGGTCATATCGATACAATGTTTCTATAAACCACATCCGCGAGCTGGGAAACGAAGCAAGTGGATCATGCATTAAGTAGTATAGAATTGAAATGAGATGCTTAAATCAAACACATTGATACATTACTTAAAAGAAATGAAGCAAGAACAAACAAAGACAAGGTTGGGAGCCAGAATGTAGAACTTGAAGAATACAATACTCAAAGTACCCCCACGGAGTCCTATGACTCAACCATCGGGTCCTGACTGAGCAAGGTCGCTTGTATTTCAAAAGTCAAGAATCAACAATTTACAAAGAGGGGAAAGGTTCCCCTTTTAATATCTGCTTCCCGTGGAACAATCATTGTAAGGTGCCATGGGGTTTGACTTAATTGTTGTATCCTAAAATGGCTACGGTCACACAGGCGATGCTATAATAACCAGGGGCACCACTGCATTGAACCTTAAAGACTTGCCAGAGGTGCATTCGAGTCAAGTGACTCCAACGGTCAAACCTGCCGATGATTCAGGAACGCCTACCTAGTTGGGGTGGTCTAATCAGTTAGGAGCCACGTGGAAAGGATCAAAGGTGCATGCAATAGCCCCAAAGCTTGAGCAACTCCTAGGAGCTTCCAGATTGTTTTCTTTTTGGTTGGGACTCCCACTTGGGGTTTCTTTCTAGATGGGTGTACTTGGAGCATCTCCTTCTTGCTTTCGGCGTGCCTCTAATCTCTTGGCTCTCATTACATGCTCTCATGACTATTTAGTGAAGTTTCTCAACCTCTTGCTGTTGCCGCTATAGGCTCTTTTGGTTGCTCATATATCCTTTTCTTCTTTTGTTTCTTTCAACCTCCCAAGCTTAGAGAAGCCCCTTGCCTGAGCTCTTGACTAGCCTTTCGGTCGGAATCTTACATTTTTCCTTATTATTTCCCTCCTTTTTTCCACCCCCCCTTCCCTTTTTAAAGTGCAAGGATCTTAGTTTTTATCTTAGAGAGAAGAAGCTTGGTGGAAACTTTTTTTTGGTAAGAAGGGCTCTTATGGTGGCACCTTTGACCCCACTACCATCAAGGTTTTACTTTTTTCCCATAATTAACAATAGTTGAAGCTAGCAGTTCAATCTCTATAGCAGAGGACCGTGGTGGGCAAAATTATTAGACTCATGCCCATAGTGAGTCTGATAAAAGGTTGGTTACATGCAAGCTTAGTGCTACAATGGGCATCCAAAGGGTCACCACCTATAGGAGAGGAGTTTATCTTCTTTATTTGAGCTCACCTGCCACCACCCTAGCACTTGCGAAGTAGAGCCCCATTTTCCTTAGTACCTAGTTTCATAGTTGACGACATGGACATGACCCATCACATGCCCTGCTTCTCGATGATGCTCCACTTTCCAAGGCCCTCAAGGGAGTACAAAATGTGGGGGTTAAAGGTCACTGTGCCTTTACCCCAGTTATGTACAATACTCAAACACATATATAAATAAATGAAAAAGAAGATTAGGGAAATTCTGCACCCACCAAAACTTGTGGTTCTCTGTCTCTCTCTCTCCTTCTTCCATTCTTGCTTCCGTTGAGATCACTCTCAACTGGTATCAGAGCTCGGGTGATCTAGCTGAGCGTGCGTGAATGCTTGAAGCTCAGCAGCTCTGTGGGAGGAAGGAGAAGCTCTGTGGGAAGCTTTTTGGGGGACTTTACTTGCATTCAAGTGTGCAGAGACCTTAGAGGAACCTTTGTAAAAGTCACTTTGGCTTTGCGAAGTGGTTTTGAGAGACTGTTAAGATCTTTCAAAGAAAAAGTCGTTTTTTGAGCTTTTCCCTGTTCCGTTTGATGACAGAGACTCTGTATTGACTTGTAGAGGCAATTATTGCTTGCTTTTGGTGTCCACTTCACTTCAGGAGCTTGGAAACACCTTCATTCTTGAATCCGGGATCATTTCATTGGATTTCTGGCTCTCTGTGTCAGTTTCTGCGTTTTTTGCCTGGGTGTTGGAACTCAAGTTTGGAGCAACCATTTGAAGATCTGTTAGTTCCGGTGGACTTAGGAGGTCCTAAAACTTCTATGTTGCTCATCATTTGCACTCTGGTGGAGTTTACAGACAGCTCTGTTTCCAAAAACGTTTTTCAGTCCGTGTGCTAGACCTAGTGATTGAGACCACGGTTTTCAAAACCGTCTGTCCCATTGCGTTCCGGACGCCCAAAAACCCCTACCTATCAGTTCTTGCGTGATTCGGTGGAGGATTTTCAGAGTTATAGATCTCTGTGTATTCGATTTCATCTCTCTGTTATGCATTTTTCATTCTAAGGTTTTGAAACCTTAGATTTATGCCACATGGCAGTGGATAAGTGTTGACTCCCATTTCTCACTCATCGGTTGGGATTTTGGAGTTCTGGCAAAAGAGAGATATTTGCAGATTTTCTTATTGAGTCCGATTATGCAATGGCGCCCGTGTTTTGGCATCTCAGGTTCTATTTTTAGTAGCGGTCATTACCGTGGGACTATGATTTCTTGAGCATACCTCATGCAGATCACTCTGGTTGCAGTTTGAGCAGTGTGCGCTCATTCGTGGTGTGCATTTGGATGCAATGGATGATTTATAGGTTATTTGGATGCATTGCGGTCCTTATTGGATGCGCTGATAGGCCCAAATTGCCTTGTGGGATGCTATTTTTATGGACGCTTTGCACATGGATGCTATTTTATGCTGAGGGATAGCTTTGACACATTGCAGGTGATGGACTGATAGTGCTATGCTCTCTTGGATGACATATTATTGATGCATATGCTAGTGGACGGTGTTTATGCTTGAGTCATTTGGCACTTATTAGCATTTTCTTTTGGGCCAGATTTGCTCATATGGATGCATAGTATATGCACATGAGTCAGATGCATCTTTTGATGCTTTGAGCTTTGAGTTTTGGTGATATTTCACTCTATTGTGGCATACACATTTGGGTGCACTTGGTATTTGGTGTGATTTTCTCTTGCAGGCACTAGCATTTGGGATTTTGTTTCATTTGCATCATGGCATCCTCGCTAACAAGCCAATCACAAAAAAGAAGTGCATTTTTTCTTCGCTTGAGAAGATGGTGTGAACCGCTCATCCCTCGACACCGCTTACAAACTTTGCAGGCTGCGTCGAGGCTAGGGCACCAGTTGGTGTGAATGCTTACCACGTTGCATAGCTCATAGAAAACATTTTCCTTTGCCTAAAATTTTGTAGATTTTACAAATTGAGATAGATTTTTTTTAAAATTAAGATTGCAAGTCCATTGTATATAGTTTGTAGGTTTTCTCTAAACATTGCCATGTTTTTAAAGTGAAAATTGCAGGTTCATTGTAGTAGGTTTTAAAAGTGAAAATTGATGGTTCATTGTATATAGTTCGTAGGTTTCATTGCAGGTTCATCGTATGTAGTTTGTAGGTTTTCTCTGAACATTGCCATGTTGGCCTTTCCTCATAACAAGGTAACGAGTCTCCCAAAAGCCTCAGTCACCTGACCACTATACCAAATCTGACTTCCCTATGCACATGTGGGGGTAATGCATGCACAATTCAACTTTTGAATTGAGGAGAGTGTATTGACCTACCACCATCGCAAAGAACATGTTTGTTATAGCATGCCAAGAGGGGAAGGAAGGTTTACTACACCCAAACTATGGGTCGTTATCTCAATCACATGTTAAAAAGAACTAAGATGCATACATACTTGCAGCAAATGTCTAGATATGCATCCAATTATTCACCATCCTATGCACTCCATCTATGGGCAATTCATTCTCAAACTAACTTATGACCATCCAACTATCCATGAGAAATGCATCATGCAAAGCACGAAAAACAAAACACCTAGGGTGGGCAAACAACTACTCATCAAAAAAAGCTAGAAAAGCACTAAGGTTGAGGTTGAAAGTGCCACCTCAACCTTGCGGGGGACTTTGAGAAAAAAGAGGAGCTACTTCACTCCTTGAGGAAAATAGTCCTTGGTAAAAGCCACCCTGGAAGACCCCTATATGCTCCCCAAAATGGCCATCAAATTATGTACAAAATCTCCCCAGTGTTTTTACAAATACAAGCCAAAGTGTGTGAAGGTTCTAAGAGGCATCCAAAACCTCTATGCACTGGCTCTCCAATGTAATGCTTGCCAAAGTCTCCCAAAGAATATCCACCAAGGCATGTGCAAGATTGTAGGCAAAGTGGGGAACATCATCCAAAGAACATGACTCAACTAAATGTTGTTAAACCAAAAGATCCTAAGAAGAGCCACACCTCTCATAAGAAACCTAAGGCCTCAAAAGAGAGAGCCAGCCACCGAACCCCAAGTCATGAAGACTGATAAAATTAAAATTGCAGGTCCATTGTATATAGTTCGTAGGTTTTCTCTAAACATTGCCATGTTTTAAAAGTGAAAATTGCAAGTTCATTGTATGTAGTTTGTAGGTTTTTTAAGTGAAAATTGATGGTTCATTGTATATAGTTTGTAGATTTCATTGCACGTTCATTGTATGTAGTTTGTAGGTTTTCTCTGAACATTGCCATGTTGGCCTTTCCTCAGAACAAGGTAACAAGTCTCCCAAAAGCCTCAGTCACCTGACCTCCCTATGCACATGTGGGGTAATGCATGCACGATTCAACTTTTGAATCGAGGAAAGTGTATTGACCTACCACCATCACAAAGAACATGTATGTTATAGCATGCCAAGAGGGGAAGGAAGGTTTACTACACCCAAACTATGGGTCATTATCTCAATCACATGTTAAAAAGAACTAAGATGCATACATACTTGCAAATGTCTAGATATACATCCAAGTATTCACCATCCTATGCACTCCATCTATGGGCAAGTCATTCTCAAACTAACTTATGACCATCCAACTATCCCCATTAAAAATGCATCACGCAGAGCACAAAAAACAAAACACCGAGGGTGGGCAAACAACTACTCATCAAAAGAGCTACAAAAGCACTAAGGTTGAGGTTGAAAGTGCCACCTCAACCTTGCGGTGGACTTTGAGAAAAAAGGGGAGCTACTTCACTCCTTGAGGAAAACAATCCTCGATAAAAGCCACCTAGGAAGACCCCTATATGCTCCCCAAAATGGCCATCACAAATTATGTACAAAATCTCCCCAGTGTTTTTGCAAATACAAGCCAAAGTGTGTGAAGGCTCTAAGAGGCATCCAAAGCCTCTACGTACTGGCTCTCCAATATAATACTCGCCAAAGTCTCCCAAAGAATATCCAGTGAGGCATGTGCAAGACTATAGGGAAAGTGGGGAACATCATTCAAAGAACATGACTCAACTAAATGTCGTTAAATCAAAAGATCCTAAGAAGAGCCACGCCTCTCATAAGAAACCTAAGACCTCAAAAGAGAGAGCCAGCCACTAAACCCCAAGTCATGAAGACCGAGAAAGGAACAAAAATGGCCCCTTGAATCCACCACTCTAAGAAGCCCAACCTTTGCATAGTGCCCTCCAAAAAGGACCACTCCACCCTGTCATGCGGCTTATCAAATTCAAGAGAAGGATGACAAGAGGCTTTGACTCCTCTTCAATCAACAACCTCCCAGAAATTGAAGATGTTTTCTAGGATGCTATGCTCCTAAACAAAACCTGTTTGAGTATCGTGGATGATGTTTGTGAGGTGGGGTCGCACAATTGGAGGCTCAAGACCTTGGCTAAGATCTTATAAGCAGCATCCATTAGAGTGATAAATAAATCCATTTGAATCTATCTCCCCCCCCTTTGGAATCAAACAAATCCATCCTCGACTCTTGGAGTGAGGAAGGGAGCCTGAGTTGAAAATATCTTGAAGAGGGGTATGAGTGAGCTTTCAAAAGAAGCAAAATAAGGCTAGGGTCAATCCATCCTCCCCCAAGCACTTCCCTTTCACATGAGATCTACCTTGAGACCATCGATGGGAGAGAGCTCCACTAAAGGTTGACATCTCTATTTCACAAGCCATTTCCCAAAGGTATACGACCATGGCAATTTTGCAAAGTGAAGTTTTCCTATCATTCCTCCAAGGCATGTTAGGTCAATAAGGATCCAGCTTCAACACTTGAGGGATGAGAGTGGGCAAATTCACTTAGACTGGTAAGAGATTCTTGAAATATTAGTGTTTTTTTCAAGTTAAGGAGTTGCCCCCACATGTTCTCATTGCTCGGGAGGCTATCTAGGCCAATATAGCTTCGGTAGTCTCCCTAAGCATGAGCATGTAGGTGGAGGCATCTTTTATTGAAGAGGAGATCTCAGAGTTCCTCAAGGCCCTCCCGTGTGCACACTCAAGCTCGTGGAAACATGCCCTCAAAGAAGTGGATTCAACCATGCACCTGGGTGCCTCAAGCTTTTAAAAAGATAGCTCAACATTCTCACATTCTACTCCTCTCAAGTAATTTTGCTGCCTTTGCTCATTTCTGGCTCCCATTGTACCATATTCTACCTGTGCTACAAGCTTTCTAGCAATCATGTGGCCCAAACTCAGGTGGCACTATTCCAAAAGCATGTCCAATGGAAGGAAGGATGGTTTTGTGAGAGTGATCTCAACGGAAGCAAGAATGGAAGAAGGAGAGAGAGAGACAGAGAGCCACAAGTTTTGGTGGGTGCAAAACCTCCCTAATCTTCTTTTTCATTCATTTATATATGTGTTTGAGTATTGTACATAACTGGGGTAAAGGCACAGTGACCTTTAACCCCCACAACCTCCCACTTAAAGGACAATGTGCCTTTAAGGGAGAACAACCAGTGGGCATACTATCCAATGCCCATCAATACACGACAATACTCAAACCGTTGACTAGGTAGACTCTTCATCAGCATATCTGCAGGGTTATCATCTGTATGAACCTTGACAAGCTCTATGCGCTTGTCCTCAAGTACCTCCCTGATGAAATGGTAACCGACATCAATGTGTTTGGTCTTTGCATGAAAGACCGGATTCTGTGCTAGCTGAATAGCACTCATGGAATCACTATGCAATGTCGGTACACCTATATGAATCCCCAAATCTCCCACTAGCCGATCAAGCCATATAGCCTCCTTGCAACCCTCTGTGGCTGCAACATACTCAGCCTCTGTGGTAGACAAAGCAACGCACTTCTGTGTGCGAGACATCCACGACACTGCACCACCTGCAAAGGTGAACGCATAACCAGAAGTGGATCTCCTACTATCCACATGCCCTGCATAGTCTGAATCTATGTACCCAAGTACACGCATGTCTCCTTTACCAAAGCAGATGCACATCTCTAGAGACGATAGCCCATCTCTCCACTTTCACCATAACCCAGAAAGATGCATTTCCTAGACTTAGGATCTAGCTTCTTTCGAAGCTCTTTTGGCACATGTGCATATGCCTCACACCCAAATATACGCAAATGAGAGTAAGAGGGCTTCTTCCCACTCCATGCCTCTTCAGGAATACCACCATCCAAACTCTTACTAGGTGATCTATTGATCACATGCATTGCAGTCTTCATTGCCTCAGCCCAAAAACCACCAAAAAGACTTGCATTGGAAAGCATGCATTGCAACCTTTCTTGAATGGTACGGTTCATCTTTTCTGCAAAACTGGATTTTGCTATGGAGTACGAGGGGATGTGAGCTCCCTCTTAATCCCACGTGTATCATAGAAATGCTGAAAGTCATGAGAGAGATACTCTCCACCATTGTCAGTCCGTAGGCATTTAAGCGTTCTACCTGACTGATTCTCAACCAAGGCCAGCCATTTCTGAAATACCTGGAACACATCACTTTTCTGAGCTATAGCATAAGCCCACACTTTCCTAGTTGCATCATCAATGAATGTCACATAGTATTCAGCCCCGCCTAATGACCGTGTAGGCATGGGACCACATACGTCTGAATGCACCAAATCAAGCTTTTCAAACTCTTTCTTTCCCCTTCTTTTATGGGCTGATTTAGTCTGCTTCCCATAGAGACAATGCTCACAAAATTCAAAATCAGAGAAACTCAAATGCGGTACATAACCCAAATGGCATAAGAGTTTCATTCCATTCTGGCTCATGTGCCCCAACCTGTAATGCCACAAAGAAGTGCTTGGCTGCTCGGTTATTGCAACAACATGATCAAATACCCCTGATACATGTAAGGGATACAAAGTCCCACACTTGGCACCCCTGGCCAAAAGCATAGAGCCCTTTTGAATTTTCCGACTCTAAAAGCCAAAAGTGGTATGAAAACCAGCATCATCTAGCTGACCCACTGAAATAAGACTCTTGGTCAGCTTAGGCACATGTCTCACATGTTTCAAAACAAATGCAGACCCATTTGCAAAAGAAAACTTTATGTCACCTACTCCCACTATGTCACATGCATAGTCATTTCCAAGATGAACACAACCTGTCTTTCCACTGTCATAAGTGGAGAACCATTCCCTATGGGGAGTAACATGGAATGAAGCACTAGAATCCAAAATCCAATCCTGGGAATATGCATCATCTGAAGTGGCAAGCAACTCTGTAGATAAACTAGACATGAAGAGAACGTCATTGTCACTATCATGTGTGACTGCATTGATCTCCTCGATCTTCACTTTTCCTTTGTCCTCCCTTGGACTCTCTTCCTTTTGATTTGCACCCCAATTTGCATTCTTTTTCTTATCCTTTTGCTCTCTTTTTAGCCTCTTTTTAGCTTGTAGCAATCCTTTTTCATATGGCCCTTCTTGCCACGATGGTAACACTCAATGTTCCGTGCCCTGGATTTGCTACGAGACTTCCCTCTTTCTTGGGACTTCCCCCTGAACTGTGATCTGCCCCTTTGCACATTTAAGGCTGCATCCTGCTTGTTGCCATCCATAGACTTCCGTCTAATCTCCTCGGCCAACAAGATACCCACAACATCATCAAATTTCAGTACTCCACCAGGTGCAGAGTTACTGACAGCTGTACGGAAGGTATCCCATGAGGATGGCAATGAACATAAGAGAAATATTGCCTTAGTCTCCACATCAAAATTCATCTTCTGAGCCTGAAGCTGGCTGAAAATAATATTGAATTCATTCAAGTGAGAAGCAATGGAGACCCCTTCCTTCATCTGCAGCTCAAACAACCTCTTCATGAGGTAAACTTTATTAGAGGCAGTTTCCTTCTCATAAGTGGCACACAATTTCTTCCACAAATCTTCCATAGTCTGCTCATTTACTACTGTGAAATAAACTGACTTTGCAAGATGAAGTCTAATAGTAGACTTTGCTAATGCATCCAACTCATTCCAATCATCCTCAGACATCTTTGCAGGCTTAGCTTCAATCCCATCCAAGGGTTTAATGTGCTTCTTTTGAATAAGCACATCCCTTATTTGTTCTTTCTACAAAGAAAAGTTTGTCCCATCAAACTTTTTAATGCTGAAAAACTCCTTTTCAGACAAAATTTATCGTGAGTTGAGCCCATTTGGACATGTTCGCTAGGTGGTGTGGACTACTCAGTCCACACGTTCGCGTCTCATCAAGACCTAACTTGTGCACCCACTCCACTTGTGGCTAGGTTCACACCACTTGCTCGCGCCATCCTCCAAAAGGTGGTGTGAAGGGTTGTTGTCCTAGTTTGGGACGCGGGCTCAAGATTTGTGTCCACATGAAGGGTGCCCACTCCATGGCCACTGTGACATGATTGGCTCATTCCATCTCCTCCTACCGGGTTCACACCACCCGCCTGGCAGTGGAAGAGAAAAAGGGAAAAGATGTCTGGGTGGGTGTTGTAGTTCACACCAGCCTGTATCAGGTTTTATAAAAAATGCTCTCCAGGAACTTTGATTGGTGTAGTGGCAAGGAAGTCTTTTGTTGGACAGGATACTAGGGTCCAATCACTAGTAATTGTATCTCGCGCCTTTTGTTGGACGAACGCCCAAAGCGTGGGCGGGCTTTGTTACCCGGATGACTTTTTTAATGCGAGGCATCCGGGCCTTGCTCGCAAATTGGACCACGTAGGAGGACGCCCCTCCTCTCCACGTTTGAAGGGAGTCGGGACAGGTGGTGTGAACCGGCCCTGATGACGACACGCGGCAACGATCCTGGTACGAGCGCCGATGGTGTGAAGACAGCCTAATTGGCTCCCCCCAGGTTTGTGTGAACCCGAAGCCCACGACAGTATAAATTAAACTCGTGAGCTTTCGCATCGAGAGCGGGGAGACATGGATGAAGAGCAAATTGAGAAGGCTGTCCTCGCCTACCTCAAGAAGAAAGGATACCGCCAGGCAGAGCAAGCCTTTCACGAGGAGCACCTCAAGTCCACCGCTTCAGCCTCTAAGACTGACCCCGACGTTGCCAATCAAATTTTACACTACTCCAAGTAAGTTTTGATATCGATCATGTAGCTGCTAGAACTAAAATTTCTGCATTGTTGCTACTGGATAAGCACACAAAAATCCGAAAAGCTCAGGACCCAAAACGGTCCGTTTTGATTCTTCTCGAGCGCAAGTCACCAGATTTCAACGGAAAATCTGCATCCTTTGATGAGCGATACGCTCGGGATTTTTACAGGTCGGACAATGTTGCAATTCTATATAAAGAAGGTTACAGCAAGCTTCGAAATTGGGTCCATTCGTCTCTAGATTTGTACAAGGTCCGTGAATCATCCTCAAATTAGACAAGTTTGAAGACTTCAACAGAAGGAGCGGTTTTGTCGAGATAGCCTCTGGTTAATTACTGTAGCTAATTTTGAATTAGGGTCCTATTCCGACTTAGAATCAACAAGAAGGATCGATATAAGTGTTTTTGGCCTGCCCTGGAGGAAAGGCTATAGTGATGAGCCCGTTTTGTTGAAGATGACAAAAATTCTATTTTTGCCTTGTTTGCGTGTCAATATGGCATTTGATTGTTACTCCCCCTTTCTCTCCCTCTTCTCCTTCTTCTTGGTTGCTATTTTTGTCCCCACCCTTTTCTCTCTCTCTCTTCTATGTGGTAAACTTGTCTTAAGCCTAAGAAATTCTACCAACACAAGTGCTTCAGCAATGATCCATGAAAGACATTGTGAATTTTGCAAGCGGATGTAACAGCGCTACATTATTCCATAGATTAGCTGTTCAACTACATCGAATTATCTTATGCGGGTGCAGAAGCCCCAGCACCTAAAAAGACTTTAGAACAACAAAAACTCTAAATTTGTACGATTGGATATATTCTAGTCTTACAAAGGTATATATTATTCCACGGAATTCATTTCTATTTTATCTCATAATGTTATTTTACGATGGATGACATGAAATGAAACATCACATGCCAAGCATAGGGCTCTGGTCTCTCTACCTTTCTTTGGTTCCCCTAGGGAGGATAGGGGTTTCCTTCCCTCCAGTTACGGATGTTTAGGATTAGTATTGGAGTCCCCCCAATCCGCTATGTTGGTAATCAAGGTTTGCCTGGTATTATAGGATGAGGAGTGCCTTCCTTTAGAGATCTTGTTGGAGACTTTGGGAGGAGGCAGTTTTGCCCGAGGGTGGAGGTGGAAGGTCTACCTGTTCAATGTGTGCGCTATAGTTCGGCCATGTGGCCAAGGCTTGCCATTGCTTCGTATCCTACAGAAACGGGACCCTCCCTATCACACAGGCTCCTGCTTGGGCGTCCACCCCTTCAGGCAGGGCTTGGATCAAGGTTCAAGGCAAAAAGAAGACTAGATATGCACCAATGAATGTGAGGAGGTGAGCCCAGAGGCCTGACTACGGCTCTCATGGAGGAACTCTCCTGCAAGTCCCCTCTAGGGCTGGAGACTAGCGTGGTTTCTTGAAGTGGTGCACTGGGTCCAGATCTCCATCCTCAGAGCTATGTACGTTATCAAGAGGTATATTGTTTGGGCGTAGTGGGATAGTGTCCTAGCCTGGCCCATGGGGACTTGGAGCGGATTAGTCCTAGCACTTGGATGCATGTGGGAAGCAGTACAATGGATATAGGAGATTGAGATAACTATATTAAAGGCTTGGGGAGAGGGCCTATGCGATGTAGATGAGGATCCCCTTAGTGCTCTGGACGGGACAATTCTCGTGAACGTCCTCATTGGTGTTCTACAATACAGCTTTTGATGCGGCCCTTCAATTAGAGCTTCCAGCCATTGACTGGGACCCTTTGGATAAGAAGCTGCTTGATTTGTTAACAGTGAGATATGGTTATAGTCATGGAGAGGTTAGGCAATTGCTGGGCCATCGACATTCTGCAAGAGGAGTATGCAACTTTTGTTGTGGGAGGGCTGCCGCCTCAGAGAGGTGGAGTGTTGCCTTGGGAGAGTGGTTTTGGCCTGCCTAGATAGGGCAGATTGCAAGGACTGTGCATGTACCCTTCTTTACATAAACTACTTGTATTGGCAGAAAGCTTCAAGTAGCGGCCTCCTCTTCAATGACCCTTCAGATGTCAGAGTAGATCTCTTAAGCATATCTTTTGGGCTCTTATACCATGTCTTGGATAATAAGCCATGCTTTTGCTGCAGACAAATCTCTGCAGCGGAATGATTATACCCATGGATCACACTATCCTTTGATCACACTGAAACATGTGCATACAAGTAGATCGACACATTTCCTAGTCTGGAGTACTACTCAGCAATATAGGCAGCAAAAACAACTTCGTCGCCTTGCTCCACAATGCGTGGACAGGGCACATCAAAACTCTTACAAGATAATCTCAGCACGCCTTGGGACTGTGCAGCCTGTGCTATACTCGACCAAAACTGAGCCTCATTGCTCCTAGTGCTCCATCGTAGCTGCGTCCTCCTGCGGCCTCAGTGGCATGTGGTGGTTGGAGGAGTGCTGGTTGCATTTCCCCCCTCCAAGTAGGCCGATTGGGCCAATGAACAGGCCAACTGGAACCCTGGAGGCCAACCCAGATGACCGACTCCCTTCCTCAAATGGCTGAACCTGTCAGGCATCCCAGGTGGCTTCTACAGTTCTGTGGGTTCTTTTACTAGCCCTTCCAGGTGCTAGGGCCTTGACTTTCCTGCCCCTGGGCCATATCTGCTGGTCACATGGGAGCCAGAGTCATGGTAGATCTGCTGCCAACATGCAGCCTAACCTGCTGCCTACATGGCAGCCATTGTGCTGCTCTTGTAGCAGCAGCCACAAAGTTCCCCTTGTAGCAGCTCTATAACTGCCCACATGGCAGCCTATGAATTCCACAATTGGTTGGCCATATGCATGGCGGCCCAAGGCTAACCTTATTGCAGGTGTCACGCCCCCTTGCCTCCTGGGTTCACATTTGGGGCATTTTCTGACACCAATAACGAGCTATCCATATTAGAGAAATCGGATCGGCCAACCCCTACACAGCAGAATAAACCGTCTCTAGGTCTCACAACAAAAAACTTCAAACGGCAAGTCACTGTGTGTGCTTGTATGTAGAGAGAGAGCACTTCAGATGAAGTGATTACACGCCAAACTTGTTCACATATAGGTAACAGATTGAAGTACAAAACCTTGTCAAATCTTACCATCACCTGCAGCAAACAATTGCTGAGGTAGGGCACCAGGCTCAGACTCTGTTTGCTGCTCCTACTGTGGTAGAACTCTCCTAGATCACCGCGTGTTTCCTTCAGGCTTCAGTGACTGACCTAGGTGAGCCTGCTGCTCATCTTCTTTGGATCCTCCTGAGCACCACATTGTGGCTCTTCTACAGCATGTAGATCTGCCTCGCTGTGCACCTGGACTGTCCAAAGACTCCTTTCAACCAACTCTGAGAGCCTCTACTGCTGCACTCATCCTCTCCTCTGGTCTCCAACAGGTCACTGATCATTCCCTCCATGTTCAGAGTGGGAGCCAGAATGTCGTCAGACGCAGAGCTGTGACCAGGAGAGAGCGTAGGACGGCACCCACTGGGGGTCGCCAGCACTCCATATCTGATTTCATGCTATCACTCCCTCACTACTGACGAGGGGAGGGGCCACGTTGTCCTATAGCACACTTAATTCTGTCTTGCGACGGTAGTTGAGGATGGTTTTTCTGTAGATGATTACTATTATTGTTTGATGTGACTGTATGATACAGTTTTCTGTCTGTATGGGTGTGGATACTCGGTTAGTAGCTCCACCCGTCTAGCTGGATTTGTATCAGGTTTTTTCATAGTCTCATAGACCCATCGGTTTTCCGAAGACTTTAATATTTTAGCAGCACCGCCCCCCCCCCCCCCCCCCTTTCCCAACCTCGCCATACTGTTGCGTAGCCCTGCCTAGCTGTTCTGCCTCCCACCCTGCTTTCATGCTGCCGGGCTCTTGCTGCAGGGCCTTGTGGCTGTCGCAAAGCCTCCTTGGCTGTGCGCCAGGCTATACAGCTGCTACGCACAGCCCCTAGCTTGGCCTATTGCCAAACGTGGCTGATCGGAGCAGCTCTATAGACCCAGGCCCCGCCTAAGGCCCCCCGACAGAGAACTGCCAGAGAACCATAGTGAAGCAATAGGCACAGGGGTCCCCTGACTGCTCCAGGCCACCTCTTCAGGCCATCTTAGGCCTTATAACTCTGGTGCTCAATTCTTCAGCACATCCCAGGCTTGCAAACCTGCAAAATAGAGACCAGTCCATTACCAGATCAAGATTCCAACCAAGAAAGGTTATAGAGAGATATGTAAGTCACACTTGCTGCATATTTTTATGTAACTAGCAGTGATTTACAGGACTATTTTGCACAATGCCTACACGCATGGCAGCCCTCTGGGACACCTCATAAACTCACAGCTGATGTGCTTGCCTGCCTCAACAAAATATGCCTTGTACTGATTGAAAAGTTGATAGTTTGGAGGCTACAAATGTGGCTCTACTAGCTGAGAAAGCTGATGTGGACAAATAGGTGCTGATTGGTCACACGTTGGCCAAGATTTACAGGTCGGTCCTAGAGAGAGATCAGCTCCTACACAAAGATGCATGGGTAGCGAGTACTGGGGCAGGCTGGTTTTAGGAGACAACATTCCACTTTGGATCATATCTTCGCTCTGCGGGCAATCATTGAGGAGGCACGATTGCGATCCCAGAAAGTCTACAGTTGTGTTGTAGGCTTTTGGAAGGCCTTCGACATTTTCCCACAATCTCGTATGATCAGACGATTATAGGAGATGTGGATCCCGAATGGTATAATTTGGGGGGTGATGAGCCTGTATGAGTCAGTTAGAGGGAGAGTGTGTGGAGGCTTGTCAGGTTGGGTCAAGAGTACGATGGGGGTGAAGCAGGGATGCCCCCTTTCTCCAAGACTGTTTGGGCTACATATTGATGAGATCACGACATTCATCGAGACCACCTAGGAGGTGAGGGATTGCGGCTGGCCCATTTGATGATACAGATATTATTGTATGCAGATGGCAATAGTCCTCCTATCCTCCTCAATAGCAGGGTTATAGAGACACCTAGATGCCGTAGAGGTGTTTTGCAAAGAGAGATCTGACGGTTAACCTTGGCAAGACCAAGGTTATGATTTTTAACATGACCAAAGCATGCACGATAGAGGTCCAGCCCATCTCTGCTGTACTCAGAGGAGACCGATCGACCTAAGGTGTCACCCTTGCTGTGGCCCATCATATACAGAGATCTCGGAGACCACGCCCCTCGAGAGATAGCTCGATAGCTACAGATATGTGGCATCTTTGCGTCTCATTGGAGGGATACCATGACTCTTGGATATGTCTTCGGCTTTCGCACCACCTACCGGAGTTTCTTGACAATTTGTGCAAGTGTTTTTGAGTTTTTGAGATCATTAGTTTAGCTTAGCACTCAGCAAGGGCCTTAGCGAGTTCTTTGCTTTAGCCCATGGCAGCTTGTACAAGCTTTTCTGCCGATTGTATTGTCTCATAGGCCCACGAGACCTCTCTTAGACGTTAATACAGCTCTTTCTCTCTCTCTCTCTCTCCCTCTCTCTCTCTCTCTCTCTCTTTCTCTCTCTCTCTCTCTCTCCGTTGCCTCCAGGTCATTGCTGTTGTCCCTAGCTGCGCTGCCTGTTCGTGAAGCAAACCATAGCCACCGCCAGGGTTGCGCAGGTGGGTCCGATAGTTCCCCGTCTGCATAGGGTCCCTGGCTTTGTGTATTGGCACAATAGTGGTGGTACTCCAAAAGGTGGAAAACGGTGACACAACCCGGTTGAACAAGTGTGCTTGATTGGGGCTAGGAACTCCTGTCCATGTGCAAAGTGCTTAGTCCGGAGGCCTTTGTGGTCCTGCGCTCTCCGATTGTGTAGACGGCGAAGTGCAGCCCGTACATTAGGTGTGGTGAACAGATGACAAGTGGTGGGCCTAGGCGTGGAGGACATATTTGGCGGTGTTTGCATCTGGCCATCATAGAGGGAGCATGCATATGTGTGCCACACATCTGGGTCAGAGATGGGGATAGGTGGCTTTCCCAAGATTTATGGATCAGTTCTAGAGAGGGACCTCAGTAGTCATACGGAGGCTCGGGGGCAGCAATCACTAGGACAGGAAGGATTCTGGAGACAACACTCTACCCTAGATCACATCTTCACTCGGAGGAGGAGGCGAGGTCTAGACACCAGAAAGTCTACACATGCTTTGTAGACTTTCGGAAGGCTTTTGACAGTGTCCCACGATCGCGCATGATCAGGAGGTTACAGGAGCTGCAGATTTCAGAGACACTGATATTGGGTGTGATGAGCCTATATGAGTCCGTTAGAGGCAGGGTTCGTGCCCCAGGTGGCCTATTAGATTGGGTTGAGAGTACGATAGGATTGAAGCAGGGTTGCCCCTTCTCATCAACTCTCTTCAGGCTGTACATTGATGAGAGCACCTCTTTCATAGGCCGCCTAGGTGCAAGGGATCACTATTGACCGATCTCATGATATAGATATTGCTGTACGCTGATGACATAGCCCTTATCTCATCCTCAGTGGAGGGGCTGCAAAGACACTTGGAGGCCCTAGAGATGTTCTGTAGAGAGAGAGAAATCTGACAGTCAACCTTGGGAAAAGACCAACCTCACGTGCAGTAATCCGACGACTCAGTTTCACCTATCGACCCGAGCAAGTGGAGATAGTGCAGTCCTACACGTATTTGGGAGTAGTCTTCACAGGACCCCTTTTCACTATGTCACATGCAGCCCAGGGACGACTCACATGGGGACCGGGTGCTCTAGCCCAATTGGAGAGACAGTGTTTCCAGGCACACTTTTAGGATCCACCGACGAAGTGCTGGCTTTTTGATATGCTAGTGCGACCGACTGCCATGTATGCAACACCCTTCTGGGGATGTGATCTACCGATAGCAGTGTGGAAGAGATTTGAGTGGCTACAGGTGACAATGGAATCTAGGATGATTCGGAGCAAGCCCTTAATCTCGCATGAGATAGTATAGGCAGAGTTCGCCATGACACCACTACAAGTTGATGCCATCTTTCAGACAGTGACTTTCATCCATAGAGTCTGGGACTAACCTCATTGGAGACTACCGAGGTTGGCTCTGGAGTCATCTAGACGACAAGCTAAGGGTGGGGTGGACACATGGTATGCACGTATATCCACATGGTTTGCCAGACATGGGATTCAGATGGACAAGTTGCTCTCCTTTCAGTATAGTTTGGATGCACCCCTTGAGTTGGTCCCGCGAGATGAGATTAACCGTATCATACGGTTAGATCTTCTCCACATGTCTCGGGCTTGGGGGGAGATTAGGAGCTCCCCACCAAGACACAGTTCTAGCGTGACCATTTCGTGAATGTCTCAGAGGAGGGATTCATCGTCAGACCCCTATATCTTGAGGACATAAGAGTCTTACATGCACTGAGGATGGCCATTGGGCAGATGCGGGCTTCATCCCATCAGTTGAGGATTGAGATAGAGAGAGCAACACCTAGAGAGCAGCGGACCTGCACGCTTTGCACACTGGGAGTGGTTGAGACAGAGGAACACTTTCTTTGCGCTTGCCCAGCCTACTATGAGATCTGGGGACGATACCATAGTCTCTATCAAGATGGGAGTGGCTTCGGCCCACTATCACGATTGCTCCACTTCCATGACCAGGTCTGCATTGGGCTCTATTTGCTTGAGATGCGCCGACACAGGGAGACCCTGCTATGACAGATCAGAGAGCAGCAGGAGGTGATTACACCACAGGATGCAGAGGCTGACCACACACAGCGGCACGTCACAGATTTTTATGCATTCGAGTGAGCTCCAGGACACAGTGGGGGGGAGGAGGAGGAGCTAGCTGCTATGTGGGTAGTCTGGATTACCGAGAGAGGATTGCAGAGGCCATCCACGACACGGAGAGCGCCTAGAGCACACTCGATTGAGGTTTCCTCAGAGGGAACCGCCTGAGATGAGGGGTCACTTCGAACATAACTCAGCGGGTTCAGAGATCGAGGAGACCACGTCCCCCTTTGACACCGCAGCATGAGACAGCTAGACAGACTCAGATTTGAGACATTTTCACCGCTCATAGATGAGCCAACACAGTGCCGGGTTTCGGTTTTTGAGTTTTCAGTTCCAGTTCCAGTTCTCATCCTGCTCCGAGATAGCATATAGCACATGGTATGATATGTTATGATATATTTTTGTACTTGATTTTGCTTGAGCCATTGAGCTCTTTTTATTTCGGCATAGTACTCAACAAAGGGTCTTAGTGTGCTCTTTGCCTCAGCCCGTTGTGGCCTGTATGAGTTTTCCCCTTTTGGTTTCACTTTGTCCCATAGGCCCGCGAGGCCTCCCGTGGAGGTTAAGATATCTTTCTTTTCTTTCTTTCTCTCTTTGAGCTGCACAGACATGTATATCTCATGATGTGCACACCACTTGACATGAAAGCACATACATGCATATTGTTTTGATAGCTATGTATCTTGCTTGGTCCCATAGATCATGTTTTAAGTCTTTATTCGTATTTCGATGCATTTATGAATGATAAAAGGGTTCACATTCATTGAGAAAAGAATGGCTTATAAAGTCTTTCTATCTAGAATGTAAAAATTTAGAATGTTTGCATTTTACATTATTGTAGGCATTGTGGAGCTTTGTGCAATATTGTGTTTGTGGTCATCACAATGGTTTCATTTGGATCCATTCGTTTTCTAGCACATGTAGATCATATGCTTTTACAATTTGGACCTTCTTGATCACCCAAGTGATTATAATAATGATGTGTGAATTTCATTCTTCACGCTATAAATTTGTGTAGAAACTGCAGTTGTGTTGTATGAAATGCTTGCAGTGAAGGGCTAATGTCTTCATGTATAAACAGAATGAACTTCTCCGAATTTTGTATCCGGTCTTTATCCATTGCTTCATGGATTTGGTGGCAAAGGGGTTTCCCCAAGAAGGTAATAACTTTCCTATCGAGAGGAAAATAGACTTGTTTTGTTTTGTAGTTGCTAATTTAGTTTTAGGTTCTTATCTAATCAAGCTTGGGGTTTTTGCTACAGCTAGGAACTTTTTCCAAAGCTTCAGAGATGATCACGAAGCACTACATCTACGTGATTTACAAAGATTGGAAGGAGTTTTATCATCAGAACATCTCCATGTAAGTTTACTATGAATGTGTCTCTAAATTGTAGTTGTCAAAGAGAACCTTCCTAAAGAATTTTTTAAATATAAATAACAAAGAAGAGGACATACGTCTTGTTTCTCCCTTTTTCACCTGTCACATAAGAGGGGGCTTGCCAATGCCTTGAGTCTATGGCACCAAGATTTAGTGGAAGCCTTTTTCATCTTCAATTGCTACCTGTCCTATTGTGAAGATTGTGTGGGTCCATTGCTTTAAATACGTGGTCGGAGTTTAGCATGTTTATAGTCATGCATGGTACACATACATATAAAATATAGATATTAAGATAAACCTAGAATATGGTATAGACATGTCACATAAACATATATGTAGCAAGAACGTACGCATGAGTTTAATTGCGACTGTGAGCATGGTCAAGAAGGTGGAGATGGGGACAAGGATGGACATGATCGACATTGACAAATAGAGCTGTAGACAAATAGTTTAAGCATTTTAGTGGATTTGCCTCGATGTATGTTTTGTTGTATGAATGGGCATGAGTCTTGACCTCCTGATTCTTTTGTCCAAGTTGTACCCTGTTGATATTGTGAAAGTTCCTATCAACTATCTTTTTCTAAGCTTTTGTGCTAAAAAATGCTCATTTGAGAGAGACGCAAATTTAGTACTCTAGCTTCCATAGCGAGTTGTAGCATGAAGTGAATGTGGATTGCTTCTGGTGTTGTTCCCTGGATATTGAGTAGTGCGGTATGAACACCCCTTGGGGTACTTTTTACCTCCAATCAGGAAGGGTTTTCCCTTTAGGGTTAGGCCTTTATGCTAAAGGCATATAACCTCTTTTTGGAGTTCTACTTTGTTTGCAAAGCAGTTCAGTTTTCTTGGCTCTTCACAACTGTTTACCCCTCAACCTATATATATATGTGTGTGTGTGTGTGTGTGTGTAATTTCACAAAAAAAAAGTGTGTGTGTGTATATGTATATATGGATATGTATGTATGTATATATATGTATCTATGTATGTGTGTGTGTGTGTGTGTATACATATACATATGTGTATGTGTATGTGTATGTATATATGAGTGTGTGTGTGTGTGTGCCAGTTTCAAAAGTCATATGAATCTTTTAGAGCCTCATTGCGGCAATCTTTATATGATGCCTGCCATGAGGGTGATATGCATGCATCTTGCATTGAGCTTTTCTTTTTATGCTTCTGATCTATGGGATACTCTCCATTCTTGGAGACTTCCCCTCTTGTAAAGTTATGAGAATATAAATACAGTGCACTGGATTTTACCAAAAAAAAAGTGTGTGTGTGTGTGTGTGTGTATGTAGTGTGTGTGGTGTGTGTGTGTGTGTGTGTGGTGTGTGTGAGAGAGAGAGTTCTAGTCTTAGGGTGTGAGAGAGAGATCCCGTGCTAGCTCTCGTGCTCCCACACTGCAGCTGCTTGTTTCTCCCTCAATTTGACGTCCTCGAGGTTCCATTTGACGCCCGTTTTGTGTCCGTACGCTCTGTCAAAAAATTCAAATTTCCCCCCGTACTGACAAAAATGCGTACGATTTTGTCCGTACAGCCAGGAAAAGCCCGTACAGTTTTGTACGTACAGCCCATACAGTTTTGTCTGTACAGTCCGGAAAGTCCATACAGTTCAGAAAGTCTGTATAGTTTTGCTGTCAGATTTTTTTTCCCGTACTGTCAAAAATCCTTACAATTTTGTCAGTATAGGCAGGAAAATCCGTACAGTTTTGTACCTGTTGTGCTTTCCTCCTTGTAAAGCATTGCTGCTTCCAAGCCTTTTCCTTAACTCGAATGGCGGATTATTCCTATGAGAAAACCTTTCACAGAGACAACCTTTCACAGAGACAAGTCGGTTTTCAACAAGAAACAAAAACAGGTGATGGATTCAGATGATTCCCTTCTTGACTCTGCTGAGGCTCAGCTTGTTTATGAGATTATGCATGAAGGGTTTGAAGACACCTGCAAAGGTTGGAAAGATCCACTTCCCACCACCGGCATTATGGTGGAAGTGGATGATATATTTGATCCAGTTAAGGAGTATGCAAAGCATGCCATTATAATTTTCGTCCCAGGACGGATGCATGCTGTAGTAGATGTTGGAAATTGGTTGACTCGAACCTTGGGTGGTTCTTATGTCAAAAAAGTTCATTATGCAGCGAGGGGCTTTTTTAAGATTATCATGGCTGATGAGGAGCACCGTCAGGTTTTGCTGGAGCACTCTCCTCTCTTCTATGGCCAGCAGATGGTCCATGTCCTGCCCTGGTCTCCCACCCGGGATTATCAGGCATTGATTCGGCATCGTTGCCCTGTTTGGGTAAAAGTTGTGGATTTTCCTCAATGCTTGTCTTCTCTTCTACCTAAAATTGCAGCTTCCCTCGGTAAGGTGGCATGTCCACCACGACCCAATGGAAATTCGAATCGCTTCTGCATTTTGTGGGATACGGATCATCCCACTCCAGCTTCATATTCGGTTACTGTGAATAATGTTTCCATGGGGAGTGCCTTTTACAAGCTCAAGTGGGAACTATTTGCAGGTGCTTGCTTTGAATGCAAGCAATTTGGGCACATGGCTTCACAATGCCCTTTCTGAGCTCCACAGATGCAGTGCAAGCTGAAATGGTTCAGCCTTTGAATAAGAATGCAAATGCCTCTTCTGTGGTAAAAAACAAAGGTGTCAAACAGTTTTTCTCTGTTCAAGACAAAGGCAAAGCCCGGGCTATCTCAAATGGTAATGCTTCTTTTCCTGTGCCTTTGTCCTCTCCACCTCAAGGGAAGGGGGAAAAAAATTAGACTGATGGATGGCAAACTCCTCGCAAAGTGATCTCCCCCAAGCAACCTTTGCCTTCTCGAACTTGGAGTGGTGCATCCTCTCATGGAAAAACACCTGCGGAAAACTTTGGTGTTGGCTTGACGTGGGCTGGTGCGACTGCAAATCGGACCTTGTTCCTTGAAGAAGTTGCTGCACTTTTGTTCTCTCCTTAGGCTGATGCTTCATCCTAGGGTAGAGGCCCGGACATTGAGGTGGAAATGCAGATGTAGATAGTCCGTTAGTTGCTGTATATACCTGTCCCATAACTGTAAATATGCTTGATCATCTGAAGTGTGTTACTCTCAATGTACAGGGAATGTGTGATGGTCGCAAATGGAAACTGGTGTGGATGTATATGAGGCAATTGCAGCCTGATATAGTTGCTTTGCAAGAGCATAATCAGCATATGTATGCTGGTTAGATAGGCCATTTTGCTGGTTATGATATCTTCTATGCTGGAGAGCAGTCCTTTTCTGCTGTGGCTTTTTTGGTAAAGCACGACCTTCAACTTGCTATGGCTCTCAATGATCGCCATGGTAGATGGATTATTGTTCAATGCCTTGTTCGAGGGGAAAATTTTGAATTTGCATCGGTTTATGCCCCCCAATCTTCTCGTGATAGAGCTTTGATCTGGACTGCCATGCATACTTATCCATGGCGACAACATGCCTTCATTTGTGGTGACTTTAATAATGCCCCTCAATTGGGTGACAACACCTTAGGCCACACTCATATGTTGGCTTCTGAAACATAGGCATGGTCTGATTTTTTGCTTCAGTTGCACTTGGTTGATCTCTAAGGAATTACAGCCCATGCTTCCGGGCTATACCTTTCAACATAATGCTCAATCTTCTTATCGGGCACGCTCGGACAGATGGTATCAGCATGATTCACAGCATTGTGATGCCTTTACTTGTAAAATTTGGGTTGATCATGCTTTCACACATTCGGATCATGCTCCTCTTTGGTTGAGGCTTTCCTTACATGAATTTCCCACTGACAGATTGCCTTGCCGAAGGCTTTTGTTGATTAATAATAGTTATCTAGAGCATGCTAACTTTAAAGCCTTGGTCTCTGATGCTATTCAGCTTCTCTCTTGTCAGATACGCATTGGTGTGGATTATGCCTGGCAGGCTTTTGTTGCTTGGATGCAAGCAGTTATTCGAGATTATGGCAAATCCTATATGCAAGGCACTAGGGAGACTGTAGCACATGCCAAATTTACTTGTCAGAGTTTGACTGAGCTTGCTCATCTTCGCCCTTTGTCTTCAGAGGAAAGCATGCATTATGTCAGGCTCAATTCTCTCTTCAATCCAACGATCGTAGAAAGCTTGCTAAATGGGAAACTCGATCCAAATAACGGGCATTTTTGGATAAGGCTGCTCTTCCAAGCAATTTTTAAGAGTTTACACTACAAAAGACAAGCTGCCAATATCTGTCGGATCCGGATGCCTGATGGCTCTTGGTCAACATCTCGTTCAGAGCTTGCTGATTTATGTGTGCAGCACTTCTCCACTCATTTTGGGCATGTGGATACTCTTTCTCCTCGGGTCGTGTCTGCACGTAAGCTTCTTTTGCAGCATATTCATCCTATTCTGTCTAATGCTCAGGCTTTGGAACTTGAACATCCCTTCACTGAAAGGGAATTGTTTGATGCACTGAGATCCTGTGGCAGATGGAAATCTCCAAGATGGGATGGTCTCATTGTTGAATTTTTTGTTGCATTCTGGGATCTTCTTAAATTCACCTTGCTGCAAATGGTAAATACAACATGGCAAAATCAGCAGATGCCTGTGTCATGGAAAAAGGGTCTTCTCAAGCTGATTCCAAAAGAGCAACTATGTGATTCACTTGGTGATTGGAGGCCAATCATCCTCATGCCAGTCATTTACAAGATCATTGCCAAAATGGTGGTTGGTCGGATTAAAGGTTATTTGCATGATGGGTTGCATCCCTCCCAATATGGCTTTGTTCCACGTCGCCATATCACAGATAACATTGCCAATGCTTATATTGGGATTGAATATGCCAAATACACGTAGTAGGATGTGCTACTCTTGCAGGTAGATATTGCAAAAGCCTTTGACACAGTTCAATGGGATTTCATCTCGCAAACTATGCGAGCTTTGGGGTTTGGACAAAAAATGCAGCAGGTTATTTACTGGCTTTACAGAGATAGCAATGCGGCTTGCATTCTTTTTGGGGATATCTCTGATGAGTGGACTCTTCGTTGTTCGGTCCGCCAGGGATGCCCTCTCAGTGCTTTATTGTATGCCATTGCTACTCGTCCTATGCTGCAATATATTGATTATCTTGTGGCTACAGGATCACTTCATGGCTTGGAATTGGATGCTAATCGCAGCATGGTTGCTCAAGCTTATGCTGATGATTCTTTCTTTACCCCGAAGAATATGCCCCATGATCTTGGTGCCTTGATGCAAGCCCTCTCTATTTATGGTTTGGCAGCTGGTCTTCATGTTAATTTTCAAAAGTCTAAGCTGCTCCCTTTGCATTCCAAAGACTGGCATAGTCTATTATGGCCCGGGGATATCATTCCACCCACTCAGTTTGTTCGTTATCTTGGTTACCCTTTGGGGTGGGAACTCACTTGCCGACAACAAACTGATTGGGTTTTGGCTAAGCTTCAGAAAAAGCTTGAGTATTGGAAACTGGCAACTTGGCCTTTGCACGCTCGTCTTCAAATAGTGCAGTCCATCCTTGTGGCATATATTCAATTTTACTTGCCATTGATCATGTTCACTAAGGCAGATCTTACATCTTTCATGTCTGTCTTTATGGAAATTTTCTGGCGATCCAAACATGGCAGAAAAAGTCTCAGGCTGCTTTCGATGCATCACATTTGTTCTCCCAAGATGCATGGTGGATTGAACACCACGGATATTCATGTGCATATTCTTGCCCATAGGGGGAAAATGTTGCTGCAATTTCTGCAAGGTGATCAGCCTTGGGATCTTATGATTAGGACTCTGGTCACTCATATCAGCATTTCTGTGTTTGGTCATTGGCAACTCAATCACTGGGATTTCTTTTTTGCCTGCACTGATGGCACTTTGCCTAGCTGCCCTTTTGTCTTCCACTTGCTTCTTGACTGGAAGCATGTTCTTTCTCGTCTGGAATGGAATGGACGGCAATCTTTGCTTGGGAATTCTTTGAGAGCTGAAAGCATTCACTGGTCGAAAGTCTTTGAGCCTCCCTTGGCTTTACAGGAATCTCGACGTTCCTACTTTGTCTCGTTTAAAGGCATCACCTCGGTTGTTGATGTTATAGATGATGCTGGTACTGTGCTCCCCTTTTCTCTAGCAGCCACTACATATGGATTGGGCTCTCATTATCGTCCTTTGTGGCGACAAACTACTTCTATGCTTTCGCCTTTTGGCTCTCATTATCGTCCTTTGTTGCGACAAACTACTTCTATGCTTTCGCCTTTTGTTCCGATTCCTCCTTTGGAACTCCAGGACCGGCTGGAAGATTGGACTTTGACTTCTCCAAGGTCCTCTTCTTGTCCTTGAGGCTATCTCAGATTACTGTACCTGCATTGTATAAAATCCTTTTGCCTCAACCTTGGGTTTCATACAGAGGTGATTCTGTTTGGCAAATGCATCGCCCAGCCAAGTGGTGGAGGAAAAGATTACAGCAACTTTGGGCCTATAAAGTACCGCTTCGGCAACAGGTTTTCTTTTGGCGAGTTCTTTTGGGAGTGTTTCCATCTGGACAGCTATTAGCTCATCGACACATTGCTCTTGCACTTTGCCACATATGTTCTGCTTCTTTGGAGACTGTGCTCACTTGTTTTGGCATTGTCCGTGCTCTCGTGAGTTTTTTGATCTGCTTCGACAGCGCCTGCGAGCGAGATTCCCATCTGTTCCGTTTGGGAAGTTCTTCTAGCTATTTGGGTTTCATCCATCCAGACCGGAGTTTCATCTTTTCTTTGTTTGGGTTCGCTACTGGGCACTATGGACTTTATGGACATATAGGAATTGTAAAGTCTTTGGTGATCCTACTTTCTCTTTGTTTGGCTTTTTTAGGCATTCTCTGCAACAATCTTTCTTTGATTGCTTGCAGACCTGTTGCATAGATCATGAGGTCTTTTTGGCATATACTGAAATTTTTAGTTGATGTAATTGTAGCACCTTATTTTGAGGTTGCTACTCATATAATATAATCAATCAAACATTTCACCCAAAAAAAAAAAAAGTGTGTTGTGTATGTATATGTATATTTTCACTAAAAAAGTGTATGTATATGTATGTATGTATGCATGTATGTGTATATGTTTGTGTGTGTGTGTGTGTGTGTGTGTGTGTGTGTGTGTGTGTGTGTGTATGTATGCATGTATGTGTGTTGTTCTTTACCTGGGTTTACTACTAGGCACTCTGGACTCTCTGGAAAGACAGAAACCACAGAGTCTTTGCAGCAATCGCTCTTTGATTGTCTGCAAACTCACTACGTAGATTACGATGTATATTTGTCAGACACGGAGATCTTCTCTTGATGTACTTCTTCAGCTTCTCAGTTTTGGGATATCTACCTTGTAATATAAAGCATTCAAAGTTTTCACCCCAAAAAAAAAAAGTGTGTGTATATATATGTGTATATGTATATGTATTGTTTTCAACCTTATGAGTGACTATCATGCGATTGAAACTGCACTATGTTGTGTGTTTAGAGGATGAGTTTGGGCATGTTCCTAGACTCATCTAGGAATGTATGCGTACACACTTTTTTTGTGAAAATTGAGTTGCTTTATATTACAAGATCATCATCCCAGAATAGGCTGATGAGAAATACATCAAGAGAAAACTATAATATAAGACAGATATACATCATGATCTATGCACTTTGTCTGTAAGCAGTCATAGAAGGATTGTTGCAGAGAGCGCCTAAAGAAACTAAAAATTGAAAACGTGGGATCACCAAAGACTCGATGATTTCTAGCCTTCCATAGAGTCCACAGCGCCCCGTAACGAACCAAAAAAAAAACCAAATCAAACTCTTTTGTAGTTGGGTGTATCCCAAAGATCTAGAAAAACTTTCCAAAGACAGCATTTGGAAATCTGGCATATAAACACTGTGAAAGGAAAGTGAGAAAATCCTGAGTGGAGGAGCAATGCTACTAGAGTAGATGTGGCGTAGACTCTTGCGGAGCTAAGCATCTGCGACAAACAGCCGGAGCAATATGTTTGCATGCCAGTAGTTGTCCAGATGGAAAAACTCCCAATATTACTCGCCGAGTGGCATTTTAGAATGCCAAATGTATCTCAATCTCTTGCACCACCACTTTACCGTGTGATTCATTCGCTAACGCTGATTGAGCTTGTGAGAAACCCATGGTGGAGATAAAAGGACTTTGTATAATGAAGAAACAGTAATATGTGACAGTTGTAAAGGTTTCAAGAATGACTCTGGAGAAGTAATAACCCAATCATCAAGATGTTCTTGAAGCTCCAATGGTGGAATGGGCTGAAAAGGCTGAAGCATAGCTGTAATTTCTGCCAAATGGATCTGTAATGCATACCAAGGTCAAATTTTGCAGTAGCCAATGGAAAAGAAAGAGGAAACCCATCATCTTGGATGAGTGGCTGCCTTTTAAACCGAGGAAATAAGAGCGGCGAGGTTCCTGCACTTGCAACGGAGGGACAAAAACTCTAGAACAATGTATACTCTCTGCTCTGAGAGAGTTGCCTCGTAAAGAATCTCGTCCATTCCATTCCAAATTAGAGGGGATATGCTTCCAATCTAGCAACATACCAGAAATAAAAGGGCAACCCTTAATTTTTCCTTCCACGGAACCTAAAACAAAATCCCATTGTGTAGGCTCCCAATATCCAAAAGCAGGAGTGTTGAGCTATAGTAATAAGTGACGTATCATTGCAGCCTACGGCTGAGAATCCTGTAGAAAATGCAGCATCATCTTTCCTTTGTGAGCAAGGATATGCACTTGAATGTTAAGGATATTTAATTCCCCGTGCATTTTTGGTGAATACAAATGTTGTAAAGAGAGTAATCTCAAACTCTTCCTGCGTACGTATGTACACACACACACACACACATATGCATACATATGCATACATACATACATACGTATGTATGTATGCACATATATGTGTATGTATATTTGTGTGTAGATATATGTGTGTGTGTGTGTGTGTGTGTACACACACATATGTATGTATGTATACATATATATATTTACACACACATATGTATACATATACATATACATATACATATATACATATACATATACATATACATATACATATGCATATACATATATGTATATGTATATGTATACATATATACATATACATATACATACACACACACACACACACACACACACACACACACACACATATATATATGTATGTATGCACACACACACACACATACTTACACACACACACACGCGCGCACACACACACACACACACACACACACACACACACACATCACTAAATGTGTTCGGGCGGACCTCCCCTCGACTTGAAAGATCTATGATATCGTGTTATAATACATTGTATGGAAGCTCCTTAGCAAAGTACGATGCCTCTTGAGGAAAGTAGCAGACCACAATAAAAATATATGGAGTAGAGGTGCTCTTGATCCAGATCCAGATCTAGATGAATCTGGCATGTGGGTTGCGCCTGTCCACGGTGATCACTCTTGTGAGAGATGATCTATATAAAATTGCTACTCCACTAGAACACGTACTCCACCACCCTCCGTGGCGTAGAGGTGCTCTTGATCAGATCCAGATCCATATGAATCTGGCATGTGGGTTGCGCCTCTCCACGGTGATCACTCTTGTGAGAGATGATCTATATAAAATTGCTACTCCACTAGAACCACGTACTCCACCACCCTCCGTGGCGATAGGCAAACTCTGATTTGTGTCCTCAGACTGGTGTAGTGGGCGCTCTGGGCTCTGATGAGTCTTTGTATAGAAAGCAATGTCTCGTCTTGTGTTCCCTGGCTTTGACCATAAGGTCCCATTACAGTTCCAAATGGTATAGGTCAAGGTCTCGGTCCTGTGAGTCGCATAGACCCCACATCCCTATGTGGGTGTGGCAATGGGCCCCTACCTAGGTCCAGTCAAGAGCCGACCTTCGCATACTATAGCCCACTTCCTCCCTATTAAGAGGGCTTGCCTCTCCTCTACCTGTAGAGGAGTGAGGTCCTCGTCCATGTAAATATCTGGGTGAGGTCGTAGGGATGCACGTCTGCGTAGTGTAGCCAGATGAGCCTTAGTGTCTCTGAAGCATATCAGAAGAGGCTCTGACCCGCCATGCACTCTCAATACCATGCTCTAGTACCCCTAGGGTGGAGGTAACAAAGGTGGTAGCATCTGAAAAGTGCGTGTGACCTCGTGTACCCTAATGTTGAGAGCCTTACTGGCTTTCTACTGTTGCTCAAGTAAAGTGGTAGAAACGGTTGCCTTCGCAGGTCCTTGTTTCACATCATCCACCCACTTGGAGGTCTCTTCAATGACCGTCTCCATCGTGGCAATCCTCTCCTCCAAGGCGGGTTTGCTCCCTGGACCCCCCTTTGTACGACATTAGAGGTCATCCATCTCCTTTCCGAGATCAGCTTCCACTGTCTGGGTTGTGAGGACACCATATCGTAGGGTCTCCATGACGATACGCTCCCATGCCTTGGGTGGGATCATGTGTGCATGGTGTGATGGGTATGGGTATGGCATAAAGGAGGGCTGAGTGATGGAGGGTAGCTGAGTGATGGGAGATAGCTGATTGATGGCAGGTGTGGGCCTATGAGTGGTATGAGGAGATCCGTGGAAAGTGGATGAGGAGAGTGGGGGCTGTAGAGGGAAAAGGTGGCTGTTTGTGAAGGAGACATAGTGCAAGGGAGTGGAGAGTGGTACGGTGTTGGTCGGGCATGCCAAAGCTGTCAATGTCCCCAACATCAATGGTGGTATTGCTGCCCCCGATGACAATGGTGGTTCTACCCCTTCCAATGATGGTACAACGCATGTCAATGATGCTGACGTGGAGGCTGAGGCTGAGGATGAAACTATCTTTTGTACTGTTTCACTGAATTTCCTCTTTTATTGAACGAGAAGGGTATATAAGGGCTGAAAGCTGGGACTATGTGAGGTGAGGACATACAGCCCTTCAAACCTCAGTTTTGTGCCTCCCATGCATCAATCCAAGCATTACTCAGAGCTAGTGCTCCTAGTACATGCTCAGGTTCCATATATCCAGGTAACCTGGTAGGAGCTCTTGTATCTGTGTCTGTCGAGCTGTCTCTCGATGCGGTGGAGGGCATGGTCTCCTCGATCTCTGGATTTGGTGGGCTATGTCAACGGTGATCCCTCGTCTCTGGCATTCACTTGTGAGGAGGGCTGAAATAGACTGAACCTCGATCGTGCGTGCTTTGGTCCCTCTCCGTGTCGCACGTGGAGAGTCTCTCTTTCGTCTGGCAGCATCGTGGTGGACACTCCCATAGCTAGTCCATGATGCTCTCATCTCTCTCTCTCAGCCGCATCGGCATAAACTCAGATGCATAGAAGTCTGTAACAAGTCTCTGTGCCCTGTCGATCTCGGTGACCTGTGGCATCAGTCCCTGTTGCTCTCTGGTCCTCTCTGGTCTGTCGCATTAGAATCTCTCTTTGTTGTCGCATCTCAATCAGACAGAGCGCCACACAAACCTGATCGAGAAAATGGATCGGCCATGTAATTGGACCAAAAGCCATGTACCTCGTGAAAGAGGCAGTGATATTGCCCTTGGATCTCTGGGTAGGTATATAGAAAATGCGCCTTTGTCTTGATCTCCTCCATCCGGCATAGTGTGCAGATCCTCTGCTCTCTGGGTATGCCTGCAGCTCTCCCTACCTCGACCCTCAGATGATGTGACGAGATTTGCAATTGACCGATGGCGATCCTCAATGCATGTGAGACTCTCCTGTCCTCGAGGTACTGAGGTCTGATGACGAGACCATGCTCCAAGACCCTCAGGAAGTGGTCATGGTAGAATTGGATCTTGGTGGGGAACTCCTCTCCCCCCCAAGCCCTAGATGTGTGGAGCTGGAGAAGGTCCAACTGTATGATACGGTTGATCTCATCTCGTGGGATCATCTCGGGTGGTGCATCCATGCTGTACTAAAAGGGGGGAAGTCTTTCCATCTGAATGCCGTGACTACCAAACAACGTGGAAACCCGTGCGTACCATGCTGTATCAACACCGCTCTCTGCTAGTCGCTTGGAAGACTCCAATGCTAGTCACGGTAATCTCCACTGGGATAAGGCCTAGACTTTGTGGAGGAAAGTCACTGTCTGAAAGATGGCATCAACCTGGAGAGGGGTCATGGCGAACTCTGCCTGTATAATCTGATGGGGGACTGAGGGCTTGCTCCGAATCATCCTGGATCCCATAATCACCTGCAGCCTCTCAAATCTCTTTCACTTTGTCGTTGAAATATCACTCCTCTAGAAAGGTGCCACATACTTGGCAGTCGGTCTCACTAGCGTGTCAAAAAGCCAACCCTTCGGCGGAGGGTCCTGGGAATGTGCTTGAAGCACTGCCTCTCTTGTTGGGCCAGAGCACCTTGTCCTCATGAGTCGTGCCGTACCTGCATGGATCATCTTGAAGTGAACACTACTGCCAAGTATGTGTAGGACTGCACTATCTCCACTGGCTCGTCTCGGTATGTGAAACTATGGTGACGGGACACTGCTCGCGAGGTGTTGAAGATCATAACCTTGGTTTTCCCAAGGTTAACTGTCAAGCCTCTCTCTCTCTCTACAGAACATCTCCAAAGCCTCTAGATGTTTTTGCAGTCCCTCTGCTGAGGGTGATGTGAGGACTATGTCAATTGCGTACAACAATATCTGCACCATGAGGTCAGCTAGAAGTGAACCCTCTTCGCCTAGGCAGTCTACAAAGGAAGTGATCTCATCGATATAGAGCCCGAAGAGAGTCGGCAAGAGGGGGCAGCCTTGTTTCACTCCGATAGTGCTCTCAACCTAGTCTAATAGACCACCTGGGGCACGTACCCTCCCTCTGATGGACTCATATAGACTCATCAGCCCCCAGATCATGATCCATGGGAGCTGCAATTCCTGTAGCCTCCTGATCAGGCGAGAACGTGGGACAATGTCAAATGCCTTATGAAAGACTACGAAGCAGGTGTAGACTTTCTGATGCCTTGACTTCGCTTCCTCGATGATAGCCCTTAGGGTGAAAATGTGGTCCAGGGTGGAGTGGTGTCTTTGAAAACGTTGTGTGAAGATTTTTGAAAACCCCAAACTCAACTTGTACATGTGTACATGAGTGATGTTCCGTATTGTGGTAAAGACATAGGAGCACTCATTGACTCAGTGTGGGCGTCATGGATGTGTGGTTATATGTGGCAATCAAGCTTTAGGCTTTGTTGGAAGGTTATGTGAAAGGGTGTGCTTTGAGACTAAGGTTGGAATATGTGCTTTAAGTGCCTTGGTGTATGAATTTGTGGGAATCCTTGTGAGTGGTAAAAAAGAAACATGAGGTGACGTGGCTAATTTTAAGAAAAGCATGCATGCATGCTACGTAAATGAGGAAAGGAAGCCTCTAGTCGTGAGTTGGATGTAGATGAAGGTGACAACTTGCAGGAGAATTCGAGCAGGAGTTCGTGGGCTCGTAGGGGGGCACGCGAGCTCAGAGGTGGAAGCGGGAGCTACGTGAACGTGACTACTGGAAGGATCGATGGAGAAAGAAAGAAAGAAAGAAAGAAAGAAAATTTATTAAAGTCTTCGGAAGACCGATGGGTCTATGAGACTGTGAAAATCCTGATACAACGAGCTGTGGTAGTGGAGCTACTAAACGAGCGTCCATACCAATGCAAAATGCAAAATGCCAAAAATGCAGAATGGCAGTACTAAGTCCTAAGTACAACATAGTCATGTTGGTGGTCGACTATATATCAATCTCAGCATCATCATCAATATCATCATCATCCCTAGCAACAGCAAGATATCAGGATGGATGAGGTAGTGGAGGCATGAAGTCAGCAATAGAGTGCTGTCGGCCACTCAGAGGTGTGATCCTGGCACGTCTCTTGGTTGTAGCTCTACGTCTAACCAGGGCTACTGTGACCCCCGTCGGTCGGGCTCCAACTCTAAACAAGGAGGGGATGTCTCCAAGTGTGATCTGTGTGTCGACCCTCTGTTTGAGTTGTCGGGTCACGGGCTCCGGGTCACGGTCATGTCGAGGCCTCGTCTCGTTGGGGTCCATGTGATCTAGCTGAAAGAACTCCATGATAGAGCTCTGAGAGGGATCAACCGAGGAAGAAGTCTGCTCCTGTCTCCGTGCTCGGAGTATCCTCTCGCGGTGTCTAAGTGCCTCATGAATGAAACCTGCCAAACACCGCTGGTCTGGGTAGGAGAGGAAATGGGCTAAAATCCCATAACTATCTCTGAAGAGGTAGTGGAAACGTCCTTGGATCTCATAGTACACAGGACACCTGAAGATGAAATGCTCCTCTGTCTCAACCTCCTGTATGCCACATAGTGTGCATATGCGCCGCTCCCTGGGTAGTCGCTTTGATCTGCTGCTCTCGATGCGAAGTCTGTGTGAAGAGACCCGGAACTGCCCAAGAGACATCCTCATTGAGTGGGGTAGGTGAATCTGTGTGTATCTTGGTGGGTCAATGAAACCCTCCACTGTGATATGTAAGAAGTGATCTCTGTAGAAGCTAAGCTTCACTGGGAGATCATTCGGTTTCAACCAGGTCCGAAAAGTGTGTAGCTGTAGTAGATCCTCACGGATAACCTGGTTGACCTCGTGTGATAAGAGGGGAGAGAACGGAGCATCCATGCTATACTGGAAGGGAGGTAGTCTATCCATGTGGAGCCCTAGTCGCTCAAACCATCTCTCTGTACGTGCATACCAGCACCTCTGATCTCCTCCTGCTGCAAGTGCCATAGAAGAGGATAAAGCTATCCATGGTAGCCTGCTACGCCCCGAGGTATAATCCCCATATTCCCTAACTCGGTACAGATATGTGATGACCTGAAATGCAGCATCTAGCTATAAAGGGGATGACCCAAACTCAGCCTGAGAACCTGTAGCCGCTCCACACGGGCCCACTCTGTATCCGACAAGTCTAGCCCCCAACAAGGACTGCCGTACATCCCCGCTAGGTGAGCCAAGGAGTCAAAAAGCAACCCCTTGGTGCATGGATCCTGAAAGTGTGAGCGGAAGCATTGTCTCTCTAGCCTGGCCAATGAGGCATACCCTCTACTCAAGCGTGCCTGCATCGCGGGTCTCATAGTGAAACTCGGTCCGGAGAAGATAACCCCAAGATAAGTGTATGATGAAACTATCTCAACAGATGACCCTGCAAATGTGAACTGCTCCTGACGCATGATGGCTCGAGATGTATTGAAGATCATGACCTTGGTTTTACCCAGGTTGACCTTCAAATCATGAGACTCACAAAAGGACTGTAGTGCGTCTAGGTGTCTCTGAAGCCCCTCTGCTGAGAAAGACAAGAGAGCCACGTCATCTGCATAGAGCAAAATCTGGATCAGCGTGCCCGCAAGAGAGCAACCTACACCCCCCTGTGTCTGCATCACTGTCTCAAGCTCGTCAAGGTAGAGGCCAAACAAGGTAGGCGACAAAGGACACCCTTGTTTGACCCCGATGGTACTTAAGATCTCGTCTGTCCACTCGGATCCTACCCGAACTCTGCCAGAAACTCTCTTGTAAACTGCCATGACAGCCCAAATGATCTCCTGGTCATAACCCAAGTCCTGTAGGTGTCGTATGAGGCGGGCTCTCATGACCGTGTTAAATGCCTTGCGAAAATCCACAAAGCAACAATAAACCCTCTGCTTCTGTGATCTCGCCTCCTCGATGATACATCTGAGCGTCAGAATGTGGTCCACGGTTCCATGATCATGCCGGAATCCGGCCTGTCCTGCTGCTTTGAGTCCTCGACACTCTGCAAGTTTGCTAACCGCGGAGTCAAGTATCGATGCATAAATCTTGGACATGACATGTCCAATCATAATGGTCCTGTAGTTCTCCGGGCTCATGGGATCCCCTGCCTTGTGGATGGGTGAGATAGTGTTAATGGTCCAAGTGTGTGGAAATTCCAAACAAACCGCTTCATTAAAAAGCTTTGCTAAGATTGGGGCTAGGAGGTTAATCCCATATGCAGTGAACTCAGTGCATAGTCCCTCATGATCCTTCGCTCGGCCATTATGAAGTTTCATTACAGCATCCTTTACCCCTCCTCTAGTGAAGAGGGTGCAGGATGTGGGACGAGGCATGTGTGAGAGGCTAGGGAGCTGATTTGGGATGTCATAAAGTGTGCGTGCATAATCAAACCAGATCTGGGTGTGAGTGAGTGGCGGAGGGGACCGTCCTTCTAGAAATCTCTGCCAAAAGTCCTTAGAGTTGTTACTAAACAAAATGTTCAGTAGCTCCTCCTCGTTTCGACGAACGAAGTCTAGTTTCTTCCTTCGTATCAGTCTACGGTATTCACGTAGTGTATCTGGTGCGCTTGGAAGACTGTTTTTGGTTTCGAATGTGAGTTGACGGCATAAGGCCTTACACTCATTATCGTACCAACTATTATAGGGTACGGTTCCATGGGGTGGTGGGCGGGTGGAGCGGGTGGTGTGGGAAAAGGCGTGAATGGCAGCCTCATGTAGTGAGCGGGTGACAAGGGCAGCACGATCCTCTAAAAGGGGTATGAAGTCAATATAAGCGAGAAGTATGTACAGACGGCCAGAGTAAGAAGGTGAGTGATCCCGATCAAAGCGTATATCGTGGTAGGTGGAGTGGGTGGAAGATGCTGTGCGAAGGGAGGTGGAGATGCGAAAGAAAAGGTATGTGTGATCAGCCCCTGGGGGGAGAGGTGCTACAGTGAAGTCAGTAATGCGAGATGTGAAGACAAGGGATCCCATGATGTAATCAACAACACTGGAGCCCCCCCCCATGTGGAAAGCATGTGAAACCACCTGAAGCGGGCCATCTGTCAAGACCATTAAAGATAATGAGATCATGTATTCTGCCCAGGTGGCAGGTCTAATAGGGCCTGCCCATAGGATGAGAGTGGACCTCGCCTGTCAGCCGAAACCTGTAGCATACCTGCCTTCTTAAGGTCAACATCTGCCAGTAGAGTGGAATCATCTTTGAAATCAAGAAGTGGTACCTGACGGGTCCTTGTCCTCGCGTTGAAGTCCCCCACTACAAGGACTTCTCCGCAGCTAGAAAAGTCAACGATGGATTGATAAAGGGCAGTAAATGGGGATGTCTCATCACCTCGAATATCTCTGGCAAAGTGGGAGGTCTCCGGGGGGAAGTAGCAAACTGCGACAAACAGATCCTGGCTATCCATGTGTCGTATCCGGATCCAAAGAAATCTGGAATGTGTATCTCTTTGCTCTACTGAAATGATCCCCCGAAGTGTGGATTTGAAAAGGACTGCAACTCCACCTGAACCTCGAACTCCTCCTATACCCCTCGTCTCATCTCTGTAGGCAGACTCCCATGTATATTCGCTGACTATTGGGAGAGGGCGCTCTGGACTCTGATGTGTCTTTGTATAGAAGACTATGTTGTGGAGCTCAGAGGTGGAAGCAGGAGCTACGTGACTACTGGAAGGATCGATGGAGAGGAGGGAGCTTCTGATATAGAAGGGGATCGCACTTGTCATTGAGGGAGGACAGAGGGAGAGCCTGGGACGGTGGGCGCAACAGTGAGCTGGGGAAGAAGATCGTGGGTTGGAGCGCAGGGACGATGTGAGCTCATGGTCGAAGGATGGACAGTGATGGAGAGCTGAGTTGGGAGGGGATCGATGAGAGCGCAGTTGGAAGAATGATGCAAAGAGAAAGCGTGTGAGCTTCTTATAAAGGAGGCATGATTTCTGATAGGAGCTTCTTGTGAAGAGGGGGACTCCTCTTGATAGAGCAGGGAGGCTCGTAGTGGAGCGGAGGAGAATCGTGAAGGCCAGAGATCCGCGGATGCTCCACGAGCAGGAGAGAGGCAGATGCTAAAGCTTCTGGGAGGTTGTTGCTACAAAGCAAGTTGGAGAACCTTGGACAAGGCAGGTGCTTGGTGATAAGGGAAGCTGCAATAATTAGTAATCTTCGTTTTGAAAGTGACAAGCGACGGCTTGGAAGGGTCAGTGGTTGCCTCACAAAAGCTTGTTGATTTAGGTGGTTGCATCTCTACTAGGGAGATCGGCTGTTCTGGCGGGATCTAGTCAGGGATGTGTTTAAAGGACGGGCTGTTGTTCATGCTGGGAGCTGGGGGGTCTTGGATGGATCGTTTTACTGTGCGGGCTTGAATACTTTGGAAGATGGAGGGCATTCACTGTAGTAGGCAGTAATCGTTGCTTGATAAATGACGGGTAGAAGCAAGTATTTTGTGCGATGATATTTTGCCAGGGGTTGAAGTCATGCTTCGGGCCATTGTGAGGTACGATTCCATTCGGATGGCTGGCTAGTTGTCGGGGGCACATGATCGCTTCAAGTGAGAAGGAAAGGGGCCTTTGGCTAGTCGGTTGCTTGATTGTAGTTTTAGAGACCTTGAATGGGGAAGCGCTATCTAAAAGGTTGGCCTGTTGGTTGAGGCGAAAACAAGATGAAGGAAATGGCAATCTGCATTGATGGAGTTTTGCTATGCAATACGTATGTAAGCTTATGTAATTGTGAGGCAATTGCTCTGCATGGGATGAGGTGTTTGAGCTGTGAAGCTATAAGGTAGTCCTCGTAAAGGAAGTAAAATGACGTGGATGGAGCAGCGTGCTTATGGCTGACTAGTCATTGAATGCACACAAATACTCTAGTGTTGAGAGAAGAGAGGGACAGGCAGGTACTCATTGTTGCTGAGGAGACCTTGGCTTTGAGGATCTCCAAGAGATGGCGGAATACATCATTTCTAGTGCTTGTTGGTGATCGTGGGGAAGATATAATAAGATTTCTAACCGTGGTCACTATGTGGGTGGTTGCCTTGTGAATTGCGAGAATGGATGCATCATGAATCTGAATGCTTGTGAGTTATTGAGGGAAGTCCAGTCAGTAGGAGAGCTTGTGTTGAGCTGCGTAACCCACTGGGTTGCTAGGTTGTTTGATTAGGGAGAAAATGTGGCCAGAGTGTGAGATGTGTTCGGAGGTGTGTAGAGACAAGGATGTGGAATGAATGCTTTTACCTTGTGATTGTGTTGTTCAGTTGATTTAAACGTGGATGAGGGTGGCTCTACTGCTTTTGTCCATCCACGTTTTGGTGCCTCCACGGAGGACTGTGCACTTTAGTTTACAAAGTGTGAAGCTGTGCAGTCAGTTGTAGTGTTGAAGAGCTGAAAGAGATGGCACAGGACTTTCTAGAGTTCTGGGGTTACCACATGAAAGTGTGTCTAAGTTTCTGGAAAAGATGGAGTTTATAGCCCTGATGAAGGATAGAGCAACTCCAGAGATCCTTTCTCAGATCTTGACCTTTTGTTTACAGGGTGATGCAAAAGCATGGCTGCAAACTCAAATGGCTACCTTCAGGACTGCTCATCCCCAGCAGCAAAATCCGGAGTATACAGTGGTGAGAGCAGCTTTCTTTGCACGGTTTGCACAATCCAAGAGCCCTAATGAAGTTTGGAAAGAGCTGTGCAAAGTAAGACAGGAGGAGCAGCAGGAGGTTGACCAGTACCTGATTCAGTTTGGGAGGTTATGGAGTTTATGGTGTGAAGCTCTTGTGCTGGAGGTACCTCCTCAGATGATTAAGAAAGACCGCTTCATTTCAGGCCTGAAGCCTTCACTCCGTTTGAAGGTGGAGCTGAGGAATGTTGATAGTTTTGAGGATGTAGTCAGAGTGGCCAGGGAGAAGGAGTGGAAAGTCAAGAGACTGAGGCAGCTTGGCATGCATGAAGAGCCCAAAACCCTGGTAAGCAGCCCAGAAATGATCAAGGCATATGTAGAGAGAGAGCCGGTGTCTATTCTTGTGCAGGATGATTCCCTGAAAAAGGATTTGCATGAAGCTGTGGAGGTGATGAAAACACTTAGCCTAAATTGGATGGAGACTGCAGGAAGAGGCAGAGGTCAAAATAACATGAGAGAGGCTATGGATGGAGGAGAAGGAAGTTCAGCTGGTGCAGGGAGAGGACGAGGTTATATCAGCAATGTCCAATGCTGGAATTGTGGGGAGTGGGGACATATCAGCCCTCACTGTGATAAGCCAGCTAGGGCAGGAGGAGATGTCTATCCTGAGCAGCAGAAAACAAATGATAGACCAAGTGATTACAGTATGGAGGTGAAAGATCTAAATCAGCTCTGTACCAGTGGTATGAAATGGGAGGATAAGGGGAAAGGAAAGGCAATTAGCCTAATCAGAATGGAGACCACACCAGAGATTATGTCTGTACCCATGCAGTGCAATATGAGCTGTAGGCTGGAATTGGAAGAGGAACCTGAGGAGACATTCACATACGAAGAGAGATTTTTTGAGTGAGATAGAGGAAGAGAGCATCTCATCAGAAGAAGAGAGTCAGTTGTCTTCACTGTTGAATGAACCGGATGCACATAGAGTTGATGATGTAGGGGAGCTGGAAATCATTAGAACGGAGGCTTGTCAGTTGCTATGGAGGAGGGTGTTGCTCAGCTAGATCTGTGTGAGGTGGCAGAGGAGAGCCCGAGAGAAGGGGTTGTTGCCACAGATGGCAGAAAGGTTGAGAGCCCATTAAAGGCAGCTAAGGATAAGTCTGTGTGTGCAGATGACGATCATGCTCCAGTGTTATGTGATGATGTACCTATGATGGCTGAATGCAATCAGTTTGTGGTTGACACTGTGATTGTGCATACCGAAAAGACTAAGGTTTCAGATTCAACAAGTGAGGAAGAAAGAGGTGAAACTAGCAGTGAAGATGAGAGCTCAATCATGTGTGACAGTGATGAAGCAGATGTGGCTATTACTGATAAAGTGAAAGACTTATAGTTAAAACACTTAGTTTGGGTGGGACCAGCAAGTGTTGATTGTGTGCATGTGGACTTTGGTGTGTATGATGAAGTTAAGATTCAGTGTTTACAGGATAATGGTGATTTAGATGATGAGTTGGATTACATTCTTGATGATGCACTGGATGATATGTTAGCATTGATCTCTTCAAAAGAGAATGTAAACACTAGTATGCATGTTGAGCTGGATGACAGTGATAGTGTGGTTGATGATCAGCTAGATGCTTTACTTGATGATACCCTTGTGGATTTTGCACCTGTGGTTGGTAATGACAAGAAAATATGTACTTCTTATGACTGTTCAGGAAATGAGGATATCAGTGAGGATAGGATGCATGACAAAGAGTGTGCTGATATGTTTGAGCATTCTACAAGTGGGAAGGATGTTTGTTTGCTTCTCGATGATCTTGATAATTCATGTGATGGGTTAAGATTTGTAGCTTACTAGGTTGAGGCAATAGGGTATGTTGAGAAGTCCCTAATCACATATTATGAGCTGGTTGTGCCCATGAGATCTTTATGTGAGGTAGTGACCACAAAAGATGTGGCTCATGTGAAGATGAGAAAGACTCATGATACAAGTGTGATGGCTAATAGCTAGTGGAGTTGTGTAATGTCTTGGTAGGATAAGCTATGGGATCCTGGAGGCTTAGTGAGGATATGGGTATATGGAAGGAGCTGGCGGCTACATCAAATTGGTGTGTTGTTGATTCCTTTTGATCCAGGGGGATGGTGGATTATGCATATCTGGCAGTGGAGGGTTCAAAGTTATCCTTTTGATCCGGGAGGAGGAAAGCAGAGGCATAGAGTACAAGCTTGGTTTGCTGATGTTTTTCTTTAGCTGCTGGACATGAATGTCACATCAGAAGAGTGGGGTTTTAAAGGTGTGTGAAGATTTTTGAAAACCCCAAACTCAACTTGTACATGTGTACATGAGTGATGTTCCGTATTGTGGTAAAGACATGGGAGCACTCATTGACTCAGTGTGGGCGTCCTGGATGTGTGGTTATATGTGGCAATCAAGCTTTAGGCTTTGCTGGAAGGTTATGTGAAAGGGCGTGCTTTGAGACTAAGGTTGGAATATGTGCTTTAAGTGCCTTGGTGTATGAATTTGTGGGAATCCTTGTGAGTGGTAAAAAAGAAACATGAGGTAACGTGGCTAATTTTAAGAAAAGCATGCATGCATGCTACGTAAATGAGGAAAGGAAGTCTCTAGTCGTGAGCTGGACGTAGATGAAGGTGACAACTTGTAGGAGAATTCGAGGAGTTCGTGGGCTCGTAGGGGGGTGTGCGAGCTCAGAGGTGGAAGCAGGAGCTACGTGAAGGTGACTGCTGCAAGGATCGATGGAGAGGAGGGAGCTTCTGATATAGAAGGGGATCGCACTTGTCATTGAGGGAGGACAGAGGGAGAGCCTGGGATGGTGGGCGCAACAGTGAGCTGGGGAAGAAGATCGTGGGTTGGAGCATAGGGACGATGTGAGCTCATGGTGGAAGGATGGACAGTGATGGAGAGCTGAGTTGGGAGGGGATCGATGAGAGCGCAGTTGGAAGAATGATGCAAAGAGAAAGCGTGTGAGCTTCTCATAAAGGAGGCATGACTTCTGATAGGAGCTTCTTGTGAAGAGGGGGACTCCTCTTGATAGAGCAGGGAGGCTCGTAGTGGAGCGGAGGAGAATCGTGAAGGCCAGAGATCCGCGGATGCTCCACAAGCAAGAGAGAGGCAAATGCTGGGAGCTTCTGGGAGGTCGTTGCTACAAAGCAAGTTGGAGAACCTTGGACAAGGCAGGTGCTCGGTGATAAGGGAAGCTGCAAGAATATGTAATCTTCGTTTTGAAAGTGATAAGCGACGGCTTGGAAGGGTCAGTGGTTGCCTCACAAAAGCTTGTTGATTTAGGTGGTTGCATCTCTACTAGGGAGATTGGCTGTTTTGGCAGGATCTAGTCGGGGATGTGTTTCAAGGACCGGCTGTTGTTCATGCTGGGAGCTGGGGGGTCTTGGATGGATCGTTTTACTGTGCGGGCTTGAATACTCATTCACCGTAGTAGGCAGTAATCGTTGCATGATAAATGACAGGTAGAAGCAAGTATTTTGTGCAATGATATTTTGCCAGGGGTTGAAGTCATGCTTCGGGCCATTGTGAGGTACGATTCCATTCGGATGGCTGGCTAGTTGTCGGATGGGCACATGATCGTTTCAAGTGAGAAGGAAAGGGGCCTTTGGCTAGTCGGTTGCTTGATTGTGGGGAAGCGCTATCTAAAAGGTTGGCCTGTTGGTTGAGGCGAAAACAAGATGAAGGAAATGGCAATCTGCATTGATGGAATTTTGCTATGCAATACGTGTGTAAGCTTATGTAATTGTGAGGCAATAGCTCTGCATGGGATGAGGTGTTTGAGCTGTGAAGCTATAAGGTAGTCCTCGTAAAGGAAGTAAAATGACGTGGATGGAGCAGCGTGCTTATGGCTGACTAGTCATTGAATGCACACAAATACTCTAGTGCTGAGAGAAGAGAGGGACAGGCAGGTACTCGGTGTTGCTGAGGAGACCTTGGCTTTGAGGATCTCCAAGAGATGGCGGAATGCATCATTTCTAGTGCTTGTTGGTGATCGTGGGGAAGATATAATAAGATTTCTAACCGTGGTCACTATGTGGGTGGTTGCCTTGTGAATTGCGAGAATGGATGCATCATGAATCTGAATGCTTGTGAGTTATTGAGGGAAGTCCAGTCAGTAGGAGAGCTTGTGTTGAGCTGCGTAACCCACTGGGTTGCTAGGTTGTTTGATTAGGGAGAAAATGTGGCCAGAGTGTGAGATGTGTCCGAAGGTGTGTAGAGACAAGGATGTGGAATGAATGCTTTTACCTTGTGATTGTGTTGTTCGGTTTATTTAAAGGTGGACGAGGGTGGCTGTGAAGGCGGATTGGGCTCTACTGCTTTTGTCCATCCAACGTGCTTGCCCAAGAGCCTGCCGCTCGTGACCCTCTGTGTGGCTGCTGATCTCTCTCTATAGCACCGACCCTTATAGCTTAGCTAGAGTTTGGCCAATCATAAGAGTGCGGTAGTTCCCAGTGTCCATGGAATCGCCTACCTTGCGTATCAGTACTATGGCGGTCGCTCCAAGTAGGTAGGAAGCCATGGCATACGGTATCTCATGTGCGAAGTGCTCGGTGCGTAGTCCCTCATGATTTGGTGATCTCCGGTTGTGAAGCCGGAGAAGAGCAGCCCTTACATTCTGTGCAGTAAACAAGTCACACGTAGTGGATCTAGGCATAGAGGACATATCAGGTGGTGCCTGACCCGGGACATCATAGAGAGAGCATGCATACGTATGCTAGAATGCTTGACCAGTGATGGGGATGGGCGACTTCCCCTCCGACAAGAGTCCCCATCTTGTAGTAGGATCTCCATTGTGAAAGGATCCAATCACCTCATCCATCTTGTGTATGAGGAAAGCTTGCTTCTTACGTCGTGTCACTTGGCGTGAGATCTGCTGTACCTGTGGTAAGTGCTCGCTCCCGTGTGAGGTGGGCTCTCATCTCTCTGCAGTCATCGTCAAACCAGGGGTTCTGGGGCATCTTCCGATCTGGGACACGTGCAGATCGAGTCATGGAAAAGGATTTGGTGGCAACATCCTGTATCACTGAGACAATGGTGTCTGATGCGTGTGCGAGGTCCATGCCCTCTCCAAGTAAGATTGGAAGCTTAGAAGCCAGGTGACTCACCTATACCGGGTCAAGAGCACTGTCAAAATGAATCTGAACGTGTGTGGGCGGCGGGGGGCCCTCCTCATGGTTGGCATGGTGGTCGAGATGCAAAAGGCAAGGTATGAGGGGTCAGCCCCGAGTGGAGGAGGAGGCACCATAAAATCGTGTATCCGTGGGGCAAAGGCTAGTGGACCCAATAGGTAATCCACTGTACTTCTCCCTCCGCCGTGTGGGAAACAAGTGAGCCCACTCGATGATGGCCATCTTCATATCCGGCTATATATGATCAAGTCATGCATAGCTCCCAACTTGAGTAAATGCCTCCCATATGCTGTCTCTGGTGCATTTGCATCTGCCGACTGCCTCACGATCCCCGGTTCTGCTGCATCCATCTCCAATATCCTCATCGAAATCTAGCAGTCCCACCTGTCTGTTCCCAGTACGTGCATTGAAGTCATCAAGGAGGAGAGTGTCCCCCTGTCTAGAAAGCTCTGTGATGCCCTCATGGATAGTCTCATATGGACTATGCCTATTGGTAGCGACTTCCCGCGCATAGGATGATGTATCTGAGAGAAAGAAAGAAAGAAATAAAGTTTATTAAAGTCTTTGGAAGACCGATGGGTCTATGAGACTGTGAAAAACCTGGTACAAACGAGTTGTGAGGATGGAGCTACTAAATGAGCATCCACACCAATGCAGAATGCAAAAATGCAAAATGATAATACTAAGTATAACATAGCCATGTCAGTGGTCGACTACATATCAATCTCATCATCATCATCATCATCATCATCATCATCGTCATCGTCATGATGACATCAGGGTGGATGAGGCAATGGAGGCATGAAATCAGCGATAGAGTGCTGTCGCTTGCTCACGGGTGCGGCTCTGTGACGTCTCCTGGTCATAGCTCTACGTCTAACAAGGGCCATAGTAACCCTAGTAACCCCTGTCGGTTGGGCTCCGACTCTAAATAGAGAGGGGATGTCCCCAAGTGTAATCTGCGTGTCAACCCTCTGCCTGAGCTGTCGGGTCACTAGCTCTGGGTCACGATCATGTCGAGGCCTCGTCTCGTGGGTGTCCATGTGATTTAGCAGGAAGAACTTAGTGATAGAGCTCTGAGAAGGATCTACTAAGGAAGAAGTTTGCTCCTATTTCCGTGATTGAAGTATCCTCTCGCGGTGCCTGACTACCTCATGGATGAAGCCCGCCAAACATCTCTGGTTTGGGTAGCAGAGGAATCGGGACAAAACCCCAAAGCTATGTCTGAAGAGACGCCCTCGGATCTCATAGTAAACAGGGCACGTGAAGATGAAGTGCGTCTCCGTTCTCAACCTCCTGCATGTCATATAATGTGCATATGTGCCTCTTCTTGGGTAGGCTCTCTGCTCTGCCGCTCTCGATACAAAGTCTATGTGGAGAGACCCATAACTGCCCAATAGAGATCCTTAGTGAGTGGGGTAGGTGGGTCTGTGTATATCCTGGTGGGTCAATGAAACCCTCCTCTATGATGTGCAAGCAGTGATCTCTGTAGAAGCTGAGCTTCTCTGGGAGTTCGCTCGGTCCCAACCAAGTCTGGAATGTGTGTAGCTGCAGAGATCCTCACGGATTACCTGGTTGACCGCGTGTGACAGGAGGGGAGAAAACGGAGCGTCCATATTGTACTGGAAGGGAGGGAGTCTATCCATGTGGAGCCCTAGTCGCTCAAACCATCTCTCAATGCGTGCATACTAGCATCTTTGGTCCCCCCCTGCCGAAAGTGCCATAGAGGGCACTGCTAACCAAGGTAGTGTGCTGCGTCCATAAGTGTAATCCCTGTACTCCCTGACTCAGTGCAGATACGTGATGGCCTGAAATGCAGCATCTAGCTGTAATGGGGATGACCCAAACTCAGCCTGAATGATCTGGTGAGGAATGGATGTGAAACCGGCCTCTAATCACTCAGAGGGCAGTGGAACTAAACCTTTAATCACTTCAGCACTTATTTATAGCTCACAAAGCATATATCACAACCATTAACCATAGCATGATCACCATTTGGCATTAACCCATTTGTTCACAAACAAAACCACTGAAAAAGGGATGGAGGCTAGAATGCCCCTGCTCAACAAACATAGACAAGTGCACCCGATTGGCCCCAAACACCGTGGCACCCCTTTCGGTATTTCTTTATATTTCATAGTGAAATGATTACAAGTTGCATCTGGGAGACCTTCGTTGCAACTGAGCACACAGCCCCAATTCACTAAGCTTTTGCAAGGCTTTCAAGCATAGAACTGATGGAAATGGGGAGAAGGTAAGAGACACATGACTGGAGACGAGTTGAGGCACGAAATGATGTAGATTGATTGATTATCACAGCAAGTACATAGCCTCTTTTATAGGCTGGGCAAGCCTTACAGACACCTCATAGATGAGGTCACACACAAGAGAATCTAGATCCTATAATCTAGGTGAGGAATCACATGAGGTGGCACAAGTGGCCTCAAGACTCTTCACACTCACACAACTGTAGGACATTCCTAAGACTCAAGGACCACACACACTAGGACTCCGATTCCAACAAACCCCCCCTCGGAGCTAGGGTGAGAGACCATGACATCATCCAGACTGTGCATCCCAGGCAATCTCAGAGGCTAACAGCTGAGCATAATTCATAGGTTGAACCAAGCACTCTCATGGCTTAGGTGTCAACATGATCAGAGACTCAAATCTGAGCATGGATGCATGACCAACTCATAGGTCTAGGGAGTACACCAACATCTTGGAACTCGGCCAGGCCTGATAAAGGAAAGACATAACAACCCCCCCTGTCTCCTAACTGGGTACATGGAAGTAAGTGGAGCCTTTTATAGGACAAAAATGACAAATTATTACAACATTTTAGGGGGACTACCCAAGGCAGAGTACCTAACACACATGACTCTAGAAAGCCCACTCTTCATCTATCACCTCATGGAGGGATAGACCAGAAATAGCAGCAGTGCAGGCTTGTTCCTCAGGTCCAAAAGGTCCAAAAGGTGTAGCTTCATCGTCTTCGTCCTCGCTCTGCTCCGCAACCAAACTCTCTAATTTTTTCCAAACGTCATTTGTAGTCTTATCAAAATCCACATGGTGGATAAGGTTGTCAGCTAAAGCTAGGCCAATGATAGCCATTGCTTTATCATTTTGAATCTCCCACCAACTGATGCTATCATCATCACTTTGGGGTTTTGGCTCCTTGCCATTGGTGATATTCCATAGCCCTTCTCGTATAAGAAGAAGCTGGATTTTCGTCTGCCAAGTTGGGAAATGGCTCCCTGAGAATTTCTTGATGAGCGAGGAGTTTTTTATGCTATCCATTGGTGGGAAGGTCTTAGTTGTTATTACAGCCAGTGTCTAAATCCCTTACAATGTTTACTCAGATTTCAAAAAGGGCCCAAATTTTACATGGTAGAAGCTTCAATTATGGCAAAGGAAGACATAGAACAGAAAAGCCCTAAATTTTAGGGTTAGGGTTACTGCAAAAATTAGGGTTTGCAGAAAATTGGGGCTTTTTAAAATTTCCTAAAGCATAGTGTTCTAGCAACACTAGGGGAGCTTCAGATCATAAAAGCCCCCAAAAATGAGGCAAAAATCTTACAAAATATCTCAGACGGACTGTCTGCTGGTCGATGGAGCTCATGTGGAGATGCGAACGAAGAAGACCAACTCAGATCTGTTGATGGCCGCAGCCCTCAGAACGTCAGTCGTCAAGTCAGCTCCATGGCTGGCGCCGTCGCAGGTCCAGTTGCGTGGGAGCAGCAGGTTTGGTCGGAGCAGCAGGTGTTCATGTCGGGTTCACCATGGCGCAGCGTAACGTGGAGATTTCGAGGCTGTTTGGTAGGCGTAGAGCAGAAGCGGGAGCAGCAGCGTGGAGATCAAGTCGTACGGCGCCACAGCAGCAGCATCAGCGTGGACAACGTGGAGATGGCGGGCAGCAACGTAGATGGCGAGCAGCTTCTCTTTCCGGCCACCCTCTACCTCAAGGAGGAAGCGACATGGTAGAGCAAAGGCTTTCAGGCGCAGAGATTAGCGTAGGTAAGTTCTGACGAACGGGTAGCGGCAAACAGGGCAGCAGCAAAAGTCATGATCAGCAAATTGCGAGGGAGGCGACTGCTTTAATCTGTTGCTGGTTGGCAGCTTCTCCAAATCTGGTGGGCGTGGAAGATAGGCGGAAGAGTGGCGCAGCAGAAATTCGCAGGATGGCGCCGCAGAAGAGTGGCGCAGCAGAAGCGGGAATTGCAGGCGAAATATACTTCAGCAAAGGGGCGGAAGTTTTCACAGCAGCAAACTGCAGCAGCTCCATGTCTTCATTTTCTTCATGCTTCAAGTCTCCATGTTGGGGAAGCTCCAATGCCGGTGGTGAGGGTAAGGCTCTGTCAGGGAAGACCTGGTCTGATACCAATTGATGGAAATGGGGAGAAGGTGAGAGACACATGACTGGAGACGAGTTGAGGCACGAAATGATGTAGATTGATTGATTATCACAGCAAGTACATAGCCTCTTTTATAGGCTGGGCAAGCCTTACAGACACCTCATAGATGAGGTCACACACGAGAATCTAGATCCTATAATCTAGGTGAGGGAATGCACAAGTGGCCTCAAGACTCTTCACACTCACACAACTGTAGGACATTCCTAAGACTCTAGGACCACACACACTAGGACTCCGATTCCAACAAGAACACCATCACATAAATGCACTTAACCCATAGGCTCAATCCAAAGGCATTCTCTTTTCTGAGTACAATTCCATTGGCTGTCCAGATGCAATCACACTGCACCCCAGCTGCACTCTCTTTGAGTGGTTTCCAGATGGCATTCACAAAGCTTTTCAAAGCTTCAAAATAAAATCAGCAAAGTACCCAACCAAAGAATGACTCATGTAGCATTGCCTGGGCACGTGTGAACCAAGAAAGAGGTGGCACACGAGGCCAACCAACAGCTTATGGCAAAAAGAAATTGCAGCAGCAAAATCACAACTCACCAAGCCCTGAAAACTCGAATCAAGTCCTCAATTGCCAAGAGGACATAGTAGCCAATGCCCAATTGTATTCTCAGCCAAAGAGGAGTGCAAAGGCATGAAGAAAGAGCATTTACAAGAGCCGATTAGTAAGAATTCCACTAAAAAATGCGAAAAGAAGCACTTCTGTCGCGAAGAAGTGGGAGTTCTTGGGCTCAAAAGAAGCGTGCTTCAGAGAGGAATGCATTGAGAAGGTTTTGGGGAAGTTTCATCGCCGGAAAGTTCTCCAGAACTGAGAAAAACCAGTCAAGCAGCGCGTGGGACCACTCGAAATTGAACAGAAAGCTGTAGCTTTGCAAGAGGAGAGGCCCAGGAGGCTGTGGAAGCAAAAAGGTCTAGAAAAAGCCACTTTTGCAAATTCGATCAGCAAAAGAAGTGTTCAGCTCTGCCCGTTCTACCAAACGCACGGAGGAAAAAGCATATCACTACGAAGGGGAGGCAGATGGAAAGCAATCGGGCCAAACGGAAGTCGAGGAATCCAAACGGGTGAAGAGTTATGAAGAAAAACGGACTTCAGCTGAAGGAGGCTGAAAAACCAGTCCAAAATCTCAACAAAGGGAGAAGATGAGAGAGAAAAGCACACATGTGAAGTTTAGAAGGCCCAGGAAGGTCCAGGAATGGCAAAGGAGCATGTAGAAGGCACTAGAGCCACCTGGAACTCTAGGGGGGCCACTGAAGGTACATGGCCCTCTAGGGGGCCCATTAAAAATGCCACGTCATTATTTTCCAACAACCACTCTTTTAATTCCTTTGAATGCCTTTGGGCCTACATTAAAGTACTTAGAATTTTACGCCCCTGTGACAAGACGGCTTACCGCTAATCATCCGTGATAGCATGAGAACCAGTAGCCGCTCCACATGAGCCCACTCTGTATCCGACAAGTCTGGCCCTCAGCAAGGGTTGCCATACATGCACGTTGGGCGAACCAAGGAGTCAAAAAGCAGCCCCGTGGCTCGTGGATCTTGAAAGTGCGAGTGGAAACACTGCCTCTCTAGTCTGGCCAATGAAGTGTATCCCCCGGACTGCATCTTGGGTCTCATAGTGAAGATGGGCCCGGAGAAGACAACCCTTAGATACGTGTATGATGAAACTATCTCAACAGGTGACCCATCAAACATGAACTGCTCTTGGTGCATGATGGCTCGAGATGTATTGAAGATCGTAACCTTGGTTTTACCAAGGTTGACCTTCAAATCCTGAGAATCACAAAAACACTGTAGTACGTCAAGGTGTCTCTGGAGCCCCTCTGTTGAGGAAGACAAAAGTGCCACGTCATTTGCATACAACAATATCTGGATCAGAGTGCCAGTATGAGAGCATCCATCCCCCCTCTGTATTTGCATCACTGTCTCAAGCTCGTCAATGTAGAGGCCAAACAGGATAGGTGATAAAGGATACCCTTGTTTGACCCCAATAGTGTTCATGATCTCGTTTGTCCACCGAGACCCTGCTTGGACTCTGCCTGAGACTCTCGTAAAGTGCCATGACAACCCAAATGGTCTCCTGGTCATAACTCGAATCCTATAGGCGCCGGAGGAGGCAGGCTCTTGGGACCATATCAAATGCTTCGCGGAAATCTACAAAGCAATAGTAAACCCTTTGCTTTCGTGCCCTCGCCTCCTCGATGATACACTTGAGGGTCAAAATGTGATCCATGGTTCCATGATCCCGCCAGAATCCAGCTTGTCCTCACTCCCCCCTTAGTGAAGAGGGTGCAGGATGTGGGGCATGGAATATGTGAGAGGTCAGGGACTGGCTGGTTTGGGATCCCATATAGTGTGTGTGCATAGTTATGCCAGACCTGAGTGTCAGTGAGTGGTGAGGGGGACCGTCTCTCTAGAAATCTCCGCCAAAAGTCCTTAGAGTTGTTACTAAACAAAATGTTTAGTAGTTCCTCCTCGTTTCGAAATGAAATCTAGTTTCTTTCTACGTACCAGTCGACGATACTCGCGTAGCGTCTTTGGTTCGCTTAGAAGATTGTTTTTGGCTTCCAATCTGAGCTGACGGCGTAAAGCCTTGCACTCATCATCGTATCAGCTATTACAAGGTACGGTCCCGGGTCGTGGTGGGCAGGTGGAGCGAGTGGTGTGAGGGAAAGCGTGAAGGGCAGCTTCGTGTAGTGAGCGGGTGATTAGGGCAGTGCGGTCCTCTAATAGGGGTATGGAGTCAGTATAAGCGATAAGTATGTACAGACGGCCCGAGTAAATAGGTGAGTGATCGCGATCGAAGCGTATGTCATGATAGGTGGAGCAAGAAATCAGTGGGGTGGAAGGTGATGTGCGACGGGTGTGGAAATACTAAAGAATAGGTAGGTATGATCAGCTCTTGGGGGGAGAGGTGCCACACTAAAATCAGTGATGCGACGCTAGAGCCTCCCCCATGTGGAAAGCATGTGGGACCACTTGAGGCGGGCCATCTATCAAGACCATTATAAATAATAAGATCATGCATCCTGCCGAGATCCAATAGGGCCTGCTCGTAAGATGCGACTGGACCTCGTCTGTCAGTCGAAAATCGTAGCATACTTGCTCCCTCAAATGACAATCCTCAGTGCATGTGAGACTCCTCTATCCTCGAGATATTGGGGTCTGATGATGAATCCCTTCTCCGACACTCTCAGGAAGTGGCCGTGATAGAATCGGATCTTGGTGGGGAACTCTTGGTCCCCTCCCCAAGTCCGAGATGTGTGGAGTTGGAGGAGATCTAACTGTATGATACGGTTGATCGCATCTCGTGGGATGAACTCAAGAGGTGCGTCCATGCTGTATTGAAAGGGAGGAAGTCTGTCCATTTGGATACCATGCATAGTCAAGTGTGTTTTGAAAAGGACAGCTACTCCTCCAGAGCCTCGCACCCCACTATCTCTCCTCATTTCTTTCCTATGAGTAGACTCCTAGGTGTACCCTGTCACTGTGGACAGCTCTCTCTCTGGGCTCTCATGGTGTGTGTGTTGGGGGGGGGGGGGTGGGTTTGTTTGGGAGGGGGGATCGATTTTGTGCCTGGCCAAAACCTTGGAAAACACATTTTTAGCACTATTCTAATCCGTACGTTGCTAATCCGTACTCCGTACACTATTGGCCGACTTTGGCTGTGGTTGGCCTCAAGGATGGTCTCAAGGAGGAGGAGGATGGCACTGATGTAGATGATGGTAAGGATGAGGATGAGCAAGAGAATGAGGATGAGGATGCAGGCTGCAGCTTGAGGCTTGAGCCTCATCGGTTGTGAATTGTCGTGATGCATTTCAATTTTCAGATTTATTTCCAGGCTATTGTAGGATCGATAGGCAAAGAGAGAGTGCAGGTTGCAAAGAGTCGATAGAGTCTGTCATGTCAAAATCTAGGATAATGAAAAATAGGAGTACAAGGTTCTTGTACCTAGACCTAGGACTAAGTGTCCTAGGTGTCACATAGGACTAAGTGTCCTATGTGGCCTAAAAGGCACTAACACAACAAGTGCCTACATTTATGCCTACAAGGCACATACCATGGCCTATAGGGCATCACTAGAACCACCAGAAGATGGCCTACAAACCCCCCTCCATGGGATGGGCTGAAGTACTCTGGAAACGTCTCAGAATACCTGGTATTTTATGGTCATGCTGGCGCATGTTCATCCAAAAGAATATAGCCACTTATGAATGTACAAGGGATGTCAGATCATGTGACAAAGGGAACCAAGTGTAAAGCCTATCGAAAGATTTCGAACTTGGGACGAGGAAGTGCCTTTGTAAACATATTTGCTATGTTGTCCTCTGTGGGAAGATAGGACAACTCTATGTCTCCTGTTGACAACCGCTCCCGAACATAATGATAGTGAACTTCAATATGCTTGGTACACGCCTGAAACAGTGGGTTACGCGCAATGGCCAAAGCACTCTGGCTGTCAGTGTAGACAATAGTGGAGGATGTCTGGCGAATACCAAGATCTGTAAGTAACTGTCGAAGCCAAACACACTCTACTGTAGTAAATCGATGCATCTTACCCAAAAGACAACCCTCACACACATGTTTGGAAACCGTGTGAGTTTGAGGTACATCATTTGCCATGTGCTGTGAATGTAGCTTTGCAAGAGCTCTATAATTGAGATGGCCCATTCTCTCATGAAAGTGCAGCTGAACGATGATCAAGGTGATAAAGCCCTTTTTGCAAAGTGCCAGTGAGAACTATGGCATTATCATCACGAAGATGAAACAATATTCCACAAATGCTTTGCAACAAGAATATGTTTCATGAGATAAGACCACATTGGATAGTTGGTGCCATCCAACTTATCATCTTCACGAAGAACTCCAAATAAATCTTGATTGTTCCCCGCCATAGCAAATGTGATACCTTGAAAAAAAAACCCTAAAAACCCAAAAGCCTCAAGGCTATCACTGCAAAAAGCTGACTGTCCAAAAATGACAGCAAATATCTGCAAATTTCTGACCCAAATCAAAAGGCAAATGCAGATCTGACCCAAATGTGACTGTGACAGGCAATGTTCACTGCAAAAAATAGCAAATCTGGCAAAAGCCCCAAATTTATTGAGGGCAAATAGGCCAAAAAAGGGCAAATGTAGAAAAGCCCTAAATTTTGCTGAAATTTTGGCAAATGTGAACCAATGTATGCAAATCTGACTGAATGTCCTGCAAAAGTGACTGAATGTCCTGCAAAATGACTCAATGTCCAGCAAAATGTGACTCAATGTCCTGCAAAATGTGACTCAATGTCCTACAACTTGACCCAATGTACTGCAATAATAAAGAGATTGCACACCAAGTCCCAAAAACTCGAGTGTTCTTGTAAGAAGTTGCAACTAGAGGAAATGAGAGGTATTGAAAACCCCAAATCTGCCAATGTCTTGCAAAAGCCCCAACACTGCAAATACCCGTACGGAATACATCAGGTATATTGTACGGAACAGTTGCAAGTACGATTGTACGGATGTACGGCACAAGTAGAACGTAGGTACGGCACACGTACGTGGCTGTATGAAATGCAGGTACAGAGCATAGTATAAAGCAAGTACGGAACAAGTACGTATATGATACGGGACAGTTACGGTGAACATCGTACGACTGTACGAAAAAGTACAGAGTCAACATACGTCTGCTGTACGGCGATGCAGATACGTGATTGTACGTCGCAGGTACAGTACGGACCATTGTACGGCGTAGGTACAGCCTTGCACGACAAGTGTACAAACCAGTTGCAGCACCTTCCGTACGCAGGTACGTACGTACGACGATGCAGGTACAATCCTGTACGAGTGAAGGTACAGGCGTACGATGGCGCAGGTACTGTTGTACAATAGCACGTGAACAGTAGGTACGATGCTGAGGATCTCAGGTACGATGCTGAGCAGACGTACACAATGTGTGGTAAGAAGGTGGCTTGAAGCCTGGGCCATAGTTAGCAATGCAATTTCATGCAGCTCTCATATCATCATTATCGACCATACTTAGAGGATATCCTGATCGCAAGATTGATGTACCAAGTACATACTATGCATTCTCCAAGTCTTGAACCCGGATGCTCTCGACTATGGCGGGTTGCCTCAAGTTAGGAGTAGCAGTTGCCAATCTAGCTTCACGAGCCATAGGAGTTATGGCATGGGAGCCTGCAACACTAGTACTTCCATCACTGTGTATGCTCACAGACTCTAATCCACTTATACCTTGACTTTACCAAATTGATCTTCTTCGTATTTTTCCAGAAGCTTGCATCTTCTGTGTCAAGGTGCGAGCTGCCCTGCTGCAGCAGCTCCTGGGGCCGCACAATATACCGTACGGTTGTACGGCGTAGGTACAAAGAGCAGTACGGATGAGAGGAGCGGGTGTAGGAGACGAATCTAAACGTGGCTCTGATACCACTGTAGGATCGATAGGCAAAGAGAGAGTGTAGGTTGCAAAGAGTTGATAGAGTCTGTCACGTCAAAATTTAGGATAATGAAAAATAGGAGTACAAGGTACTTGTACCTAGACCTAGGACTAAGTGTCCTAGGTGTCACATAGGACTAAGTGTCCTATGTGGCCTAAAAGGCACTAACACAACAAGTGCCTACATTTATGCCTACAAGGCACATACCATGGCCTATAGGGCATCACTAGAACCACCAGAAGATGGCCTACAGCTGTGGTAGCCTTTTCTTCTATGATGTTTTTGCCTTTGATGTTTGGGTGTAGTACCTACTTCCAAGTTTCTACTACCTACTACCTTTGATGATGATGTTTGGTGTAGTATTGATCTATCATTGACGTTATGTATCATAATCCAGATTCCAGATGACTCTGGTCTCTGGAGGGCCGAGGTTGGACTCTTTGAACTTTCATGAATCATGACTTTAATATTAGTACAAGTTTGAAGTTTGAAGTTTCAATTTGAAAGTTTGTAGCTCTATGTCAATGTAATGTGTACAATGTATATCTTTCTAAATGTTTTTGAGTAAAATTAGGGAACCATACTCCTCAATCATACTTCCATACTCGTATGACGTATGCGTATGCTAACGTATGGAAAAAACTATGATTAGGAGGCCAACTTGTGTCTCTTCTTCCTCACAAATCGCATCACCAGTCACAAAAAACATCATCTTATCACCTCCAAAATCAAATGCCACTCTTGCCTCAACCTGACCCCTTCCTCTCCAACGATATGACGAATCACTCTTCCTAACAGGCACCAATTCAACTAGGGGACACATTCCCACACATGGAGATCACTCCTTTCCTACTTGCTAGCGAAAACTGAGCAGTTCCTAGCCAAAGTAGTGCAAAAACAATAAGATGCAAACAGAAGTCGCTATCTCCTTCAGAAATTTGCGATCTAGGAGCGGTTGTGATACCAACTGACACGACTGTGATTGCTCCTGGGAATCCAGACCTGCACACAAGCACAAACAACCGATCATAGAACCACAAAGAGAGGGGCATGCATGCTCACCACCCAACCATAGACTAGGGCCCGTAGCATCCCCCCAAGCCACAGGCTAGGCTGTTGGCATGAACATCTACATCCATCCAATCCACAACCTCTTGGTGTCAGGCGCATATGCACATTATGTGACATACAGGAGGTCGAGTTGGAGGAACTGAAACCGGCCTCTAATCACTCAGAGGGCAGTGGAACCAAACCTTTAATCACTTCAGCACTTATTTACAGCTCACAAAGCATATATCACAACCATTAACCATTGCATGATCACCATTTGGCATTTACCCATTTGTTCACAAACAAAACCACTGAAAAAGGGATGGAGGCTAGAATGCCCCTGCTCAACAGACATAGACAAGTGCACCCGATTGGCCCCAAACACCGTGGCGCCCCTTTCGGTATTTCTTTATATTTCACAGTGAAATGATTACAAGTTGCATCTGGGAGACCTTCCCTGCAACTGAGCACGCAGCCCCAATTCACTAAGCCTTCGCAAGGCTTTCAAGCATAGAACACCATCACATAAGTGCACTTAACCCATAGGCTCAACCCAAAGGCATTCTCTTTTCCGAGTGCAATTCCATTGGCTGTCCAGATGCAATCACATTGCACCCCAGCTGCACTCTCTTTGAGTGGTTTCCAGATGGCATTCACAAAGCTTTTCAAAGCTCCAAAATAAAATCAGCAAAGTACCCAACCAAAGAATGACTCATGTAGCACTGCCTGGGCACCTGTGAGCCAAGAAAGAGGCGGCACACGATGCCAACCAATAGCTTATGGCAAAAAGAAATTGCAATAGCAAAATCACAACTCATCAAGCCCTGAAAACTCGAACCAAGTCCTCAATCGCCAAGAGGACATAGTAGCCAATGCCCAATTGCATTCTCAGCCAAAGAGGAGTGCAAAGGCATGAAGAAAGAGCATTTACAAGAACCGACCAGCAAGAATTCCACTGAAAAATGCGAAAAGAAGCACTTCTGTCGCGAAGAAGTGGGAGTTCTTGGGCTCAAAAGAAGCGTGCTTCAGAGAGGAATGCATTGAGAAGGTTTTGGAGAAGTTTCATCGCCGGAAAGTCCTCCAAAACTAAGAAAAACCAGTCAACTAGCGCGTCGGACCACTCGAAATTCAACAGAAAGCTGTAGCTTTGCAAGAGGAGAGGCCCAGGAGGCGGTAGAAGAAAAAAGGTCCAGAAAAAGCCACTTTTGCAAATTCGACCAGCAAAAGAAGTGCTCAGCTTTGCCCGTTCTACCAAACGCACGGAGGGAAAAGCATATCACTACGAAGGGGAGGCAGAGGGGAAGCCATCGGGCCAAACGGAAGTCGAGGAATCCAAACGGGTGAGGAGTTATGAAGAAAAACGGAATTCAGCTGAAGGAGGCTGAAAAACCAGTCCAAAATCTCAACAAAGGGAGAAGATGAGAGAGAAAACCACACATGTGAAGTTTAGAAGGCCCAGGAAGGTGCAGGAATGGCAAAGGAGCATGTAGAAGGCACTAGAGCCACCTGGAACTCTAGGGGGGCCACTGAAGGTACATGGCCCTTTAGGGGGCCCATTAAAAATGCCACGTCATCATTTCCCAACAACCACTCTTTTAATTCCTTGGAATGCCTTTGGGCCTAGGGATTAATTACGCTTATGTGCTAGGCACCATGTCGCGTTTAATTACACATTATTAAGCCCACGCTTGGACTTTTAAAACCAAAGTTGTCACGGTCTTGTAGTACATTAAAGTACCTAGAATTTCACGCCCCCGTGACATACCCCTCTCTTGAAACAGCAAACCACAGTTTGCTGCCCCAAAACACAGGAGCGAGCATGAAATATAGCATAAAAGAGTATACAAGAAAGCCGCAGCTATAGTATACAGAGATGGTGAAAATATGGCTAGGAGAGGCATGCATCCATCCATATATACTGCTCAAAATCTATGTGATCCTCGGCGATCAATAGTCAAGATGCATCAATATCATGAAGTCTCACAGCAGAAATACTGTCAGCTCAGCATCTTGGATGAAACATACAGTGTCATCAAGCGACCTCATGAAATCATAGTGAGCCCGTCTGTACTGAGGGAGTGGAGGTGCTACCCCCCTCTCGAACATCAGGTAATGCTCCAGACGCTCACTCTGCTGAACTACCTGTAGGAGCCCGGATCGCAGTCGGCTCTAATTGGAAAGCATCAAGGTAAAGCTGCAATATCCCAGGTGCATCTGCCAGTTCACCTTCCTCAATCCATTTCGCATCAAGTGATGGGTAATTTTGAAACTTTACCAAGTAGCGACGGATAACTTTACCCTTGAGCTTTCTATCTCTGTGTGCCAGAATCTGCTCTGGGACCAGAAGTTCATCCTGTTCTTCCACTTCAGGCTGCACCTCATCAGGTACATCCTCGGGAATATCTCCATGATATTGCTTTAATAAGCTCACATGAAAGGCATTATGTATCTTCCAATGCATAGGCAACTTCAGCCTGTAAGCTACCTCGTTTATCTTTTTAGAAACCTGGAAAGGACCATAGTAACGCATGTTCAGCTTTGTGTACAACCTTTCCTTGCCTTTCTTATTTTTCAGCCTTGCCTTTTGAAAACGCAGCAAAACCCAATCACCTTCTGTGAATACCAATTCCCTGCGGTGCTTATCTGCTGCTCTTTTCTGCTTGTCTTGACTTCTTTGCAAGGCATATTTGATCTTCTTGTAAGCCTCTTCAAGGCTTTCCACAAAACGATCAGCTTCGAAGATTTTCTCTTTTGTATGCAAAATGGGAGGTATCTTCCTGGCGCCTTCCACTATTTCAAAAGGTGCTTTACCTGTGGATGTGTGCACCGTATTATTGTAAGCATATTCTAGCAAAGGCAAATAATGCTCCCATTTGCTTTTGTGGTCTGAGACATAGCATTTAAACATATCCAAGGTGGTAGAGTTTTCCTGCTCCGATTGTCCATCAGACTGAGGGTGAAAAGATGACGAAAAATTCAGCGTAGTGCCCATATTTTCAAACAGTCCTCTCCAAAAGAGGCTGGTCATCCTCAGATCTCTATCACTGATTATGGATTCAGGCATCCCATGATACTTGAAGACATGCTGCAAAAACAATTTGGCCATTTGATCTGCTGTAATTTTCTTTCTTACTGGCACAAAGTGGGCTTGTTTGCTAAACCTGCAAATTATTGTCCACAATCCATCATGTCCAGTAGGAGTACGTGGAAGATTAAACACAAAATCCATAGCTATGCTTTGCCATGGTCTATCCGGAATTGGCAAAGGGTGTAACAACCCAGGTGCCTTCTGCCTGTCAAACTTTACTTTCTGACAAACCATGCATGTTCTCACATATTCTTCCACATCTTTCCTCAAAGATGGCCAATAAAAGTATTGCTCCACTGCTGTAATTGTTGCTGTAATTCCCCTATGTCCTGCATATGGAGGAGCATGACTTTCCATTATGACTTTCTGTCGCATCTGATCAGTGACACAGAGTCGTCCATGCATCAAAATGAAACCCTCTTTCAACATATAGTGATCATGCCTTTGACCATCAGAAAGCTGTTCATAAATAGTTGAAAAATCAGCATCATTAACATACTGATCTTTCATCACATCTAACACATTGTTGTAAGCAATGCTCACTGCTGAAACACTGGGTTTCTTGGAGACTGCTTCAGGCTGTGGTTTCCTGGAAAGTGCATCAGCCACGACATTTTTGTTACCCGGCACATGTACAATTTGAAAATGAAACATTGAGAGGAAGTTAGCCCATCTCATGTGCTTTTCAGATAATTTTCTCTGCGTGAGAAAATATCTAAGTGACTGATGATCAGTTTGCACATAAAAATCAGCTCCAAGAAGGTAATGTTTCCATGGGGTCAAAGCATGTATCACTGCTAACATTTCCTTCTCGTATGTCTGCAAGTACAATTCAGCATCTTTGAGAACTCTACTTTCATATGCAACCACTCTGCCATCCTGCAACAAAGTGCCTCCTATGCTGTTCCCACATGCATCACAAGTTACAGCAAAGGGTTTTGCAAGATCTGGCAAGATAATAACGGGTTCAGAACACAATTTTTGCTTCAGCTCTTCAAAAGCTGCATTTTCCTTTGGTCCCCACCGAAACGGTACAGCTTTCTTTTGTAAAGCATGCAAGGGAGAAGAAATTTTTGCAAAGTACTTTATAAACCTCCAATAGTATGAACACAACCCAAGAAAGCTTCTGACTTCATGCAGATTTTTCAAAATTGGCCAACTCCTTATGGCCTCAACTTTTGCAGGATCCATCTTGACTCCATCCTTTGACACTATATGTTTCCTGTGCTCCTGCTCATTTTTAGAGAACACAATGATGTCATCGAAGAAAGTGCCCACAAACTTTCTGTGTGCTCTAAAAATTCTGTCCATCGTTCTATTGAAAGTGGCAGGTGCATTAGTCAAACCAAAAGGCATCACAAGGAACTCATATAAGCCAAATGAAGTGCGGAAGGCAGTCTTGTAGACATCTTCAGGCCGTATCCTTATCTGATGGTATCCACTTTTAAGGTCAATACGACTGAACATTGAGGAACCTTCCAACCGATCCAATATATCATCAATGCGTGGAATTGGAAAACGGTTCTTAATTGTGACTTTATTCAAAGCACTATAATCAATACACATTCTCCAACTGCCATCCTTCTTTTGCACAAGCAACACAGGGGAACAGTAAGGAGAATTACTTGGTTGTATTAATTCCTTTTCCAAGAGTTCCTTCACTTGTGACATTCTCTCTTCCTGTTGTGCCTTACTGACACGATAGGGAGGTATATTAGGCGGTGAGCTTCCTGGAATTATATCAATTTGATGATCCTCGGGCCTCTTGGGAGGTAATTCTTGAGGAAGTGCATCTGAGAAACAATCCTGAAAATCTGAAATAAAAGCAGCCCTTTCTCTATCTAAAGCAGAAAGAGTAGAGCCTTCCTGAACTGGTTGGCTGTCCTCTTTGACAAAAATCAAGTACGCTGAAATATGACGCTTTATTACATTGGAAATACAAGAAGCTGAAACTATAGGGATGGACTCCCCTTTCAACTTTACATCAAGTACATGATTTTTGCCTCTATGAGTTAAAGAAATCTTCTTGTTTCTCATCTGCACATCAGCCCCCACCTTGTACATCCAAGGCATCCCAAGCAAAGCATCACACTCTGGCAAAGGCATAATGTAGAAGTCCTCTGCATCCTGATATCCCTGGATATGCATCCTCAACTTGCCAATGATAGGAGTGACAGGTGTGTTGAGTTCAGGGTTGGCCATATCACACATGCCGGATGGCCCCATTTCCTCAGGCTCAATGCCAAGCCTTCCTGCCATATCAGGAGTTATGAAATTTGCCTTTGCCTCACAATCAAAGAAAAACAAATAATTCTGATTTCTGATTTTTCCCCATGCTCTGCACATCTCAGTCTTTTTCATTTCCTCTTCATCATGTGCATGTGGCAAACTCCCAATCACATCTGGAAGAAGTCCTGCAGAAGGTTTAGGCTTTTTGCCCTTCCGATCAGCCTGTTTATCACCATTCTTATCATCATCTGACCTGTCTCTTTTCTTGAATGGGCAATCATAAGAGCGGTGTCCCTCTCCTTTGCATATAAAACATTTGTTTTGCTCCATGAGTGACTTTTTCTCTTCATCAGATAACTTGGTACGGGGCTGTTTATTAGGCTGTCCACGCCTTTGACCAGCTTTGAATTGGGCTTTTCCTCCCTTTTGAAACGGTCGTTTGCCATAATTTTTATTTTCAGATTTGATGTCCTTATCCTGGTGTTTGGCAGCCCGTTTGTTGTCTTCTTTCTTGCTGTCCATAAAGCCCAAATTCTTCTCCTGCATCCATGCATATGCTGTCCTTGCATTCTCAATTAATTGAGTCATAGAACCCACCTTGGTTTTGATGCAATAATCACGTAGCTCACTAGGCAATTCACAACAGTACCTCTCTATTTGCTCTTTCAAAGAAACATGCCTGTAAGAGCTCAATGGCAGCAAAACATCCCAAAACCTCTGGGTGTAATCATCAAGATTCTTGCAAAGTTTGTATGACAAGTCATGCCAGTGTGAAAGTACTTCAACTTCAAAAGTTGGAGTAAGCCAAGTAGAAGAGAACACTTGCTTAAATTCCAGCCAAGTAGTAGGTGCATCTCCATGAAGCATAAGGTTGGTGTACCACTTAAGTGCATTGCCTTTCAAAAATGTGGCAACCTTCCTCATCTTGGATGCTTCTGTAAACAAACCCCCAAGAAATGCAGCATCAAACTGTCGAAGGAATGTGAGGGCTTTGTACCTGTCCTGTACTCCATTATATGTATCAAACTTGACATGAGAACCACCATCCTTAAATTCTTTATATACATTTGATATTGGCTGTCCCAAAGATGGCTGTATATTTGCAGCATTCCCTTCACTAGGGAGAGCCATGCTTGGCTGAACATTAGGCATGGGAGCATATGCTGTGGCTTGCATGCCTGGCTGCATTCCCACATTGTCATACATGACTTGTTTTCTATGCCCAATTGGCGGTGAAATCAACATAGCATCAAAGATCGAATCTGTACCAAAATATTCAGGTTGCTGCCTCAAATATGGCTGAGGTGGTTGAGCCACATTTATGGACTGCACATTATTATTTTGAGGAGTAGAAATACCCAAACCAAGGCCTTGTGCTGGCTGCTCATACTGTTGCACTGGCTGTACTTTTTGTACCTCTTTCTCAAGTGCTCTTTTGGGCGATTCCTCTCTCTTGGAAGTCACTTTCTGAGTCATTTTTGATGGCTGTCCCTCATGGGAAACTGATGCATGAGTGTGCGGTCCGCCATGAGAAGCTGATGCATGTGTGTACTCACTCTTTCCCTGCTTGTGCTTTCTTGATTTCTTCTTCTTCTTGGCATTTGTTTGCACAATCTGAGCCAAATTTTGAGTCAGCTGAGTCAAAGCAGTCACTGCACTTGCAAGCTGTGCATTCAACATAGTAGCATCATGTGACTCACTGCTAGAACTAGTATCACTGTTGAGCTCAGTTGTAGTTTCATGTGTGGCCTGCTCAAAAGGCATTTGTTGTGCTCCTTGCAGCTGTACACACTAGCTGGATCATTAAGGCTTTCCTGCCTTCTCCTTTGAGGAGTTGTGGAGCTCTCTTGCTCATGGGTACTCACCATGTTTATGGTTGTAATATTCAGCTGTCAAAAAGTGCAGCAAAGATATCCTTCCACCAAACTACCGAGGCCCACCTCTTGAGAAAGAGTGTGTGGTATCCCAGCAATGGAACCAATGAAACCGGCCTCTAATCACTCAGAGGGCAGTGGAACCAAACCTTTAATCACTTCAGCACTTATTTACAGCTCACAAAGCATATATCACAACCATTAACCATTGCATGATCACCATTTGGCATTTACCCATTTGTTCACAAACAAAACCACTGAAAAAGGGATGGAGGCTAGAATGCCCCTGCTCAACAGACATAGACAAGTGCACCCGATTGGCCCCAAACACCGTGGCGCCCCTTTCGGTATTTCTTTATATTTCACAGTGAAATGATTACAAGTTGCATCTGGGAGACCTTCCCTGCAACTGAGCACGCAGCCCCAATTCACTAAGCCTTCGCAAGGCTTTCAAGCATAGAACACCATCACATAAGTGCACTTAACCCATAGGCTCAACCCAAAGGCATTCTCTTTTCCGAGTGCAATTCCATTGGCTGTCCAGATGCAATCACATTGCACCCCAGCTGCACTCTCTTTGAGTGGTTTCCAGATGGCATTCACAAAGCTTTTCAAAGCTCCAAAATAAAATCAGCAAAGTACCCAACCAAAGAATGACTCATGTAGCACTGCCTGGGCACCTGTGAGCCAAGAAAGAGGCAGCACACGATGCCAACCAATAGCTTATGGCAAAAAGAAATTGCAATAGTAAAATCACAACTCACCAAGCCCTAAAAACTCGAACCAAGTCCTCAATCGCCAAGAGGACATAGTAGCCAATGCCCAATTGCATTCTCAGCCAAAGAGGAGTGCAAAGGCATGAAGAAAGAGCATTTACAAGAACCGACCAGCAAGAATTCCACTGAAAAATGCGAAAAGAAGCACTTCTGTCGCGAAGAAGTGGGAGTTCTTGGGCTCAAAAGAAGCGTGCTTCAGAGAGGAATGCATTGAGAAGGTTTTGGAGAAGTTTCATCGCCGGAAAGTCCTCCAAAACTGAGAAAAACCAGTCAACCAGCGCGTTGGACCACTCGAAATTCAACAGAAAGCTGTAGCTTTGCAAGAGGAGAGGCCCAGGAGGCGGTAGAAGAAAAAAAGGTCCAGAAAAAGCCACTTATGCAAATTCGACCAGCAAAAGAAGTGCTCAGCTTTGCCCGTTCTACCAAACGCACGGAGGGAAAAGCATATCACTACGAAGGGGAGGCAGAGGGGAAGCCATCGGGCCAAACGGAAGTCGAGGAATCCAAACGGGTGAGGAGTTATGAAGAAAAACGGAATTCAGCTGAAGGAGGCTGAAAAACCAGTCCAAAATCTCAACAAAAGGAGAAGATGAGAGAGAAAACCACACATGTGAAGTTTAGAAGGCCCAGGAAGGTGCAGGAATGGCAAAGGAGCATGTAGAAGGCACTAGAGCCACCTGGAACTCTAGGGGGGCCACTGAAGGTACATGGCCCTTTAGGGGGCCCATTAAAAATGCCACGTCATCATTTCCCAACAACCACTCTTTTAATTCCTTGGAATGCCTTTGGGCCTAGGGATTAATTACGCTTATGTGCTAGGCACCATGCCGCGTTTGATTACACATTATTAAGCCCACGCTTGGACTTTTAAAACCAAAGTTGTCACGGTCTTGTAGTACATTAAAGTACCTAGAATTTCACGCCCCCGTGACAGGAACATTTCATTTTCAGGTGTCAGTCTACTATGAGATCCAAGGACGCTTCTACTGCCTCTTCAGAGATTTTTGGGATGTTATCTCAGTTTCTCTCCCATCCAGACCAAAGATGCTTGGTGGCTTTCATCCGTGAAGCAGTCAGGCTGATGTTTCTTCGGGGGGCAAGCTGTCCAGATCCACAGACGATATCTTGTTGGAGGTACCGTTTCAGAGAGTCAAGAACTGGGCTTCATGGAGCATGGCTCTCTTTCACAGTGGTACTTGGATCCTGACCCACTTCTCATCGCCCTGGGCTCATGGAGGCTGTGGCTCTATGTGTCAGGCGCATATGCACATTATGTGACATACAGGAGGTGGAGTTGGAGGAACATTTCATTTTCAGGTGTCAGTCTACTATGAGATCCAAGGATGCTTCTACTGCCTCTTCAGAGAGTTCTGGAATGTTATCTCGGTTTCTCTCCCATTCAGACCAAAGATGCTTGGCGGCTTTCATCCATGAAGCAGTCAGGCTGATGTTTCTTCGGGGGTAGGCTGTCCAGATCCATAGATGATATCTTGTTGGAGGTACCGTTTCAGACAGTCAAGATAGTGGGCTTCATGGAGCATGGCTCTCTTTCACAATGGTACTTGGATCCTGACCCACTTCTCATCGCCCTAGGCTCATGGAGGCTGTGGCTCTATGGAGGTGTCCCAATTAAGTTTTTGCTGTGGGACCCTAGGGAATGGGAATGGATAGATGAAGGGCACCGAGAGAAGGGCATCCCCTTCTTTCATTACACGGTTAGTAATGCTAGGAAATTCCAGCTCAGCTGTAGGGGTTGGAGGCCTATCAGAGCTCATCATTGGGAGAACTTTTAGATTTCTGCTGATTTGCAGAAATTTTTTTGGCAGAGGCTCTGGAAATCCCACCGGAATAGAAAAATCACTCTCTTCTTTTGGCTTTCTATTCATGGTGGGATAGCAGTAAACCAATGGAGATCTAGGTTCGCAGTTGACCCTTCTTGCCCTGGTTGCCTTTCTGCTTTGGAGACAATACAGCACTGCCTTTGGGATTGCAGACAGGCGAGAATCATATGGAAGGGATTGCAAGACTTTTCAGCACTTTTGTTCGCCTACCTTTCTATATGACTTGGGGATCAGTGGCTTGGCTTACTCTTTCAGGGCCCCAGGTCTTTTTTGAGAGACTTGACTCCTCTTTGGCTCTTCACGTCCGACGACACCTTGTGGAGTCATGCTCTCTAGAGGATGTTCCGGTCACTCTCTTTAGGGCTGCTTATTCCTCAGTCGACTCTCCATGGGAGGTCTTAGCTAGCATTGCAGCATGGCACATTTGGAGAGCCAGATGCACTGAGGCTTTGGAGGGTTCTCAGGTTCACCCTTCTCAGATCTTTGGCTAGTACTTGGACAGATATGGTACACACTTTGATGGCCATTTGGACGACCATGCAGGGATCATCTCAAGCAGCCTCCTCTAGGAGAGTTACTTTTCTCAGAGATTGGAGAGACTCTCCCTTCTTTGCTGAGACTTCTACAGGGTTGAGTTGGCATTTTCAGCCTCAGCCTTGGTTTCTTTCTACCTCATTCCTCTGAGGTGTTTTTTATTACATGCTTAGCATGTTGTATTTCCGCACAGAGCTTGCTCTAGCGAGTTTCTTTCTTAATAGAAGTCTCTTTTTTGCAAAAAAAGAAAAAGAAAAAAAAAGAGGTAGTCAGGTACCGCGAGCGTCTACTTCGGCCTCGGGGATAGGAGTAGACCTCCTCCTTGGTCAGAGCTCGATCATAGAGTTCTTCCAGCCAGAGCATGTGGACCTCCATACTACGAGGTCCCAACATGATCGAGATCCACCTCCAACCACCTGCCACCATTTCAACGCCATCTTTTCCCTTTGTGGTATTCGTTCAGCTCCAGGCTTGTAGGCGCCTCCATCGCTCTGGTCTTGGCATAGCTCGTGGGCTGTTTGGACTGGCAGGCTGCTCGTCTCCTCTTGAGCTCCTCGAATTCATTTGTCAACACTACTTTCAGTAGTTCGTTAGAGAGGGCAGCCTTCAGTCGGTTCTACCCCTTCGTTCAGTTGGTGCGCCAGGCCTTTCCCCCTCCAATTGTCATCTTTGATAGGTCTTTGCAGTTCACAGCCCTCTTTCATTGGATCTTTCCTTTGCTGTTTTTTTGATGGCTTTCCCCCATGTCTGAAGGGGATGTTGATGGGGACAACTATGATGTCTATGAGGATCTGTTACTAAGGAGACTTTCAACCAATTCCTCACGGGATTGGATGAAAAGTTTGCGCTCCGGAACTCAAATTATGAGCAGTTGTTGCAGCAAATTGTTGCTATGCAGACCCAACTTTAGACTTTGACTCACATGGATGCAATGGCTTCTGTTATTGGGCCCAATATCACCCCAACTCAATTCTGAGGGGAACAAGGATTGAAAGAAAGTAGTGGATACTTGGCTTCACAAATGGCAGCTCCACTTTAACTTTCACCCCTACCCGTAGGACAAACAAATCCAGTTAGCAGTTGGATACCTGGCCGGCAAGGCCCTTCTCTGGTGGAAGGAATTGAAATCGCATACTCTATCTCTTTTGCACGGGGACACCTATCTCACGATACAGTGTGATGATATACATCCTTCTGAGGGACCTCTTGTAAATGCGTTTCAAGTTCAGAATATATTACAACAACTTCTTATGATGTGTTTCAATGTGTTTTGATCTCATTTTCTTCATTTCTTGTATATGTGTCTGATACCAATGATTTGAATTAAAGAAGTTGTTAAATGATTTTAATGAAGTATTTCCCGAACAACTACCAGTAGGCTTGCCTCAAGAACGGGCAGTAGATCATTGCATAGATTTAGTCCTTGGTTCTTAGCCTATAAGTATACCACCTTATAGGATGAGCCAGTTAGAGGAGGTCGAGTTAGCTCAACAACTTCAAGAATACTTGAAGTTGGGGTATATACACCTGAGCAAATCACCCTGGGGTGCTCCCGTTCTTTCGAGTAAGAAGAAGGATGGTTCATGGAGAATGTGTGTGGATTATAAAAGAGTGAATAAGTCATGGTTAAGAATAAGTATCATCTCCCTAGTGCTGATGACTTAATTGACAGATTGGCTATAGCAAAGTATTTCACTAAGATTGATTTACTACTGGCTACCACCAGATTTGTATGTATATGAAACACATTGAAAGGACTGCCTTTCAGACTAGGCATGGTCATTATGAGTTCCTTGTATTGCTTTTGGGATTGACCATGGCTCCCACAACCTTCCAACAGATGATGAATGACTTGTTCCGAGAATATTTGGGCAAGCTTGTTGTTGTGTTCTTGGATGATATCTTAGTTTACAACAAGACTTTAGAGGACTGTATTGGCCATTTCAAGATCGTCTTGATTTTATTAAGACAAAATATGTTGTATTAAGACAAAATATGTTGTATGCTAAGCTTAGTAAATGTGATTTCTTTATGAGATAGATCATTTACTTAGGACACAAGATTTCTCGTGAAGGTGTTAGCATTGATGAAGATCGTATTTAAATGGTTTTAACTTGGCCTATGCCTTAGACATTGAAACAACTCACTCTATCCTAGGATTTACTGTTTTTTTTAAAGAAAATCAGTTCGTGATTATTTTAAAATCATGGTCCCCTTGAACAACGTATTGAAGGGTCGTGGCCGTATGTCCACTCAACCTATTACTTGGAATGAAGATTTGAACAAGCTTTCGATACTTTGAAAAATTGTATCAAGAGTGCGCCTGTTCTAGCATTGCCCAATCCTACCCAGCCTTATGTGTTACAGGCTGATGCGAGTGATTTTGCTATTGAGGCAGCATTATTCCAAGAGGGCCAATTTGTGGCTTTTGAGAGTAAAAAGCTCGATGATACTCAATACGATTGGCCTACCATGGAAAAGGAACTTTATGCAGTAGTATATGCTCTCAAGCTTTGAAGACATTACTTGTATGGTTCTAGATTTGTCATGTTGACTAATCATCAGTCAATCCGCTATGTGTGTGAAGGGGATGATTTGTCGGGCAGGAAGTGTAAGAAATCCTAGATTTACTATATATAGAAATGTGCTAAGGAACAGAAAGGAGACTGAAATAGCAGAGAACAAGGAATATTTGTATTGCTTGATTGTCTGTAGTGTGTCATCCATACAGTTGGGCCTCTCTTATATAGAGAGTGAAGAGCCACACATGAAAAGGTATGTACTCCAAAGTGTATGTGCATGAAGAGGTGTGTACCCCTTGTGAAGGGTGTGACCCTTGATGAGAGGGTACATTACAAATGGTAGTGTCTCTTCAATAGAATGTCTCTTGTAAAGGGTTGTGCCTCATAGGAAGTGTCCCGTCGAAAGGGCATACCCTTCCACAAGTGTCCATTCATCAAACCATCCGTAAGTCTAAGGTATAGAGAAAGGAATACGTCACAGATCATGACATCCCCTCCCACTCAAAATAAGACCTTGGTGGAGATAATGAACTTGTGTAGAAAATATCATGGCAAATTCTGAAAATACTGCTGTAAAATGTCAGGGTGCTGCTGTAAGTCTTCATCAGATTGCCAAGTAGCGTTGGAGTCGTCCAGATCTCGCCAAAGAACAAGGAATTCCGTGATAAGTTTATGTCGAGTCTCTCGCTGTCGATGGTCCAGAATACGCTCAGGAATAAGGAGAACATAATCGTCTTCGATTTTTGGGACATAATCACCTGCAGGAGGAACTGCTTCATTGCCTGGAATGTACGTCTTTAGCCAAGAGATATGAAATGTCGGATGGATTTTACCCCATGATGGTGGTAATTCCAATTTGTAACTTTTTTCTTGACGATCCGGAAAGGTTCATAATATATCTTGGTTGCAACTTGAGAAACACATACTTAACCATCTTGTAGCGATGTGGGGCTACAAATAATAGCACCATGTCACCAGTTTCAAATTCAAGGTGATGTCTATGTTTGTTGGCGGACCGTTGATACCGCTCTTGCGCTTTTCACATATGATCCCTGACTCGGAGTAGAATGTCTTGCATTTCTTGAACCAGTTGATCAGCTAGGGCCACTCGATGTTGAAGTACAAAATTCGTTGGTACAATCAGAGTGTGTCCATAAGCTGCGTGGAATGGAGTCATGCTGATGGCACTATGGAAAGAGTTACTATAAGTAAACTCAAGGAGTGGTAGATACACTTCCCAAGCTGCTAGGCGTGACTGAATATAACGTCGGAGCATTTCTTCCAGAACTTGGTTGACTCTTTCAGTTTGACCATCTGATTCTGGGTGGTAGGCTGAACTGAATAGTAGAGTTGTACCCAAAGATTTAAACTGTGAAATCCAAAAGTGACTGGTAAACTTAGGATCTCTGTCGGAAACGATATCCTTGGGCAATCCACGGTGTCGGAAGATGTGTTGTATGAAGAGTTTGGCGATGCCCGGAGCCTGTGTACTTCTTTTGCAAGCAACAAAGTGTACCATTTTGGACAATCGATCAACAATTACCATAATCTGAGTGTTACCTCTGGAGGATTGTGGTGGTGTTGTAATAAAATGCATGGAAATACTTTCCCACTTTTAAGTTGGAACTGGAAGAGGTTGAAGAAGTCCTGCTGGAAGTCGTTGGCTTGCTTTCATTTGTTGACAAGATAAGCAAGATGTAACCATTTTGATGACGTCACTTTTCATTTGAGGCCAGTAGTATGTTGCATTGAGTAACCTGTAAGTCTTGTTGATGCCTGGATGGGCAGCATAAGGAACTACATGATGCTCTTTTAACAAAAGACGTCGAACATCCTTGTCATGTGGTACACAGACGCGATCTTGATAATACAGAAGGTCATCCATATAAGAGTAGGATGGGAAAATCTTCTGTTCGGAAGTCGAAGGTTGATCTTTCGAAAGAACTTGTACTACTGTGCCGAAGTCTTTATCATTGAAATACTTTCCTTTGAATGAATTCGGTACATCCACAGATAATGTAGAGATTACCATAGCTGATGCTAGAGTTAACCCGCTAAGAGCATATGCAACTACATTGCGTAGTCCTAAAATGTACTCAATGGTCATGTGAAAGTTGGCCAGAAACTCAACCCAGCGTGCTTGTCGAGCGTTCATTATTGGCTGAGTAAAGATATACTTTAGAGAGTGATGGTACCACCGAGTTGGCTCCCATGAGATAATGTTTCCAAGAGCGATAAGCATGTACAATGGCAAGAAACTCCTTATCATAAACCGGGTATAGGGTTTGGATATCGGAATGTTTATGGCTGTCAAAATTAATAACTCTGCCTTCTTGCATCAAGACTGCTCTTGTAGCGATGTCGGAAGCGTCGGCCATGACCTCAAACGGAAGGTTTGGGTCAGCCATAGCCATAACAGGTGTGGTAGTGAGTGCTTGCTTGAGTTGTTGGAAACTATACTCTGTTTTGGGAAGCCACTGAAAAACTGCCGTGCTTTTCAATAATTCGGACATAGGAGGTGCAATCTCGGAAAACTGATAGACCTTTGTATGATAGAAGTTTGCCAATTGGAGAAAAGAGCGGACATCATGAACATTCTTAGGAGTAGGCTAGTTCCGGATTACCTCGACCTTCTTGGGATCCACAGAGATGCCTTGAGCTGAAATAACATGTCCCAAATATTCGAGTTGGGTTTTGAAGAACTCACTTTTCTCAACATTGATGTAGAGAATTTGCGCAGAGAACTTCAAAAAGATGTCGTTCATTAGTGTCATGAATGTAGCTGGGGCATTGTTTAACCCAAAAGGCATGATAAAACACTCATAGCCATACTTTGTTCAAAAAGCTGTCTTGTACTCATTGCCTTCTCGTGTGCGGATTTGATGATAACCTGAACGAAGATCAATCTTTGAGAACTGTGTTGCGTGTAGAAGTTGATCGAAGAGGTCATCGATGCGAGGCAATGGATACTTGTTTTTGATAGTGAGCTTGTTGAGGGCTCGGTAGTTGATGCAGAGGTGCATTGACTTATTCTTTTTTTCCACAAATAGTACAGGAGATCCAAAAGGGCTGCGATTGGGCCGAATGTGACCTTTGTCAAGTAGTTTGGTCACCTGTCTTTGGATTTCTTCATTTTGAGTGTAAGAAACTTGATAAGGAGGTTTCGATGGTGGATTACTGCTGGGAATAAGTTTGATTGGGTGTTCCACTACTCGTCGAGGTGGTAACTGCAGGAGGATCCTTTATTCCTCTACTGCCGTAACCAACAGAAGTGAAGTCTTTACTTGACGTTTACGAATCCAATTCTTTACTTGTAGGGCGGAGGCAACTGGAGTTGAAGGAGAGTCCCTAGAACTAGTTAGCTCAATAAGTTTTCCCTGGTGGACAAACTGGATAGTATGGCTGCGAAAACTGATTGATGGATCATAGTCGTAGAGCCACTGTTGTCCGAGGATGACATCGTACTGAGAAAGACGTATGATGTCGAAGTTCAACTTGTTCGTATAATGTTATATGCAAATGGACAGGTTTTTGATCTTGGTGTTGCACAAGAAGGTAGTTCCATGTGCGAGTTTAATCTGATAGTCCATGGGACTAGGCCGGTGGTCAACCGAAGTCTTTCGACCATAGAACTAGCTAGGAAATTATGAGAGCAGCCACTGTTGATGAGGATAGTAACTGTTGTTCCTCAAATCGATCCTTGGACGCAAAGTACTTGAGTGGCCAGGGAAGGTTTGGGGTTGCTGGCAAGGCTCATGTGGATGGTATTTGCCATTCGAGCAGCTTTGCCTTTCTTGTCTTGTGCTGGGGTAGCATCTTCTATTTGGGAAGTGCTAGGTTCCATATTGGAACTTTGCTTTGGTCGCTTTGGACAATCGAACCATCTATGGTCGCCTGTGCAGATGGTACAAAGTCCTTTTGTGCTGGAGTTGTTCTTCTTGTCAGTGGCCGCACCTTTATGTTGGTGATGACGGTCATGACTTTGTGAAGAGAAAGAGGTGCGATCCTTAGAGGAGTGCTTCTGTTGGGATCTAGCATACGATTTCTGAGACTTGTGGGGATCTTGAGACTGTTGTTGACCTTGATTATCCGAGTTTTTTTTGAACTTGGGGTTATCTTGAGGGCGAGCACCCTTGGCCATAGTAGAGTTCTGTGAACTATTAGTCGTGTCCATTCACATCAACTCGTGATGTGAGGGAGATGGAGAGGCCACTGATGACTTTAGATGGGGTTGGCGCTAAAAATTTTTACGCTCATTCTCTCCATCTCTTCCATGCAAAACGTGCGTGGATATCCTTCTAGCGGAAAGAGATGTATCAGATAGGCGCTAGAAGGTGGGGGGTATTTCCTACAGGCAGGAGCGAAATTTGCTCTGATACCACTGTAAGAAATCCTAGATTTACTATATTTAGAAATGTGCTAAGGAACAGAAAGGAGACTAAAATAGCAGAGAACAAGGAATATTTGTATTGCTTGAGTGTCTGTAGTGTGTCATCCATACAGTTGGGCCTCTCTTATATAGAAAGTGAAGAGTCACACATGAAAAGGTGTGTACTTCAAAGTGTGTGTGCATGAAAAGGTGTGTATCCCTTGTGAAGGGTGTGACTCTTGATGAGAGGGTACATTACAATGGTAGTGTCTCTTCAATAGAATGTCTCTTGTGAAGGGTTGTGCCTCAGAGGAAGTGTCCCGTCGAAAGGGCATACCCTTCCACAAGTGTCCATTCATCAAACCATCCATAAGTCTAAGGTATAGAGAAAGGAATATGTCACAAATCGTGACAGGAAGGCTAGGTGGGCAGCATTAATGCAGGAATTTTATTTTGAGATTTGGTATAGGAAAGGTTCTTTATACATTGTTGCTGATGCCCTAAGTCGAATTAAGATGGTAAATGCTTTGTCATTTACTGAGATTTCCTGTGACCTATTTCAATCCTTGAGAGGGCTTTGCGTGACTGAGCCATTTTAGTCATTATTGGTAGAAGGTCCAGGATGGTGGGAGCTCTATGACTGACCAAGACTCAAGGATTGTGCCACGTGTTGTTCAGGTGATGGGTGGTCAATGGATGATTTGGAATGGCTTGCGGTTCCAAAATGATAAAATTTGCGTACCGGATGTGTCAGATCTTTGATCCAAGATTCTTTGGGAGTGGGACATCTATGTGAAACATAGTTTTTAACTGGCCTAAGATGAGAGAATTTGTTTAGGACTATGTAGTAGGTTGCCATACTTGTCAAGCAACCAAGGCAGAACGTCGTAGATGCGAGGGGTTACTACAACCCTAGGATATTCCTAGAAATAAGTGGGAAAGTCTTTCCATGGATTTTATTACAGGATTGCCACGGATGCTTAAGAGTCATGATTCCATATGGGTTATCGTGAATGGCTTGACAAAGATGGCTAGATTTTTACCTACTAGATTGGCTCAATAACTCATTGGCCAATTGTTTTGTCTATATGGGTTGCCGGTTAGTGATAGGGACTCTAAGTTTATGAGTGAATTCTGGACACTTGTCTTTGACAAGTTGGATACCACTCTTAGTTTGAGTTCCTCTGAAAATGCCCAGTCTGATGGTCAGACGGAAGTTGTGAACCAACTTCTAGAGGATATGCTTTGGGCATATGTTTCAAAGAGGCAGTCATCATGGGAAAACTACTTACCCATGGTTGAATTTTCTTATAACAGTGCAAAGCATTCTAGTTCTGGTTTAAGTCCTTTTATGCTTATGTACAAGTTTCAACCTAAGTCTCCAGTAATGGTCAGATTCAAGGGAATCAAGAATAATGTTGTGAAAACATTCTTGCAAGACATGCAAGAGATGTTGCAGTTTGCCAAGGAGTCTATTAGAAGTGCCCAAGATCGAGACATATTTTATGCCAATAGACATCATACGCCTAGAGAGTGCTCTATTGGAACGATGGTGTACTTTCGTATTCCCAGGGAATCCAAGATTCTCAACATGTTAGAAAATTATCCCCTAGATACTGTGGTCCATTTAAGGTTATCCAAAGAATTGGCCAAGTTGCATATGGATTGGATTTGCCTCCTAATGTAAATAGTCATCCAGTCTTTCATGTCGGTAGACTCAAAGAAGTATTGGGTGCTAAGGATCAGGTAGTTACTCCTCAGTAACTTATAGAGGTTGAAGATTTGACCTTTATAGTGCCGGAGCCCGAGAGTATTAATGGATTTCGTGAACGTCAAGTTAGGAATAGGACAATCACATAATACAAGATTAAGTAAAAGGATCACGTCGAGGAGGACTCTGCATGGAAGACATTGACTAACCTTCAGGAAGAGTTTCTAGATTTTCTTATGAACTTAGGAGTGAGTTCTTAGATATGATATGATATGATTGTATTAACGTCCTTGTGAGACCCTTCAGGATCTATGGGACAGTGATCACTATCAACAAGTAGTGATTGTTTTATTTATTGAAAGAAAATAGCATAAATAAAAGCTTAAATGTGCTATGCAGTGAGTACTTGTTGTGCTAGACCAAGTACTTTGTTGCGATATTCTAAAATTTCCTTTATGTAGTTGCCTAGCTCTTTGGCTGGCCACTCTAGTAGGGATTTCAGGTTGCTTCTATTACCCCCATAACATTCTCTGATTTGCGCATATGCTCGACATGTTAGGAGTACATGTTATTTTCTACTTGTCCTGTGGGACAGATTTTACATACTCTTTCCTCTCTTGGTACCCTGGGTCTTGCCCATCTTCCCCTCTCCACCTCGAGATCATGTGAGCTGGTTCTGATTTTACAGATTAAATGTCTTTTAAATATTGATATGTCTTCCCCGAGGTATTTCTGCATTCCATAGCTGTCCATTGGATTGATTTCCTGCTTATAAAACTGCATTTTTGCCCTTGGTTCTTGCCATAGCTTCTGTAGCATTCTCTACGTCACTAACTCCCTGATTTCACATGCATCTTCGGGGATGTGAGCAGCGGTTATACCCCATAATTCCATCCATTTCAGCCCCTCTTTGTGCCATCCAGCGATTCGCATAGCTTCCATTGCTTTGTGTGGTATCCTATTGGCGTCCATCTTTCCAACTTTGTTGAGGTATGCCATGAATTGGCACAATGCCTCTCCTTCGAGAGGTATCATACCTATTTCAGACAACAAGATGGGGTATGGTGTTTGTGCCTTCATCCCTAACTCCACTATGAGAAATTGTTTATGCAAAGTCTCTATTTGGTTCCAATAGGAAATATTTGTACCCTCCAATGGCATTTGTCCTCATTGGGCCACAGACATCACTGTGCACTAGCTGGAATTTCCTTTGTGAGAATTTTGGGCAATCTTTTTGAAAAGGAAACCGATGCATCTTACCCAAAAGAAAACCCTCACACAATGCCCTGTGAATGTAACTTGGCAAGAGCTCTATAATTAAGATGACCCATTCTCTCATGCCAAAGATGAGTTTCAGCAAGCTGTGAATCTGAAATAGCAAATGCTTTAATAGAAAGTGCAGCTGAGTGATAATCAAGGTGATAAAGCCCCTTTTTCAAAGTGCTAGTGAGAACTATGGCATTGTCATCACGAAGATCATATACTAGGCATCTGTATCCATCAAAAATCACTCTGAAACCTGAAGTGGCAATTGCTGAAATTGAAATCAAGTTGACTTCAATTCCAGGCACAAAAAGAACATTTGTCAAAGTGACAGGATGGCTTGAAATGGATGTGAGCTGCACATCTCCAATTCCTTTTACAGCATAGGAAGCATTATTAGCACATGTGACAGTCCCCCCTCGAGGTGCATTAGCTAAGGAATGAAACAACTATCTGCAAGAGGTGACGTGCTTGGAAGCACCACTATCAAAATACCAAGACTGAGCATCATTAGCAGTAAAGAATGCATCAACTTTGGAGGGATCAAAGGAGCAATGGACAGCCCATGCCCAATCATCCTGGAGAGCATGTGCATGTGAGGAATCTGCTGGCTCATGGGATTCAATTGCATGTGAGGCATTTACTGTCAATCTTGCTTTCTTTTTCTCCGAAGCAATGCGCTTCCTGCATTCTGAAATTTCATGCCCTGGCTTGCGACAATAGTTGCATCTTTTCTTCTTTGACTTATTTGCTGTATTTTGAGATACATTGGAGGAATTGCCACTGTTAGGTGCATATTTAGGCTTGCCCATAGGCTTGGAAGCCTTGCCTTTTCCTGTTTGCTGTGAAGCAAATGCATGACAGGAATAGTAGCTTGCCTATCAACACGACTTTGCTCTTCCTGCAAAAGCAAAGTGACTAATTGATCAAAGGAGTAGTGGTCTTGATTACGCATGGCCACTAGTCGAAGGGCTGTAACAAACCCTTGATATGTATCTGGCAGCCCATTCAATGTGGTACTGACAAGCTGAGAATTTGGCACCACCTCTTGAATATTGGCAAGTTGTTCCATGAGGTCCTCGACCTTTGTCAAGTATGCATCCATACAGTCACCTTCATTCATGCGGACTTCCTGCAATTGCCTTCTTAAATATGCAACACGTGCCTCATTGCCAATCTGATAAAGAGAAGCCAATTTGTCCCAAGCATCCTTTGCTGTCCTGCATGACCGGATGTATGGAATAATGATTCTCTTGCATGATAAAGTAATACAGGAATGTGCATTTGCATCTCTTGCATCCCATCTTGTTTGTTCCTGAGTTGGAGGAACAGCAACAGGGGTGCTAGAGGATAAAGCATCAGGAGGAGTCCCCTTTGCAGAGGGACCAGCATTAGGGGCTGTTACTGCAGCATTGGTTGGCCTCAGATCAAATCCCAGAAACAATGTTCTAGAAATGTATTGCAACAAGAATATGTTTCATGAGATAAGACCACATCGGACAGTTGGTGCCATCGAACTTATCATCTTCACGAAGAATGCTAAATAAATCATGATTGTTGCCAGCCATTGCAAATAGGACAAGTAAAAAATGCACTGACAAAGTGACCCAAAAGATAGCCTCAAGGCTTGCAACTGCAAAAAAAAAAGGACTTGCTGTCCAAATGTGGAAAAGCCCCAAATTAAGCTGTAATTTGCAAATGTGATTAAATGGCCTGCAATTTCTTGCCAAATTCACTGCAAATCTGAAAGTATCGTGCAATCTGCTTGCAAATCTACCAAATACCTTTGCAAAATCGTAGCCCAAATGCAAAAGTCCCAATTTCTTGAGGGAAATTGCAACCAGAAGAGGGCAAATTCAATGAAAGCCCCAAATGTTGCAAGAATTCCAATTTGTCTGTAAAGCAAGAGCAGCTGCAATGTACGACTGACTCCTGCAAATAGTATGTACAACGGATGCCTTCCACCAATGTACGAACGTACAATGGCTGATGCAGTTGTACGGAGCGCGCAAGTACACGGAGGTATGTACGTACGGACAACAAACGATCGCTTGGTCGCACGTGTGGCGCTTGTACGGAAGAATGACGCTTGCAGGTACACCATATGCACAGGTACTGCCGTACGTTGTAGGGCTGGTCTTGACGCAGATGTATGGTAGCTCCACGCATGCAGGAACGGATAGGCAGTGCAAGTTCACAGGCTCAAGGCATTGTGTACGGGTAGGTGTACGACGTTGGTACAACATTGTACGGACGTGTGATTGGTGCAGCGCAAGCCCTTGCAGATGATGCACGCTTGGTACAGAAGGCATAATACGGACGCTGCGGAGCTGCTAAGGTACGAATAGGGAGCACAGAGCGTAGGCTCAAAGAAGATTGTCTTGTTCAGATACCACTATAGGGTGAAAATGCAGAGAGAAGCAAAGTACAAGGACACTGCAAGCAAAAGCTGTCTCACTAGAATGATGAAAAGAAAGCAAGTACAAAGTACATGAAAGAGACCCTAGGACTAAGTGTCCTAGGTGTCACATAGGACTAAGTGTCCTATGTGGCATAAAAGGCACTAGAACATTGATGTGCCTATAACTATGCCTACAAGGCACATACCAGGGCCAATAGGGCATCAATACGACCGGAAGAAGATGGCCTACACTTTAGAACAACAAAAAATCTAAATTTGTATGATTGGACATATTCTAGTCTTACAAAGGTAGATATTGTCCCATTAAGGATGTGGACAGCCGCATTGACTGCCTCTTCCCAAAAAGACCTTGGGAGATTCTTGCCTTTCAGCATGCTCAAACCCATCTCTACTATTACTTGATTCTTCCACTCAGCCACCTGTTTCACTTGGATGTGTTTGCTGTCGTCAACTACTGTTTGATCTCCCATCTTCTTGCGATGTCAACTGCTGTTTGATGTCCCATCTTCTTGCAGTAAGAATTGAATTCACATGACGTGAATTCTTCCTCTCTTCCGAAATCTCCACTAGAGCAGTGGAGCCGGTGTGGCCGAACCTCTCGTTCTATAGCTGAGACATCCAACGCCCCTCCCAACTCCTTGAGCGATCACTTTGTCCGTTATCTTGGATGTGATGTCCACTTTGTCCTTGTTGAAGCTGTTTGCAAGCTGGCTGACAGAAAATGTATATCAAATGTAGAATCCTCATTATTTTCACAATGGTCTGTTTTAAAATTTTGAAGCACAAGTATCCGTATGTCTCTTTGTATCTCTGTCTTGATGTGATTTGGCTTTGCATAGTTTTCAAGGCAGGATCTATTCTTTGCTTGGGCTTATCTTGCATTTTCTCAGCATCATAGAAATGCTCAAGTAAACATTGTTGATTAATTGATGTTGTGTATCCAATTTTTATTGTTGTGCAGGAAATGGAGCTTGCTCGTTCGTTGAGGGAGAACAAAGTAAACATCAAGCTATGTCAGGTATCTATGTCTAGCTACTTACATTACCAAAAGTAACTTTGAAAAAGCCAAACCATGCTTTGTTCGATCCTTTGGTCCCCTACAAGCCAGCTCTTGTGGAACTTTTTATTCCTTAAATGATGATACTGATGTTGACTGCTTTTTTCAGTATTCTTTTGAATTACTTCTGCAGTATCTTCACAATACCGACTCCACATTAATGCTTGGTATTGTTAATGAGCACATTAATTTGCAAGGTATCCTTTCTTCAGTAATCAATTTGATTTGGCTTTCATACTGCATCTCTTACTTCAAGTTTGAAATGGAGGCATCATTGTTTAAAATTAATTTGTATTTTTTCTGGTTATAGTTTGTCCAGGGCAGCCAGTCACTGGGTCTGAGGAGGAGGAGGTGGGCTCTTTGCCAGGAATACTTCAAGAAGCTCTTAGTGAAATCAATCAAAAAGAGATAAGATGGGGGGTAAGCTAGTCTTAGTCTTTAAGTATATATGTTTGTCAGATTTGTGGCTTAAGCTCCTGCCCCCAGAGATCCAAGATCTGGATCTATGCTATGCTTCTTATCAATATTTTTTTGGATTCTTGGTAGTCTCTAAGAATATACATCTGATCTTTGCTTTCATGGCCTCTCTAGATGTATGTCCTTGAGCCTTTGAGGCCTGTCGTGGTGCAAAGTTATGGTCTCGTGAATTATTCATGCAATCTCATTTTTGCAAGATGGACTTCTTACTTCATGCTACTTAAGCCTTTAAGGCCTGCTATGCTGCAAAGTCCCACTCTCTTTTTCTAATTTAGTTCTCCAATGAAATGAAAAATATATTGTTGCCAGTTGAAAAACATAAGTGAGTCTTGGATTTAATAGAGTGGATGGTCTTAAAAATTTGTGTATGTTTTGTATCAACCAAAACAACGTTTCTGTACACCAAGTGAAGACTAAATATGTTTCTTGCTGGAAAAGGAAGACACACATTGATAATCATCACCAAACTGTTGCTGGTAAAATTATTGTTGAACTGAACAACAATTTCTTGGAAGCTCAGAATGAAGATGCTATTCATTAGCAAAGGAATGTGGAAGATAAAGGATGGACAAGCAATCACTACAAATATCATTTTTTCTCTCAGTAATGTAATGAGTGCAAATTCTTAAGAAAAATCTTGGAAGATATTGTGTGACAACTTTGAGATGAAAAATGTAGACAATTTTGCAACTCAATAACAGCTTTACTCTTTGAGGATGTGAGAGGGAGATTCATGCTCTACTGGGCAGCCATAAGTGAGAAGATGGAGGGCAAGAATCTTATGCCAATCAGGTTACACTCTTTGGCACCATGATACAAAGGTTTTATTTCTAGCTTTTAAAATGCCTACAATGCAAGAGATGCTTGGCTTGCTCTACTTTAATGTCATGCATGGAGGGAGGTCATGGAAATGACCAAGCTTTTGCAGCCCATGCAAAATGAAAAGATTATGCCAATCAGGTTGAACTCTTTGGCACCATGATACAAAGGATTTATTTCTAGCTTTAATGTGGAAGCCCATATTAAAATGCCTACAATGCAAGAGATGCTTGGCTCGCTCTACTTTAATGTCATGCATGGAGGGAGGTCATGCAAATGACCAAGCTTTTGCAGCCCATGCATTGGGAGGGGCAAAGAAAAAATATGCATCATATGCTTATTATTCTCGGTGTGACAATGCAAGTGTGGCAATTCAGGGATTGACGGTGTGGCAATGCAAGTGTTGCCAAGACCTACAAAAGGGCAAGTGTTGCTAAGGTGGGAAAATGGGACACTATGCAATAAGAAAAGGTAGATCGATTTGCTCTATCTCCCAAATGAGTTAACTCCTCGGGGCAGAAGGTAGATTTTTCAAAGATTTCTTGTTGATCTACCACGACAAATTCACATTCAAGTGATTTGCTTCTCTCTCCCAAATGAGTAACTCCTCAGGGCAGAAGGTATCATACCCTTATCCATTCAAAGATTTTTCAAGATTTCTTGTTGATCTACCACGACAAATTCACATTCAAGTGATTTGCTTATCTCCCAAATCACTTGAATGTAAATTTGTCGTGGCAGATGAACAAGAAATCTTGAAAAATCTTTGAATGGATAAGGGTACGATACCTTCTGCCTTGAAGAGTTACTCATTTGGGAGATAAACAAATCACTCGAATGTGAATTTGTCGCGGTAGATCAACAAGAAATCTTTGATAAATCTTTGAATGAATAAGGGTACGATACCTTCTGCCCTGAGGATGGCAAGCAAATGCTGTCCAAGACATATCAAACAATTGCAAATCAATCAAGCAATGTTGAACAAAGCAATTAAACGCCAGAATATCTTTTCACGGTAGAGCCATTGACTAAAATTTTGGACAGGCAGCCATCCCTATGTGATGTGCGATCAGCTCACAATGAATATGCACCTCAGGATGGTGATATTTATTTGCAGCCACAAGTTGTGCAAGATGCTTTCTCGGATAAGTGTTCTACGCTTTCATTTGATTAACAGCCATTGCCATGTAATGCTTGTGATGCATTTTTTGGGACAGCCATCTAATGCTCTTGAATGTGATGAACAGTCCTCTCATAAGCAGCTACCATAAGATGCTCATGCCTAGTCTGCTCTAAAGAGGCAAGCAGAGCCTCATCAATTAGGAATAATAAACCTAGCCCTGCAAATCTTGTAGCATTTGAGTGTTGCTTACTGTCAGACACCACCACTTCACTTTGGTGCTAGCAAGCACATCATAAAGTCAGGGAGATTGGTTTTGGTCGTTAATCAGTTGGTGTTGTAAACCCTAAAAGTTTTAAATGTTTACAAGCTAAGTATGAAAATTCAATTTAACAGAGTTGTGGACTCAGGTAGCAAATGTGGGGGCCTCTATATATTTGTTGCCAAAGTGGTGAAGAGAGAACACGGCTGTTCCACATCAGAACAACTCACTATAGATCTTTGGCATAGAAGAATTAGATCAATATGGTGGTTTCCTTGGAAGCATAATCACATATCTCCCTTTGTGAGGGCTGTATTTATGGACAGATGCACAGATTGCCCTTTTAGAAGTATGAGAAAAAACGGGCACAAGCCCCTCTTGACCTTGTGCACTCAGATTTGTTTATGCCTCTGAACAGTAAGTCATTCAGTGGAAAGAAATACATCTTAACTTTCATAGATCGTCTTTCGAAAAGGTTTGGGTAAGACAGAGGATTTGTAGCATCAGATCTTGCTCACACAGGTGGAAAAATTGCAGCAGCAGAAACAATTGGAGCAGCCCAAAGAAGCCAATAGACTTCTAGATGGTACGCAAAGATAATAGAGGACACAAAATTGTAGGACATTCTTTGGGGTAGGAGAAGGCGGCATTGAGCCAAATTACAGTAGCCAAAGGAAAGTGCAAATGTAGCCCTCATGATGCATGTGTTGGATAATGATGACCTTGAGAGTTTTACTTTGGTAGATAAGCAGGTGCATTGGAAGCTTGCCATGAAACAGAAAGTGGATGCCATTGTCAACAGTAACACTTGAGAACTTGTTGACCTTTCACTTGGAAAGACTGTGGTAGGATGCAAGGAGGTGTACGAAAAGAACGTTAAAGCAATGGATCCATTGATAAGTAATAGGCAAGACTAGGTACTCTCAAGCAGAGGAGGCAGATTTTATAGAGATTTTTGCAGTACTTGCAAACTCAGCAACTGTAGGCATATGCTATCCATGGCAGCACACTTCTCATGGCCCATGTGGTAAATGGACGTCCGATCAGGATTCTTAAATGGAGACTTGGATGAGGAGGTCTATATGGAGCAGTCACTTGGCTTTGTGCAGAACAAAAGGTTTTACCAGTTTCAATTGTCACTTTATGGACTTTAAAAGGGATGAAATGCAAATAACAGTTATGGCATGAAATCTCATGTTACGAGGAATGATTACACACCCAGGTTGTGGTAGACTTAAGCTAGATGTACCTGTTTAAAAAAATGTGACATGAAAAGGCCAAATTGGATCCGAATCTTTTAGTTTTTAGAAAACTGACAGCTTCATTCATGTCGTTCTCAATAAGGATGATCTTATCATTGTAGGCAATAGTTAGGCTCTCATAGGCAAGAAAGGAGTTTGAGATTTGGCATATTTGCATTATATTTTGGTTTAGAAGTATGTTAGCACACTAGTGGCTTTTTTGTTAGTGAAACAAAGTATGGTAAAGGCCTGCTGGAAATATTTCACATGCAAGGGAATAAACCAATTTCCTGTGGAGACAGGATTGAAATTCGATGTTGATGTAGATGAACCAGGTATGAGTGCCACTGTGGAAGTGGCCAGCTTGTTGCTTGGCATTTCATATGTATTGAGGTAAGCAATCAGTAGATGGTGTATCCATTACCTTCATGATGCCATCCCATTTGGTACCCTTGGTCATCCTACAAGCTTAAAATGTACTTTCCCAGATGAAGAAGCTGAAATAAAGTGAAAACAAGGGTACCTTGCTGTTTTTCCCCTTTAGAATGGAATGATCAATGTTGGTTTTTGACCGAAATCCTTAATTCTGTCCAAATTTGGGTGGTTTTCAACAATTCCCTGACAATGTTATGGAAGTCCACGGTTCCCTTGGAGTTTTTGTCCAACATCAATGTCGGTTGGTGCACATCTTCAGTCCTCATCCTTTGCCATTTGTTTCGCTGGAAATGGGTGTTTTTTGGGTGCTTTGGAGGAGATCTGAGGGGGTATGTCATGCGAAGGGGAGTACGAAGGGTTGTAGAGGTGTGTACAGGCTATTGATTTGTGCAATTGCGAAGATGAATGAAGCAGACTGAAGGTGGGCGTTGTTGGTATTGACGATCATAAGCTTGGACTTGCCAAGATTGATTATTATGTCTCGATTGTCACAAATTGAGTGTAGATCGGTCAGGTGACTATGGCTTGCCGCTGTGTTAGGAATCAAGACTTTGTCATCTGAATAAAAGGAAGAATGAATAAAGTCTCTACCAATGTTAGAGCCCCGCCCAAAGTTTTGATGAAGGCGGCTAGCTTATAAATATGGAGACAGAAGAAGGTGGGGGCTAAACGTTTCATATCGATGGTATTGCTTACCTCCTCTAACATGCTTTTTGTGGTGCGCACTGTGTAATCAGCTATGATGAGGCAGAGCTTGGTTTTTAACCATGGGGAAGGTTATGATATCTGCAAGATACTTGGTCTCTTGGCTTGCTATTTCCCAAGGTGGGTAGCTTGCATTTACATGCTTACAACGATTCTGATTGGACTGGTGATTTTCACTCGAGGCACTGAACCAGTTGTCATTGTTTCTTTCTAGGACACTCGTGCATTTCTTGGTTGAGCAAGAAACAATCAATGGTTGCTACCTCATCATGTGAAGCTGAGAGCAGGGCAGCTTTCAGAACAGTAGTGAAATGTGTGTTTGAGACGTTTCTTAATAGATCTACTGACATGCATCATTCGAGGAGCCTACTCCAAGTTTGACAAATATTTAGAGTGCCATTGCTGTGGCACAGAATCCTGTGTTTCATGCACGTATGAAATACGTTATCACTATGTCAGGGAGCAGCTAGGGAGATCGGGTTGATCTTTTTCCCTACACATCAGAATGTGGCATATCTCTCCACCAAAGCTTTACTCTATGAAACTTTTGAGGCTTTTCACAAAGCTTTGAACTTATATCCATTTGGTCATTGACATTATTCCTTGTATGCCAGGACATTCTCACTGCAGGGGGTGTTGGAAATATTGTAATGTTTAAGGAAGTGGTCAATGCATTAGGCATTTTTCCTTCTAAGGTTCCCCCCTTAACCAGAGATAATGGTTGAGTTAGTGGTACCAATCAATTTTGACTCACCCTAGGCTCACCCTAGGATTTTAGGGTTTTGTCTTGTTGACAGCCCTCTTGTACTTCATTCTTGCAATCTCATTTCAGCTGAGCCCCATGTTTCTGAGCTCTCTACCCTCACAAACTCTTACACTATGTTCTTAGCTATTCAAATTTTTCATCGATTCACTATTCTTTGTGCTGTTAACCATGTGAAGGAGGACAAATTTGTTGTAGGCTTTGCTCAACAATTGAAAGCAAGCTTACTATAGCTTCCCCCTCTTTTACTTCGCATAAAGATCTGCTTTACTAATTTTCTTGTTGGCCTTAATGGCAATCTCTCTCTTGGCTGAGCTGACCTGAGTGGTAATCATCTTCCTGACTGATGAGACAAGCATTGGCGCTGGTGGAGATGTACTACACTTGTGTATGACCTCTGCAATAATTTACTGCTTTCCATTACGCTCCATCTCCTTCAATTTTCTCCCGAGGGCTGCCAGCTGAAGCCTCATCCCTCTTACTTCTTGCTGTAAAGTAGTAGATTTGCTCGTGGGTTTGAGCTGATCCTCCGCTTGAATGTCAATGCATAGGGGCTGGGTGTTGATGAGCCTGCAATGTCAGAGTATGAGTGCTTGCTAATCGGGGTCGTGGCAAATGTCTTTGCTTAGGAAACCCCCATGTTGGGCCAGGGGTACAGCCCAGCCTGGGGTGATTTGAAGGTGAAAGAAGGGCTGCCGGCACAACTTGGAGCTGCCCCAACATGCTGCCTGTTTCGCACGTGATGCGACTTGTTGTGGCTACTTGCTGGACATGTGCCTGAGGCTGCTGATTGTGCGACCTAAGCCTGTTGGCGGCACTGCTATTGTTGCTGTTGTTGGCGGCATTGCTACTGCCTGCTGTTGGCATTGGCACTGTTGCTAGTGGTGGGGTGGAGGAGCTATATATATATATATATCGAGAGAGAGAGAGAGATGTATTAACGTCCACGAGAGGCCTTGTGGGCCTATGGGGTATTCAGAATAAATAGATTGAGTCTCATTATTACGCCAGTGTGGCATCATGACATTGGAAAAATTTTTGGCGAGAGCTCGGGTCTGCGGAAAATTCAAAATTTCACGCAAGAGCGCGTCACGTTGTGGCCCCAAAATGGCCCCAAAAATAGTTTCGCGATTAGCTACACCCAAGCAAAAGTTGACCCATCAGCCCATTACTGCTCGTCGGCCCATCCGTCAGCCCGCGTGATGACCAGCTAGCCTGTATTCTCACTGCACCACCCCTGTCGCCCGTCTCCTTCACGTGATAATAACTGCCTCTTGGCTTCTTTCCTTCTCTGGAGCACTTGCCCTCCATCCTCCAAGGTCCTCCCACCCCCATAGTAGAGATCTCACCAAATCCAAAAGCCCCCCACAAGAGCAACAACCGACCCTTCCCAACTCAAAATTCTCGAGATCCAACCCACGTAGCACCATGCATGCACATGCCTATTCTTCTAGAGAATCCAGCCACCTCATGCTTGTTCCGACCACATCATTCAGGAGAATTTACCACTCTCCAACCACAATCCCAAGAACTTGAGCCAAGGCAATTAAATCCCCAAAGTTCAAACTTTAGACACACTACCTTCAAGCAAACATTTAATGCTTATTTACCCACAGACTATAACACATGATAGAACCCAATACCGACACATGGAAGGCTCACATGGCTCACAACAAATAGGAAGCACTCATGACAACATAAACATGTGACTCAAGACAACAATTAAGAACACATGCCATCATGTTATCAACACAACACACACTGGATACCATGCTCTGGAGTGCCTAGTGCGCCCACACCTTGGGCTCATCATTTCTCACTGAAACGTTGCAAATAGAGATGTATTAACGTCCACGAGAGGCCTTGCAGGCCTATGGGACAAGGTACACAAAAATAAAACTCATACAAGACCTAAGCTGTGCTGATCTAATGAGCTCAAGAGCACGAACAAAATCAAATACAAAATCGAAGCAAACTGAGAACTGGGACTTAGAAGCCGAAGGCTGGTACTGTGGTGGCTCACATGTTGGATCTCTATCTATTGGGCTGTCACATGCTGTGGTGGGGAGCATGTCTCCTTGGTCTCTGAACCCGTTGAGCTATGTCCAGAGTGGCCGCTCATCTCTGGTGGTCTCTTCTGAGGAAAGTTGTGATAGGCCGGACCTCAATAGAGTGTACTCTAGTCGCTCCTCTGTGTCGCGATCTGTCTCTGCTTCCCTCTCTTGACGACACTGTATCGGCTCTCTCTGCTGATCCAAGTTGCCCTCATATCGGCTAGCTCCTCCTTCTCCACTTTGCTATGCCTTGGAGTTGACTCTGCATAGAACTCTGTGACACATCGCTGTGCTCGCGGTCAGCCTCTGTATTCTGCGGTTTGGTTGCGTTCTGCTGCTCTCTGATTTGGCGTAGTAGTGTCTCCCTATGTCGGCGCATCTCAATCAGATAGAGCTTAATGCAAGCCTGGTCATGGAAGTGAGAGTCTCATAGTAGAGACAGTGGCATCATCCCCGGAGCTCATAGTAGGCTAGGTAGGTACAAAGAAAATGCTCCTCTGTCTCAACCACTCCTAATGTACATAACATATAGATCCGATGCTCTCTAGGTATACCTGTTGCTCGCCCCGCCTCAATCCTTAGCTGATGGGACAAAACCTCGTATGTCCAATGGCAATTCTTAGTGCATGTGAGACTACTGTATCCTCGAGATACTGGGGCCTGATGATGAATCCCTCCTCCAATACTCTTTCTTTTTAAATATATATTCCATTCAAAATGAATCATACAACAGGTGGGAGAGAAAGTACTCTATCCCTAGCCTCAACAATGTGGCAAAAAAGCCATGGTGGTGGTCTAAAATGCCACGACATCCCAAAAGGGGTCAAATGAAAAAATAATGAGCAGTCCCATGTCCTCATGAAGGATATAAGTCTCCCACGAGCTGCCAAAGAGGTGCCTGTACACCGCTCCCACTGACTCCCGAGAGTGAAGATAATCTTTGCCCAAATGGAAGCGAGAGTGTCAGCCTCCGTGCACAAATGGCCCCCAAGGACAAAAGAACATCACGAACACCATATCCGCCATAGGGTAATGCTGGAAATCACCTCCCAGGCTGACCCTGCAGCTGAAGTAGGCAGAGAATCCTGAGCTGGTACAGGTACCAAAAGCAAATCCTGCGGCTCCATGATGCTGGCCTCTGTGGGACCCTGTCTCTGGCGATGCTGCATGAAGAAATCGTGGTCTCCTGGCTCTGACTCAAAGAGAGTAAAGGCTCCAGATCCTCTCCCCCAAAGGGCAGCGCCCCATGTCATCAGAAAGGACTCGGATGTAACATGTGAGAACAACCTGAAGATACCTGTCCAGACCACTCTAGAGCTGGGGCAGCTCCATAAACAATGCTTGCTAGATTCCTCTGCAAATTGACAATGCATACACAAGGAGGGTCTACCCATCTGCTGAAGCCAAGTGCCCACAGGTATGCCCCTATGTATAGTGAGCCAAAGAAAATAGGAGACTTTCCTGGCTCTACTGATGCCCCAAAAGTGACTCCAGTAGCTCAGCAAGAGCTCTGCAGTAAGTCCTTGTGCGTGCCAATGCTGGGAGGCAGATGGTAGGTGATGAGAGTCTCTCTGCTGAAGCCTGTAACCTGCCCTCGTCGAGTACTGGAAAAAAGGAAAGAGGACGATCGCTTGCCACCGGAGCAGGCCATGCCCACTCACTTGGGTCCCAGTCAAGCTCCGCAAGAGGTCAACCCTGAAAAATCCAAAGTCTCCATCTAGTATCCTCTGCAATGGTCAACTTGGAAGGATCTGTGGCCCATTCCTTACCCAGGCAACCAATGACCCTGACTCTCTGCCAAAGGAGCTCCTGTCGATCCAGGGGCTGGAGTGGGATACAATCTGTGAGAGGAGTCCGTCTCAAAATAAATAAACGGTGCCGGTCCTAAACGAACTCCAATGCATAGCCCAGCCTCACTAAAACAACCTGACCAAATGGAGATGGGGTGAACATAGGCTGGATCTGTAAGTATATCCCTCCACTGCTGAGGAATAGCTCTCATGATGAGTAATCTGGTGGCAGCAATCTGTCCAAGTGGCCCATGTCTATCTCTGATCACCTCGTCTGACATCTCCACACCTCCCCTAAACCAATCTCCTACTGTCTCAACCCCCTGAGCATGCCATCGGGCCAAGGGAGTCCTAAGTTCTGTACCAGGGGAAGATCCCTGATACCGAACCAGGGGGTTATGGTAAAGTGGCTGTCGGGCAATTTCCTCTCTGGAGGAGGGAATTGCTCTGATGAGGTGCTATGGGAAATGATCCCAGATTTGAATAAGCCTTTTCACTAGTAGTGAGGAAGGCTGCGAATGCTGGTCAGTCAGGAAGATCCAACTGACTCTACCTGCCCACTGGCCTGCTGCTCTTGGGGTGCACTGGTGAATCCCATGCAGTAGGAACTGCTTCCACGGCTGATCTCCTGGAGTCAAACCTCTAACAAGAAGTTTGACTAAAAGGGCTCTGCTTTGCATCTCCGGATCAAGAACCCCAACTCCTCCCTGCGAGGAGGGTAAAGTGATAGTATCCCATGAATCTATGGCCCTAGTGTCCTCAGAACCATCACCACCACTCCACAGAAAGTTTCGAAGCAATCTCCTCACCTGACGGATTGAGTCAGCATGAAAGCACCAACATGACGCAACGTACCACATAGTCGCTAGTAGAACCTGGTTGAGTACTAGCGCTCTTCCGGCCAAAGAACGTCTAGCCGTACTCCAGTAGGCTAGCTTTCTCCGGATAGTCTCAAGAACTGGGGCAAACTGTTGCATCGGGGACACCTCAATGCCAACCTGGAAGCCTAGATATCTTGTGGAGGTGCCTCTGGGTATCCATACAAAGCCTCTGTCTTCTCCCCATGCTGGGGTATATTGCTGAGCTCCAGTCTTGATTTGTTCCAATTGACAAGTCCCCCTGAGGCTAGGCAGAACTTGTCAATTGAATCCGCAGCAGTAGCAAGACTATATGCATTTCCTCTGACTATCAGTGCCGTATCAGTCCAACAAGCATGGTGGTTGTCACAATTGTGTGTCCTCCACCAAGAATACAAGCTCATTGATTTTGAGTCATTTTATAAACATAATCACCAATTTAATTGAGGCACCATATTGAGATTTCCAAATAAACAAATTGTATCACACCAAAACACCCACTTCATGTTTCAGAGAACACTAATTCATCCAACATTCTTGAACGTCATGTTTTGGAGAACATAACTTTGTGATAAAATAAGTTGAAATCTTATGATGATTTTGGCATTACTTTTGTGAGCTAAGGTCCAACTTTACCAATAGTAAGGGGGCTTGAAAACAACAAGACAACAACAAATATAACATCTAGATATTTTCAAATATGGTTTTTTTCTCAAATAAGTAGTGAGTGCACTACTAAGAAGCCCTACTATATCACATGCACTCAAAGGGTATTTAGAAAACCCTTCAACTAAAATTTTGAGCCCATTAAGATCACCCCTCTTTACTTATGATTTGACATATTTGTTTCTAAAATTTAATTAAAAAACCCCTCATGTTATTGTAATCATGTTAAAGTTTTTCTAAAAATTGAATCAAAATACCCATTCTTTTGAATGCATGCGGTACACTAAAAGTTTTTGAGGTGAACCCACCGAGGGAAAAAAACCATTTGTTTGGAAGATCCATGATTTGATCATGCATGAAAGTAAGAAAAACCTATAACATGATCTAAGGATTTTTCATAGCTATAAATATTATATACGCTTTCAACATGCTCCATAGATAATTTCAACTAGACAATTGAAAAAAGGTGAATAAAAAGTGTATGAAAGATGTAATGATTCAATCATGAATGTAATGAAAATACCTGAGTGTAAGAATATGATTTCTTTGAAATCTCTAAAATCTTATCATGTATGAGGTTTGAAAACCTATGACATGATTCAAGGCTTTTTTCTATCAACAAAAAAGAAGTAAGGTTTTACACATACTATCAACATAGTTTTAATTGAGCAATTACATTAATTCAAAATAGTACTAAACATATAGTATCAATTCTAAGACATACGAGCCTCAACTAGTTGGATGCTCAAATTGGCAATCCTAGGTAGCAAAACCATGGTGCACACCATGGCTATAGTTGTCGCTTCTATCACTGTTGTTAATGCTTCACATAGATCTCCTGCATAGTGTCAAGACCTGCCTGTGCCGGCTCTCCCTCTGTCTCCGTCTCCTCCGAGCTCTCCGTGAAAGCTGTTCCACTGGAGTCACCTCCAAGTCCTCTGAGTCCACTAGAGGCTCCCTCGGAGGAGTCTCATCTCGCTCTGCAGAATGAGTCGAAGCAGGCTCAGAGACCCCTGGAGGCTGAACTGTAGGCTCTGGGTCACTCGTAGGATGAGATGGATCCGGAGTCTCTGATCGAGGCCAACGACTGGGGCAATCCCTAATAAAGTGACCTCTCTTCCGACAGAAAAGACACTGATCAGGAAGACCCTCGTACAAAACCCTCTGCTGAATCTGGACCCCATCTCCCGTGGAGTACGAAATCAAAGTAGGCAAAGGTCGAGGAGGGGGGAACTCTGAAGTGAATCTGACCCTCGTAACACCTGTACCAGCAAGTGACTGAGCATAGGAAAGTCTAGCACCTGATGGGATGACTGTACCTGTGACACTAGCCATATGCTCCACAGCTCTGCGACAAGAGGTGACCTCATTAGGAAGTCCAGGGAAAAGCATCCAAAAAGAGACCTGTCGCGGTCCCGGGGAAGTAGTACTGAAGTGCTTCCGCCAAGGCCACAAATGGATGACTCTGCTTTGAAACTGAATCGGTGAGCTCATAAGTACTCTTTGAGCCTGCTTTGCAGAATGAAGGCCAAAAGAAAAGTACCCTCTTCCAAGCAATCGGAAAACCGTAACTGAGACACCCAATGAGGCCATGCTGGTGTACACCCAATCACGAAACTGTTGGCCTCTACCGGGTAGAAAGCCAATGATATGCGTCAAACAAAAACCCTCCTCTGCTACCTCAATCATCTGCACAATGTCGGGAGGAAAAGAAACTGTGACTTCAATCTCCTCAAGTTCGGCGACGGGAGTGGCATTAGTGCCCTCCATTGTCTCAGCTTGCGCTTTCCTGAGGGGAGGAGCTACCTCTGCTGAAATTACCCACCAAGAACTCACAACCAACCACTAGTCAATCCCCAAAAACTTGGTTAATGAATGCCCCAAACTTCAGCTTGTGTGGGATGAAAACAGGCCGCTCAATGGTGAAGCAAAAAGCTCCGCCAATGCCTTGGAATCCGCCCAGGAACTCAGCTTGAAGACCCCGGAACACGAGCAGCAACAGCCCCAGAGAGGGCCCTGAAGCAGCCCAGCCTGAAGCGCAATGAAGGGAGGGGCGGACAGCAGCTGCAGGAACTGGCGGCGACTGGCGGCCTGAAGGGGGGCGACCTGAAGGGGGCGCGGCCAAGCAGGGTGTGGCCAGACGGGCTGAAGGGGGGCGACCTGAAGGGCAAGGGGGGCACGGCCAAGGGAGCAGGGCGCGGCCAGTCGGGCTGGGTGATGGCGACAGGGTGGTGGCAGGCAGCTGCAGACGGGAGATCCTCCAAGATCAGTCTTGCTTTCTCTTTACACATCATTCCTCCAATACTCTTAGGAAGTGGGTAGGATAGAACTTGGTCTTGGTAGGAGCTCTTGGCCCCCCCCCCAAAAAAAAGTTCGAGATGTATGGAGCTGGAGGAGACCTAACCGTATAATATAGTTCATCTCATCTCGTGGGATCGACTTAGGAGGCGCATCCATACTATACTGAAATGGTGGAAGCCTATCCATCTAAATACCATGCCTGGAAAACCATGTGGATATATGTGCATTAATGTGTCTTACCCACTCTCTGCTAGTCGTCTGGATGACTCTAAGGCCAGCCTCGGTAGTCTCCAGTGCGGTAAGTCCGACACTCTGTGGATTGAAGTCATTGTCTGAAAGATGGCATCAACTTGGATAGGTGTCATGGCGAACTCTGCCTGTGCTCTCTCATGTGGGACTGAGGGCTTATTCCGAGTCATCCTAGACCCCATAGTCAATTGTAGCCACGCAAATCTCCTCTACTCTGTCATCAGGAGATCACTCCCCTAGAAGGGTGTTGCATACATGGCGGTCGGCTGCACTAAAGTGTTGAAAAGCCAGCCGTTCGTTGGTCGATCCTGAAACTGTGCCTGGAAGCATGCCTCTCTAGTCAAGCCAAAGCACTCTGCCCCCGTCTGAGTCGTGCCTTAGTTGCTTGAGTCATTGTGAAGATGGGTCCCGTGAAGACTGCTCCCAGGTATGTGTAGGACTGCACTATCTCCAGTGGCTCGTCTCGGTAAGTGAACCTCTGTACGGTGAAGCACTGCACGTGAGGTGTTGAAGATCATAATCTTGCTCTTCCCAAGAAGTCCCTCGATCTTTGTTGAACACCTCTAGGGCCTCCAGATGTTTCTGTAGCCCCTCCGCTGAAGATGATATGAGGACTATGTCATCAACGTATAACAATATCTGTATTATGAGGTCAGCCAGTAGTTACTGTCCAGGGAGACCAACAGGTCAATGGCAGAACAGAAAACCATCCAATACATTTGCTTAGGGATGGGTGCAAAGAGCAACTCTATTTATCTAGGGTACCTACAAAGAAACCGTAAATATAGCTGGCCATACATCATTTTAAGACTGAGTCTTTTTGGTTTAGATTTAAACTCTTTAATAAGTGCTATTCCATCACGATAAAGTGCCCATTTACCGTCCTTCGTGGCAGCCTTAACCTTGGCTAATTCCGTTGCCTTATCCTTAAGTTGGGCTCTTGTGAGTTCTTCGGCTATCCACACCTTAGTCCCTTTCAGCTTATGAGATTGTTGTAGAACCTTAATACATAAATCTTGTGAGTTGAACGTAATGATGGCATGACCATTACGATGACTGATCTGGACTGCTGTAGTTTCACCAACATCATTATGATGGCATGACCATTATGATGACTAATCCAGGTTGTCATCTGCGTCAGCTGTCCAATCAATAGTAGGCATGTCTGCTTTGACACATGTAAAGGTATCATTGAATGAATCCTCTTCTTTATACCATCCATCTGGGAGCCCCCCGATTCTGCATTATCCTTTCTAGCTTTGAATAGCCTTTGCATCAAACTCCACAATCACATCTTGCTTGGCTGTCTGCACTTCAGTTTGGATTAGATTCTTGACTGTAGAGACCAGTTGGGGAGTAGGGGGGGAAGCATTGCAAGACTTTACAACCTCTTCAATAATTTCCTTCTTACCAGGTCCTTCCAAAACTTGGATTCGAGCTACTGCATCTGCCAGATGCATCTGCAATTCTCGCACTTGATCCTATAGGTAGCAAATCTGTTCGTGATATCCAATAATGGGTCGGTCAAAACGACCACCTCGTTCATATATGTGCGCATATGGGGAAGGAGTCCTGGCTGCACCTGAGGCGTATCGAGCTCTGTTGTTGGAGGTTGTTGGAATGGAGGGGGTTTTTGACAAAGAGGATAAGCTAGGCCATATCTACGATACCCCTTGGCTAAAGCTAACCCCCTAGTTGAGATGGGGTTCAGCTCAGCTAGGGGTTCCTAAATCAATGCTTGCCTACAACCGTGAAGATAGGCAAATGAGTGGATCTATGAGCAGAGAAGCTATGCAGGAGAAGCTGAGATGGAGAAGCTAGACAAGAGGGGCTGCAACGGGCTGCAACAACGGGAGGAACGGAGGAGCAAGGTAGAAAGAGCTGAGCGGTGGAGGAGTTGAGTAGAAGAGCTAGGTGGGAGGAGCTTGCGGAAAGAGAGAAAGAAAGAGGAGCTGAGAGCATAGGGGTTGAGAGCTGAGCGGAAGAGCTAGGTGGGAGGAGCTGGTGGAGGAACTAGGCGAGAGAGAGAAAGAGGCAAGGGAGACTTCAAGGGATCAATGCGAGAGAGAGAGAGAGAGAGAGAGAGAGAGAGAGAGAGAGAGAGAGAGAGAGAGAGAGAGAGAGAGAGAATAAAGAAAGATATATTAACGTCCACAGGAGGCCTCGCGGGCCTATGGGACAAAGTACGGAATCAAGTAGCTCATACAGACCACTGTGGGCCAGGGCAAAGGGCTCACTAAGGCCCTTGTTGAGTACTAAAAACGTCCGATTGGGGAGGGGGTACAGGGCTCCCCAAGTACCATGCTATACTAGTACAAAATAGCAAAAAAAGTAGCAAAATAGCATGAGAGTGGCATGAAGATATCAAGTGCTCAGAGCTAGAATCCCAAGTGCATGAACCGGCTCCACATATCTAGGCTCCATGATGGTTCTCTGATGAGATGCAAAGAGCTTTCGTATCTGCATCTGTCAAGATGTCTCCCGTGGTGGTGGAGGACGTGGTCTCCTCGATCTATGGATCCGATGGGCTATGTCAAGGGTGATGCCTCGCCTCGGTCGATCTCCCCTAAGGAGACCTGAAATAGGTCGAACCGCGATCATGTGTGCTCTGGTTGCCTGTCGCACTGTGTACGGTTTCTGTGCCCCTCGTCTGGCAGTGTTGTGGTGGCTCCCTCCATTGATCCATATATCCCTCCTCCTTTATCCCAAAGTGCCCTGGGGCTGATTTGAATGCATAGAAATCCGTGACCTGTCTCTGTGCTCGGTCTACCTCGGTACTCTGTGGTGCGGTGGTCCCACCCTCATGCTCTTTGATATGTCGTAGTCGTATTTCCCTGTGTCGCCACATCTCCATCAGGTAGAGCCCAATATAGACCTGGTCTTGGAAGTGGATCAGTCGTGAGAGTGGGCCGAAGCCGTACCCCTCCTGAAAAAGGCAGTGGTAACGCCCTCGGATCTCATAGTAGCTGGGCAGACACAGAGAAAGTGCTCCTCTGTCTCAACCGCCCCCATTGTGCACAACCTGCAAGTTTGCTGCTCTTTGGGTATGCATACAACTCTCCCTGTCTCGATCCTCAATTGATGGGATGAGACCCGAATCTGTCCGATGGGAGCTGGGTCTTGGTGGGGAACTCCTGGTCCCCCCCCCCCCCAAGTGCAAGATGTGTGGAGTTGGAGGAGATCTAGCTGTATGATGCGGTTAATCTCATCCCGTGGGATCAACTTGGGTGGTGCATCCATGCTATATTGAAACGGGGGAAGCCGATCCATCTGAATGCGGTGATGCATGCAAACCATGCTGTATCTACCCCCCTCTTTGCTAGTCGTATGGAGGACTCTAGTGCTAGCCTCGAAAGTCTCTCGCAAGGTAGGTCCCAAACTCTGTGGAGGAAAGTCACTGTTTGAAAAATGGCATCAACCTGGAGGGGGGTCATGGCAAACTCTGCCTGTACTATTTGATGGGGGACCGAGCGTTTACTCCGAATCATCCTAGAGCCCATAATCACTTGTAGCCGATCAAATCTCCTCCATTCTATTGCTGAAATATCACACCCCCAAAAAGGTGTTGCATACATGGCAGTTGGCCTTACTGGAGTGGAAGTGAAGTGGAGGGGGAGCGGTGGACTAGCGGGGCTGGAGTGGAGGGCTAGCGGGGCTGGAGCGGAGGGAGAGAGAGAGAGAGAGAGAGAGAGAGAGAGAGAGAGAGAGAGAGAGAGAGAGAGAGAGAGGCTGAGGCGGAGAGGCTAAGCAGAGGGGCTAGCGGGAGAGGCTGAGCGGGTGAGGCTAGAGAGAGAGAGAGAGAGAGAGAGAGAGAGAGAGATTTCCAGCAGCCATACCATGGGGGGGGGGTTTTGTTAGCACTTTGCCCTGGTATCAGCCTTGTAGGTCAGGTCAATTCTATGAGTTGACTTCTTTGGTCAACCAATGGTTGACTTGGGGGCCATATAGGCCACCGTTTGTATTTTCCTCTTATCCATTTGAGCAGTACTACGTTTTACTCCAGCTTGTTGTTTGCTTCCTGCACTCCACTTCGGTTCTGCTTCATGCATCCAACACTACGAAGCATGTGATCTCATCGATGTAGAGTCCAAAGAGAGTCGGTGAGAGAGAGTAGGGTGCTACCTCCTGAATCCTGCTTGCCCTAGTGCTCACTGTCCCCATGCCTCTGTTATGACTGTTGATCCCCCTCTCTAGTACCGATCCATAGATCTTGGCCAATGTGCGGCCAATCATGAGGGTGCGATAGTTCCCAATGTCCATGAGCTCTCTTGCTTTGTGTATCGGTACGATAGTGGTGGTGCTCCGTGTTGGTGGGAGGCCGTGACAAACTGCATGGTTAAACATCTGTGCGAGAATCGGGGCAAGAACCTCCTGTCCATGTGCGAATGCTCTGTTTGTGCTTTCCGGTTGTGGAGCCGGTGCAGCCCACACATTCTGCGTAGTGAACAGATGGTAGGTAGTGGGCCTGGGCATAGAGGACATGTCTGGCGGTGTCTGCTTCGGGATATCGTATAAGGAGCACGCATAAGTGTGCCATACTCTTGCATCAGTAATGGGAATGGGTGGCTTCCCCTCTGAAAGAAGTCCCCATCCAGTGGTCGGGTCTCCTCCTTGAAATGATCTGATGATCTCATCCATCTTGTGTGTGAGGAAGGCTCGTCTCTTGCAACGTGTCAACCGTTGAAAAATCCGATGTGCCTCATATGACGTCAACTGACCCAAGGCTCGCTCCCGTGTGAGGTGGGCTTGCATCTCTCTGCACTCATCATCAAACCAAGGGTTTTGGGGCATCTTTGTCCTTGCATTGAAATCCCCCAGAAGGAGGGTGTCTCCCTGTCTGGAGAACTCTATGATATCATCATGTATCGTCTCATAAGGGCTGTGTCCCTCTGTAGTGCCTCATGGGCATATGATGACGTGTTTGGAGGGAAGTAGCATACTACAATGGAGATCGGTCGGGCATCTAGCAGTTTATCTCGTATCTACATATGACGTGCATGTTCCTCTCTTTATACCACAAATACGAGTGGTGGTCTCAAGTGTGTCTTGAAAATGATAGCTACACCTCCGGAGCCTCGTACTCCACTATCTCTCCTCAGTTCTCTCCAATGAGCTGACTTCCGAGTGTATCCTGTCGTGTGGGTAGCCCTCTCTCTGGGCTCTCATGTGTCTCAGTGTAGAAGATGATGTCTCTATCTGTGTATGTCTTTGAGAAGCCACTTGGGTCGGACCAAAGGGTACCATTATAGTTCCATACAGCCTTACTAGTCTTGTTTTGTGCACTCCCCTCTCGGATTTGACACCGTCATAGTTCCCCTTCTTCCTTCTCCCCTCTATCAGCTCTTTCCCGGATAATCACTTTGCCATCCCTGTAGGCAGCCCATTTCCCTGCTTCTCTTGCTGCCATTACACGTGTCATGCCTTCCCTTCTATTTTCCTGCTATAGAAGGATGAGGTCATCATCCAAGTAGATTTTGGTCCCCTTCAAGGATGCTCGCATGCTCATGAGGTTGGACCTATCTATTGCAGTCCGGAGTTTCAGCACTAAGGGTCTTGTTGGTATCTCATGTAAGATTGACTCCCATCTTGGCAAATAAGGCTTGAGCATTTGCCATTGGGGTGTCTCCCACTGTAAAGCCTCTAACTAGGGCATTCATTGCTTTACCGATCCGTCTTCTCTCTTCCTCTAGTGTCTCATAAATGAGCTCTTTTTTAGGAGCTGCTGATCCCTTTTTAACAACTTCTGTTCATTCAACCATCACTTCTTTTCCCTTGTTGAGCTGTTGTGCGAACTTGGCATGTTTACCATTCATGGTAGTCTGCATGGCCTCCATCTCTTTCTTAAGAGCTGCATTTTCTGCTTTGAGCTCATCCATAGCTTTGTTGCCTCCATCTGATGTTATTTGCTTACCCTTCATTTGTTGTAGCTCAGTCCCCAATGTGTGTACTTTGTCTTGTAGCTTGGTCTTCTCATTTTCGTATTCTGCCCTCTCTTTCTCCCATTCTTCTTTCTTGGCCTTCTCCTTCCTCCATTCTTCTTGTATCTTCCCACCTTGTTTCCTAATTTCAGCTAGTGTTTTGTCCACATGCGCTTTCTCAGCCAATAGGGCCACATTGGTGGCCTCCAAGCTGTCTATTTTTTCTATTAGCACGAGGCAGATTTTGTTGAGGCATGTGAGTACCTTTGTAGTGACTTTGTGAGCTGTCCCTGTAGAGAGGGCTGCTATGGCTGTCTCCTTCTACTCCCGCTCTTGTAGGCATGGTGTTTCAGCCAATTGAATGATAGTGCAGTAAATTTATTGGCTTACATGGACTGTGTGTGGCTGATCTCCAAGCATGTTGATAGTCCTTCTCCACCCTTCCTTCACGTTTCCTCTTTCATAGGTGCATTGTAATGTTGCTGAAGCTTTCTTTTTTGAATCTTTTCCTGTTTCTTGGAGCAGCCAGGGACAGCCAGGTAGGTCGATGTGGAGGGGCAGCACCCAGCAGGCCCCCCGGTACAGCTTCGTGGCTCACAGCAGGGCTCCTGTGCATCCTTTGATCAGGGCTAGGAGGGTAGGCGCTAGGGCTGGCGGGGTGGGCCTAGGGTAGGCGGCAGGTTGTAGGCTAGGCGGTAAGGGTGGCGGAGTGAGCTGAGGGCTGGTGCACGCGCGCGCAGAGAGAGAGAGAGAGAGAGAGAGAGAGAGAGAGAGAGAGAGAGAGAGAGAGAGAGAGAGAGAGAGAGAGAGAGAGTTTGTTTGTTTTGAAAGCTTATAATGCCTTCAACCCTCCCTTGACCCTTCTTTCCACACACTCATTCCAACTGTAGTTTTCCCTAAACTCAAGTCCCAAATATTTGTATGAGGTGGTTGCTTCCAAGGGTTCTCCTTCAAATGTGAAGGCCATCTGCTTGTTTCGTGTCCTGGTTGCTATGACTTGTTTTGGCCAGGTTTACTTGCATTCCTGCATTTCTTTTTTGTCCTTTGCAACGAGTGACCGCGTCATCTGTGTAGACGAGTAGGAGTAGGGCATAGTGTTCCCCCTCCACTGCGAGCTCTGATTGATTCTTCCAATTCATCAATACACAATCCAGATGGGGTTGGCGGAAGAGGGCAGCATTGCTTGAGCCCTATGTCACTGCTTATGTGTACATTTCCTTGGTTGTAGGGGTTATCAACTAGTGGTTGTGCGAGCTTGGCTAGCATCTTCTCATATGTTCTAAGCACGGTTTCTCTGACTGCTTGGGGACTTGCAGCTTTTCTAGTTTTTTTGCGTGGTACTGTGTCAAATGCCTCTGAGAGAGAGAGAGAGAGAGAGAGAGAGAGCCTTTTGAAGACTTTAAGGTATTGTGTGCATCGTTTGTTTACCCTTTGCAGATTCTAGAGGACTCCATAGAGGAAAAACTTGAGAAGGAGTTGGCAGCTGAATCAGAAAAGGCAGAGGCAGAAGGCAAAGAAGGGGATGGAGAGGAAGTTAAAGTACAATTTTCTAATTAACAATTATGGGTTATGGCAACGAGTCCTTCCATGTAAAATGCGCAGACTTATTTTAGCAGAGCCTCTGATATTGTGTAGTGTGCTTGTGCAGAAAAGAGCTGCAGAAGGTGGCAAAAGTAAGAAGTTGAAAAAAGACAGGCTGACTAGTACAACTGGCAAGGGTTTGAAAACAGAAACTACAAATGTATCAAGTGTTCCTCGAGTGAAATCTGAACTTGTTATACCCACTCTGTATGTTTACTTTTGGTTAAACAAGCTATCTTGCAAACCTAGTCTGTAATTCTCTATCACAAGCTAATGGAAGGAACATTCTAGAATTTTGATGCCTTTTGCATATAATAAGCTGCTTTTTGAGATATTTATTCAGGGATCCTAATGCTTTTACTTTGTAGCTCTGAAGAGACAGAACGCCAGGCGTTGGAAGATTTGCGAAATCGGGCCCGATTAAGCAGTACTGCATTGCCATCAGTGAGCTTTTACAGTTTTATCAACACACACAGCAGGTTTGTTTTTATGTTGATTGTACGTTGTCATGCAGATGATTCTTTACATAGGTGTTTTGTGCTCACCTTGAGCTCAGTTTTTCCCCACAGTTAGTGGATGCATATGCTCTCAGCTTCTCTCTCTATTAAATTCTGACTCTGGGAGTGACTATTTAGTAGATATTATACTCATGGGCAAGTGCTTTCCCTTATATTTTCAATTAGTGAGTTGCCTGTTGTTCATTTGAATTTTCCCAAATGATATTGACTTAGAGTGATAGTGTGCACCACAAAAGATGAATTAGTCATTTGATGCTGTTGATCCATCTTCTAAATTTTAATGTGGGTTTGTCAGTTTGAACTGTGCATCAATCTCTATGGATGGCGCCATGGTTGCTGGAGGTTTTTCAGATTCATCTCTGAAGGTATTTCATTGTATTTATCATGCGCACTGATGCAATCCTTACTTTTTCAGGCTTGGCATAATAGGCTTCAAAGGCTTTCATGCTATAATCAGGCAGATGGGAACTTGTGTTGCAGGTGTGGGATATGGCTAAGACGGGAGAACAGCAGTCCTCCATTGGGGCTGGTATTTCAGAATAAATCTTTATCTCAAATTTGGTTTCAATTTATGTAGTATGAGGGTTAAATAGTTTCATCATAAAGCATCTAAAGAACACAAATTACTGTGATGATGCCTTGGATGGAATGTTCTCAGCAGCTTATTTGAAGGCTGTAGTCAGGTGCCAAATGCAGGGCAGTAATTTGCTGGAAACATGAACTTGAAGGAAATGAAAAATTTTTAAGAGTGAGAGAAGACGAAGTTTGGATAAGGCTGATTACTGACCTGAGAAAGAAATACCTGAAGTACTCTTTTCTGGAGAAAAGGAATCGCAGGAAAAAGACGGGGATGGGGGGCTTCCTCAGCTACAAATGGAAGCCTGACTAAGAAACCGTCAAATGGATCACGTTGCAAATGTATGCTGTCTGTATGCTGGTTTCAGATGTTTTAAACACATCCCCTCACTGCTATCCTTTCCATACCGTGAGAATGTCAGATCATTTCTGGCAACAAAAGCTTGTCCGTCCGAAGAATTTACAAACATGCAGTGCAGCTTACCTGCCCACAGTTTGCTAAAATATGGCGTCTTTTGGTTCTTAGGGGCTTCACCTTGAAGTGGAAAGGGCTGGACTGTGATGCTTACTATGACCTTCCCAGTTATAATGACAAATAGGTAAATTCTGGATGCTTATGTAGTAAGGGAGACCCTCTTTATGCACCACATAACTGCTCCAAACCTATGTTTTGGTCTTACCAATGTTTTGCTTTAGATGGTTGCCATCCATATTTTGTCGACTAGATACTTTGGATTGTTCTCATATTTTGCGTTGTAATGGCTCTTTCTGCATTTGTGGCACCTCCCACTGCCCTAGAGCCCATCACGGCAGCGTTCTTCCAAGGCTATAAAGTCTTTGATCAATGCTCTATTTAGGAGAGGCCTAAGGCCATGCTTTAAAGCATGCCTCCAAGACTTGTCCCCACACCCATGTTCTTCCCTCCCCAACGCCAGCCCCCCTTGTGATTGAGCTCTGTTAGCGGGAGCTTGCCATTAGTGCGCCGCAATCGTCAAATGATCTGCCAAGGTTGGATCAAGCAGGATGCAACAGCAAGCGCCCCCTGCCCCTCGCATTCGTTGTTGCAGTCCCAAAGGGAGTGGGGTGGCATGATTTAGCCCATGGTAGGTATAAACTCCACTGCTCCCTTTGAAGGGCTAGTTTGATTCCCTGTTTATTTTAACATCTACAAACAAGTGTAACAGCAGTAGCCTGTGTTACAGCCCTGCCATGTGACAGTGCCATCTGTAGCAGCAGCAATAGTCACTAGAACCGCCGCACAAAACTCCAAATTCATTTGGCAGTGACCATCTGTCACTTGGCAACTTGTGAGCACATGTAGGTGCACTTCGATAGCAGGGTTTTTTATTCATTTGTCATGTTGGTCTGCATCTATTTTCTCTTTTGCACCTTGATTGTACTTGTGGGGCTGTCGTGTGCGCTCAGTTGGGGACTCATCCTATAGGTACCATTGCCACTTACTTGACCTTTAGAGGACATCACCAACATATGAGTCTTTGAGTGTATAGAGGCCGCCTAACATGAGCAACAGTTTGCCACAGCCAGAGCACTAGTTTATGCCACGGTCCTGCATCACCCACTCCCAGGGACGTGGAAGCCCAATTTTACATGATATATAGCCTGCTCTTTGGGATATTGTGCGCATGAGTTCGTCTCATAATGGTACATCACATAGGAGGCACCATGTCCCAAGAGGAGTGTGGCACAAGTGAGCCAGTGTTTTATGATATGCCATCAGATACACTGTGACCCTACTTTATGAAGCGAGAGAGAAAATGCCATTTCATCATTACACGAGACTAGAAGGGATGAGGGGTCTACTCAAAGAATTATACCACCAAGGGCATGAAGGACAAGCTCACTATGCATAAATTCAAAGAGGAAATTCAGGCCTTAATGAGCTAGGGGAGTGGCTCATGAAGCTGTGCAAGCAAATGCTATTCCATTGAATGCTTCGATCCATATTTGGAAGATGTGCAATTTTGATGGATTTGTATAAAAGAATTGTAGTCTCAAGATGATCTATGCAAAGGCAAAGGTTAGACCGTGAATGATGAGCCTTGAATACTCATGTGTCGAGCATTTTGAGAACAATTACCAAGCTCTTCTAATCTATCATTGGTTGATGAACTAATGGCAATACCTAAGTGAATTATCTATTCCATGGTCTTTTGTTATGCATCCAGTTTGGTGATACATTTTCTGCAACAAGAAGGACCAGCATAAAATATAATATGAATTGAGTGCTGATAGTGGATTTGTATACATGCCTTAACTCTAACCTACCTATCTATTTTAAAGGACTTATAAATTGATTCAATAATGTGTTCTTGTACATGTCATTATACATTTTGAATTTATCTCCTCATCATTGTTTTGTCCAATTGCGATTTAGGACAGCTGAAAAAGCAACAATCGTTTTTTTGTTTTTTTCTTTTTGGGTGAGGCGGCACGAGAGTGTGCTTGTTTCACTGATATGTAATTTATTGGCATCTTTGTCCCATGGCTATTCCATTTACTTTGTCCCATGGCTATTCAATTTACTTTCCCAACCATTCATGGGAAATAAGTAAAGGTGAAGTTAAACTCTATGAGAAGAAGATACGTTAATACAACAACATCATGGCACTTTACAATTTTTATCACATAATGTCAATGGATCTCTCTATTTGATATGACAAGAAAGCGAATAGCAAGTTTCTTGGGTGTTGTTTCATTACTGGGAAAAAATCTTGATGATAATATCTTTCATAGCATTTTCTAGTGTAGTCTAAATTAGCTACTAACATTTACCGTCATGGTATAGGTGGCTGTAAAATTTTGGGTATATCCTTTCATTGAATGCAGTTGTTGGGTCTCAAGGGGGCAATAATACATCCTGTCATTTCATCCCCACTTTCCCCTTCCTCTCTTTACACACACACAAACACACACAGACACACACACAAAGTCTTGGATTTAGATTTTCTCTGAACTACATCGGAGGTTGACCTATGCTAGGTTTTCCATCTTCCTGAATGAACAAGCAATGGAATTGACAAATGCAGATATCAAAGGAACATCAGATGTTGTGAAACCTCCGTACACCCTTCTTAAGGGCCATGCTGGACCTGTCTATGCAGCGAATTTCAGTCCTGATGGGGATTACATTTTGTCTGCTTCGAACGATTGTACAGGTGATTATATCTTGAAGCTTCATTGCTAGTATCGTTATGGGCACACATTATTTAAAATGTTTATGTTTTTTCTATATTGTCATCCCCTAGAGTCCAATAAGTTTCTTGAATAGAGGCTGTGCTATATATCCTTTTGATTGAGGGTCAAGCATGTTGCTTATTTGTTAGAGTCTTGTGATTCTTAACATGGTTACCTGGGTACCAGTAAGCACCATTCAGATCTGCTTAGATTACCTCATTGGAATTCATTGACTGATCTTGTCTTCTGTTAAAACTCTCTCTCTCTCTCTCTTGCGGGGGGGAGAGGAGGGGGACAAATCTTCTATTAAAACTTGATAGATGATCCATGAAGACATGAACAATACATCTGGACAGGTGACAAAAGATAACCAAAAATGTAAAGGACCAGCATGTTTCGAACCCTCTGCAATAATGCCATTATGTATTTATTAAGGGTATTCGTTCAAAAAAGACTTCAGACCCACTTTGAAGCCAAACAATCAACAATTTAGTTTAGGTTGTAAATATCTTTAGTTGTAATGGTAACCTATATGTACGCGTAGCCATGCCTGTAATGAATTTTTGGTATCTAAAAAATGCACGAGGCCATTTTGGTTGGATAGAACCTGTGATATTATCTAAAAAATTTACTGTGTTTAGAAACCTGCTCGATTTCCATATTCTTCTATGAATAAACCTACTTGGTAGATTGTTTTTAAAGCCATACCTGTTAAATTTAGCAGTGCTTGGTAAATTTAGATGGACCTTGATATGAAGGTAGCAGTGCTCACTAAATTTAGACTGATGAAGATATCAAGGTCCGAACTACTTAGGAGCTTATAGGGCTTCTCACTTTGAGTCATGGGATGGAAAGTTTGAATTTTCAGCAAAGTAGCCCAAACCTATTTGTGTAATCTCTCATTGATTGTCTCATCCTATGCTTAAAGTTGTTCCATTCCATAAACATATTGTGCTTTAAGTCACGAGATTAGATTTTTCCTTTTGAGCCCATCCCAAGTCTTTGAAACCATACCTTGAGATGCGAGTGCTTGATGCCATAATGCTTCTAAACCATCCGAGTAAAAGAATTGCAAAATTCAGCTCGGCTCTTTCTATGGGCTCCTCATGTGCAAGGAGGTGTCCAAGCTCTACAACCAACGTAGTAGCGTCTCGGGCTTGTGATCGATTTGTCATTTGAGGATGCTTTTCTCCCAACTTGATGTGGTCTACCTGCACAAACCCATTGACTTCTTCCTCTTCGTGGGCATGGTCTTCTTTAGGACAAGGATTGCCTCTCTGTACTCTTCGGCTGACCTGAGGCTAATAAATCAGTAGAAAGGAAGCTGACTCTGATACTTGTCAGAGTTGTGCTCTACCAGAAATGTGTTTCCAAAGATTAATAACGTTCATCATTCACACTTGGTCCATAAAGAGAGAAGGAACATAGAAACAACAAAGGGCATGGGATACGAACAAGGATCATCCTCTACTACATTAAGTACTTTACATGTTGATGTATCCTAGTAATATTGAATTCCAATGCAATAGTATTTTCAAAACTTTGGACAGATGGGATGAAACCAAAAGAGAGTTCTACGCAAACTGTCATTTCTTTATAATGTAGGAGGACCTATGATGAAATCTATAAATAGTTCTTTGCTAGAAGTGTCCTAGGTTGTAAGATAATAGGTAGAACCACGGGTGCTGCCTAGGGTGTTCCAAAATTCTAGGTTGAAAGTGAACGACTCATGTATTCATAATCATCTTCCACAAAAGCGTTGTCACTATTACTTCTGACATCAATTTGGTCAACATTTCAAGCCCACAATCACTTCTCGCATCAATCCTCCAACAAAGCCAAGGAGAACACTCCAACAGGTCCCCAACACGGTTCTAGAAGATGCCAAAAGATTGCCAAATTTCACCCAAAAGATTGCCAAATAGTGAAATTGTTAGGCAGATGAAAGCCAAAAGATGTAGAGGTAGTAGAAATTGCTGGACATGCCTTACTTCTACTCATCTTTGTAAATGACACAGTTCAACATTGCAAAGACAAAGATCATGGTAATCGGAACATGAAACAAGCAAGCAGCCTTTGCTTTTCAAGGGGACATTCTAGAAGCAATCACATCATACAAGTATCTGAGGCTTGAGGTTGAGAACACATGCATGGAACTAAGAGTAATGGGAGGTCTGAAAGCCTTATACAGTTGTACATCATGTTATTTGATGATATGAGTTGCCACTTGCAGGTCAGATGGAAGGAGCGTACTTGTCTTAAGCAAAGCTTTATCTTGCTTTGAGGAAAGAGTACTTGGAGTATCGGTGTATAATTTAAATGGATGCATGGTGCATTTATGAATTCAATGTTGTGTATTGGGATTGTTGGATTTGAAACTAAATGAATGTGTTTACTAAGGCTATTAGGTCCTTAATCCAATAGATGTTCTTTGTAACTTGAGAGTTGGCTTCCTTCTATGCCCTTTGGGTTGCTACTATGTGTGCACTTAGACTACTTGCTTGAAGGTACCGGTAATTTTCACTATGGTTAGAAGTGGACAACAATTTTGGATGAATGTACAGTTAAATGGATTAAAGAGCAGAGATTTTGCTTGTAAAAAGGCCGTGAAATGGTATCTTATCATTTGAGCAATTTTATGCGCATGAGAGAAACTAGCTTGTACATTTAGATGCTAAGATATTGATTTTCGTAAACTTCTTTTGAGTTTCTAGTGGCAAATATGTGGCTGGGTGATGTTAAGGTGTTCTTCTTCATGGAGCTCTAGGACAGATGGCATGTTGAAAATTGTGTAATTTAAATAAAAGAGTATTGATGCCTTGTTTATTGCATATTCATTATTTGCCATAAATGTTATTAATGCAAATGGGGACCCTAGTTCATCCATATGTTTAATTGATGATTTGCATACGTTTGTATCCCCACAAGAGACTTGCATAATTTTGAAGATAGTTTTATTGTGTTGTGTGAAATTGTGGCAGTTCGTTTATGGAGCGTGCCATTGGTGGCAAACTTGGTATGCTACAAGGGGCACAACTATCCAGTTTGGGATGTTCAAGTGAGTCTTTTCTTAAAACTACACAAATGTTAGGTTGACCTCGTGCTTGATTTCAGGGAGGGAGTTTTTGCATGTAATAATGATGAAATGAGTTAAAGTGAAAGAACGAAGATGATGAGAAGTGAAGACTTAATCGAATAAAGGAAGCTAGAGAGAGATGTCATGACTTGATGTGTTGAGTTTGTTTCTATTTTAGCCTTGGTTGTGTTAAGGTGATGGTTGGAATGAAGGATATATTTGTGGTGTCTTTGTGATGTACAACATTCAAATGTTTGAAAATTTTTTGTTCGGATGGGATAACCAAAGTAGTGACCAAAAGGATAGCCTTGGGCTCCCTCTTCCATGCATATTATCAGGGAACACCTTTCCATTCATATGGAACTTGGGAACACTGTTGCTTAGGATGGGTATTGGGAATGCCTAGTGAACGCTAGGCACACAAAAAGAGGCCAACGAATGTCAGAAGGGGGGACGTCTAGGGAATGCACAAGGAACTTTTCCTAGGCCGTTTCATAGGAGCTAGTCATGTCCAACTTGATGCTAATTGCTTGCCTTTTTGGGGTCTTTTCCTAGTGACCTTGGTTTGTATGCGATTTGGCAATCCATCATCATTATTTTATATATATTCTCTAGACTCCTCACCCTAGACTCCTCCACCATTGGTGATTTGGCATTCCCATTCCTATTCCCATTCTTGTCCCCTTGAAATCTCCTTCTCGTTTTGAAGGGAGTTGGCATTTCAAAGAATGTTCCTGTCCTTGTTCTGAAGGGAGTTGATGTTTCCATAAGGGAAAACTAAGCTTTTGGTCTAACCTAAGTTATTTATATATATTCTAGACCCCTCACCCTTAACTCCTCCACCATTGGTGATGTGGCATTCCCATTCCCGTTCTCGTCCCCTTGAAATCTCCTTCTCGTTATGAAGGGAGTTGGGCATTTCAAAGAATGTTCCCGTCCTCGTTATGAAGGGAGTTGTTCATGTAAGGGAGAAATAAGCTTTTGGTTTAACCTAAGTTATTTCTCACACACTCATCTAGCATTGGTGTCTTGTATTGTGGAACTTGCTTTTGTGACTCAATGCCCCAGCTCAAACATTGTTTTGGGTAGTCTTTCTTAAACTAAGAGAAAAGAAAGGTCCCTTGTGGAACCTCGTGTGGTTTTGGGTCCCATTAACCATATTTGTAAGAGAGACATAATTTTTGAAGTAGGTGAAGAAAGAAAGGTCTCCTTGTGGAATCTCATTTGGTTTTGGATTGATTGTTGTAATGATGATAGAAAGGCATGAATCAATCTTGAATGTATTATGGAATAGGTGGAAACTATCAAGGTTTTACGGCTGATAGAATGGCATTAGTATTGAAAGTAAAAGATAGGGAAGGTTAAAGTGCATACCACAAAGGAGCTACCAAGCACCAATAAAGAAAGTGTGGCTTTTATACTAGACCATAACATAGTCAAATATAACTTTTCAAATGACACCAGTAGATTAGGTAGATGGGATACCAAAGCTTAGCCAATTTGAGGAAATAAAGCTGATAAGGCATGGGTCTATAGAGGCATCATTGACCTTACACCAAGCCTACTAGGCCATCTCGTGTAATATCTTTCAATGCTACCCTCAATGATGTTGAAGAACTGAAAGGAAAGCATGAAGCTGAACACGAAATGAGAATGCTTGCTTGCTTATGGAACGAAGAAAGGTGAGGTCCATATGTAGGCACCTCTTACATGAGCCACCAAGCTCCACAATCATCTCCTCAATCAGCTCCTAGATTCTCTCAATCATCCTATGTGGCATCTACCACCACCTAACAGTGCTTATGGGCACCTAACTGTGCCTCTAGCACACACACATAGAAACCAAGGTGTGCCTAGGGCATACACCTTGAGATATCCCATCATACCTCCCCTCAAGGGAATGCCTCAGGCTATGTCAAGGATACATCTAGTCTCATAGTTTCTCATGCCATCTCATGGTGGTCAAGGATAAATCTATGGCTAGGATCTCATGCTAGCAAGGGGTTCCCAAGGGTGTGAAGTAAACAAAAGGGATACATAAGACCTTTCAATGATTATCTCCCTTGCATGTTCATGCACACAATGTCTGCTGGAGGTACCATGGAGCAAAACACATACACATGGTCTACATCATATGGTGACCAGAGGTGTATTACAAAACACATAATAGTTTATTCCATTCATTTTGGAGGACTATCCGGGCAGAGTATCTTGACTCAACATAAAAAGAGAGATCTGGAGCATATATGCAAAAAGCATAATCTTCATAGGAGGCCTTATCTTGTGGAGGCACATCAACTAGGATTGATCTTGAAGCAATCTTTTGAGAGGTGATTAGTCTTCCCACAATGTTTGTAAGGTGAAAACTTGCCCTTTTGAGTTTTCATGGCATAGGCTGTGTCATTGCCTCTCCGGAGTTCCATGTGTCTTTCTTCTTCTTGAAGAGCAGTAATAAGACCTTCAAGGGTAGGATTATGAAGATTTTTCAATGTGGTAACAACATGATCATAATCTTCAGGCATACTTTTGAGCAACACTGCCATTGCATCATCTGTAGTGATTGGAGAGTTGATAGAAGCAAGTTGAGTCATGAGACTCCGCATGTGATTGACATAGGCAGCCAAAGGAGTGCCACTAGCCATCTTCAATTCAAAGAAAGCAATCTTAAGTGACAATTTTAAGATGTGAGAGCTAGCACCAAAAATAATATTAAGCTTCTGCCAAGCTTCAGAAGGAGACTCCAAATCAGAAATGTGATGAATATAGTCATCTCCTAAGCCAAGAGCAATAATGCCATAGGCTTTCTCCTCTCTAGCAGGATCTCGTGCCGGACGTGTAGGAGCTGAGGATTCTCTAGCATTAGAGGCTGTTGAAGAAGTTGAAGCAGGTTTGACAAGCCCCCAGAGGTTTTCCCTCATCAATGCAAACTTAACTTTCATCTGCCATGTGTGAAAGCCTTTACCATTGAACTTATCCATATTCAAGAAGGTAGCCATGAGAGGGTCTAACCCAAAATGGACAGTGTCTACTCTCTTACAAGGCTAGAAAAAGTTGAAGAGCTTCAAAGTACAAGCATTTAGAGTAGCAAAGACTTGTAACCAAATTCCATACTACAAATCATAATGGAAATGATGCTTCAACTTGCATGCTTCATAGAGGTGGCTAAATGAAAGTATTCCAAGCAAATCCAAGTATAGCAACTTAGAGGAAAGTTGTCGCCACAGTTATAGTGATGCTATTCAACACTTTAAAACATCAGAAATGCTAAAGTAGTATCTAATGTAGCACCAAACTCACAACATTGTCAAAACTGTCCAAAACAGAGGCCTAAACTTGGAGGGCTTGTATCTCACTCTTCAAAGCAAAGAAAAGAGGGCTTTCTAGGTAGAAACAAAGCTGGTATACCAGAGAAGAGCCACTGAGGAAGAGAGGCGAAATGCCGCGTCACGTCGCCATAGCCAGCAGCTTGAAGGTCGACTGGTTTTTCGCTTGTTTTTCCCTCCCTGGTGGACCATTTCACTTCAGATCTGGACAGGAGCTAGCTCATATTGTTGTGCAAGCTTGGCTCAGAGGAATTTTGGAATGGCTGCTCCAGCAAGTCGCATTGCAAGAAATGGCGTCAGGAAGAAGACGACTGTTGCGCGGTTTCGTGGGCACCATTGTCTAATTCCTCTGACGTGGAAGTTCGCCCATATGAAGGGTCTCTCCAGCCAGAAGGACCCTGGGAATGGTTGCTTGTAGGTGGAGAACTCAGCCCTCCAAGTGGTTGGGCAGAAAGGGGCAAAATGGAGAGGAAGGTGAAGAAGAAGAAGAAGATGAAGATGAAGAAGATGACATGGCACAAATGGGCTCAAGGAGGATCATAGTGCTCTGATACCATGTTGAAGAACTGAAAGGAAAGCATGAAGCTGAACACGAAATGAGAATGCTTGCTTGCTTATGGAATGAAGAAAGGTGAGGTCCATATGTAGGCACCTCTTACATGAGCCACCAAGCTCCACAATCATCTCCTCAATCAGCTCCTAGATTCTCTCAATCATCCTATGTGGCATCTACCACCACCTAACAGTGCTTATGGGCACCTAACTGTGCCTCTAGCACACACACATAGAAACCAAGGTGTGCCTGGGGCATACACCTTGAGATATCCCATCAAATGAAACCATTAAAATACTCAAAAGTGGAGAGAAGAAAGTCTAAGCCTAGCTCCTAGCTTATCATGGGTGGACATGTTCACCCACTATGGATACAACCATCTATAGTAGCACAAAGGATATCACTTTACCAATGTCGTGTGATTTTTTCCTTTATTTCATAGGCCTAACCATTTTACGAAGGTGGTGGTGAAGATACCTACCAAAGGCGTCTGTTATTGCACAATAGAAAGCATTTTTGTTGGTTGCTTGGAGCTAAGTTACTATGTAGAATAATGATGCACCTTGGTGTGTTTCATACTAGCCTGGAACATTGGTTTTTGGTGGACTGTGGCCTTGTCCACAAAGTCAAACATCAATTTTCTCAATCATAAACACTTTCTAGTCGATGAGACTGAAGAAAACCAAATACAATAAAAGCTAAGGGTCTATGAGACTGAAAACCACATACTATAGAAAGCTAAGATGTGGAGTCACTAAAGCCGGCATCCACTCCCAAGTATCTGGGATGAGAACAAGTAGAGAAGTACACCGCATTGTTTTTGCGGGGGGGCATATATGGCCTAGCATAACTGTCCACATGAGAGCCATGGGCCATGGGGGGAACCTTGTAGGAGAACTAGCTGGTCCAAGGTGTCAAAACGTGTGTATGTTTTATGGGGATCCAAATCCATTTGCTAGCTGAGGATAGAAGAGATGAAAGTCAATGATAAGATGCTGCTGATGCTCAACCTAGGTAGTGTACTTGGGCCCTCTCGCCTCCTGTATGGTCTCTGAGAGGTACCTTGCCATTTGGCAAGTGTCATAGCTGTGGCTTGTCTCCCTAAGTTAGAGAGTAAGGACGAGATATGTGTGGTGGTCAACACTACAAGGAGTTTGTCTTTCGTGCTCTCTGGATCTCCAGTGCATTCCCTTGTGACCTCTAGTCAAGGGCCTCTTGATCTTATGTTATGGGGCCTTGGTCGCCATGTGTCACTGATTGGGCAATGGTGGCATCCTTGTATCTCCTATGGGAGATGGGCCCTACTATAGCCAGGGGAATCAATAAAACCCTCCTCTAAGGGGAAGAGAGATAGAGAGAGAGATTGGGAGAGAGAGTAGGCAGCACGTAGGAGGAAGGAGGTAGGAGTAGATAAGATTAGATGTCACATCAAAAGGTGTGTACAAAGGGTGGGGAGGTGGACTTATATAGTCTCCCTCCACACTATCTCCTTTTTGCCCTCTCTAGGCCTGAACATCCCCTGGCGAAATTAGCCTAACCCTCACTAACTTGGCCCAATCTTGGCCTTCATTACATCCATCCCCCCTCAAAAACAATTTTGTCCTCAAAATTGCAGGTGATGGTTAGGCAAAACAAGGCCCCTTGCTGTAAAAAGGACATACTTTCACCAGGGTCAAAAGGAAATGTGATATATTCCTTTGCCTTGGGTGTTGTGGCACCTCTGGGGCCATGTGGCTGGTAATCCATCCTAGCAAGATCATCATTCATAATCACATGAGTTCCAGCTGTTCCCATGGGTTTTGTTCTGCATGTGCATTGTGTTTTGCTGTCCACTTTCGTCCACATGGGAAGCATTGCTTGCTTTTCCATATACCCAACATCTTAGCTTCAATGAGCTGTCTTTGCATTGCATCTCTAGTTATTCTGTCCTTACCAAATGTGAAGAACTGAAAATCGTCTTCGTTATAGCTGCTGTGTTTAGACTCAAACAACTCCATGAGTTTATCTAATCCCTCAGCATCCCCTGGATCTAGAGTTCTCACATGTGAGACAACATAGGACTCAATACTTGGATGCTAGCATGTACGCTTTTGTATTTCTTCCAAAGATGGCACAATTGCTGAAACATGGTACATCTAGCCTCTGGACAGCCAAATAACCTGAGAGAGAAAACGCTCAACCCGGTCTAAAGGGTGAGCTAATGCTGGCTTTGTGCTTTCCATCTTGAATTTCTCCGATATCTCTGCGCGACCTATTTGCTTTGGGCCATAAAGCTACCATCCTTGTGTCGTCAATATTTGATTTCCTAACAATAATGAAGGAAAATTAGTCCAGCTCTGACTCATCATTCCCAGAGACCATGTTGCAATACATATAGAGAATGACAAAGATCAAATCCAATGTTTCCTATTAAAACATAGATTGCATTAGGAGTTTTTGAGGCCATGTAACATGAGATATGCATGAACTTTCTGACACTCTACCCCTCCCTGGACTCGTAAATTGCCCATTTCAGCTTTTGCATACTTTTGTTTCCCCTTTAATTGGCTGAATATTGGATTGAGAATCAGAACATAATGATTTAAAAAAAGACAGCATTACAAATCACATTAGTATGTCAGGGGTCTCGGAGGAGCAGACTTCACTACAAGGAAGAGGCTTCAGGCTTGTTTTTTTGTCATGCAGACTTTAAGAATTTTTTGTTACAATACAAATTTGTAATGCCCAGGAGTGTCAGTACAAAAAAAGGAGGTGGCCCATATCTAAATGGATTGATTGTCTTTTTCAATTTTATGGTTGTTGTGTGGATTGACTGCACACTTTTGCATAAAGACACAATAAATAAGAACGTTGTATAAATGGATGCTCAGGCATGTATGGGTACATGAATATGTATGTGTGAGAGCATATGCTTATACTATGGTGTACACTCACTGTTGGGTGCTGATGATGTTGATGGGGGTGTCGTAGTTGCTAGTCCCCGCTATGTGTAATGGAGTTTATGGTGTTCAATGTTGTGCTGATCATTGTGAGATTGAAACTGCGCTGTTTGTGTTTTTAGAGGCAACAAAATTTGAATATAGGCCCTTTTTTACATGCATATTTGAGGTTTTTGGGCCCTCTTACTTTGCTCAATACCTTGTTTTTAGGTTCTTAAAAAAAAGTTCACGATTCCTTAGTACTGTATTTAGTGTGTTAATTTGCGCAATCTTCCAACTTTACCCTGTATGTGAGCCGTTCCCTTTCTTGTAAATTGGAAGTGCGCATTTGGTGACTAAAGAGTTGATATTTGTTACTTTAGCCTATTTCAATTTCAGTCTAGTTTTGGACTCATTCGACTTATTTGAAAGCAAAAATTTTCAGGCATATGGGTGATACAGTTGAATTTTCAGCATTCCAGTCATTGTTGTTTGATATTGTGTCCAGCGACAGAATGCACTTTGGATGCCTTATTTCTAAAAGATTTTTTCTCCCCACTGGTGAACTGTGTTGTTTTCACAGTTTCTTTTTTTTTTTCCCAAAAAAGAGACTTCTATTAAGTAAGAAAGAAACTCGCTAGAGCAAGCTCTGAGCGAAAATACAACATCATGAAATCATGAGGATAAATAAAACCCCCTCAAAGTGAGGTGGAAAACAACCAAGGCTGAGGCTGAAAGTGCCACCTCAACCTTGTAGGAGTCTCAGAGAAGAAAGGAGATTCCTTCCATTCCCTGAAGAAAGAAGCCCTCCTAGCTGAGGCTGCACGGGAGTCTCCCTGTATCCTCATCCATATGGCCATCAAAGTATGTATGGTGTCTGTCCAGATACCAGCCAAAGTGTGCGAGGGATGAACCTGAGTACCCTCCATAGCCTCTGTACATCTGGCCCTCCAGATATGCCAAGATGCTATGCTCGCTAAAATCTCCCAAGAAGTATCCACTGAGACATGTACATCTGTAAAAGGAAGGTGTGGTACCACATCCACCGAACAGGACTCAATCTGATGACGTCGAACCAAAATGGCCCGAGAGGAGTCAAGTCTCTCATAGAATACCTGTGGCCCTGTAAGAGAAAGCCAAGCTAGTGAGCCCCATGTCATAAAGAATGGGGAGTGGGCAAAGTGACTGAAAATCCTGGCTACCCCCATTTAAATCATCCTCGCCTGTCTGCAGTCCCATAAACAATGCTGAATAGTCTCCGAAGCAAAGAGGCAACGAGGGCAAGTAGGGTCGACTCCGAACCTGGATCTCCAAAGGTTCACTGCAATCCCACCATGGATAGAAAGCCAAAAGAAAAGAGTGATCTTTCTATTCCTGTGGGATTTCCAGAGTCTCCTCTAGAAGCACCTCTGCAGATCCGCAGTGATATTAAATGTCTCCCAATGAGGAACTCTGGAAGATCTCCAACCTCTACCACTGAGCTGAAATCTCTTGGCATTACTGACCGTGTAACGAAAGAAGGGGATGCTCTTCTCTCGATGCCGTGCGTCAATCCACTCCCACTCTCCAGGGTCCCACTGCAAATAAAGCCAAAGCCTCCAAGACCCAGCAGAGAGAAGCCGGGGGTCTAGGTCGAGGAACCACTCTGAATTTGATCCCTGCACCAAAAGACCTACAACCCTGATAGGCTGAAAGGCAGACTCAAGCAAGATGTCCTTTGTGGATCTGAATAATCTGCCACCATCCTACACAGTAAAAACCAAAGCATCCTCCTGTGCATCTCGAAAGGCCAAAACTTGAAGCAGAACACCGCCTCTCGTAAAAGTACCTGCCCAAGTGGAGCAAGTGAGTGGCATATCATGAGTGTCTAGCCACTCCTCTGGAAGGGCTGCCTCAATCTGCAAGATCCTCCTTGCACTCCCTCTGAGATGTCCTGTCAACTGAGACTTGGTCTCCTCTGGAAGCCTTCGGAAAGCTTTCCAAGACCCCAAAGATGATGCAGGTCCCCTCTCCCACTTGGACCCCTGCATGTAGAGTGAGGCACCAAGTGGTCTGCCATGATCATCTAAAATACTGTCATTCCACATGATGGGTTGCCTATCAATCTCTTCACGAGAGAAAGGAGGAATCCTTTGAAGAGTGCTCCTAAAACTGGCCCATGCTTTCAGAATGGCAACCATGAGAGGGAACGAAGGTGATCTGAGGTGTACTGAGGTAAAGATCCACCTAATATTGTTCATCTAGTCTCCTCTTAAAGAAGGTGTGCACCTCTGAATGTTGCTAATAAGAAAGGCCTTCCACGGTTCCTGCCCTGGCATAAGTCCCCGCACCACCATCTTGCAAAGTAAAGCTCTGCACTGCAAATCTGGATCAATAATATTGAGACCCCTTCCTGTGTAGGGAGGATGAGGGTCTCCCAAGCCACCCTGGCTAAGGTATCTGCTGTGCCATCAAGCCCACTCCAAAGAAAATTTATGATCGGTCTCCTGAGCTGAGTGATGCAGTCCCTAGAATAGCACCAGCAAGAACAAACAAACCAGGCCGTGGCCAACTTGGTTGACCACCACAACTCTAGAGGCAAGATCCAGCTTGGCTGAGCTCCAAAAAAGGAGCTTCCTCTTGATGCTCTCCAACACGGGAATGCAAAACTTCCAATTTTGATGCTTAAGTTCTCTCTAGATATATGGTATATTCCTTTATTTCTTTTAATGCTTCCAAGATCATGCTGATAGAAAAATGTGCAACTATTCATATTTTTGGGTACGGGCCAAGTTTCTAGCTATCTTCCTTTGTTATGCAAGCTATGCATTAGAGGCATGACTCAATAATCTAGACTCGTTGAAAGGTTACAGTAGCAAGAAGTTCTTGCTCTATATAGGGAAAATAAATGTTGAAGAGGAGTTGTTTGAAGTACAGAAGAGAATCAAGAGCGATTAGCTCTTTCTTTATGAACACAAGTTTGTAACTTTTTTGTAATGATAAGATTTGCGAAGTATTTCATTATGTTTTGAAATTTATTTCCAATAGGTTTCTATTTGTAAATAGAATTTAGTACAAAACTAAATCCAAACTCTTCCTTCATGCCTTTCTGAGGATCACCATGCTACATGATGTGCTAGGGTCCTACGCCAAATTTCCATTTTGTTGACCTTTTCTTTTTTTCCTCCTTCTTTGCCACCCTTGCTACGTTGTTGGTATGAGCCCTTTCCATGGTTAATTTTTATCCAAAAGTACATCTATAAAACCAATTAAACATTTCTTTCAGATAATTTGAACGAAACTTTCATCCTCCATGCCTTGTGTTTTTAAAATATACTCCTCTAGCTCGATAGTCGCTGCGTGGAAGAAATATCCAAGCCGACCTGGCAGCCCAAATATCTGACAGGCACACCCCTCTGAACCCAAGTAAATCCTATGTCAAGCCCCCAAACTAGAGTGTCCTCATCACTGATCCAAAAGCCATTGGATTTATGCCAATTTGTCTGCGCCCCCGCCGCCAAGCAAAATAAATCCAATGCTGTCCTGAAGGAAGAGAGTGTTTGTGGAGTGGCATCCAGGTAAACTGCAGTGTCATCTGGCAACTCACTGTCAAGTAACTCCTCTTCCCTTCTAATGGGAAGTCTCAGCCCAAAGATGTCAGCTTGAGATCGAATATAGATACTCATAGCTTCGGCCACGAATAAAAAAAGGAAAGGAGCAAGGGGGCATCCCTGACGGACTGATCTGGAAATCTGAAAGCTCTCACCCCTTACCCCACCAATAAGTACCTGACTGTGGGCTGATCTGTAGAAGGAGGAAACACCTCTGATCCAAGCATCAGTAAAGCCAAAACGTAGAAGGGTGCCATCCAAAAAACCCCAATCTACTCTGTCATAAGCTTTCTCAAAATCCAAAAGTAGAATGGCTAGATTCTGGCCGCTCTGTATGGCCCACTCTAAAGCTTCCCAGAAAGAGAAAATGTTATCAAATATGCTTCTTCCATGCACAAATCCCGTCTGAGTGTCATGAATAAGATCTAGGAGAAGGGGCTGCAATCGGAGGCTGATTGCCTTGGCCAAAATCTTGTAACAAGTCCCCAGAAGTGTATTAGGCCTCCACTGGGACACTAGATTTATGCAACCTCCTTTCGGGATAAGGTGGATGAGACCTTCTGTAAGTGACCCGAGCATCTCACCAGAGTCCCAAATGCCCTGTAAGGCTGAAGTAATGTAGTCTCCAATCATATCCCAAAATGCAATGAAAAAAGAGGGGGTAAGGCCATCCGAACCTGGGCACTTGCCCTTGTGAAGGGCTGAAAGTGCAGTCCTGAACTCTGTGTTGGTGAAAGGTGCATCAAGCAAAACATGCATATCAGGTTTCACCAACAAAGGGATGCTCTGCCAAATAACCTGTCTAGCATCCTCTCTATCCCGTGTCTCAGGATCAGCAGTAAGAAGGGCGGCATAGAAATCTGAAGCTATGCGCAAGACATCATCAGGATCTGTTTGTAAAACCCCATGTGAGTCAATAAGTTGGGATACACTCTCTCTACTATGTCTAGGGCCAAGAGTAGAGAAAAAGTGTTTATCGACTCTGCCACCCATTTGAATCCAGAAGGACTCTCGTGCATGAAAGGCATACTCTGCTCTTTGATCAAGCAATACCTGCTGATGAGCCTTTGCTGTAGCAAGGCGCTCTTGAATCCAAGCATTTGAAGGCCGTTTTTGCTCTTTCCTCTGCAAAGCTGCCAACTGTTGGCGAACACCAATCTCACGTCTGAGAATATCTCATTTCCTGGTAGGAGCAACTGAGAAGTAGAAGTCGCTAATACCAGAAAGGGAAGCAGCTACCTGTGATGGCAATGGCTGCCCCGCCCTGGACATGAGAAACCCATATCTTCAGAGTTTTCATAGTTTCTGCATTAGCTGATTGCTAAAATTACAGATTTAGCATTGTACAACAGGTTTTGCATGCGTTTTATCTTTTCACCTCGAATTCTCATGTGGGTAAAACCTGCAGCCATTTTTGTTGCATTACCAGTATTTTGTACATTTGTATTTGTTTCAATATAAGTTGGAAGTTACATTTTCTCTATAACTAGGTACCTGGTGTTACTGATGATGCTTAGCTGCAGCATGTACATGCTGTTGGGTGCTTGTGTGCACCCTTTGGTTGTCTTGTCCTAGTTTGCTGATGAATGGTTGCATTCTTGACAGTTTTTGAGCGCTTTGTGCATGTGTTTGCTAGCATACACAGCAGTGGACTTTTTTTTGGTTGTCTACTTGTACATTTGGCTTTTTATTGTAGCAACGCACTTACTTTTGGACTTCTGATGCATCTCTTTGCTTTGCAAAGACGTTGAATGTTTCTGACACATGTGATTTTGCATTTTGTAGTATAAACCTATGTCAATTGTATATTTATTGGTTGATCCTTGTGCTCACATTGCATGATCAAAAACTACATCCCAACTATCAAAACCTGTCTTTAATGAGTCATAGCACGCCTTACAAGCACTTCCATCTGCAAATCTGCTGCTCCCAGTGGTTGCAATCTGCAATCCTAATTTGCTGGCAGTCACCTTTTGAGGACTGCAGAAGTTACTCAACATCCCTGCCTGACCTGCCTAATCTACAGATCTACTGCCCCTTTGTCCTTCTCATATGGGGGCATGCAGGTGGGGCCAGTGATCTTTAACACCCTGTTGTGTCTAGATAAATATAAAGATAATGAGAAGACATCAGTACTGTTAGAAAAGCGAACTCTCACACAGAAAGAATTACACGTGGAAGTGTTTCACTTTTCACTATGGAATCAATGCTTCATCAAATGTGTATACTTCACAACATTCATGTGTATAATGCAGACTAGCAAATAGACTGTGCTCAGAGACAAATATAGAAGCAACACTTTATATTTCTGCTCGTCCACAAACTGGATAAGATACAATTCCAAAAAGGTTCTCCTACTAAATGCTCAGCGCCTCTAGATCTCTGAGCCCGCGTGCTCCACTGAGCTCTCTGTCCAAAGGATCCCTCCACCTTGCTGTCCGGAACCTCAGCCTAGGTGGGCACCTCCTTCAAGCTTAGTATGCAGCTCTCCAGCCCTCTTCCCTCCTCCTGGATGAGGCCCAGAAGATGCTGGTCTGCTGCTCCTTGCTACCCCTTGGAAGGCTGCTCCAGGTGATATGTAATGGGGACCCAAGTGCCCCCTTTTATAGGCCCAAAGGGCCCTGCAAAATGGCCGACCCAGCAGGGCGTAAAACCGATCCCCTCTGGCCGACTTGGTTGGCTGGACCAACCCCAACCAGCCGACCTGCTGGTCGTCCTGCTTGGCTGGCTCCATGATCTATTTAAGGGCCTTCCCTGGCCCCTTTTGTGCTGCTGCCAGAGCTCCTGCTGCAGGTCGTACACCTGCCCACAGACCCCCACCACATAGGCGCCTTTATCCTGGGATTCCTTGCCATGCTGTGCTGCTCCAGATCTGCCTCTTCCAGGCCAGATCCATGCCATAAGGGATCGCCATCTGCTCTGTCCATCAGCTCTATCTGATGCAGCCATCTTGTCTCCCCTGGTATTTCTCTTTTCTCTGTCTGATCCCTGACCCCATGGTAGCCATGATGCAGCCCATGTGGCCATCTCTCAGAACCCAGGTTCACCCCCCCAACGCTCTCCTCATATGGGGGCTTATAGAAGGGGAGGTGACCTCTTAATTTCCAACAAGTACTTGGAGAATATGGGGGCTAAGAAAATATGTAACTTTTATCCTTGGTTTATTTTTTGTGTTGTTTATTCTCACCTATGTATTATAATTTATTCCACACCTAAATACTTGGTATGAAAATATGTAGGTTTCCTTACTTCCTTTCTTCCTTTTGATGGTTTCTTGATCATCACATGTAAAATGCATGGTTGATTGAATTCATGTAAATGGCTTCTTCTTTTTAATATTAACTTAGTTTCTGAGCTACTCCTTTGCTCCTTCCCCTAGCAGAACCCTCTTCCCCTTCCCAATCTACTTGCCCTTCATTTCTTGAGACAAGAGATGCTTTCTGTTAATATTTGCTGATTCAGTTAAAATCAAGATAAAGTTGATTTTATTGTTAATAAGATGTTGAAAGTGTCTTTAGAAGCATGTCATGTGGTGTGCATTGATGCTTTCAAGCTTCTACTGTGTCTCAGTTCAGTCCTGTTGGACACTACTTTGCAACTGCTTCCCACGATCGAACAGCTAGAGTTTGGTCTATGGATAGAGTTCAGCCTCTGCGTATCATGGCTGGACATTTTTCTGATGTTGATGTAAGTAGTTTGTCCTCTTTATTCATCAATGTGAGAAATGATGGAACTCTTGAAAATGTTAATTTTTAGAAACTTTAAAAGTTGAAGGTGATAGATAAAATATCGAATGAAAGTGGTGATTTGGCATCAGAATCTAGTCTATGGTATGATTTAGTGTTGGGTATAAAGAAAGAGGAAGTAGCAGGGGAAACAAAAATATGTAGTTGGAGAGCTCTACTAGAATAGTTTAACAATGAGATGAGAATCACATATCAAGCAACGAATGGTGGACACCTTTGTTATAACAAAGAGTGTCTAGGTGTTGAATGTAACCTGGTGCTGATTTATCTTGACAGATTGTACATAGGCCCTCTCCTAGGCACTCAATCCGTACCACCCATTGTAAGGTTTAGGTTTGAAGTTTTTGAATCAGACCGCTCATGTGTTGAAGAGCACAATTGTTTTGTTGTCCTTACCGTCTTACATAGGGGAGTGAGCTTAGGCTTTGGTTTTTGTCCAAGTGTTGACAGTTGCTGTGCTTCATTGGTTTATCTTTTGAGGATGCGTATGCCCTGGCAGCTGCTGAATGAAATGGCTATGGAGGTTGGAGAAGAAGCACGGGAGAAAGATTGAGCAGCATGTCAACAAAGCTTGATTGTATGCAAGTACAATAGTCTCATTTATAGGCTGGGCAGCCTTATCTCTTGACCCATAGGATACACACAAACACACACATACACAGGATAGTGACACATGTCGCACTTATCCTATGCACACCTAAGGGCACTTCACACCCGCACAAGTGAGGGACACTAGTCTACCACTCTAGGTGAAACAAAATGCGATTCTTTCCTATAACAAAATAATAGAAAAACAAGAAATCTTCGCGATAGAAATAATCAAACGCTGACTGAAAGCTCAAAGCTGAATATACAATCACTTATCTCATAGAGCTTCGCGAAAGAGCGTGGGGAAAAGAGAGAAGCACCACTCCTAACACTAGGGCCCAAAAAATAAGGGCTGGACCCCACTAAGGGTATTTATTGCAATAGAAAATTTTTTGTAGAACTGGTTGTGAGAAGAGCATGAAGCTGAGTACAACTCTTGGATGAATCTAGGAGGCATGGAGCCTTTGTTTTATAGACTAGGCCTAGCAAAAAGCTAGGGCCTGCTTTCCAAAAGCTTTTTAGGCTTTCTTTTTAACTCTGGTGCTTTTGGCGCCCTTTTTATCTCGTGGGCCCTCCTTTTAAAGAGTCTTCCCCTTCTTCATGCTTTTAGGCCTCGTGGAACCTGCTTTTTGTGGCTTTCTCCCCACTCTTTTAGGTCCTACACATTGCACACAAACAAGTTCCAATGCTTTAACCCATTAGAGGTTAGTTCTTGGACTAATCCTAGTCCTTGTGGGCATCCCCACAGTTCTCTTTTACTAATGCAAAGCAAAAGTAAAACAAAGCTTATTCTAGTTAATCAAAGTCAACTTTCTTGACCATCGTCAATGCGATAAAGATTCCTTTCTAATCAGTTTTCTTCAACTAAAAGATTCTTGATACAGCTGTAAAACTTCAGGATACCTCCTCTCTTGACATCAATTGCCTAATAGTTCTGGTACTTGGCAGGATACCTACAGATAAACTTACCTCTGGGTGCTTTTCTTCTCTATGCGGGACGCAGTCTATTTGCTGGAGGATCTCCTCCATCTCTTCTATCTAAAGTAGATATTGGAATCTGGTAACTTCCGATTGTTGACTTACATCGTCTTGTGGCATTCTTTTCTCCTTTTGACTGACAGGCCTTCCAGGGCACTATTTAGCCATAGGCCTCTCTTTCTACATCTAAAACACTTTCTTTCCGTACGGAGATTCTTGTTTTTCTTTGGCATTTCTTGCTCGTTAAGAGCATTGGGCAGCCATAGGCCCTTCGTTTTCTTGGCATTTCCTGCTCTTTAAGAGCACTGGGCAGCCATAGGCCCTTCTTTCTGATTCTGGGATTGATTATTCCATCTAGGCGTTTTCCATGCCACGACTATGCAATATCCTCTTGCTATGATCAACCCACCTGAGTCCTTTTGATCTGGTGCCATTCTCGATCATATCAATATTCTTGGTCCAAATTCCTTGGAGTGACAAAGCTCGACATCTTTGTTTCTAAGAAGCAACATAATGTCTGTAGATACACTCAGAGAAGTTCCGCATCTGGTACTTATATGTTTTTCTTTCTTTGCAAATCCATGCCCCTTTCACTTGGAGTTGATTGCTTCTTCTTTGACTTTCACAAGCCAGGCTAGAGATAGTTCTGAAATGATTGCTTCTTCCAAGGGATCTGTATTCCCCTCGGCTTGTTTGACTGCAACTCCATCTTTAAATCCGAATAAAAAGGAAGCCATAAATCGCATGGCCAATATTTGGGCATATCATACTTCTCATGAGGTGTGTCTTTCTGAAACAAATTCAAGAAAACAGTCCACTTTATTCCTTGTATTGCCCTACAAGGGTTAGGTCTTCAAATAAACAGAAGGCAAACTTTATCTTCATGAAAGAGATACTTAGCCTTGTATATTTCTCGGAACCTTTCTTTGACTTCTTTTCTTGAGAAACCCCTCGAGTCTTCTTTCATGGAGTGATTTGCAGATATACTGATATTGTTTCCAAGTAGTGTGAACCTCTTCTTGTTTAGAAGGACTATTCTGAAATAGATTCCATTCACTACACAAGTGCTTCCGATTCTCAATGGTCTTCTTGCTACCTAACACTTACCGTGCTGGTCGGACAAACTTGGAGGGTTCTCAAACTTTCCAAAAGGACATATAACTGACAGATTGCTGTAAAACTCTGTCGCTTTAGCCATAATAATCCATTAGAAACTATAGGAGTTCTTGTATAAAACAAATCCCAATGGAAACTATTGAATAATAGAATCATGAAGAAAATATTGGGTGAATAATGACCATAAAATGCTGCCATATTGAGTGCTGGTACTTGAGCATGTCATGCTTCATTACAAGAAAATGTAGAGAAGCTAGCCTATTGCCTGCTAGTTTACTCTAGTTTCATAGCCTAAGTAAGCAGGAATAACAGCAGGAATAACAGTAGATAGTGACAAAGGGAAAGGACATCATGAAATTCATGTGCAAATTCATATTGGTACCTGGAATTACATGTAGAACCACAGCTAGTGATGGGTTGCACTAGCAACAGGCTAGGAAGGGAACTTCTTAGGCTAGGATACAATTCCTAGTTCAAGACAGCAAAGATCAATGTAGGCTCAGCTGGAAAGAAGGTGAACTTTATTGCAAATCATGAATGAATGAGTACAACAGCAAGGACCCCCCTCCCCTCCCCCCCATTTATAGGTTTGGATGTAGCAACAATAGCAACATGACTTATGGGACAGCCTCCCTAAGATGCCACGTGGCAACAATTTTCTCCTCACTTAAATGCTACTCAATTACAAGCCCTTTTAAAAAGAACCTACTAGGCTAAAGTAACTAAGTAAGGGTCACCTTTGTTACAATTCCTCCCTGCCCTAAAGAAAATTTTCCCTCAAATTTGCAAGGGAAATGTAACAAAACAGCTCATAAAAAGAAACTCATATCTGGTCTTCCATTGGAGAAAACAGCGAATTCCAGTAGCCAATGAGTCCCTCAAGGTAGGCTGGACTGCAGCAGCATCATAGGTGGAATAGGAAGAAATCATCACAGCTCCATGTAGCAAGGAAATTGACCATTTTCAAACAAGTCATCAGCTGAGCAAATATGGATATTGGTCTATGATAGAAGCTGGCTGCCAAGATGACTCCTCATCTGGTAATCCTTGCCATTTAATGTAGTACTCTGTATAGGATTTATTCCTGAGAACTTTGTCCCTGAATCCAATGATTCTCTCAGGTATATACTGTGTTCGTCCCTCCTCATCCATGGGTGGAAGCTCCTCTATAACCTGGTCTAAGGGACCCAAATATTTCTTCAAGAGAGACACATGAAAAACATTGTGAATTCTTGCTGAAGGAGGAAGCTCTAATCTGTAGGCTACATTCCCAATCTTTTGTTGCACCTTGATGAGCCAACTTACTATTGGTATTTCCCTTTAATGAAGCATGCCTAGTCTTGGGAATCCTGAGGAAAACATGGTCTCCTTCTTCAAAGAATAGCTCTCTACGATGCTCATCTGCATACTCCTTCATTCGAGCTTGAGCTTTGACCATGTTGTCCTTACACAACTGGAGAGAATAGCTGCCATATGGGTCCAATCCTCAATGGCTTGTTGATTGGTCATAGCCTCATCAAAAACAGTAGATGGAATATGCACCTTGTAGCCATACAAAGCCTCAAAAGGGCTCATCCCAATAGAAGAATGTTTGGTGCTGCTATAGCAGAATTCAGCCAAATGCAGTCATTTGTCCCATGTGGACTGGCATCAAAACAGTAATGCCTGAGATACTCTTCTAGCCACCTATTAACATTCTTTGTTTGTCCATCAGTTTGGGGATGGTAGGCTGTGCTAGGAGAAAGATGAGTACCCACAGCTGTGAATAATTGTTGCCAAAACTGTCCCATAAATTTTGCATCACGATCACTTACTATCTCTTGTGGCATGCTATGTAATTTAAACACTTGCTGCATAAACTGAGCAGCTACCATAGATGCTGAATATTGTGTCTTAGTGGGAATGAAGTGTGCTTCCTTAGTCAGTCTGTCCACCGCCACAAATATACTATTCCATCCCTTTGCTGTGACAGGTAAGCCTGTTATGAAGTCCATAGTAATATGGGACCATTTACCCTCAGGAATGAGTAAGGGCTGCAGTAGTGAGATTTAAGTCCCTGTTTTGTTGGTATGGCTTGCAATATTGGACAAATCTGTAAACATCTCTCCATAGCCCCTTCCATATGAAACTCTGCTTAATTTGTCATGTGTTTTGTACACCCCTATGTGCCCCGCCATTGGAGAAGAGTGCATCTCCTCTAAAACCAGTAGCTTATAGGCTGAATTTTCCTTGAATTTTTTTCCTCCCTTTATACCACAGCAACCCATTGTGTAGCTTGTAGTTGGGATGGTCTTCGCAAGAGGGGTTTTGTAGGTCCTGAAATATGACTTTGGCTTCATTATCCAAGAGATATTCCTCTTGTATACCATGGATCCATTGTTTATAAACCTCTCAAAAGGAATTCAAAGTACATGCCCACATTCTTGAAAGTGAATCAGCCACAATATTCTCCTTCCCTACCTTAAATTCAATCTCAAAATTTTAACTTTGAACTTTGGAAAGCCATCTCTTTTTCTTTGGGGAGAGACTAGCTTGGGACAGGATTTGAGGGTCCTATGGTCTGTCCTTACCTTGAAATGACTCCCATAAACATAGTGGTGCCACTTTTCTATAGCATGGAGTATAGCCAGCATCTCTTGGTCATACATGTGGTAGGATAACTCCTTGTCATCCAATTTCCTACTCTCAAAAGCAATTACTCCATGAGGCTGCTTTAGGACAGCACCAATTCCTCTCCCACTAGCATCAGCTTCAATAGTTAAAGGAAGAGAGAAGTATGGACATACCAAAATCGGAGCTGAAGATAGGGCAAGCTTCAAGTGCTGGAAACTCTTTTCTGCCTCAAGAGTCCATCTAAAAGAATCCTTCTTTAGCAAGTCTGTAAGAGGTGCAGCTATCTTGGCAAAATGCTTTATAAGCCTTCTATAGAATGAAGCAAGACCAAGAAATCCTTTGAACTGAGTCACATTGGCTGGCTGAGGCCACTCCACAATGCATCTAACTTTATTAGGGTCCACCTTTATCCCCTTGCTGTCCACAGTGTGACCCAAATACTCCACCTCACCAGCCATGAAGGAACACTTGCTCATCTTGGCAAAGAGTTGATGGAATCTGAGAACTTCAGAATCTGTTTCACATGTGCAAGGTGGTCCTCCTTGGATTTGCTGTAGATAAGTTTGTCATCAAAGAATACCAAGGCATATTTATAAAGGTATGGCTGTAGTATCTTATTCATCAAGGCTTGAAAGGTATTTGGGACATTGGTGAGCCCAAATGGCATCATCTTAAATTGATACAACTCCTTCTCAGTTCTGAAAGCTGTCTTTGGCTCATCTCCTTTCCTCATCCTGATTTGATGGTACCCAGATCTTAAGTCAATCTTGGTGAAAAACTTTGCCCACTTTAATTCATCCAATAGGTCATCGATTTTAGGAATAGGGAACCTGTTCTTTATAGTAATTTTATTGAGATCCCTATAATCAATGCATAACCTGTAAGACCCATCCTTCTTCTTCACCACTAGGACAGGAGATGCAAATGGAGATTGGCTGTGTGAAATAATGTCCCTGTCCAATAACTCTTGGACCTGCCTAGGCACACCTTGGGACAGTAGAGTCTTTTGCAGGCATAAGCTTTGAAGCTTGGGCAGATTTTTTGGCACTTGATACTGAGAGCTTGCCTTTCTCTCATTTGCTTTGCCAGTTGGTGCATTTGCCTTGTATTTCAGCACCATGTCTGGTGGCAAAGGTGATTTGTTTGGGCTGATTGGGGCCAGCAACCTCCTCCCTCTCCACCTTAGACAACCTATAAGGAGCCTTATTCACTGGTTTAGAACCAGCTTCGAAATTAATGGCATGATCAATGTCTCTTTTGGTAGGAAATCAACATTTTGAATCTAGCTGCTTCAAAACCATGAGAAGATCCTTGGTTGGCATCCTTGATAGTGGTAGCTGTTTCCTTGGGACAAGGCATCTCCTCGTAAATTTCCTAGAGAAGTTCATGACTTCTTATGTAGACAAATGTTCAAATATTTTAATCTTCGCCTGCAAGAAGTTGTATTTGCAATCTCTTCTATGGAAGTTGATTCTATAGCAAAGGTGTATGCTAGTTGTTTAATGCCTTGATAGGATGTGATTTGAAACACCAACTTTTTTTAGCCTTTAAATTTGGATTCATTGCAATCCAAGTTCTCCTCAAGTTCGTGCGGCTTGGAAATTTCATAAAAATCAGCGCGGCTGCTTGTAAGACTTCTCTACCAAATGTCTCAGAGTGATTGAGTCATTGTTTCAAGGCCATGTTACCAATGTTCCATGAGCTTGGAGAAACCTACTGATTTAGAGGCTGATATTCCAGTAGATTCAAATACTGGAACTTAATTCCAGTAGATTTAAGTTGTTTCAAGGCCATGCTACCGATGTTGCATGAGCTTTGGAGAAACCTACTGGGAGAGGTTGATCTCCCACTAGATTTAAGTTGGATTTTGAATGATTTGGTGGAACTTATACTAGTCATAAAGTTTGTAACTCCTCTTGGAGTGTACAAGAGAAGTATACACTCAGTCTTGTAGCTTGCTTGAGACTTTCGGTTTAATTTTACTCTTTAGTGTAAGATTGATTTGGAAGAATTGAAGTCATGAATAGAAAAACTTGTTTCATAAGCTCAAGAGATAGATGCCCAAAATCCATCTCAGAGTGGTCTTATCTTCCTCATCCTCTATGATGGACATGGCGTTATCCTCAGCATGCTCTAATCAACTTATACTGTCGTCGGGGAACCTGAATTTTCTGAACATTGCTCTATATTGGACATGAGCATTATCACACTTGGATCTATGCATCCTATCAAGGTAGTACAGGGTGTAGTGATCAAGAATGAATCACCTTGTATCACATGGGCTGACTCTTTTACAGGCTCTTCTCCATTAGACTTTTTGTCCCACTTCCTTTTTTTATCAGCTTTTTTCTTTCGACAATCTCTTGCCATATGTCAGGCATATCACAGTAGTGCCATTTCCCCCTCCGCCCCCCCCCCCCCCCCCCCCCCCTTCTTGCTGTCTCCGTTCTCGAAAGTGTCTTTTTTCTTATTGGGCTTGCCTTTCTTTGCCTTGCCCTTCACTTTACCTTTGGCATTGACGTTGAATACCTTCTCATTGCCATCATCCTCACGCAGCCCCTGCCTTCGTTCCTCCTGGATCAACAAGGGGCCAAGCTCCTTGAAGGCCAACAAATTTGATCTCTATGTAGATGCCCTAGTCTCTTAGATATCTCTTCCAAGCACATCACCGTCACACGGCTCTCTTAAGATAGGCAGCCAGGTTCTGATACCATATAGAAAAACCTCCCCGCAGCAGAAATCGGAAATCGATAAGGTGTGTGCAATAGAAGAATATTGAGCCAACAGAAGCAAATGCTTGAATTTGAACTTCAAGTTTCTATGTTCACTAGAGAACTTGCAAGCAACAAATTCAAGAGATAAACAATAGTAGAATAGTCCAACATATCTTACAGCATATTGCACGAAATCCAAGCCAAACACTCCTTACAGAAAGCTCAACCAGAGTCGTAAAACATGGAGCAATTCGTTGCCTTAGATGCTCTACGGTGAGCACAAGTACTGCTGTCCTTGCACTCCTTAGGTTGTGTGCTCCTCAGTGAGCTTAGCGCAAGTTGCTTAGGAAACACCCTCTAGGAAATGTGTTCTCCTACTGGCTATAGATGCGCACCAAGTACTGCTTCTCTCTCTCACAGTGGATGTCTGGGGAGCGTATCAACAGATACGTTCTCCGACTCCTAAGTGGGTGAGGGCTGCCTCCAATCTGAACTACTGATGGCCTCCACAAAGAGGCCCTTTTATAGAGGGCTCCAGGTCCTCCAGATTGGCAGACCAGTCTGTAAACAGACTGACCATTTAGACTGGGCTGACCAGTCTGTGCTTGTGCTAATGTAAGGCACCTTTCTGCTGACCTGAAAGTCCACAGACTGTCTAGTCCTGGCAGTCGTCCCTGGCCCATTTATATGCACAGCCTGCTGGCCCCTTTCTTGCCCTGCAACGGCCTATCTTCCATCTGTGGCAGCACCTGCACAGTCCTGCACAGCGACCACGCATCTGATCCACGACCTGGCAGGAGGACCTGCCATTGTTGTTCTAACCAGTCGTACTGTCCTGTACCTGCTGGTGCAGCCTCCATACCTACTGCTGTACCACCTGCAGAGGCTTTACCTCTTCCAGAGCTCCCTTGTCAGTCCTAAATCCTGAACTATGTAGCAGCCCACATGGCTGCCTTGTGGATGTTTCCCTCCACCTAGATCTGCCAAATTTGATGCATTAACACAGCAGGCTCTCATACCTCCCATTCCTACATTGGTACCATGTCCTTGTGCTCGCTTCATATGGGGGCTTACAGGTGGGACAATGGACCCATGCTGGGAGAGAGATGTTTGATACAGATACAGGCAATGGGAAGCCTGCTGGCCATTTTCATTGCCTACACGCACACGTACAATGTAAGCTGTCATAATGCCATGCCTTCAAGCTTATGAAAAAAATCCAGTCTCTAATGTTTCTTTCATTTCTCTTTGCCTATGCAAGTATTAGCTAGAAAAGGTATATTTTTGTATGTTGATAAAGCTAGTGGTAACTTTGATCTTCTGGGTTTTGGTGGTCAGAAAGATCTCTGTTGATGTAAAGCACATTGGTTATTTTAATATGTGACGATGTTTTACTCGTCTTCTGTCTAATGACGATACACCTCTCGTTGTATTTCATAGGTGCAACTGAGAAATAACTCTCAAACTGATTGAGCCAAGAAATCAACATTAGGGGTTCGGTCTTACCATCATCGTACATAGAAAATTGAGCTTCCCGGGGAATGACGTTTTGATGGGCTGTGAAACTCTCTCCTTTTCCACGCCTCATTGTGGGTGGAGTAGAGAAATGAGGAGAAGACGATCCCATTCTTTCTTTGCCTCCTGGAGCTCCCTAGCCTCTTGATCGTGCTCTCTCGTGACCCGCTTGCAATCCTCTCACATCTCTTGGAACTGTAGCATGCATGTGAATAGGCTCTCCGATTCTTGTGTTTGCATTTGTATCATGGTTTGCATCATGGCGGAAGCTGTCACCAGGGCTCTACGACCAGGGGTACTGAAGGTGGTGGAAGGGATATGGAACCCACTTCCTCCTCGAGACCCGGGTTGGATGTGTCACTAGTAATGGTGTCTCTGCCCGATCTCATCAGTACCTGTCTGAGGGGGGGGGGGGGTTTCCTAACACTTCCGGAAGTTACCGGAGGCCTAGGGCCACTGGTGCGAGAAGCAAGTAAGACATGCCATAGGTGTCACTGATGGTACGTAGGCGAGTGCTAGTCGATGGTGTCAACTATGTGCAAGCGGTACAAGTGCTGAAGTGATGTTCCTATGAAGGATATTTTGATCAAAGTGTACTTAGTGCATTTGAGTTGCAGCTTGAGTGTTTATACTTCTTTTGACAGCCTGAATGGATGGGAAAAACAGCTGTTATTGTATTGAAATCTGGTCACATGAAAGGATAGATTGTTGCAGTACCTGTTTTGATAATGCACTATGCACCGATCACCCACTTTTGTTTGTGTTTGGAATTCAAAGTTATTGCCCCCTAATGTCCAAGCATTTATGGTGATCTTACGGTGGTCTTATTGTGTAAAGTGTGTGCAATGGCATGTGAACTGCAACTACATAGCTACAGGCTCCAGTGATAAGACTGTCAGGTTATGGGATGTTCCAACAGGAGAATGCGTAAGAATGTTTACAGGCCATCGGGGCATGGTGACATCACTGGCCATGTCTCCTGATGGACGCTATATGGCGTCTGGAGATGAGGATGGGGCCATCATGATGTGGGATTTGGGATCTGGACAGTGTATAATTCCTTTGATGGGACATACAGAATCTGTATGGACACTTGCGTTCAGGTGGGGAACCAATTGACTTTGGACAGTCACGTTGCTTACAGTTCACCCATTTTTCTCTCCAAAGGTCACCTCTTTTGAGTTCCATTTTGTAGTGAGTAGCTGCAATTGAAGGATCTCAAAATTTGTTTACCTTGTAAGCAGTTGCGAGGGGTCATTGCTTGCTTCTGGCTCTGCTGACGACACCATTCGAATTTGGGATGTAAATGCGGGCTCAAGAGCACCCCGGGTTGAAGAAAAGTATGTTACCTTTCTAGACCGATTCGGTATCTACCTGCAGGTTACTACTGATTTCCTTGTAATTGACATTCCTAAGCTGGTGTCCATGAAATGCAGGAGTGTTGTCCGCAGGCTAAGGCTTCTTAAGACACTTCCAACTAAGTCAACACCAGTTTACACTCTACGGGTAATGACTGTGCTTTGATATACGTCTAAATGAAATGAGAAATCATGACCTTGTAAAGAATTGCAAGGGATTTGAGGCTGTGTAAGTTGAAGTACATCCAAGAAAACGTTTGTGTGCATTTTTGTTGCAGTTCTCACGGAGAAACCTGCTTTTTGCTGCTGGTGCTTTTAGCCCTGCAACGAAAGTCTCAGGAACAGAATAGAACCTAGAAGATAGGTGAGCCTGATATAGATCTATGTTGCGCTGAGTTCAACTCAATGAACATCCCCTGACAAACATTGTAACTGCTTCATTGAAAATGGGGTATCATGAGCTCAATACAATACAGTATTCTCATGCATCTTCATTTGTGATGGATGCCCATCCAACTTAAGTTATAGATGATTACTAGCTGTTGCTCGGTTTGTGATATTTCCGTGTGGGGAAGGCGGGAAAGAACATAAAAGTAACAAACTTGTGTGAGTTGTGTCAAAGTCTTTATGGCTCAATGCGTTTCGATGGTGCTTAATATATACGTAGGCAATGATAGTTTACAGGAATCTCTTTTGGCTATTGTGTTTCTTTAATGCCAGTCCTGAAAGACAGGTCATAGAGAGTGACTCTCAGGACCTTTTTTCAAAGTGAATCGAACAAGGATGGCGCATGACCATTTCCATAAATGAAAGCAGGATGTAAGGTTATTGCAACAGGATAAGTAGAAAGCATAGTTCAGTCAGACAGGGCTTGCATCAAGACTTACATCTCTCTCTCTCTCTCTCTCTCTCTCTCTCTCTCTCCCTGCTACCTTTTCTTCGACAATATGTGGGACCCAACAGTGGAATAACCAGTAGACAGTGTATTCCACCACACTGAAGAAGATGGACTTGCACCTGCTGCTTGCTGTACTGCTCCTCTCCTCACCATAGCCTCCGCCACCCTGTTTCCCTCCCTGCTGCCTCTTCTCCCCTTAGTTTTGTCCTCCCTTTCCACCCTTTCGCCTTTTCTCTTGTCTTACTAGTGCAGAAGAAAGATAAAACTTTCAGAATATGTATAGACTATAGATTTCTAAACAAGCAAACCGTTAAGAACTGCTTCCCAATCCCTTGATTAGATGATATCTTTGATCGTCTAGGATAATCAGCTGCATGTATCTTAAGAGTGCGTATTGGTCATAAAGATGTGATAAGACAGCATTCCGAACAACTTTCGGAGGCTATATGAGTATCTAGTAATGCCATTTGGCCTTACCAATGCCCCATCCACTTTTAATTGGCTGATAGAATGGTTGTTTAGAGATTATAGGAAGTTTTCAGTAGTCTTCTTTGATGATTTGGATAATAGTCGATCGCTTTAGCAAGCAAGCTCACTTCATCCCTTGTAGAATAAATCTCAAAGCACTTGAAGCTACACATTTATTTATCAAATACATTTTCAAGCACCGTGGGATGCCCAAGTCCATAGTTTCAGACAGAGATTCTAAGTTCACAAGCAACTTTTGGCAACCTTTGTTTGAGAATCTTGGAACCCTTTTGAGTTCTCCTCAACCTTCTGTTGCCAAATGGATGGCCAAATTAAAATTACCGATAACACCCTCTTGGATTTGCTTAAATTTTATGTGCATGATCAGCAAACCTTGAGGGAAAAGTTTCTTCCTCTTGTAGAGTTTGCTTACAATAACACTATCCATTCTTCCACTGGAAAGGCCCCTTTTGAGATTATTTATGAAAGATCCTTACCAACTCATTTAACACAAACTAAAGAAAAAATCTTTGCCGCCGCTGATCAAGTCATTGAGAACTATGACTCTGCGTATGCCACGGTCTGGGTAGCTACTCAAAAAGCGAAGGAAAAGCAAAGGGCAGCCACAAATCAAAGATGAAGGGAATTTGAAGTGATAAGGCCCAATGGGTGCTATTTAAGTTTAATAAAGCTAGTTTTAAAAACTAAGGTGGTCCAAAAGAAATATACTTCAAACTCTCTTTCAGGTATTATGGTCCCTTCAAATTGTTGCATGTAATTAACAATGTCTTAGTTCGATTGAGACTTCTAGCCCATTGTAAGATACACAATGTATTCCCTGGCAGCTTGGTAAAACCCTTTGTTGGAAAACCACCTCAAGAGCCAAGTATGGACGACCCATGCAAAGTGGAGGACAATGAGATTCTTTTGATCTCGGAGTAGATCATCTTCCACAACTTAACCATGAGAAGACGAGAGAAGACTCGCAAGATGTACCTCTTTAAGTTAAGGAAATTCCAGCTAGAGATGTCAAATGGACGGACAAAGTTATGTTTCAGGGATTTCCTGAAGTTCTGGATGCTTATGAGAAAGCATTTCAGTTAAGAATAACCACATGAAAGATGGAGGGAATGTCACTCTGCTTCAATATGTATCCACTTGCTTGCTAATGTTTCTTTTGTATTTTTATTTATTCAAGACAATATCCTTTGCAAAAGAATAAAAATTATTTTCCTACGGTTCAGTTAGGTCATGGGGGCTAGGTCTAGCATTTGGAGGGAGGAACCCCTTGCTTGGGGTCATGGGCATTAGTGACCCATAAGAGTGATGCTCTCTTTTTCAAAGGGACATTAGGAAATCACACCCAATCAAGTACCCATTTTTTGGACCAATCAAAGTGGACAGATTGCTAGCAATGATTCAAGGGAATGTCTCAGGGCCTTGGTGTGAGCCAGGACACGCGCCACGAGGCATGGAGATATGAGATAAGTCAATCAAACTCAAAAATGACTTTAGAATATGTCAATGTCTAGAACTACCTGCCAATAACTTGAATTTTTAGGGTTTTAGGTGACACGTGATAGGCTCCAGGTTGAGCCGGCAGCTGGGCCAGTTGGCCCAGCCACTTGGCAATGGGAGGGGGCAAGTGGCATGAGAAAGGAGGACAAGTGGGTGGGTTGGAAAAGCTTGCCTCTATGAGACAACCACCCCCAAAATCTTGCCATTTTTTGCAGATGGAAGGCTAGGCCTATAAAAGAAGCCCCCCAACCCCCACCCCCACCCTCTCCACACATTCCCACGAATTTTGCAGCAACCTCTCTTTTTGGTGCAACAACAACCCTTCTCCCTCCTACTGGCCAACCGTTGTCGTATCTTAAAGTATTGGAATGGAACCCAATATTGCACGGGTGTCGCTCCATGTGCCTTCCATGCCCTTGCAAATTTGTGTGTGCATCCAAGTATTGGAATGGAATTGAACATTGCATGAGTGTTATTTCATGTGACTTCCATGCCTTTGCAAAATTGTGTGGGGAGAAGAATTGAGGTGGGAAGTTGGAACGGAAGTGGGAAGCTTCTCTAGCCAACCTCTCACCCAAGCCCTCTTAGTGGTATACTGGAATTTCTCTCCTCTCCGAGTCTCTCTCTCTGTACTGTGCTGGCTTCTCTAACTACAATTCCAGGCCTCTCTCTCAACTTGGAGTAGCAGCAACATCCCTTCTCTTCCCCCCTACCCGGAAGCAGCAGCAGCAACATTCTCTCTCCTTTGCCAAATTTTCTCTCTCTATTGTGCAAGCTTCTTTCGCTATCTACTCTACAAAAGTTCTCGCTCTACAGTTGCAGACCTCCCTTCTTGTAGACCTCTCTTTCTTCTCATCCTTGGAGGAACAACCACATCTCTTTCTATCCCCCCTACCTTCGAGCAACTACAACACTCTCCATCTACACCATTACTCCACTCCAAGGCTTTCTCTCTCTATCTTACAACATTTTTTCTGAGTTTCTCTCTCCCCAGTCCCAAAATCTCATTCTTGCAAAAAAGAGGGGCTGCCAATACCACCAAGGGCTCGGCAACTAGGAGAGCACAAGTTGAAGGGGAGTCTATGTAGTGCATTTTTGCATTGAAATTTTCTCTTTTACAAAAATTTAGAACATGCACCTAATGTGGGATGAAGTTGTGACAATGCAGGCATCTTCCTTGCGGGTTGGGGTGCCCTGAGGTCGAGTTTTCACTAACTCTAGCCTTTGAGTAATCCTTTCCAAATGGCTCTACTTGAGCACTCTTATTCTATAGTCATGTCTAAATCATCAGTCTCGAGAGTTTGAATCAGAGTTTGTAGGGTGCATTGCACCTTGGATAAGGGGGAACATCTTGGCCCCTTTACCCAAGTTCAATTGTGTGTATCTCTTTATTGCTATTCATATAGTCCTCACCTGTTTGGTAAAAAGCTCAACTAATACACAACTATGCCCCCATGAGTAATTCACGCTCCCTACCCTAGGGTCCCAGCCTATGTAGCATGTGCTCCCAGATCATAAGATTAAAAAGTACCTAGGTCCATTTCTCCTCTCCCATAGAGGCGAAGTTGAAATCCCAAACAGGCCATGAGGAGGAACCAACCGCCTTAATAGAAACCCCTTTGTGGGGTTGCAAGATCGCAACTGTCACCTCAAGGGCAAGGGGATAAGTGTATGGAATGTCGAGGTAGTTTCATGGTCCAAGCCTCAGAAAACACTCGGTGATGATGTGGCCCTCGAGCCTGGGACCCTCTGCCTCCAACTGTTTTGTAGGAATTGTCTGCGTCAAGAGAGAACCAAGCTAGGACACCAAGAGGCGTGAGACTGTGAGAAACCTTGCCATTGCCAGAAAGCTTGGGCATTGAAGAATACTACGACTAAGGAGGGAATCATTCTTTGTCCTAAATGCTCATCTTGAGTTTAAGTAGGTCAATCCTTTGACCCTTGTCATCACCATGCAATTGTGTATTCCATTCTTTTCTAGATGACGAGTCACTTTTGTAGCCTTCATTCGAGTTTCCTCCAGCTACTCCAAATTCGTTCACCATCTAACCTATTCATGGTTACTCCTCCAAGTTGATACATCACGTGTTATGTCTCCTTCTTCTAGGATCCACAATCTCTTTCCGACCCCCGCAACTTATCTAGTTCCATCCTCTAAATGTTACTACTCTATGCCTTCATCATGGTGTCAAGGTCTACCCCCATTGAATGTCTCATCTCTCTTTGTAACTCATCCTTGTAGTGTTTTTTTTAATAGCAGTGTTTTGTAAGGCCCCTCCTTGCTAATTGTATGATGAAATTCTCTCTTTTTTTATATTTTGTCCTGCAGATGTTGCACTCTCAAATGCTCGCTTTAGATCATCACCGTTATTGTAATTTTTTGCCTTTTGGGATTTTAACATGTTGCAGCTTTTTTTCCAAAGAGTATACAAAGTATGAAAAGATTCTGGAGCATGTCCTCTTTGCCTCTATGTTTCTCCAATAGAGTTAAATACTTCTTTTTTTATCAAACCTATCGGAACATGCATTTCAGATAGATGGGGTTGCGGTAAAGCATTTTCATGAATGTGGTCTTTCAAAATTGCTGTTGCTGCAAGTGTTGAGGCTATTGTTTTGGACCTTCTTATGTTTCCATGAATGTTAAATTTTACTCCATACTTTGCTTTATTAGCCAAATTTCAATATGTGCCATGTGATAATCCTGTAATAATGTGATATGCATTATTGCAATTACTTTTTCCAGTTATAAGAGGCCTTGTCTGTTGTCTTGAACTTCGCCTTCTCTCCCTCCCCTGTCATTTACAGGAAAGCAAGACAATCTCATGAGTAGGTATTCATGTCTTTTGCTTCCTTTCCTTTGCTAAACATGTTCTCTACAGCCCTTGATGTCATGTAAGTTAATGGATCGCATACAACTACGCTTATAGCATGTAAATTGCATTGCTTTTAGCATAACATCTTCATTCATTACTCTTATTCTCTCTGGTTGCTTTTCTAAATCTGCCTGGACTCGCTTTCATTTCATGCATCTGTATGTCCATTTTGGGGCCTTCTGTACATCCCCTATTTGGATTTGTGATTTGTCACTTTGTTTTCATGGGATATTGCATCCTTGATCTTATCACTGTGACAGTCAAAGTCAATTACCGAATAGTCCTTTGTTGATCTCATTCCTACATTCGTAGAACCATTTGTAACATTAACTATTTCATAGTCAAAGTCAAATAACAAATAGTTATTTGTTGATCTCATCCCTACTTTTGGTACAATCATAGAACCATTTTAAGTGTCCAAAATGATCTTCAAACTCATCTATTCCTGAGAGAACATCACTCATTGATGCACTTTCTATGGATTTCATAACTCCATAGTCTTGAAACTGCTCTACTCCTGAGAGAACATCACTCATTATATCGTCATGCTGCATGATTTCCATAATTCCATAGTTACTTGGTTTGACTCCAAGAACTTTATCAATATCCATGAAGCCATCCATGCTTGATAATATATCACTTTTGACATCTTTGCCCAAGTTCTCAATGTGTATGAACTCATCTACTCCGGATAAGGCATCACTTGTGAAATCTTTGTCTTTCTCGATACCAATGAACTCATCGACTCCTGATAAGATGTCAGTGCTATAGTTGAGTGCATTAGAATCATCCATCTTTGAAGGAATAGAGCTTGGTACATTGGCATATTCTTTCAATTCTTTGATATTGTAGTATACATTATGTTTATCATTAAAAACCACATGCCAAGTCTTTCCAATCTTTAAAAATTGTATGCTCCATCTCAAATCCTTACCTACCTCATAGTAGGGACCATCCAATGAGATTGAGTTATCATCCATACCATCATCAGTAACTTTTTAAATTCTCGTCTTCGCAAATGTCCAGTGTTTCACTTGTTCAAATCCCAAGACTTAACTTTCTGCTACGTTCTTATTTGCAAATGATATCATTTGTAAAATATCTCTTACTCTAAAATCCAAAGACATGCACTTTGTATTCCTGATGACATGTGTTAGATAAGTCTCATCTTTGTCCCATGCAATAATTTCTTTGTTGGAAGTATTATAGGATGTAATATCTCCAACGATTTCCATATTCCCATACTTGTGCTTTAGCTCAACATATGCACTAAGAATCTTTGATACGATAACCGTCACCTTATCTTCGCCAAGTCTTCTAGGACAAATAGAATTTGGATCACTTTCATGGATTGTAGCAAATGCAACTACTTCTCTTTTGCAACATAGAATCACCTTCATCCTCGAAATAAATTTTGTAGCTATCTCCTTTGTGAGCTTCCTTTGCGAGCAAGCTGTAACAACCATTATAAAGAACATTAGTCTCTTTTCAATAATCTACTTTATTAATTATTTAGAAATCTAGATCTTGTTTAGAAAATATGGGAGGTCTTATTTAGAAATCTAGGTTTTCAATGAAGGATTTAGGATTTAGTAATTAGCAATCTCCTAAACCCAAACACTCTAAATCCTACATCCTAAACTAAACCCTAAATTTGAAACCCCAAACCCTAATTCTATCCCTCGAAACCTCAAACCCTAATCCCTTAACCCCTAATCCCTAAACCCTGAATCCTAAATCCTAAACGCTAACCCCTAATCCCTAAATCTTAAACCCTAATCCTAGCCATCAAAACCCTAAACCCTAAATCCTAAACCCTAACCCCTCATCCCTAAATCCTAACCCTTAAACCCTAAACCCTAGCCTCTAACCCCTAAACCCTAATCCCTAAACCATAAACCCTAAATCCTAAATCCTTAGATCCTAAGCCCTAACCCTAAATTCTAAATCCCTAAATCCTAATTTGTAAACCCTAACCCCTAAGCCCTAATCCCTAAGTCCTAAACCTAAACCCCTAAACCCTAACCCCTAATCCCTAAACCCTAAATCCTAATCTTAGACCTCCTAACCCTAAATCCTAATCCTAAATCTTAGACCCTAAACCCTAAATCCTAAATCATAAACCTTAAACCCGAATCTTGATCCTCTAAACCCTAATCCCTAACCCCTAAACCTAAACTCCCAAACCCTATCCGTAAACCCTAACTGTTAATCCCTAAACCCTAAATCCTAATCCCTAATATCTAAATTAAAACCCTAATCTTGGCCCTCTAAACCCTAAACCCTAACATCTAAACCCTAACTTCTAAACCTTAACCCATAAATCCTAATCCCTAATCCCTAAACCTTATACCCTAATCTTGACCCTCTAAATCCTAAACCCTAACCCCCAAACCCTAACCCGTAAAAATTAACCCCTAAACCCTAAACCCTAACTCCCAAACCCTAAACCCCAAGTCTTAAAGCCTAACCCCCAAACCCTAAACCCTAAACCCAAACCCCCAAACCCTAAACCCTATGATTGATTTAAGTAATATCGTTCATTTAAGTAATAGTTTTCATTAGGATTGATAAGTGGGAGTGAAAGTGGAAGTAGGAATGTGGGAGTGGGAGTGGGAGGTGGGAGGTGGGAGGTGGGAGTGGGAGAAAGGGAGGGTGGGAGTGGGAGTGGGAGAAAGGGAGGGTGGAAGTGGGAGTGGGAGTAGGAGTGGGAGAGGGGGAGGTGGGCGTGGGAGTGGGAGTGGGAGAGGACGTGGGAGTGGGAGTGGGGGAGGTGGGAGAGGGGAGGGTAGGAGAGACGAATGGAAGAGTAGGTACTTGGATGGAGGGGCCAATGGTAGAGGAGATAATGTGATGGAAGGGCCAATGGGAGAGGAGACAATGAAATGTAGGGACCAATGAGAGAGAAGCACTTAAAACCCTAGCTTTTCTTATATATACTCTCCTCCTCTCATTCTTTCTCCCATTTCAACAAGGAAGAGCAAGAGCAGGAGCAAGAGCAAAAGCAGTACAACCATATGTTTCAATCCCAACTTTCTTCTAGGTATTTTTTAAAAATTTTTGTCTTTGAAATTTTATTCTAGAGAGAGAACTTAGAGAGAGAGAGAAAAGAGAGAGAGAGAGAAAGAGGGAGGGAGGGAGATGTAGAGAGAGAGGAGAGGGAGGAGGAAGTCGCGCTATGCAAGAGAGAGAGAAGGAGGGAAGGAGAGGTAGGTAGGGAGAGAGAGAGAGAGAGAAAGAGAGGCAAGGGAGAGGAGAGGAGAGGGGAGAGAGAGAGAGGCGCACGAGAGGAGGGGAGGAGTAGAGAGAGAGAGAGAGAGGGAAGTCGCACTGCGAGAGAGAAAGAAAGGTGCACGAGAGGAGAGGAGGCTTAGAGAGAGGAGAAAGTCGCGCTGTCGCGACAGTGTCGTGCGAGAGAGAGAGAGAGAGAGAGAGAGAGAGAGAGAGAGAGAGAGAAGGGGAGGCATAGAGAGCGAGAGAGGAGAGGGAGGAGTCACGATGCCATGGTACTGCGCAAGAGAGAGAGAGAGAGAGAGAGAGAGAGAGAGAGAGAGAGAGAGAGAGAGAGAGAGACATCGGTCTACCTCGGTTCCCTTGATGGCTAATCACGTGTCACCCTCTTTGTAGCTAGTTGATCTAAGTTATACACCCCTTTCACATTGCTGAGCCCATCTCTCAAGCTAGAGAGTATGATCTCTTGGACATGCAACTTCCAAGGCATTGGAAGAGTGGACACTCAATGAATCCTAGGATGTAGGATAAAGCTTCTAATTACATGAGCTTGGTAGGTCCTTATATGACCTAATGTTGTTGCCTCAAATGCTCCCACTAGTTTTGATACCACATCTCATGTTCTTCATTCTGAAGGCACTGCTTGAATGGGTGCATCTCTTGCCTCTAAGGCTAGCTACTTAGTGAGGAGGCGCTTTTTCTTGCATTGTCTATCCCTCATTCATTTCAAATTTGTCTTCCATTGTCATTTGGATATTGTACCATTGGCTTCCATGACCTTCAACCTCCTCCTCATACCTTGATCAGATATATCAATTTTTTTACCTCACCGCCTCTGTCTATTTCTCCTTGCAACCCATGAGAAACTGCATCATACCATGTGGTCCTTATTTTAAGTGAAGAAATCAAACCAAGAAATGAGAAATGATTTATGTTATTAGACAAGCTAGCTTGTGAAGAGAAATAAGGACGACTCGCTTGAAGCTTCATGACAGAATCGAAACGTGTGCACGTTCCAACTTACAAGAGAGCTAGAGAATCATGGAGAGACATGGGGGCAAATCTAAAGAAGCCAGAAGAGAGAAATACAATTTAAAAAAAGAATCATGGATGGAAAGAACCAAGGTCATGGATGGAAGTAAATCTGACTATTGATGAATGTTCAGGTGACACGACAAGACATAGTGATAGGGCAGGACAATGGTGATACATTGGTGGTGTGCACTGTGCAATAGTGTAAGTTGTCAAAATTTGGCAAAGATAGGTGGCCCCTTACTCTCATTTGCATATATTTGGGTGTGAGGTGTTAAGCCAGGCAATCTCCAATTCTCCAGGACCAGATAAACAGGTACAAACACCACTGGTGCCTCTCCAAATCTTGTCAAAGAAATTGGAGGCAAAAACCACAACCAAAGAAATGTCAAAAGCCCCGGTGCAGAGGAGAAACAAAATAAAAAATTATTCAAAAAAATGTTTTTTTTTTCTGGTCTGACCAGATCTGGCCGACCAAATTGACCTGGTCGATCAAATCTGACCAGGTCGGTCAACCTGCTGGTTGACCGACTTTTCTGCCCCTTCCTATTTAAAGGGGGGGGGGGCTAGGTATTCACACATTACCTCTTCTCCAGCTCCAGAGGTTCCTGCACACCCTGAGCCACTTCTGCCTCCTGGCTGCCTCCTCTGCTGCCTCAACTTCTGCCTCCTGGCTGCCTCCTCTGTTGCCCTTTTTCTGTCCCAGATCTGCCCCTCCTTTCTGCTCAGATCTGTCCTCCTTTCTGCTCTAGATCTGTCCCCTTTTTCAGCTCCAGATCTGTCCTCCTTTCTGCTCCAGATCTGTCCCCTTTTTTCAGTTCCAGATCTGCCCTCTTTTCTGCCCCAGATCTGCCCCTCCTTTCTGCTCAGATCTGTCCTCCTTTCTGCTCCAGATCTGTCCCCTTTTCAGCTCCAGATCTGCCCTCTTTTCTGCTCCAAAACAGCCTTCCTTTTTGCTTCAGTTCTGCTCCTCTTTCTGCATCAGATCAGCTCCAACTTCTGCTCCAAGATCTGCCCTCAACTTCTGCTCCAGATCTACCTCCAACTTTCGCTCCAGATCTACCTCCAACTTCCGCTCCAAATTCCATTCTTTCTATTCCAAATCTGCAGCAACCCCTTCATCAGTTTGTTGTCTCAGATTTGGTTCAGTTCCAACTTGTGGAGCTAGTGCAGAAGTCCACTACAGTTGTCAGGACTGAAGTTTGTTTCTTCAGAGCTTCTCTTCACTTGTACTAAGTTCCGTTTGTGATATATATATCTTCTTCAGCCATTGATTGTCTTCAGTATTGTTTTTATTTGTCTCCAAGTATTTTCTTTATATGGTATCAGAGCCAGGTGTGCCAATCGACACCTGAGCCTTGATCTGGAAAGCTTGGAAGATAAATCATCACCTGAAGATGTCTTCTCCCTCTTCTCCGGAGCGATCTCAGCCTGAATCAACCTCTATTCAACCATCATCTTCGACATATGTCGAGAGAGAGTCTGCTAGGATTGAAGGTGATGAATACCTCTCCAAACTCTTTAAAGAATTTGCTGAATTCCAGAAATGGAAGGAACTTGAAGCAGGTACCCGCACACCTCGTGCCTCTACCTCTCCACGGTTCTCTCCAATACGTCAACAAGGACCTCTATTCAACTCAGAAGAAGCTGAGCAACATCTCAAGTTCGGTGCCAACGAAGAACAAGTATCCCCTGACGAAAGAGGATAGGCCGGCATGAGAACATTGGATTATTCGACAATGCCTATTCCACAAGAATCAGTGCAAGGTATGATGCCCTATTCCCTTAGTGCAACTCCTTCTGTTATGCAAGGCATAGGAACAAGTAATCACGAGGACACAGATCCATACATGCATGTGAACACTCGCAGACGAGAAGGGAGAAATGCGTCTGACAATGAGTTTGCTTTCGGTTCACATCCCTCCCTCCCTCCCTTCCCTCTCATCTCTTCCGCTGCCATCTTTCCTCCAATGGTTTCTCATCCTCCTCCTTCTCCCATGCCACTGGATTCCTATAGTTTATTTCCCTCTATCTCTCCCGCTGCCTCTTTTTCACCTCTCATGTCTTATCCCGCCTCTCATATTCATCTCTCCCCCTCAGGACCTTTTTCAAATTCCTTTATTCCTCCAGTGATGCCACCTCTCTCTTCTTCTCACTCTGCTACTATTTCCAATTCTCTTCTGCCTCCACCGGTTGCTTCTCCCTATCATTCTATTTCTTCCCCTCACCTTGTCTCTGCAACAGCCAAACATGCTTTCACTGATATGACTCGTTTTAACGGGTCTAATTATACCACATGGTCAAATCTTATGCGCCATGTGCTTGATTCTCAAGACCTATGGGAACTCGTTCAAAATACCGAATCGCCTCCTGATCCTCATGTTTATCCTCCTCAGGTAGTTCGTTCGTGGCGACATCGTAATGCCACTGCCATTGTTGAAATTATGCAAGGTCTTTTACCTGAATTTCACTCTCAATTACAGCATTTTGATCTTGCCTCTGAGCGATGGGCACATCTCACTGACCGCTATGCAGCTCGAGATCGTACTCGTCGTATCAATCTTGACCATGATCTCCAACAATTCCAGATTCTTGCTGACGATGATCTCAAAGTTAAACTAGCCAATTATCGGCGGTTAGTTGCTGAATTTGCCACAACTGGTCCTCCCAAATCCGAGGATGACCAAGTTACTTTCTTTTTAAATAAACTTCCGCCCAAGTATTTCAATTTTATGCAACAAATCATTTCTCAACCTTCTCTTCCTACTTTTTATGAGTTTGAATGTCAACTTTTGCGTTATGCTCGTCTTTACTCTCAGGTCCACCAAAAACATAGCATTCCTGCTTCAGAGGGGGCTCTTCTCTCCGGGATTCCAAAAGATCAACCTAGCTCTGGAAAGCCCTCTCCTACTCCTAACCCCTCTAGTAGTAAACCCGCCTGGCACTCCCTTCCCAAAAAGAATAGGTTTTGTCAGCATTGCCAGAGAGTTGGGCATATTGACGATGAATGTCGCTCCAACGCCAAAGGCCTTCTTCCTCAGCCTCCCACCATGACTCCTCAACCACCCCGTTGGACTCCTCAGCTCCCTACCACGACTCCTCAACCACCCCGTTGGACTCCACAGCCCCCTACCACGACTCCTCAGCCACCTCGTTGGCGTCCTAGGGGTGGTCCTCCTCCTCCTCCTTCGAACACTGGTCTCTGGAGACCCCAGGGCCATGTCACTAATCACTTCACTCCTTCTCCTCCCTTTATAACTCCTGAAGGTCTGTCTGACTGGTCCACCGGAGATTCTCTAGACTTCACTTCTCAAGCCTTGATCCATATCACCGAGCTTGACTCCTCCTCTTCCTTATCTGGGTCAGCTTTTCATACTCTTTCATGTGACTCTAAATCTTCTTGGATTGTGGATAGTGGAGCCACGCATCATATGACCCCTCATCCTGATCTCTTCATTTCTCGCCAACCGGCAACAGGGGGAGTTCGTTGTGGCAATAACTCTGTTGCTACTATTCATGGTGTTGGTTCAATAACTTTTGATACTGACAAAGGTCCCAAACTTGCTCAATTGGATCAAGTGTTTTATGTGCCCCAATTAGGGGTCAATCTTCTTTCTGTTCATCAACTTTGCCTCCTTCGTCGCACAGTGCTATTTACAAAGATGCATGTTGACATCATAGATGAGTCCTCGGGACTCCTTCTAGCTCGAGGTGATGCTCAACCTAATGGTCTGTACTTTATAAATCAATTTCTTGCGACTCCCTCCCCTTGCGGTTCTGAGTTTCATCGGCTTTACGGTAATGCTACCCTAAAAGATCCAACTGACACAGAACGATTATGGCATTATCGTCTGGGACATTTGTCCTATGACTCTTTATATGAAATGTCTCGGGATCATCTAGTTGATGGCCTACCTAAATTATCGCGCGCTAAAGATATTTGTCATCCCTGTCAATTAGGTAAACAAAGCCGCACTCCTTTTCCTTCTCATTCCACTTCTCGAGCCAGTGAGATTTTGCGTCTAATTCATCTCGATATTAGTGGCAAATCTCCTGTTCCTTCCCTCAATGGTTCACATTATTTCTTCTTAATTGTGGATGATTACTCTCGCTATCAATGGGTGTTTTTCATGAAAGAGAAATCCGACACTTTTTCTTTCTTTGCTACTTGGGCTCGCTTGGTTATGAACCAAACAGGCAAGTCTATTGGGATTGCTCGTGTAATAATGGTGGTGAATTCATTTCCCATGAATTCACTCAATTCCTTCAAGAGCATGGTATCCAACGCCATCTTACATCTCCAAATTCGCCTTCCCAAAATGCTCGTGTCGAACGGCGACAACGTACTGTCATGAACATGGCCCGTTCCATGCTTTTTGCAGCCGAGTAGCCTGAACGTCTCTGGCCCGAAGCCGTCAATACTTCTGTCTATATCCTTAATCGCTGTCCTACTCAACCCATCCTGAACATGATGCCTTTTGAGGCCTTTTATGGCTATCGTCCTTCTATTTCTCATCTTCGAATCTTTGGTTGCCGTGCGTACACTCATACTCCCAATGATACTCGCGGTAAACTCGAACCTCGTGCTGAACTTTTTCTTCTAGTTGGCTACTCGGCAGAAGCCAAAGCTTATCGATTATTTGATCCTCGTACAAACAAAGTTTTGGTTCGCCGAGATGTGGTCTTCGATGAAAGAGTAGTGCTTAAAAATTCCTCTATTCTCTCTACTGATGACGTCTCCCCACTCCAGTTCCCTCCGACAATTCTCCACCCGAAATTCCTTCCTCTCCTCCCGAAACATCTCTCCCCCCACCCATTGCTTCTCCTCACGACCCACTGCCACACTGGTATCGTCAAACTATGAAGGATCCCGGGATTATTCCTGTCGAACTTCCTCCTTCTGGTCCTCACCGCTCTACTCGAATAATTTCTTCTACTGCCACTGCCTCCTTTTTTACCACGGCCTATATCATACATTCTGAACCTGCCACTTGGCAGGAAGCAGTTAAAAATCCTGCGTGGCATCGTGCTATGGAACAGGAGCTTGAAAGTATTGATCGCAATCAGACCTGGATCTTGGTCAATCGACCCACTCACAAAAAGGTCATCGGAACCAAGTGGATCTTCCGAACAAAACTCAAAGCCGATGGCACCCTGGACAAATACAAAGCCCGCTTAGTAGTGCAAGAATTCCGCCAAAAACATGGTATCGATTATGAGGAAACCTTTGCCCCTACTGCTCGGTTAACTTCCTTTCGTCTTCTTCTTGCCTTAGCTGCTCATCACCACTGGACTATCTATCAAATGGATGAAAAGAGTGCCTTTCTCAATGGCTACCTTGATGAAGAAGTCTATGTGACTCCCCCACCAGGTTTTTCTCCTCCTGGCCATGAAAATAAGGTTTTCCGTCTCCGCAAAAGCGCTTTATGGTCTCAAACAAGCACCTCGATCATGGTTCCACCGGATAGACACCTTCCTCAAAACTAATGGTTTTCATTCTACTCCCTTTGATCCAAATTTATATATCCATCATTCGTCAGAGGGGGTCTGCTTTACTTTACTCTATGTCGATGATCTTTTGCTTTTAGGCTCCACTCCCACTACACTTCAGTACATTAAAACTCAACTCAGCATTACTTTTGAAATGACTGATCTTGGTCGGCTCTCCTATTTCTTAGGCATGGAAGTTGTACAACATTCTGGTGGTACTTTTGTTTCTCAACAGAAATATGCTCTTCAACTCCTTGATCAAATCATTCCTCATGAGCCTAAGCTGGCTGCCACTCCCTTAGATCCCACCGTAAAGCTCTCAAAAGACTTGGAATCTCCTCCCTTTGATGAACATCTCTATCGCCAGGTTGTTGGCAAACTCCTCTGGCTCCTTCACACTCGTCCTGATCTTGCTTACTCCGTCTCTATTCTCAGTCAGTATTTTAATGAACCCAAGCTCACTCATTGGCATGCATGTATTCGTATCTTGCGGTTCATTCGTGGTACTTACTCTTATGGTTTACATTTCAGACCAGGACTAACCCTACAGGGATACACTGATTCTGACTGGGCTGGTGACCCGGACAATCGTCGTTCTCATGGCGGCTATATTTTCTCGTTTGGCTCGGCACCTGTTTCTTAGTCTAGCCGTAAACAAGAGACTGTTGCTGGTTCTTCTACTGAGGCTGAATACCGGGCCTTGTATGATTGTACCACAGAGGCCATATATCTCCGACAGTTTTTGGCAGAATTGCACTTTCCTTGTACTGAACCCACGATCCTCTATGTCGACAACAAAAGTGCCATTGCTCTCGCAGGCAATCCCATTTTTTCCAACCGCACCAAACATGTCGGTGTTCACTTTCATTTTACTCGCGAGCAAGTGGAACTAGGTACTATTCGGTTGATCTATGTTCCAGCTGCTGATAATCATGCTGATATTCTTACCAAGCCGGTTAATCGCCCTACTCTTGAGCATCTCTACCCACGGTTGGGGATTGGTTTACCTCCTCCTCTTTAACAGTTTTTTTTTTTCTCTTTGTGTACTTAAGGAAGTGAACAAATCCCCTGCGAGGGCACTCCTTCAAATCTTTCTTTTTTGTACCATCATCTGGGCATTTAGTGAAGATGAAAACCTACTCTGTAGGCATCTCCATCTAAATGAAAACCCAAAAAAAAAAAAAAAAAAAAAAAAAGAAGGCTGATGAAGATGATAGATCACTCATGGAACACCTCTTTGCTTCTCCTGTCTGCATTGGACATTGAGAGGGGGTGTTAAGCCAGGCAATCTCCAATTCTCCAGGACCAGATAAACAGGTACAAACACCACTGGTGCCTCTCCAAATCCTATCAAAGAAACCTCGAATCGGAGGCAAAAACCACAACCAAAGAAATGTCAAAAGCCCCGGTGCAGAGGAGAAACAAAATAAAAAATTATTTAAAAAAATGTTTTTTTTTAATGGTCTGACCAGATCTGGCCGACCGGATTGACCTGGTCGGTCAAATCTGACCAGGTCGATCAACCTGCTGGTTGACCGACTTTTCTGCCCCTTCCTATTTAAAGGGGGGGGGGCTAGGTATTCACACATTACCTCTTGTCCAGCTCTAGAGGTTCCTGCACACCCTGAGCCACTTCTGCCTCCTGGCTGCCTCCTCTGCTGCCTCAACTTCTACCTCCTGGCTGCCTCCTCTGCTGCCCTTTTTCTGTCCCAGATCTGCCCCTCCTTTCTGCTCAGATCTGTCCTCCTTTCTGCTCCAGATCTGTCCCCTTTTTCAGCTCCAGATCTGTCCTCCTTTCTGCTCTAGATCTGTCCCCTTTTTTCAGTTCCAGATCTGCCCTCTTTTCTGTCCCAGATCTGCCCCTCCTTTCTGCTCAGATCTGTCCTCCTTTCTGCTCCAGATCTGTCCCCTTTTCAGCTCCAGATCTGCCCTCTTTTCTGCTCCAGAACAGCCTTCCTTTTTGCTTCAGTTCTTCTCCTCTTTCTGCATCAGATCAGCTCCAACTTCTGCTCCAAGATCTGCCCTCAACTTCTGCTCCAGATCTACCTCCAACTTCCGCTCCAGATCTACCTCCAACTTCCGCTCCAGATTCCGTTCTTTCTATTCCAAATCTGCAGCAACCCCTTCATTAGTTTGTTGTCTCAGATTTGGTTCAGTTCCAACTTGTGGAGCTAGTGCAGAAGTCCACTACAGTTGTCAGGACTGAAGTTTGTTTCAGAGCTTCTCTTCACTTGTACTAAGTTCCGTTTGTGATATATATCTTCTTCAGCCATTGATTGTCTTCAGTATTGTTTTTATTTGTCTCCAAGTATTTTCTTTATATGAGGCATATGCATATGTGCCAAAAGAGTTTCAGAAGAAGCTAGATAATAAGTCTAGGAAATGCATCTTTCTGGGTTATGGTGAAAATGGAGAGATGGGTTACTATCTCTAGGATCTAGAAGCAAAGAAGGTCATACAAAGCCATGATGTGGTCTTCAATGACAAGAAGAGGCATAAGACACCCATGAGGAATGTGAAAATGAGGAGAATCGAGGGAGAATCACTTTCTAGGATGTGAATCCACCCGCTTAGGTTGAGCAAGATGTCCATGCATTGAATATGCTAGGAAATGGTGCCACTAGGTACTCCCACAGGTACACAATCAAGGAAAGATGATGGATCATCTATTCGTGGAAATGATGAGCCAAATGTGGCTGATATGCAACGGTACAACAAGTTGAAATGCACTTGAGAAGATTAGCTAGAGTGTCTAGACCGCCTAATAGCTCTATTCCAAGGCCAAACTATGTGATGCTTACTGATTGTAAGGAGCCTTTTTGCTATAGAGAGGCTATGATGCGCGAGGATCAGCGCAAGTGAGAGTATCATATGCAATCAAATATGAGTTCACTCATGAAAAATAAGACTTGAGACTTGGTTTCCTTGCCACATTAAAAGAAAGCATTGCCATGTAAATGGGTTTACAAGATAAAGGTCACAGGTGATGATGTGCCTAAGTATAAGGCCCATTTGGTTGCGAAAGGGTTCAAGCAAAAGAGAAGGGTATGGACTTTGATGAGATCTTCTCTCTGGTTGTAAAGATGACCCCACTTAGATGCGTACTTGGACTTGTGGTAGTAGAGGGTATGGTGCTTATGCTGATGTCAAGACTGCTTTCTTGCATGGGGATCTGCATGAGGAAATTTACATGGTACATCCGGAAGGCTTTGAAGAAAAGGGCAAAGAGCATTTAGTTTGCAAGTTGAAAAAGAGTCTCTATGGCCTTAAGCAACCACCTAGAGAATGGTATCAAAGATTTGATGCTTTCATTCAGTCCTAGGGTTTCAGAAAGAGTGAGATTGATCACTACCTCTACACTAAAAGGGCTAAGGATAGTAGCATGATACTCTTAACAATTTATGTGGATGATATGCTATTGGCTAGTAAGAACACTTATGAGTTGGATGCATTGAAGGCCAAGTTGCGTGAGGCCTTTGACATGAAGGATTTGGGATCTGCAGGTCATATTCTTGGTATGTGCATCACGTGTGACCGTAGTAAGAAACTCCTTTCCAATTGGCTTTCACAGAAGGAGTATGTTACAAAAGTATTGCAGCGTTTATCCACATAAATCTGCATCTCGACCATTATCAACCACTTATGTGTCTTCTCTTCCATCTAATTCCACATAACATCATGGGAAGCAAACATTCTATGAGCTGTAGGGTTGTATAGCTTATAAGCTTTATGTTCCTCTACATACCCAACCAAAATACATTTCTCACTCTTGGAATCAAACTTTCCCCTTTTGTTTTGATACGTGAGCATAGACAGTTGATCCAAACACTCTAAGATCCTGGACATTTGGCTTATGTCCACTCCATGCTTCCTCTGGTGTCATATCATGTAAAGCATTATTAGGGGACCAGTTCAAGAAATCAACAGTTGTGCAAATTGATTTTTTTCCAAAACTTGTCAAGCATGTTCTTTGTTTGTGTTATGCTCCTTGCACACTCAACAATGGTGCAGTTCTTCCTTCCTTTTGGCTACTCCATTTTGTTGTTGTGTTTTAGATAAAGAAAACTCTCTATGGATTCCCCATTGCTTTCAAAACCTAGTAAAGTCTTTAGAGACCCATTTTTAGATCTAAGGCATTTGATTCGACAAACCAAACTAAGTTTCTGCCATAGCTTTGAACTCTTTGAACTTTCCAAGTAGTTTGGAACTTTGCTTCATGGTGTACACAAATATCTTCCTAGTTTAATCATCAATAAATGTGACAAAATATTTGCTACCATTGAGTGATGGCATATTGGTCAAGTACCTTGTAATATTACAGTGCACCAATTATAATTGTCACTTGGCTCTTGTGGCCTACCCATTGGGAAAAGCCTTCTCTGTGTTGTTTCCTAGAAAGGCATCCTTCACACAAATATCGCTCTTTGATTGATGGGATGCTTTTCACCATGTTCTGGCATTCAAGAAACTACATGGATTTGAAGTTAAGATGCCCATACTTTTGGTGCAATAACTGAGAGTCGGTATGTGCAATCATGCATACTCTTTGACCAAGGTTGTGACCGCCAACTTGTAAAAAATGCCATTTCTCAATCCATGTCCAATGATCTGTTTTTGAGTAAACAAGATCAACCTTTTGTCATCGAAGAGAGTTTGAATCTTCCGATCGAAACATTGTAAGACTAACAATAGATTCATGGCAAGTGCAAGAACATAAAGAACATCACAAATGTTTTTTGACCTTACCATTTGGAAGCTGAACTGGTATGTCACCAATTCCTTTGACTAGAAGTGGATAGATGAACATCTAGAGCTCCCATGACTGGATCAAGTGGCTTGAACCATCACATCTACAACACATATGTTGTGATGCATAGGAATCCACTATCCACACTGCATGATTGGTTTTCTTTGATTCTCTCAATGCTGTGCATAAGTTGATGTTCTTGATATGTCTAAGATCTCTGCATCACCCATTTATGACAATCGGCATCCTAGATGTTGCACAACACATCTTGTGTGAGGCATCCCATCAGAAGCATACTCTACTTTTGTTGCATGTGCCCTCCACTGCTTCTTACCATTATTGCCTGTCGAGATTTTGGACTTACTATGACAATTTCTAGAAGTATGATCCAACTTGCCACATTCATAGCATTTAATTTTGCTCTTTGCAAATGGCTTCTACTTACCAAAAGATTGCTATTTCGGTTAGCTTTGATTGTTCTTGTTTCTGGCTAGGCTTGGACTTAGAACTTTCACCATGTTGTGCATTCTTCTTAGGCTTCTTGCCTTTGAATTGCATATACTGCGCATCTTTGCCACCAGTGTGGCTTCAACACGGTCATCCATCAATCCTTTTCTCCTATCCTCCTCTTGGATCAATAGGCTTATAATTTCATCAAACTTGCTAGCCATGCCTCTGGCAATTACTGCCACTTTGAGGCTCTCATAAGATGGGCGTCGACTTTGGAGTATTTGTTCAACAAACTGAGATTTGCCACCTGCTTCATCAAATTAAGAAGAGTGACCAATGTCTAGCCCTCATAAATGGACGTTAGCATAGCCCATACCTCAGATGCATCCGTCGAATGCATCACTTGGGAAAACATTGTAATCTTTAGGCATATTGAAAAAATATCCATTGCTTTGCAATTCATGTCATCATAGGCATCCTTCTATGCTTGTGTGGCATTTTGTGCCCAAAGCAGCCACTCTTCATCAACAAGTGCCCATAACTTTCCTCTCACAAAGAGATTCTTTATTCGGCATTTCCAAATATGGAAGTTATTCCCATCAAACACAAGAGTGTCTAACACACAAGATTCTCCCAATGATGTCCTCTTTGTGATGACTCAAGAACTTCTATACATTGACAGTTGAATTTCTAACTCTACTGCCCACCAAGTTACTGATGGAGAAATGAACAAGATGTTCCCTCTATTCTGTTCTAAAAGACTCTAAATTTGGTGTTTTGAGAAAAAAGCTTTGCTCTCCCAAAATTTGATGCCTTTTGATGCCAAAGATGACGTGCTTGGTCACACAAAAGAAACATTTGCCTTGAAAAAGGATGAAAGCCTTGGAAAATACCTTGGAGTGGTTTGGGTTAAGAAGTCTTCAATTCATTGTCCTAAATTCAAAATTTAGGGCTCTTTCCCACCCTCTTCCATGTGCCCTCTTCAAAAGACTATTGCATTCTATCGCACACAACTCACTACAAAGCGATTAGGGCCATCCAATACTTCAAGGCCATTTGAATCCCAACACTTGTTGAAGCTCCCTTAGAGTTGATCCCCATGCACTAGAGGAGCAGAGGATGCAAGCTCGGAATCGTGGGGCGCAAAAAAAGAAGATAGCTACCCATTGTACCATGTTCCAGGAGGCCCCATGGCGATTCCCTTTTTCCCTACCAACTCCACTTTACCTGGTGCTACAAACCATTAATGAAACACTAAAATAGAACAAAATGATGCGACTTTCACCTGCTGCTACTGCACGCCATCAATGAAGCTTCGAAATAGAACGAACCTCCTAGAGTGGGATTTTATGGTTGCTGGGGGGGTGCCCTTGGGCACCCACTAGACTGGCTCAACATTTTCATCATATGTCCACAAGATCCGAGGCGGGACAAACGCTAGTTGCATGGGGCCTCAAAATTCGCTCCACATCGTAGTCCTGTGGGATACGCCGGTCCATGGTGACCGGCTCTTACTCCTACAAGCTCTTCTTCTTCTTCTCTTCACCTCTCCATGGCTATAGCTCTAGAACGAGCACGCTAGACCATGTGGAAGCTAAGGTGGCCCGCAAGTTCACACACACTATTGAACGAATCGAGGATATTGAAAAGAAGGTCAGAGGATGCTAGTTTTTGGAAATCTCCTAAATCAAAACTCTGAGCCAAAATTTTATTTTGCATCTACTACTACAACAATTATGGAATCCTTAAGAGAATTTAAAAATAAAGAAGAGATGAATGTTTAGAAGATTAAATGGGCTAAATTAGATTTGACTTGATTGACTTCTCATTGAGACTTCACAATGAGAAAAGTCAAATAAATTTAGTTGAATGCATTGAGACTAAATGCATGAGGTGAAATAGTAAAGTTTTCACCATAAGATTAAGCCATGCAATATAAAGAAGTAATTTAATGTGTGCCTTGTTCATTTATGGCAAGACATCTAGGCTAGGAGCTCCAATGATATTGAGTATATGACTTTTGATAATGGTAAGATAATGTCCAATCCAATACGGATTGGTGTTTTATAAACATAGGTTTTGTTTAGTAGATCAAGATGGATATGGAGCGTGAATATTTTCTATTACATTGAATGCTAACACGTGTGCAAACCATCTTGGCATGTACAAGCCTACACCTTGATTGAAATATAGAATAAAAAGTATATGTCCAATATTGTGTGGTTAACTATTAATCAAGGAAATAATTTCTTTACTGGAATACTCTAAACAATTTGACTTGCTATATCCTCCGGTGCATTCTCTAGACCAATTGACTCGTTATATCCTCAGTGAATTCCTTATGGAAGAAATTTGTCCAAGGTAATCCTGGACAAGATGAAGAGAGAATTAAAGACAATATGGATGGGAGTCATTGGACTTACTAAATTTATACACTTTAAATACCTGGTAGTCAAATATTGAAAGAGGGCATTAAAGATTGAATGGTGACATAGTTGATGATTGAAGTTGATTGGACACGTCTTGGATCATTAACTTCCCAACCGTCCCAACCTAGGAATATGAGCTTCCAGAGTCTTAACAAGCAGCTTCTTAGAAAGGAAACTGAGTTTAAGCTTGGTTGGTCATCCTTCAATTACTAGGCAACTCCCAAGAATAGATCATACTGGATACTAAGCATGTTTGGCTATAGACCATAGCTTGGAAATACGTAGGTAGGAACTTTAGTCCAAATCTTCGATAGCCCTTGACCGCCAAAAGAAATGGAATGATATGCAAATGTGTAATCTTGTGGACTCTTGCATAACTGAAGAAAGGCTATCAAAAGCCCTCAAGCTAGAGTAAGATGAAATATGATAGAGACATCTTTGGATGGGTCTTCAAGACTTGGGATATAAGGTGTGTGTATTGATGGTGGTCCCTTGTGGCTGCCCTAAATCTGCAGGCTCTCATAGACAGATGGCCATGGGCCACCCGTGACATGGAACCTTTTCGTGACATCAAGAACAATCAAACTAGTCCACGCAATCCACTCCACACATTTAAGCAATGTTAGAAAACGAGGTAATAGAGGGTATGCATAGTGGAAGACTCATAAAGCGCCCAGGAATTCACATAGAGGTGTTAAGTATGGAATCCAAACCTTTACTTATGTGTACATAACATTCATGTGCAAGCAAGTAAATAGACAGTGCTCATGAGAGAGATGTAGAACCAGCAATATAATATTTCCATCCAAGAGATGGACACAATACAGAAGACAAGTCCAATGTCCCACAAAAACTGTGAACCCTTGTACTAACAAAATATGATGTTCTCCTACCTCCGTGGCACTCCAAAACACTCGGCCTGCGCAATGTGTGCTCTTGCCATGCCTACAAACACAGCTTCAGGCTGATCCTCCCGAACAGCCACTGGTAAGGCTGTGCTTGACCTTGATTCCTTGCTGCTCTGGAACGCAGCCAATGGTGAGGCCCAAGCTCACCCAATGTCAGCCTAGGAATGAAGCCTCCTATGAGCTCTATGTCTGCAGTTGTCTGCCACCTTCTATGGTCCCGGAGAAGTCCTTCAGGCTGGCTGTCTAATGCTCCAATCTGCTCCTCAGATGCTGCTTATGAGCCCAAAGGGCTCTCTTTATAGAGTCCCAAAATCTGGCCGACTTGCAGCTTCCAAATGACCGACCCACCCAGTCTGTAGATCTGACTGGGCTGGTCTGAAAAACCAACCAGTAAGCAGCCTTGTTTGCTGCCCTACCAGATCCGTCAGGCCATGTGAAATACAGCCAGTGGCCCAGGCCCATAGCAGCCCCAAATTGGGGTCTGTTCCTGGCCAGAATCCTGCACCAAATAGGCACCTAGGTCAGCACCATTTTGTTTCGCCATCTGTCCATACAGTTCCTGTACGTACCCGTGCAGCAGGTGCCTCTGCTGCAGACCTGCACCAGCCCTGAAAACCCTGATACAGCTCCATACATCCTCTGCAGACAGTCCGTACAGGACCTGCCAGCAATCCGTACTGATGACGTCAGCTGCCATGCTGGATTCCCTGCGCAATTATGATCCATACTATCCCAGACTGCAGTATGGCAGTTCTGTACAGTTGCAGGCCTCCAGTGAAGCTCCAAATGCATTGTGTGTCGATATAGAGAATGAGAGTTATGACATGTAAAGTAGTTTGTGTTGAACCCATAAAGAGCCACGACATACAAAGTAAAATGTAGCATTCATGGATGTAGCCGTTAACTCTTATATTAGAATTGCATAAGAGAAGCACCTTTTGTTGGATAAATAGGGTTAATGCCCCACCTGTAAGCCCCCGAATGACTCAGGGGGTCGGTACCTGTAGGAGTATGGGTATGCACTGTGCTACCTGGGTATGTGGAGAGGAAGGTGAAAAGACTGCCACGTGGGCAGCAACAGATGGTCCTTCTTGGTGTTAATTTGGGGTAACCATAGGAGCCCACCCTGGTCAGCAGATTGGGGGCTGACAGTACGCCCAGGATGTGGGCCAAGTGGGGGACTGTGCAGCCCAGCCAAGGGCCCACGGACAGGGTCAAAGGGCTGCAGGACAGCACACGGGTCTGGTCGGCACATCCAACAGAAGGGCTGTGACAGATAAGCAGGAACCTGGTCAGCAGCATCAGCAAAAGTACTCAGCAGCAGGTGGTCAAGTAAAAGCAGGTACAGAGGGCCTGCAGAAGGTGGAAGGTGCAGGGCCAGCAAAAGACACCTGCAGGGGACCTTAAATAGGCCCCCAGATCTGGGTCTGTAGGGTAGAAAAGCCACAGACTGAGTCGGCCCAGGTCGGCTGGCTCATAGACCAGTCGGCCAGTCTGTGAACAGGTTGGCAGCAGGTCTGACTGAGTCTGTCGGCAGTCGGCTGGCTCACAGACTAGTTGGCCGGTCTGTGAGCAGGTCGGCAGCAGGTCTGAAGGGCTACAAAGCCTAAAAAAGGGGCCCCTTGGGGGGAATCTTTCAGTTCAGTCTCTGGGCAATTCAGTCCACTCAGCCTGATAGAGGTGCAAAAGCAAGAGCAGTAGCAGACTCACCTAGAGCAGGAGATGTCTACAACAGTTGCATCAGCAAACAGATCCTGTTCTTGGTGGCTTACCTCAGCATATGTTTGCTGATGGTGTTGTCACAGGCTGCATTATATACTAGGACATGACCTCTATTTATGAAATTTGTTTGACTCAATATCTGTGTGTATTCTCTCCATACTTGGAAGTGCTTCCTCTTTATACATACATGCATTGAGTGAGTTGGCATTCAAAGCTTTGTTATGAGACCTCAAGACTTTCTTTATTCCGCTGTGTAAGGGTTGGCTGTAGCAAGCAATCATTTTCGCTAACAGCTTTGGATAAAGAGGCACAACCAACAAAGTAATCTGTAGCATTGATGGATGTGAGCCGTCTCTTGTAAGCTATGTCCATCAATCGGGACAGGACTCCTCACAAAAGGCCACATAGACTTCCAATCATAAAATCAAAAGACCTACAATATGGTTCACAACTAATCATGGATGGCTGTTCAATTAAGGAGTGAACCTTTTCTTTTAATTACAAGGCTTTAGCCAGATTTAGGATGGGATTAGTCATGACTCATCTAGATGGAACACAGTCACACCACATGCACGTCAAGGACACACAAAAGGGCCATGTCCTACAGTAGAATGTCAAAGTTTAAAGAGGGATTTCTGGAGAGAATTGTATTTGCAAATGTCACCAATAATCTGAGCAAGAACAAACACCATCTTTCATCTTATGAAAGCAATGAGCATCCCTCACCGTAATGTCCCGATGCAGAATCCTTGAAACGAATTTGCTCTCAGAGTGACAATCTGGGCACATTGGAAGATTCTTGAAAATAAACAAAGGTGTTCCAGGTGTTGTACTAATAAGACCAAAAGCAACAGCCAGCTTCTCACTATGACTGCTGAGCCTGTGCTCTTCCTCCAAACCATGCAGGACCAATTTTGAGTCCGGCACAAATCCCTCTGCCTCCATCTGCCTGACCAGCCTCTCAGCCTCAGCATAGATCTTCTCCCTTTTCGGGTGTGATTGATCATTCACAAGAAATTCATGCATCCTGCCCATGACCTCGATTGAGCTACAGGCTTGCTGCCTCTTGAGACCCCTGTTTCTCATTCGAATTATCACCCTTTGTACATCGTGTTCTCTGCCAGCTGCAGCGTAGATGTTAGACAACATAGTATATGGCATCACATTATCCGGATCCTGTTTAATCACTTGCTCTGCAGCACGTTCACCTCTCTCCACATCCACCCAGTTCCAGCACGCACGGAGCAAGGCCATCCATGATTTCACATTTGGTTTGAATGGCATGTTATTGATCAGTCCCTCTGCCTCATCCAGCCTTCCTGCCCTTCCAAGTAGATTAATCAGCAAATTACAATGATCCAAATCTGGGGTGAAACCATATTCCTTGTTCATTGAGACATAGACATGACGGCCCTCCTCCAACAGACCAGCATGGCAACAAGCCAACAGAAGACTGGCAAATGTGGCCCTGTCTGGCATGACTCCTTCCTCCCTCATTCTTTGAAATAATTGGAGGGCATCATTGCCATGGCCATGCTGAGCAAATGCCATGAGCAGGGCATTCCACAGATCAAGATTGCGCCCAGGAAATTTATCAAACACTCCATGTGCACTTTCCAGGCTGCCACACTTTGCATACATGTTGATCAAGGCCATCCCCATGACAGCGTCTGATTTGAATACACTACCCTTGATGCGGGCGTGGACTCGTCTGCCCTCGACTAGGGCTCCCCGACATGCACACGCAGAAAGAATGCTGACAAAGGTAGCTTCATTATGGTCACGCATTTTGTCAAGAGTTCTACGTGCATCTTCCAAGCATCCACACACTGCATACATATTGACTATGGCATTTCCCATGGCAACATCCAATTCATACTGACTGCCCGCGATACGAGCATGGATTTTCTTGCCTTTGCCTATGTCTGCTTGGCGAGTGCATGCATCAAGAAAGATGATGTAGGTGGCTTTATCCGGCATCACACCTTCACCCTGCATCAGCTCTTGGAGTTTGAGCACCTGCTGGCCCCGTCCACATTGGAGACACAATGAAAGCATGGTAGACCAGGTAATAGCACTCTGCCTAGGAATTATATCAAATATCCTTCCTGCCTCTTCAAGCCTACCACACCTGCCATACATATTGACAAGGCCCGTTCCCACAACCTCAGACTCAGACAAACTAGCTATTATGCGAGCATGAATCTGCTTGCCTTCAGACAGATTTGCCTGTCTTGCACACACATCAAGAACTGTGGAGACGGTGAGCTCATCTGGCATCACACCTTCCTGTTGCATATCCTCAAAGAGACAGATGGAATTATCCTTGCCCTGCTTGCTCCAGGGACCCAAAGAAATCATCGCATTCCATAAGGCTACGTTTCGCTCACACGTATTTTCAAAAACGCTCCAAGCATCCTCCAGCTTGCTGCACGCCCCATACATGTTGATAAGGGCAATCCCAATGTCTAACTGTGATGTGAACCCACTGCCAGCAATGTGTACGTGCATGTGCTTGCCTATCGTGAGGTCTGATCTATGGAAACATGCTTCAAGAATATGTTTGAAAGTGATCTTGTCTGGCAGAAGACCTTCCTGCAGCATTTGTGCAAACAATTGGAGATAATCTTTCTCCTGGCCATGCTGAGCATATGCTGCAATCATGGCATTCCACAGGAGTGTGTCCTGTTTAGGCAGCTTGCTGAATATCCTGAGTGCTTTCTCATGGTTTCCATATCTGCCATACATGTTCACAAGAGCAGCCCCCACCACAACACTTGACTCAAATCCCCTGGCAATGAGGCGTCCATGGATCCTCTCACCTAAAGCAAGGGCGTCCTGGTCTGTGCACACATCAAGAATGCTAACAAAGGTGGCCTCGTCTGGTGAAACCTTTTCCAGCTGCATTTGATTGAACAGTTGGAGGGCATCTTTGCCTTGCTCATGTTGAACATATGCTGCAATCAGGGCATTCCACAAGTTTACACACCGTTTATAAGGGGAAGCGTCAAACATGCTCTGTGCTTCCTCCAGGCTGCCACATTTGCTATACATACAAATGAGAGAAGCACTCATGAGATCATTTATTTCACATCCACTGTCCATAATGAGAGCATGCAGAAGTTTAGCTTCTGCCAGGTCAGCCTGTATGGCACATGCAGACAGAACATTGAGAACGGTAAGGTTGCTTGGCTTTATTCTCTTCTGTTGCATTTGGTGAAAGAGTTGAAGGGCCTCTTTAGCCAGCCCATTTTTTACATATGCCGCAATCATGACATTCCATAAAACTGCGCCGTCCCGATCAACGATTTCATCAAACATCGAACGAGCATCCTCAAGGCTGCCACACTTGCTGTACATGTTCACAAGAGCAGTTCCGACGATAATGTCTGTTCTAAACAAGCTTCCCATAATGTAGGCATGCATACGCTTCCCTTCCACCAGGGCTGCTGTGGTGGCACATGCTGACAGAACGCTTGCGAATATGAACTTGTCTGTCAACACACCTTCCTGCAGCATCTGGATAAAAAGCTGAATGGCTTCTTTGCCCTGCCCACCTAGGGTGAGTGCTTTGATCATTGCGTTCCATGTGGAAGGATCCCTTTCATGCATTCTGAGAAACTGCGCAAATGCATACTCCAGAGCCCCACAAGTGCAATACATCTGCACCAGGAGGTTCCTCAAAACGATGCTCTGCTCGTGGCCACTTTTGATGATGTGTTTATGAACATGCCAGCCATCTGATAGAGCTTTTGCAGCCTTGCAGCGTTGCAAGAGCGACGAGTAGGTGGCAAGATCGACCTCAATGCCTGGTCGTTCGAGAAGACGTAGAACCTTGGTCAATGATTTATGTTCCCGATCCTCAGAACGGATTTGACTCGAGTCTACGACAGCAGGGATTGGTTTTGAAAGAAGGGTCAGACTGAGGCATTGTTGTTCTCGCGACTCAACAGGCAAACTTTCAACTTGCTCAGCCCAGATTCCTGTTTGCAGCCAGGAGGAGAGGATAGCATAAGTCCTAGTGGCAGCATTGTGAAATACATTCTTGGTTGCAAATGTCAGCCCCGTCCCGAGCAGTCTGAGCATCGCCTGCAATCTACGATAATTGTGTCCCTAGGGCAGGACTTTCGGAGCTGCCTATCCCATACCCGGGTTCAAAGGGACGCCTACTATCGCAGACACACCGATTCCCCAGAGCTTGGCACCTACTGTGGCACCTAAAACCAACACTGCAAGGGCAGAACCGCCAGCTAACGAAATGGCGCACCGCCTTCAACACGACATCCACGTCCGAGACGACCATCTTGCAGACGAAATTCCAGACATTTCACGCAAATCCCCCACACTTCTTGATTGAGAGAATGCGTGAGACTGCTCACCTCCGCGCTCGCAGATTGCTCTGGGAGTGCTTTGGACTGCATCATCATCAGAGCAGACCATACCATTTCCTCGAGGCAAACAATCGCTTCAACGGAATTAGGATGTCGTCTCGATCGTGCTGCGATTCCGGAGCCTCTTCAAACGGTGCAAAAAGTTGAATTACATTCATATAAGGCCTGCCCAACAAATTTGCCTATCATAGTGTATAGCAGGATGGTCAGGACTCTCTCCAATAGGGACCCCCAAATTGAATTTGGGCCCGAGGAATTGTGAAGGCGATTAAGGTATGTGGGCGGAAATGAAGGGAATTAAGGTATGTTATGATTGATGGGAGAGGCGGTGGCTTTCGAAGAAGCCACCAAGTGCTTCGTGGCTTCTTCGAGAAGCCTTAGGACTCCAAAAGCTTCCTTAGCCTGGTATAAAATGAGGAGGGGGGGCTAGTGAGGCCTCTCCAACAAAAGAAGGAAGAGCTGGGGAATAGGAGTAGGAGGAGAGAGGGGAAGGGAGGGAGGGAGAAAGAGAAGCAAGGGAGGAGGGAGGGAGAACGAGAAGCAAGAGAGAAGGGAGAGTGCAGGAGGGAAGGAGTGAAGCGAGAGTTGGGAGGAAGAGGAGGAGGGAAGGAGGGAGTGGGAGGTGGAAGTGACGGAGGCAGAAGAGGAGGGAAGGAGGGAGGAGAGAGCGGGAGGTGGAAGCGTAGGGAGCGGGGAGGGCGTAGGAGCAGGGATGGGAGCAACGATTAGGATAGGGATGATTAGGTAGGTCAATTCAGATAGGCTAGTTAGTTGTAGCTTAGGTTAATTTGCAATTAGGCATAATTAGGCATGTCATAGCTATTTAATTATTAGATTTTAGGTAGGAGAAGCGAATAGGCAGAATATCTTGTGAGTGACTCTCTTTTGGATGGTCCAAATATATATTTGATCCATGAATTGTAGTGGCGTTCTTCATGAGTTGTTTCTCTTGCATCTAGTTGTTTTGCTCTTATAATCAACGAGTAGCATGACCCCTCTACGATGGATTAGGCCTACGTCTCAAGGTGGGATCATAATTTTAAGAAAATAAAACTTCAAATTTCAAGACACCTCCATCTCTTCAATTTGTCATTGTGAGCCCATAAATTTAGTATCAATCTCATTGTGGTGCTACTTAGGAAATAGAGGAAGCAAACATTTGAAGTACTTGTTCTGACCTTTATTCCTCTCAAATGCTTGGAAGATTAATGTGTTATGTGTCATGGTTTCATAGACTTTTGAATGCCTCAAGCAGTAATCATGGGTCTCAAGCTTTGGAAGAAATTCATCATGTCTGAGGCAAAGCCATCATCCAATGGGAGCAAGAATAGAAAATCGATAGGGAAGGGGGATAAGCGATCAAAATTGGAAAATGTATTTAACATGTGTATGTGTTGACTATTTGGATATATGTGAGTGAGTACATCTCTACGAGTTGCATCACCCGTCTACGACCGGTTAGAGACCTGCTCCGCTGGGTCTCAAGGTGGGATTTTAAAATGTCAATAAACAAAAATTCAAGTTTCATATAACCCAATTTACTCAACACATGCAATTCAATTTATTAGGGGAGCTTTATGTAGATCTATAGTATCTTTTTGAATTTGTTGGCTTTGCTCTATACTCAACAAACACAGTTCAACTTTTTAGGGGAGCTCTATGTGGATCTATTGGATCTTTTTGTTTATGGCTTTGGAGGCTTTAAGAATTTCTTTTGTATTAATGTGTTCTTTTGGACATCATTATGATGAGGACTCTCTCTCTCTCTCTCTCTCTCTCTCTCTCTCTCTCATAGCATATATACATGTGAGCATGTGTGCAAATATGTGATACACAAAAATGTACATATACGTGCATATACACACATATATACATATGCATATAGCAAGTGCCTCCCCACCTCCCCGAACACACACACACACACACACTTTTTTTTTGGTAATTCCTGGGGCTTATATTATAAGATTAATATTGTACAAAGAGTCTCCTAAAAGCAGAGAGGCCAAATCAAAAACACATAGAAACTATCTCCATACAGGACCTGTCTAGATCACCTTCCTTACAGGCATCATTAACTGATTGCCTTAAGGAAGCTCTGAAGAATTCATAGGGCTTAGTGAAGTGTTTATGCATGTATGCCATATTATGTTCATTCCAGAAGGTCCATAGAGCCCAATATCTAATCCAGTGAAGGAGTAGAGAATAGAGTTTCAATGGATTAGGACATCTGCCAAAAAGCCAAAAAAATTTCCCAAACTTGTTATTTGGGAATCTAAGGCATAAAAACCTAGAGATCTTTTGAGTCAAAACCATAATAAGTGTAGAGCATTGACAAAACCATAATAAGTGTGGTACTGTCTCTGCATGTGCCTGGCATCATAAACATGTAGCTGTGGCAGTAGCTATCTTCCTCTTAATCAAAGTAGTTCCAACTGGCAATGTTCCAATAATGCAATGCCAAAGAAATAATCTTTGTTTGAGAGGCAGCTTGTCCTTCCATAAAATACTCAAGTTCCTTGACCACCAAGAGAGGGGTTTTTGCATATGCCATAAATGATTTGCATAAGTGTGTATCCAAGGCATGGGCTGTAGTAGCCTGTATGTTGTCATAGAGGTGAGTTTGCTTAAAGCCACAGGCTACATATTTAGCCCTTTAGGACATAACTTCCAATCAACTAACCTGTTATGATGTAATGGGCAAGAAAGGCTACAAAAGATCTTTGATTTTCTTCCAGATAGGCCTATGGTGCATTCCAAGCGTGTATTTGGCCATGACCTATGGAAAAGTAAGAATTTGCCCCTATTCATCTACCACATCTGCAATGCATCTGATACCCATTTTGCTCAGGTTATATGATCGGACTGGCTCTTGATAAGCAAGAGGAGGATCAAAAACAGCACTCCAAAAGATGCTCTCACCCCTTAAAGAATTAGCATTAGGGTTTGTAGGATCCCATTTGATATTGAACGGGATCTCTTTCCAATCATGAATGAGTGCCAAGGCAAAGGGGCAGCCTGGGATTTTCCCCATAAATTTCCCAAGTAAAAGCTCCTAGACATCCACTTCCCATTTGCCAGAAAAATGGGTCTGCACAGTTTGACACATGTGGGAAAGCATTCTTGTCCATGGCTGTTCCTGCTTAAAGAAGGTGAGCAGCGATGATACCTTTCTTGAGAGTGCATGATAGTGAAATTAAGCACATTCAAACCACCACATTTCCAAGGAGAACAGATAAAATCCATTTTCAACAATCGGAATGCCTTCTTGGAGGCCTTATTCGTCCAGAGCAAGTCCATGGCTTTTGACATATAAGCGGCAATTTCACACACACACACACACACACACACACATATATACATAGCGAGAGAGAGAGAGAGAGAGAGAGAGAGAGAGAGAGAGAGAGAGAGAGAGGCTTCTTTTGGCACATGCATTGATCGATTCTTAAATTGCTAATCAATTCACCTTGCATATAAATTTTGGGTAAGTCTTAACCCATGGCTCTGAGACCTTCCATCTCCTCCTTTCATTCCATTAACCTTCCATCTCCTCCTACCTCCCAAAGCTAAACTTACATCTCCTCCATTCCATTAAACTTTTGTCTCCTCCTTCCTCCCAAAGCTGCTTCTTGTCTTTCCACCTCCTCCTCACTCAAAGCCTGCCTCTTGTCTTTCCACCTCCTCCCTTCTCCAAGCCTCCATCCAAGAGCTACTTTGTGACATGTGGCAAGCTCTTCTTCTCCCAGCTGCCATGTGTTCTCTCTTTTTTTTCTTGTGTCCATGGTTAATAGGTTAAAGAAGATGTATGTGTGCATGTGGTGTTGCTGTACATGTGTCTCTATGCATGTGCACATCCATGTTTATGTGTGTGCATGTGTTTACATGCATGGGCAACTCTTGTTTCTATTATGTTAATCAGCATTGCAATGTCCAACCCCATTGTGACCATAATCGACCATAGCAAGAAAGTTGTCTCTCTCTCATGAAATTCATCAAAATGACCCGCCAAAATTAAAATTTGGGCTCAACACTTAAAGACCACTAAAGCATGTTGCATCATGAGGGAAAAGAGAAAATACATGATGCATTAAGCACCTTCAAAGAGCATTAATTTGTGGCAAAGATCGATGGTAGAGAGAGAGCATCACTCCACTGGTGGCTTGAAGCGAATAAATTCACATGTAACTTGGAAGATAGGTGTCCATGAAGGATGAGTTATGCTTGTATAAAACATTGAGTTGTTCATCCATGCTTTTGAGCCAATTATAATGCTTTTGATTATGTACCCAAATAATGTAGGGTTTTGTGTTCATGTTAGAATCCATAAAGATGGCATCTGCCCCATTCACAAGGCTTTGTGCAATGTCAAGTTTTCTAGAACAAAGTTCAACTATCATTCCACGCTTAAGTTTTAAGTTTGTATGCAAACCACCTGTAGTTTTAGAGTCTCTTGGAATGTTGATTGTCTTGCTACATGTTTTGTTTCTAATGTCAGTTGCCTTAAGCAAATGTGGTTCAAATGGTAATGTTTCTAATATTTCTTCATTGTCTATGTCTTTTACTAAGTTTGTGTAGTATAGGTAAGGGGTCTCATGCTTCATTGGTGGTGTACGATGGTATAGTGTGTGCAAGTGTTGTACATCAAAATCTGTTTGTGTGCTTACCCTAATGCGATTCAAATTATCAAGCAAGTTGTTATCATTTTGGCGCATTGGTTTTTTGAGTTCGTAGTACATTACGTGGTAATGGATGGTACCATTGATAAAGCTATTGGCTTGTTTGAGAAGATCCATGCATCCTTTGTTGGGCTTGCTTGGCATAAGTCTCCACAAAGCAACACATCAACACCTCCAAATGGTTCCAAGTGATTGTGCTTAATTTCACGCATACGCATATTTGCCTCTACGAATGTATTTTGACCAATGAGTGAGACCTCATAAAAAACTATTAATTTTATGTCTTTGTATAATGTTGAAAGATTTTGAAGTGTCTCTGCTGAGAGGGCCTTGTATGTTGAAGTCATTAGCAGCAGGTGGAGTGCAGAATGTATGGTTGTTCCACCCACATTGAATGCAACTTTGCCTTTGTAGGATGGGACAAGAATTTTAGGCAAAGCAACATCACAAGCATTGTGGTGATTGTAGTGTTTTAGTAAAGCTTGGATTAATACAAGCAAAGTGATGTTTTGCCAGTCCTTGCATTGCCTGAAAGGAAAATATGAAAGGGTTTATGTTTTCTCAAGCATTTTTTTAGCAAAATATCCTCTAGAATTGCACATTGGTCTGAATTCAATGCTCGTATAAATGTGTGGTATTGTTCATTTGGCATTGTTTTGTACGTGAAGTGTGCACAGTCATTAAAGTGTCTTTCTTTCTTGTTGTTAGGGAGCTCTATTTTCAAGCCGAACTCATAATTTTTACAATGTTCATTGCCAATTTCGTTGGATGATGAGCATGTTCTGCTTGAATTGGTAGTTGTTGGAGTGAATGCCATTAGTTTGCTTGATATAGTTCTGTTTGTTTCTATTGGTTCCTTGTTATTCTCATAAAGATCATGCCATGTTGCAATGTTTTCAGTTAGGGAGAGATCTTTTTTGGAGAAAGAAAAATAAATTAGACATAGTTCTCTAAAGTGCTTTTCGGGGTCCTTGTTCTTATTGTAATTATTGAAGTAGATTATACGTTCACGTTTACATTTCTTGGAGGTGTTTTTGTTTGCACTGTAGTTGCTTACAAATGATGCAAGGCATACACTGTCCAATTTTGCATTACGTTCTAAGTATTTTGTTATTATGTTGGCAAAGAAGATGTCGTTACTCTCAGGGTCTAATCTTTCTAAGTCTTGCTTGCATTTAACATCTGGGGGACTTGTGTTATGTAAGAGAACGCCCTGGTGCTGGATGTTAATGGCAATGACAGACATAAGTATGCAGCTTGTTGAGAGCTAATTGAGAATTGAGAATTGCGTTGCTGACCTTGCGTATGCATTCATTGGTATGTGCGTTGCTGACCTTGCGTATGCGTTCATTGTTCGAATGCTCTCGATGAATGCTTTTTGAACTGCTTCAATTGTGTCTATGTCCATCTTAGTCATATATGATGTGCGATACGATACAGCTTCATGTGGATTCAAAATGAATTAGATGTCAGTGTTAGCCTCCCATAACTTGGATATTATTAGGTTGAAGTTATTAGTGAACACATCCTTTGGTTCACGCTTTAAGAACAATGTCGGTTGAGAAATAGTTGAGCGCAACGTGAAGATGTATTGCTCTTCGTTCATGTTAAGTTTACAAAGGTACTCATAAAATGTTAGGTCAAGTGTCGAGGGCATCTCCAAGAGGGCTCTTATCTTCGTTAGTTGTAGTTTGCAAGTATTATGAATATCATCTTTACTTAGAGGAGTCAAGAGCCTCGTTGTGTGTAAGGGTAGGCGAGGGAATCCAAAGCGATATTTTTTGCCTCTTTACTGGCAAGTCTTTCTACGTTTGTGTGATTGGATGTCTATATTTCAAAGCTCAAGCTTAGATAGGTCACAGCAAATGTATTTATCAACAAACTGCTCGATTTCCATATTTGTTAATTTACCATATGTGGGCGATCCTTCAATCCAAATTAAACTGTGGTCATGTTGACTACCACGATTTTGAAACTCAGTGACAAAGAAGAAGTCTAACAGTTTCCCAATGATAGAAGAATCTTGTTTAAGTAAACGTTTGATGGCTTGGAATCTATGCACGTAGTATTGAGCGGATGTTATGAGGTCTTTGTGTATTAAGTCATGGGTCTTTTTTGCTTCAAATCCAATGCTAATACCTACTTCCTCTACGTTAAGCTTTTGTAAGCATTCTATTAAAGGTTTCCCAAGTCTTTCAGCCGGTAGAAAAGGTGATGAAGAAAGTTGGACGTCCCAATTGTCGCACCATGGCAAAAAGATTTTTCTGAAGTCTCAGTTTGTAGTCTGATGATGCTCGCATGGAGTAAAAGTCATGATAATAAATGTTGGAATGAAGAAGACATTCTACATTTGTGTTCTCCAATGCTTCTTTTTCTTTTAATGTACGACCATGTAATTGGGCTTTGCGCATACATGCCCATTGTGACGATAATACTTGGTGAACCAAAATTTTCATGGTTTTGAAGAAAAGCTTTTCTATGGAAAGTACAAAGCGACGATCTTTGTTCGTGAGTTCCCATTTTGCAATGTCTTGGTAAGAAGTGTGAGGTGGTATCTTGTACGTACATGGGTATCCATAGAAGAGCTTGGGGAATGCAAGTTCTTCGCAATGTTTGTCTTTGAAGATGCATAGTGGTGAGAAGCCTTCAGAAGGAGCCACATTAATGATTTTGTCCTCAAAGTCAATGACCCGCTGGCTTGTGTTGGGAAATTGAGCATGTTGAATGTTCTTCTAATTCTTCCATTTGAAGTGTAGCAATGTGCTCCGCCCATGCAGTATTTAATGTCACGCATTCCTCTTTGTACAATGGGTTATGCAAAAGCTCTTTCAATGCACACATTGTGAGAGTTGGTTTAACTAACCCGCATATGTGATAATGTTTGTATTCAAGTTTTGTCTTGATTCCAACCATGGTTGTTCCACCATCGGATAAAGATCGTGGGAGCACACGTTGAGCTCTGTCAATATCAGCAAACACATTAACAATGCTTCCTTTCAAACCAAATTGCCCATCAAAGGTCAACTCACATATGTGGGCAAAAGGGATTCATACTGATACAAGCCTTGCTTCAATGTCATTTATAGTGCTTGTGGGAGAACATTGGCAATTTTCCTTTTTTCATGTGTTTCTAACAAATTGAGCACAAGCCTTTTTTGCGTGAAGGCACTTCATATTCAATAATTTTGTTGTCAACCAAGAAACTTGTGATAGTTTGTCTTAAAGTTTTTAGCTTCGAGAAGAATGTTAAAGTGTTACAACACTTGCAGGCATATTGAGGCAAGTCTTGTATTGTTTTAATGTATTTAGCACATGATTTGGTATGAGTATTCTTCCTCTTCTTTCATTGACTTGGCTGAACTGATTTTTCCATTGTAGTTTCCTTTGAAGTGCAACTTTGTTCTATTGTACTTTTATTATGCTCGAGAGGTGAATTATTTATTGTTTTCATGGTTGCATCCTTGACTCTATATATTTTTCTTATAATAGATTGTATAGTTTAAGGAGCCTTCTTGTGTGTTTCCATGAATAACATAGCAACTTATGTGGCACTTAAGGCAAGGTTGCGATAAATTATTAATGCAAGGTCGCTTTTGTGGTTCTTTTCCTAAGCCACATATGTACGATTTCTTGCAATTAAAATTAGACGGGAAAGTTGATTTGGAGTAGTAGTTTCATCAAGCAAGATTGTGTAGAAGCTAATACTTTCACAGTAGGTAACACAGAAAGCTTTGTATGCATGAGTACTTGTTTGACAAATCACTCTGAATGATAAACAAAAAGGTTCACAAAGCTTTGACAAACAATTATACAATAAAGCTCTAGAATTTGAGAGGATGGCTACCATGTTAGCAACTTCTTTTGCACGACAACGTGGTCTTGCCAATCAATGTTAGAATTGTGAAGTGCATTCCAAGGGCAATTGCTTGAGCTTGCGGTTGGGTCAATAGCTTGGGTAAGAATTTGCAATACGAACGAGTATGTGGTTGAAGGAATGAGATCAACTAAACATTTAATAACAATTGTATTTTTTGGGTACTTTTCTAGAAATCTTTTGTTAGCTTCAAGATCAAATGCATCAAGACTTTCCAAAAGTTCTTTTTGTAAGATATGTCCATTTTGTTTGTCTTTTGCATTCTAACAAGGGAAAAGAAGTTCACAAAAAGACCATAATTGATGCAAACAAAGTTTGAAGATGAATTAGCAAAGCATTGCAAAATTTATTCAAGATGTCAAATGTTTGGCTCAAACCCCATGACATGTCTGAACTGTTTACAATAAAAGTGCTGCTATGCTTCATGCAATGGAGCATTGACCAAACATGGAGGACACTCTCACTATGCAGCATCAAGAAAGGTGCCTCCAATGATAGGCTGGCATCTACGTGCGAGCCCCACAACTGGATGGTCGCCTCCATGAGACACTATTTTCCCGATTAAGCTTCTAGTCTCAATAATGGATTGGAGCATTGGACTAGAGCACGATCACAAGTGTAGGCAATACGATCGACAGTGATCTCGGCTCACACGTGTTCCTTTGCAAACTTTGCAAGAGTACTCCACAAGTTGAGAGTTGAGGTTTGTGAATTGAAGGAAACCGCTTACCTACAAATACAAAAGTAAGCAATATTTTCAAGTGTGCTTTGCATGCATTGGATCTACAAATCTATAAGTTGAGAAGTTACCATACGGCCGTATCCCAAATTTGTGAGTCCTAAATTTGTGAGTCCTCCATGATTGGGGAACTAAAAACTGACAATCCAAAATCGTGACACCGCAGTAAGAGTCAATGTCAGGATAGGAGCAATAAAATCAATCGTGCTTAGAGCATTGGATGAAACCTCTTCAATGACGATCCCAAGCAAACCAGCCCCCTTGCAACAACATGCCATAGCGGGTGATACACAAAGCAATGTCAATAATTGGATCCAAGCATTGGCAACCATTGACAACTACCATTCACTAGATCCCATCTTCTCACAGATTGATGCTAAGGTCATGCAGGTAAATCCTCCACTCACACATGAAGAACCAATCGATCTAGAGGTGCCATTCTTTATGGTCGATCTTGAATAGAACAGTGAACTTGAAGAAGCTATCCATTCCAATAAGGACTCAAATTTTCCTTGGGACCTTGACAGTGAGGCTGAGAATGCTCAATTTGAAGATCATGTCTGTGACAACGACTTAAGCGTTTTGCATGCCCTAATGGAGGTCGAGCTTCCCAAATTTGAAACTCCAAAGTTGAATAATAGAAAAAGATCTTGCAAGAAAGCTGAAGGAGGATATCGCCATAAAGCCAAGGCCGAACACTTCAACGAGTTCGAATGAGTCCAACCCAAGATTGTCAAGTTGTATCTTACCAAACCAGCTCCCTCAAAATCTAAGCCACCTCCTCTTGAATGGTCCCCTGATGGACATGAAGGAGTATACACAGCAAATGAACACTTACTTGGGAATACTTTGCCCATGTAAAAGTTACCCCATAGTTCCCAACGTTCCCAACGTAAGAAGTTTCGAAATTATAAGCCACATGTGCGAATGAAGCTTGATAAAGAGACTTGCGAAAAAGAAAGTCCACAAGAGCCTCAAAAATTAGTTAATTATACTATGCCACCCAGTACCCATAGCACATGTCAGGCTAGCTCAACACCATTAGAGGCTGATCTTCGAGAAGTGCTGGAGTACTTCAAGAACTATACAAGTGGTAGTGTCCCCATAGAAATGCCAAGACCACTAAGAGAATCTAAAGTTCAAGAAACCGATAGCATTGGAGAGACTCCAATCTACGAGGGACCGGCAAAAACTTGCACAATAAACCTTGCCCTTGAAGGAGAGGCAGAAAAATTAGTATTCATTGGAAAACAGCTTACACAAGCAGATGAAACAAATCTCAAAGCAGTCCTAATGGAATATCGAGACATCCTAGCATGGTCATACAAGGAAATGAAGGGAATTTCACTAGAAGTGGCAGTATACATGATACATATTAGGAAAGGTGCCCACCCTAAGGTGTGTGGACCTTACCGAACAAATCCAAAATATGGCACCATGGTCTATGAACGAATTGGAAAATCTCTTAGATGTCGGATTCATCTATGAGATAGAGCACATTGATTGGGTTTCACCCATCGTCATCGTGCCTAAATGCAACAAGAAGCTAAGGATATGCGTTAACTTAAAGAATGTGAATGCTGCCACAATCAGGGATCACTATCCCCTGCCCTTAATAGAAACAATGTTGGAAAAGGTGGCTGGATCATAGATATACAACTTCTTGGATGGCTTCAGTGGCTATAACCAAGTGCAAATTGCTCCTATTGACCAATCAAAAACATCATTTGCTACAAAACAGGGCATATTCACCTATAGAGTCATGCCATTTGGCCTTTGTAATTCCCCAGCCACATTCTAGAGAGTCATGTTCACAGCTTCAAGTCATTTCTGAATAAGTTTCTACATGTGTTCTTGGATGATTTGTGCATCCACTTGAACAAAAAAGACCACTTCAAATGTCTTGAAGCAGTTCTAATCAAATGCAGGGAGTATGGCATCTCCCTAAATCCAACAAAATGCCAGTTCATGGTCACCCACAGAGTTGTTTTGGGACACATCATTTCTCAACATGGGATTGCAACTGGCATGAACAAAATCAATATCGTCATGGAATTGCCTCCTCCTACAAATTCCAAAGGCATACAGATCTTTATGGGATATGCTGGCTATTATAGAAGATTTATCTTGCGGTATGCCATGATAGCTAGACCACTTTACAATTTATTAGTGGAATTCTTATGGATAGAAGAGTGTGATCAAGCCTTTGAGCTTTTAAAGTGGTGCCTAATCACTGCACCCATCCTTATATTTCCCAATTGGGATATTGATTTTCATGTTCATACTGATGGCTCCAAGTATGCAATTGGGAGTGTGCTTTGCCAACCTAGTGAGCATAAGAAAGACTACCCATTCTACTTTACTAGTCCGACAACTCAATGATGTGGAGATCAACTATACCACCACAGAAAGAGAAGCCCTCGCAATGGTGTATAGTGTTAAGAAATTTCAACACTATATTTATTGGCAAATGATTTTGTTTTCTACACCGACCATCAAGCATTGCTTTATTTTGTGAACCGTCTATGTACAATAGGAAGAATAACCAGATGGCTCCTCTTGCTTCAAGAATTCAACTTCAAAATAGTGGTCCGCAAAGGTGCCCAAAAACTACATTGCCGATTACATGTCTTGTGTCAAGTCGGGAGAAGAAGCCACTGGAGTAGAAGATGACTTGCCAAATGCCACACTATTTTAGATAGTTGTTGTTCCATATTGGTGTGCAGATATCATTGGGTACTTAATGGTAGGAAGACCACCCCCTAAAATGAAAGCAGTGGATGCCAAAAAACTAATTTTAAAAGATGCACCCTATCAACTCATTGCAAGACAACTATACAACATGGGCAAGGACCAGGTTTTTAGATGTGTAATGCCTCATGAGATCATGCCAATCCTTAGTGAAGTACATGAAGGCATTGTAGGAGGACACTTCCAAGGGGAAGCGATAACAAGAAAGGTCCTTGTAGGCTACTGGTGGCCAATACTTTGGGCAGATGCCTATGAATATGGCAAAAGCTGTGATGTATGCCAACGGACTACTAAACCACTACACAAGGACTTCAACCCCCTAACAATAGTCATTGCACAAAAACCATTTGAAAAATGAGGGATTGATTATGTGGGTTACATCCATCCAGCAGCAAAGGGAACATAAGCACGCTACATCATTGTGTGGCCACTGATTACTTTACCAAATGGGCTAAAGCTAAAGCAGTCAAAAAGGCAGATGCCAGAAGCACAGCAAGATTCTTATACGGGAATGTGATCACCTGATTCGGTGTCAGATAGAGGCACGCATTTTGTCAATGAGGTTATCCAAGAACTCTTGTCTGGCTTAATGGTAATCCATAGAAAAAGCACACCCTACTATCCCTAAGGGAATGGACAGGCCGGGCCGAATCCACCAACAAAATATTATGCATTATCCTCCCCAAGGTAGTAGAACCATAGCGTTCTGATTGGGCAGAGAAACTAAATGCAACCTTATGGGCATACCGCACCACACTCAAGGTCCGTATAGGGAACACACCTTTTCAATTGGTCTACAACCTTGAAGCTATGGTCCCACTCGAATTTGTAATACAAAGCTTGCGCATAGCAGTACAAGAATGCATGGGAGATCATGCATCCCTGAAAGGACGACTCTATTAATTGGAAAATCATACAGAGACCAAATTAGTTGCCTACCATGCCATGACAACAAAAAAAGGCAAAAAAAGGGCATGGTTTGATAGAAACATTAAAGCCAAAGGCATCAAGAAAGGTGACCTAGTCTTGTTATACAATGCCAAAGTACACAAGGGAAAACTCAAGTATCTAGGTCAAGGACCCTAAATGAATCCCATTGGAGCTATGCTGCTAGAAACATTAGATGGAGTCCAATTCAACACAACCATAAACAGGAGCTGATTAAAGCGCTACTACTTCAACACATAAGCCATCCCTGATAAAAACGAAGATTTGGAAACCCCGAGTCTTCCTTAGTTAGTATTAGATTGTATCACGAGCAGTCACTTGCATATGTACATCTTCGTACATATAGGTAGTATCAACCGATTTCAACCTAGGGCTCAAAAGTGATGCCTGAGTCCTAGCTACCCTATGAAATCCAACAAATACAAAAAAATCATATAGTTAGTCCCTACCTATAGTTACTAGGTCACACACAGTCACATGCTTTCGCTTAGACACATAGTCGATTGCTTGAATAATTGTGCCGCACACTTTCATTCCACACTCTCAAAGCATGTGTAAAAATAAGATCTCTCACAATACACACACATGTCATACCTGTATGCCAACTAATCTAATGATCAATGGTACACCATATGAACATGGATGCAGGTTTAGAAATAATGCTGCCACTAAAGAGGATGCGAAGAAAGAGCCCACCGCCTTAGTCACATGAGACTCCCTCCAAGGTTTGCAGCCATCTGCGTCCTCTCAACCAAGGCAACCACAGGAATTTGTGGTTCAGAGCGATAGCTCTAAGGAGGATTCTATGCATGACATGGAAACATAAGAAGAACAAATGCCACCCCAATCACCACCGGCCTACACAACCATTGACAGGGCCCAGTCCTTGGAGCTTGTGCGGCCACCTACATTGACTTATGCTCTTTCCAACGTAACAACATCTTTCTTAGAGAAAAGGGGTCTGGGCAGTTTGTATGAGAGCCTAAAATCCTTGAAGGACAGTCCTACAATGACCACGTACATTAGGGACTTTCTCCATTCTTACCACTCCAGCAATGCACAGGTTGGCAAATACAGCACCATCAATGTACATCAGAGCCCACTCAACATTATCCTTAACCTAGTACAATAATTCAAAGGGTGCTCTCACTCCTAACTCAAGGTGCAAATACCCTACAAGGCTTGCCGATGCTAAATTTCTTGAAATACAGCCTCTCCTCACCAAGGGCACAAAGTTCCATAGGGACAGGATATTACTTCACATCATCATTAACCCTCGACTCAAGGAAGAAACACAATTCCTATCCACAGTCCTGGGGGTTAAGTGCAGCAAGAATCGATCCCTCCCACTCCACACATTTATTTTGCTGAGTAGGTAGCTAAAGCAATACTGGATCCAGCACTTAGTCATCTTCTTCACAAAAGAACTCGATGGTTCATTAGGACAAAAATGTAAAACTCGACACTTATTAACTGTAATCATCAATAAAGAGCTACAGGAATAAGAAATGACTCTGCCCCAATCACCAAAACCTATTGAGAAGTTGGGCATTCCCTTCTCACCAGCATGGGAGCTGTCACCAACTTCTTCTACTATCACATTGGCAAATGCAGATACCTCAAAAGAAATGCCTATTCTGGAGGTAGGAATTGAGGAACTACCCCACGAGATGCTACAGAGCGGCCCAAGTGACTCACTTACCATTGGAATAACCCCCAATAAGTACTATAGAATCATCAGGGATGGCTACATGGGCACCACTTGTATTAGCAGTATCGCCAATCCTCATCACCGTCTATCATTCTCCATCATCAAGCTAGACAAATGCTTCAAATGTTAGAACTATTCACTAGCTTGGCCACACAAGAATTGGAAAGACAGACTGTAGCAGCAATCAAAGATTAATTCCATGGAATCTCCATAGAGGTTAGGGCACTTCGGGCACAAATAGATGAGAAAGAGGTTGAAGAAGTGCGCATGAACCAAGCTCTCCAAGCTCAAGAGAAGGCAGTGTGGAATGTGACCTCCAACCTCCACCAGAGCCAAATATAGCTGATAGTAGTAGTACAAGCTACGGCAATCCTACATACCTCCTATGACTACTTGACCTCAGCACATGGTCAACAGACAGAGGAACTCGCAACAAGCTCGCAACAAGCTCGACTCACTCTAATTCAAAAAGAAGAAGAGCTCCAAAATTGCCAAGAAAAGCTTGAAGACATGCAACAGTCTTTGGCAACACACACTTTAACATTGAAGAGATTACAAGGGACTGTTGAATCTTAAAGGACCAACTTGCTACCGCTCAAGAGGCTAGAACTTCTCAAGCACAAGTCTTGGACCAATGGTCCAATAACAATGAAGGCATTCCTCAACAAGCGTAGGTCACCTTGTAAATGAAAAAGCTTAGAGAGGCATATACATCCATCTACCATAAGTATAAGGAAAAAATGGATGAGATGCAATCCCAAAAGATAGTCATTTCCAAGCTTGAACTCCAATTGCTAGTGCAAAACAATGAGGCAATAGAAGACATTACAATGAAGTCCCACAACAATGCACAACGGTGGTGTACCAAGAGCTTGTGGCCGCTCTACAAGTGGATGATTACCTAAAAGCACGAGTGCTTATCCAATGGAAGAAACTCCAACTTAGGATCATATTAGCTCATCCAAACATCAAATGGGAACGTTCCATAGGGGCCAAAGCTCTATGCATAATTTTCCAAGACTTGTCCGAAGATGAAAAAAATATCTTATGCCTGTCTACACATGCTGGGTTTGTAGCACTCAGGACGAATGCTTTCATCGCATATGTATGCCTCATGCGTAGTCCTCCCCTCAGGGTTATTGTTGTTGTGTTGCCATTGCTATAAAGGCCATCACTATTATCTACTACAAGGCATGACATAACCAACATCCCACCCTTGTAGTTGATGATCCCATTGCACCAACAAAAAGAAGTGTCAGAGGATGACAAGGCCTATCTCACATCTAACTTCCCATATCTAACCACTCTCTATGCCAATCTCATAACCTCACTTACCCTTGCTGCTACCACCCTCTTAACCTTCCCTGAGCTCTAGTCTAACATCTACTCCCTTCATCGTCTCTTTGTTTATGCCTCTCACCACTTTCAACTAACCCAACAGTCACAAACTTATGAGCCCCTCACACCTAACTTCTTCCCTTCCCTTGCTAATCCTACCTCAAGCTGCTGCTCAAGCATACATAACTTCTTCCTATCTACACATGCAAGGTTTATAGCACTCAAGACTGATTCTTTCATCGCATATGTATGCCTCATGGGTAGTCCTCCCCTCAGGGTTATTGCTGGTTTGTTGCCATTCCTACAAAGGCCATCGCTATTATCTACAAGGCATGACATAACCAACATCCCACCCTTGAGCTGATGATCCCATTTTCCCAGTAAAAAGAAGTGTTGGAGGATGACATAGCCTATCTCACATCCAACTTTCCATATCTAAACACTCTCTATACCAACCTCATAACCTCACTTACCCTTGCTGCTACCACCCTCTTAATGTTCCCTAAGCTCTAGCCTAACATCTACTCCCTTCATCGTCTCTTTGCTCATGCCTCTCACCACTTTTAACCAACCCAACAGTCACAAACTTACGAGCCCCTCACACCTAACTTCTTCCCTTCCCTTGCTAATCCTACCCTCGAGGATTACCAAGCTGCTCAAACCATTTTCCTAGTTCTTCCCTCCCTTCCCTCTGATTCCCTTCCCACAACTAACACTCTTCCATATTTCTCCCCCATGTCTCCAGATTCTCTCCTTGCCCCGCCATCACCTCCAACACTACTTGTGCTGCCATCAGCAGAAAATGACCCAATATTTGATTTTGAATATCAAGATCCAGAAAATCCAAGTCGTACTCCCATGCCAAATTCCAATGATGGGTATGATTTTGATGTGATACCACTTCCCAGTGACCCCATCAAGGATTTCTAGAGCAAATATCTTGATATGAAAACTCGAGGTGGATGGACCCTGGACAACTTTGCTACCAACCTTGGTCAGCATTAAGTTAGTGAAGCTTGGGTCAGCAAATTGGATCCATCCCCAACTTGATTGGCGCTGCCACAAGCTCTTTGATGTAATCTTCTTGAAAGAGTACCTGCGTGCACCTCCATGTCTTAGAACCCATCCCAAGTTCTATGCAGTTCCATGATGTCAAAGATGGGAGGCCAACATACACGCTTTGGGTGAGGATCGCACCATCAATTAGCCAATGATCAAGCCATACTCTGGTGTAGAATGGAACATCCAAGGCACACTGATTTGAGCACTTCAATAGCATGAGAAAATAATGCACGGCAACATTGACTGCATCCTTTGCCAAAGTGCTATCTTCTAAAAAACATTGGAATACATTCTGGAGGTCCCCAGCCACATTGACTACCATATGCCTCCACTCAGTTTCAATCCCAATGAATGGATCGATGCTCAGATTACAAGCCAACTCTATCAAAGAGTCATCTTCTTAGAAGCACGCCACATATCTCTGTTCGAACAAATGGTGGATACATGCTTCCTGAAAACAAAGCAAAAATTGTATGGTGCCAAGGCTTTATAGTAGGATCGATTGGCATGCCACAAGTTCCACAGCCATTGGATTACACGCATGGCATCCCAACTCCGTGATCACAATAATCCATAACCTGAGGATGGGTAATAAAATGGATCCAGGAGTATGTTGTCTCTATGCCAACATGGACTTAAGTAGAACAAAATGTGTGTGTAGAGTAGCGGCAAAGCTCTGCTTGTACTTGCATAAGGCTAGGAATAATCCCTCTTAGGAATCCAACTTGCATGTTCTACATGCAACTCCTACATCAAGTTCTACATGCAAGTCCTACATGTGATTCCTACATGCATGTTCTACATGCGAGTTCTATATGCAACTCCTACATGCAACATGTAACTTCCAAATGCAAGTTCTACATGTAGAGAGAGAATTTCTTACAATTCCTACATGCAGAGAGAGAAGCTCTCCAACTTGGATAAATACCCCATAATAGAATGAAGCCCACATCTTTGGGGCATTGTGTTAAGTTCTACTTTGGTATTCCAAGCAATTGTCTCCAAGTGTCCATGCTTCCTTGCACTCCACATCCACAAGCATGTCCTACTAACCTTGCAACTCCTCCAACCTTGCAACCCATCCTCTCCCTCTTCTCCCCACAATTTTGATCACACAATTCATGAGCAACTCATGCACCAATTTTCATATACTTTTGGCTTCAGGATGCTGCCTGAACACTCGCCAAGGGGGGCCTAAGGCATTTCATCGATCCCCCTTCATGGGATGGGTATAAACACGCCTGGGTCCAAAACATGGCCAAAAAACAATCTCTGAGAAAAGATAAGCTCCACTACAACACAGTTGAAGTAAGGGTTGTCCCTCTGTTTCGAGGGAAATTTAGAAGGAATCTAGTGCTAAGGATGCTAATGATATGCCCTCCAAGTGGGAGAACTTACATGCCACTAAAGGAAAAGCGAGTGGATTCATTAATGTGTTTGTGCCTTTGGTGGAAGAGATGGAAAGGCATGGTAATCATGAATAACACCAATTGCAGAACAGTTGCAATAATGGGCATGGCTTGCTCGGCATGGAAGAAGGTTGTATTAAGCGGTTAGTAAGTAGAAAAAATTCAACGTTTCTTGCCTTGCAGGAGTGAAGGTTGGCAATAGTATTGCAGAGATTTGTCCAGGTGCTGGGATACCGAGTATTTTATAAGTGTCTATGTGTTGGTAGGGGTGAAACAGCGCTTCTTCTTAAAGCAGTTTGCAAGGTTGATGCATTTACTATTTGATGAAGAGGGGGAGTTTCTTATCATTGAATGTAGCTTGTTGGGTGAATCCTTTTGCATTTTCTTGATATATGCATCCATTGGCTCTTTCCCATGGCTTCCGCAGGAAGAGTAGGGTATTCTCAGTATGCAGGGTTCGGAGGCTTTTTGTCACCTACAGATATATCGGTGTCATCGTTTGTAGTATAAGTGTAGTGTAGGACCTTGGGTCGTATTCCGGTGAGAGACGTAGACTTAAGTATGGTAAGCAAACATAGTGCATGCATGTGTGAAAGGGACGTACATCATCATGATTGGGGTAATGAAGGCTTTTGCCCTCATTAGGTGTTAAAGGGTTTAGGAGGAGTTTAAGGGTTAGAGGGAGGTTCAAGGTTCAGAAGAAGGTTCCAAGGTTTAGAAGGAGGTTCCAGGGCTTAGAAGAGGATTAGGGTTCAGAAGGAGGATCCAAGGTTCAAGGTAGACTACATGACGGAGAACTCGTCTCCCTCATAGATCATGGAGGTCAAGGGTTTAGGGACTAAGGGTTTAGGGGGAGCATAGGAGTGAGAGAGGAAGAAGGTGTAAGAGAAGAAGGGAGGAGGAGGAGGGAGGAGAAGAGGGAGGAGAAGTTAGGAGGAGAAGGGAGGAGGAGGTAGGAGGAGGAGGAAGGAGAAGTGAGGAGGAGGAGGGAGGAAGGGTAAGGGTGTGGCTCACATAGTAGGAGAGTAGTGGATATCCTACTTGTATCTTGTATCTTCTCACTTGTTGGATAAGAAAAAAGCAAGATGGGTTGTTTCTCCGTTGGACGTAGCCCACAATGGGTGAACCGCGTATATCGGTGTCTCTGTGTCTCTTTCATTTTGTGCGCTTTCTGTATTGTGTATTTTACACATTCCGCTTCACGCATTGTTGCTCCGTTATCGTGTTGCTCCTAACAAACTGAGTGTGTCATCTTGGTTGAATCACCACTCTCTTTTTGATCCTCGGCATGAAGTCCTTCTTCTTCTCTCGAGCTCTTTCCTTTATTTTCCACCTTAACCTTATCCTCCGAATCTTGCACTTTTTCATCATGCATGTTAGTTCTCTGCTGTTGCATGTCAGTTTTCTCCAATGCAAGAAATTGTTCAAAATTTTCTACATGTCCCAATGGACAATCTTTTACAAATTGGCCAATTGATGATCTACAAACATAACAAGTTTCAGGAAAGCTATCAAACTTGACTTCAACAAGAAAGTTCCACCCGTTCGAAAAAACCATCTCAAATCCTTCGGGTGGCTCTTTTCTTTTATCCCAGAGCACAACAAGCCTTTGAGGAAACCTTCTTGATTTGAAATGGAGGGATATACAATGCCCTCCTTAGAGAGGCCACAACTTTTTCCAGAACCACCAATGGGACCCAAACTAGGCACTCGTATTGCAACATCTCCTCTGGCGTAAACTCACTGGCGTAAACTCAACACTCCATGGAATTGTATAATCCAAATTACCTCGATAGCCAACTGACCTTGAGACCAACGAGTCTCTCTCACCATCCTTTTCCAATAAAAGGGAAATACACCAATCTGCATTGGAATTGGTATGTTTAATTGAACCACCTTTCAAACTCGTCCTCCTAAGGCACTCTACCCAAGAACAACATAAATATACCACATTTTTGAAGCTTGTTGTACTTCTTACAGATAGCTTCTCGTGGTTGAATATCAACTGCAACCCACAATATTCGCCTACTCTCATTGTCATCTCGTTGCTTCCTGATATTAATCTTTTGAAGATCATTCTCTAGACAAGCAAGATCAACCGGATCAATATTTAAAGGACATAAGCTAGTTGCATCTGTAGGAAACTACAGTGCATGTCACATCAGCCTCAACAATAGTCCCTTGAGGAGATCTTCAATACCTTTTGTGTCTCTTCAAGATCCACTCTTTGATTAGACTCCCCTTCTAATGTGTGATGCTTGTCAGGCATGACTACCTCTAATAACTACTAGTCTATTGTCACTAATCTCTACTTCGCTCTTTAGTTCATTGCGACATGCACATACTCAACCTTACGAGACGAGCTCGCGGACCCTCCATGTTTCAGTTTTGTATTGCACACCTATGCTTTTTTTATAGTTCTTTTATCACTCTTAGGGATTACTTTTCCATATTTTTGAAAGGCTTCTCACCTCAAGGCTTTCAAATGCCTGAATTTGGGAAAAGGACAAAGCGGCTAAGTTAGCATTTAAAAAGTTATATGCAAAGCTTATAAAGATTCATCAATGTTCCCCACTTATATCCAAAGCATTTTTTTAATGGCTTCTCACCGTTAGGCTTTCAAACGCCTCTATTTGAGGAAAGGACAAAGCGGCTAAGTTATATTCGAAGCACATAAATGTTATTAATATTCCCCACTTGATATCCATTTTTTTTTAAAAAAAATTTACAAGTTCATGAGAATATTTTGAGACGAGTGGGACCAATTAGTGATTCATCATTTGGAGAAAGTCTACTTGAATTGCAATTGTGTTTGCAATCGTAGGGCCTTACCACATGGATGGGAATCTATTTGTTGTCATTACTCCCATCCTAATCAAAGTGGTATAGGATGGGAATAGCCACATTACTCCCATCCTAATCAAAGTCGTATAGGATTGGAATAGCAATATTTTCTCCCATCTTGGACCACGGCCTCAAGACCTTGGGAACCAAAATAGGATCCCCTTTTTAAGGGATTGGAAAGCATGAAATGATGGCATGTGTCCTTGTCCTCATTTTCTAAACACATGAAAGTGTCCTCTCCCACCTAACCCATCCCTAGTTTTTTTAACAAAAGAACCCCCTCGTGCCATGCCACCCCACCTCGCTCATCATAGTCAAATGTATTTCTAGCCTATGTGCTAATGGTTAGGACCCGTGCCATGCCACCCCAACCCGCTCATTATATTCAAATGTATTTCTAGCCTATGTGCTAATGGTAGGACCCTGGCCTACTATCCCTAGTTCTTTTGACCGTTAGCACATGGTGGGATGGGAATAGGTTAGAAATACATTTGAATATGGATGGGACCACCTTTTCCCATTCCTATCCTATTTTCTCACATGTGCTAAAGGCCTTATGTCATGGAGGGGAAAAATAGGGGAAATAGCTATTTCCCTTATGCTCTGCAAATGCACTTGGCGAAATACAGAAGAGAAATATAGGGGCCCATGGGAAATACCACCCCATGCTCTAGACCTCATGGTGATGTTTCCCCTACCCTTGAGTTGTGGCATTTGTTTATCATTTTCCCTTGGATGGTGAAGTCATGCACCCAAGGGAAAAAACTCCAAAATATGCTCTTCCTGAGGGAGTATTTTCCTCACTCAGACTTTTCAACCACTACGGGCCCTTCAGCAAGAAACAATCTATTCCTAGAGCCCCAATTAGCAATGCCCTCAAGTAGGGCTGAATTGTTGCTAGTGTAGACGTGAGGCCTTGAGAATCGATGCTCTCCAAATCAAGTTGCCTAGAAATGTACATCCTCATAGTATATTTGAGAAATATACCAAGAGCGGTGTTCATAGAAAACATTTTTCTCGACAAATCACATAACTTGGGGTTTCCAAGTTTTTGAAGGTTTTTCTTGAGAATTGCATACAACTAAAACTATGCAAGTTTACAAATTCGAGAAACTAAAATTTTATAAGGGAAAATGAAAATGTTGCAGATACACGCATCAAAAGTGTCTTAAAAGGTCTATAAATAGCTGGAGCCTTTAGATGTACAACCACTTTGTGAATTGACACAAGATCTCCTCTCCTCCTCGTCCTCCTCCTCCTCTTGCTCTCACACTACAACTCCATGGACAGGAGGAGCAGGCAAGGTGCACATGTGGTGGCCATGCCATACCCACTCCATGGACACATAGAGCCGATGATGCAGCTATGCAATTTTCTAGCCAGAGAGGGAGTGTCAATAACGTTGGTTCACATAGAGTCCAACAGGTCCAACGCAACTCTGCCCAAGCCCCCTCCCCATCTGCCCTTCAACGTCGTCTTCATCCCTGACTCGTTGCCCATCCTCAGAAACTCCTCCCCTTCATCTGCCCTCGCTCGCGTGCTCGCTTCTGAGCTTCTCGTCCATGGTTTCTCCCAAGTCCTCCTCTCCTTGCTTCCCCATGTCTCCTGTATCCTCTCCGATGCTCTCTTGTCTTGGACTCATCCTCTCGCTGCCCAATTCAACCTCCCCTCCGCTTCCCTCTGGACCGCCGCTGCTTCCAGCTGCTCCGCCTACTGCAACATCCCCCTTCTCGCTTCCCAAGACTACCTCCCCATTCACGGTACCTGATTTGCTCGCTTTTTGCATCTTTCGATCGAAATTGTGATGGTTTTGGCAAATATAGATCTTTGATATACGTATATCTTTCTGGCCATTCGTTCCCCTGTCGTAGACTTTCTTTTGCATTTTGGGATCAAAATTGTGATGCTTTTGGAATACATCTTTGATATGGATCTTTCCCTCCAAATTTGAGCAGTTTCATTCGTGCTCCTGTCGCAGACTTTTCCGAGCAGCGTCTCATCACCTCCATCCCTGGCCTTCCACCCATTTTTCGAGTCATGGACCTTCCATCCTTCTTCCATGTCCGGAGCCTGCCCGACGAACTCCTTGATTTCATAACTCGGCAAATGGACAACATGCGCAAAGCCACTTGGGTCCTTTCCAACTCCGTATCTCTCGAATTCGAGAATGAGGTGGAAGAAGCGTTGCAAAAGGAAATGCCCTTCCGATCGATCGGACCACTCCTTGCAATCTCTCCAGACAGCGCATTCGATGGCAACCAGATCGGTGCAAGTTTGGTGCCCGAAAATGAGATATGTCTAGACTGGTTGACGGGAAGGCCTCCCGCTTCAGTTCTGTACATCTCGTTCGGCAGTGTGGTGGTCTTCGCTGCCAAACAGATTCAAGAGATAGCTATGGGTTTGGAGGCCAGTGAACAATCCTTTCTGTGGGCTCTGCGCCCGGGATCAGTTGAGGAACACGAATCGACTGTGCTGCCAGTCGAATTCAGATCACGAACAGCAAACCGAGGGCTGGTAGTTTCATGGGCGCCTCAACGCCAGGTGCTGGCGCATGAATCAGTAGGCGGATTTTTGACGCACTGCGGTTGGAACTCGGTAATGGAGAGCATATACAATGGCAAACCCATGTTGGGATTGCCACGATTCGCAGAACAAAGGATGAACTGCAGACTTGTGGAGAAATGGCAGGTGGGCAAGGAGTTGAGAGAAGGGAAGGATGGTATTGTGGGGAGAGAAGAGGTAGAGGGGCAGGTAAAGGCCCTTATGGTGGGAGACGAAGCAAGCAAGGGAAGAAGTCGATGTGAGAAGCGTATGGCTGCAGTCCGTAAGGCTGTCACTAGTGAAGAAGGCTCTTCTTTTGGAAACCTACACTCTTTTGTGAATGCTTTGCTTGATAAGAAGCTTCTTAGCTAACAACTGTATGACATCTGTTTCTTTGTCGATCTGATTCTTGAAAGGAAGATGGAACAGAATGCTTCCAACTGGCATTAATGGAACCAACATGGACAATCCAAAGGCTCATGGCATCACTGCGTGTCTGACTCTTACACAGCCTCTCTTGGTTGAAAGGAAGAACATGCTTTCAACTACATTCATGGAATAGAATACTTTCAAAGAGTTCTCCATGAGATAATGTGGTATGGTGTAAGTGCCACACTTGGAAAAGTCTGGCTCTCAAAACAAAACAAAACTTTCAACTTGTATTCATGGAACCATTATGGACAATCCAAAGGCCCATTGGCAGCCCTCTGTCGAAGGAGTCTTTTTTGAGGTGTCTTAACGATCTTCTTTATCAGTGTGCTTTCCAGTGTCAACCTCCTCCCCGACCTCTTGTCAAGCTCACTGATTTGTAGGTGTACTATGTTCATTCAATTCTTGTTTATTCTTGCAGGGGAAATTTTCACATACGTTGATCTTCACCCTCTTTAACTGTTCCAATTAACTTTAAAGAAAATCAGTAGACCATAAATCGCAGATCCTAACTTTATTTTAGCACTTGAGTTGAATAGGTACTCATATCAGAATTTTGTGCTTTTCAAGTGCTGTACTAAGGCTAGGAACTGCTGCTGCTTCTTTCTAATGTTTCATTGTTACTATCTTACAGTTACGATGAATTCCCTTTCTTCTCCCTCCACCCTCGTGTATGTCACTGTACGAAGGATGCAACTGGTGTTTAGAGTACAAGAGTTTAGGATTATACAATGACTTACAATGGAGCCCTCCACAACGAGTCCATTTAAGATTTTAATAAAGGATGTTGTGTAAGGGAAGAAGCATTAGAAAGGGAGTATTGTTGGGTTTGTGAAGAATTGAAAGGATTTGAAGTTGAGAGTCCAACATACCTATGTAGCTTGTGACATGGAGTTGTATCGTATAACTCATTTTGCATTCCATCAAACTAGTTAAGTGTTTGTGTGCATTCTGTAATTGTATGTACTTCAATGGTTCCTACAGTTTTGTCACTTTCCCATTCTTGCTGTTTTGTCTGATTGCACTCACATATTGGTATTTATCAATGGTTTGTCTTTTTATTAGAAGTATTACCTTTTAGTAGAATAGCGCTTTAAAAGTCTCACATGAACATTCCATGATATCCATTGCAAAATTGGCGACTTAATATTTCCAGGCTGATTCCTTTCTCAATAGCCGTCACAGATGAACTCTTGACATAAGGGGACTAGGGTCCAAAATACATTAGCAGTCATATCTCAAATGAAGAAGACATCAAGTCACAACTCATAAGTCACATCTTGAATGAGGAAGAAATCAAACAGTGAGATTGCTTTACATGGTTAATTCAATAAAGCTTTATACAAGGAAGTGTATGTGAGAAAATTGGTCTCCAACATCGTCATATATGCCAATGAGGCGATATGAGTGCATGTGAGAATGCTTACTTTGAGCACAATGAAGAAGTACAAAAATATACATAGAGCAAATGGTTCTGAACATAGTGGATATGCTCAAAAGATCTATTTGAGAGTTGAAAAGATATTGTACATCCAGTCATCTATGAACTACTGGTTGTGCACGAGGGTGAGTAGTTATTATAGCATGTATATCCTTGGAATGCAATGTCGATCCAATGATTTGAGAGATTTGTATGTCTATGGTGACGTCCGAGGCATTACGATTACAGAGTTAGTGTTTAAATCACATTTAAATTTAATTATTTCTAATGTTGGATGATGATTTTATCTTAAATTGACATGAAATAGAAACTATTGAGGAGGCACTCGCAGATGACAACATTGTTCTTTGGAAGGAAGCCTCCATGTACATTGGTGGGTTATACATGCTTTGATTGCATATGCCAAGTATCATTTTATGACAATGGGTATCTAGTTTTTGTTTTACAATTATGGTATTGATGCTTTATAGATATGCTACTTTTTACGTTGTTTATTTTTAGTTATGTATGTGGAGTTTCTCTTTTGTTTAATTCATTTTAATAATGCCAAATATACGATGTCACATTTTGATATGTGTCTTTTTTTAACTATGTAAGCTTTTAAAAGTATATTTGAACCAAAAAATCTCTTGGACGAATGTTTATTAAATCGATTCTCTAATGTTATATCGACCAAATACATGTATAGATTCAAGACAATATTCAACCATGCTTAGCATGCAAAACTTTGGTGAGTGGATAGGATAATAATGGCTTAAAATGTTTAGTAAAATTTTCTATATAAGGCTTTATAAAAGAAGTGTAAAGGAGGATACATAAATTTTTACAAGTTAAAGGTATCCATGAAGCCTTGATATCCAGAAGCTATCACATGTGTCGTAAGCATTCATAACATAGAAAGTATTTGAATATCTTAAAGAGGGGGTTGCATATATCATATCATAAGCATAGACCATGCGAATGAATACACATGCCATAATGTTAGGAATTGCGGTACATGGAGATGGTGATTAGAAGTATGGGCATGTATTGGTTTCTTAAGGGTGTACAACCTTAAACGGCATATTATAATCCAAAAAGTGTAAGAGTAATCCACATGTGAAAGTGCAAAAGTAATTAGAAAATGGCATAGTATATGGCTTATGAATTCAATTGCATTTACGTATCAATTTGTAACATGTTGAGTGCAACATGTACACATTTTGTGATGTTCCATGCATCTAAAGTATACGAGCTGCTTATGGATGTGTGTAAAATAATGATTCAAAGAATAAATAAATTTATGTTTTGAAGCTATGAGGATAAGAAAGAACTAAAAAAGAGGAATAAAATTTGATTATTGAAATAAATAAACTAGGAATGAAAATTCCAAATAACAGATGCTTTTTGTTTGGGTTATAGATACATAAACCTTGGACTTTATTCGAATGATACATTGTCATACTTTCTTTGTCTCCTATCTACATGCTTCATAGATATGGAAGATATTCAAACTTTCGTGATTCAAATAATTCAAAATTGGAGGTGTTTTAAATTATTAAATCTCATGTAACATCCATATTAGCTTGTAGATCATGTCATTCTCATCATCTTGCAGTGGTGTAAGAAATAAGCCAGTTAGAGTTTGAGAGCAAAGTTTTAACCATTTTGGTGTTTTTGCAAAGTCGGACTACAACAATGAGAGAAACATGCACATGGGCATGATGGCTATGTTATCTTAACCCAATTTGTATCCATACCCTTTGCACACAAATAATCAAGAATAGCAATTGAATGAAGAAGGCATGTGCCTCTTGTCCCTTTATTTATGCACCTTGCAACATAAAAAGATAAACCACGCATGCGTGTGCGTGCCCCCCCCCACACACATGTGCATGCATGCACACACGCACACATGCAGACACATGAGCGAGCGCACGTGCGTGCACACACACACATACGCACACAAACACACATATTGATGGACCTTGAAAGCACTTTTGACCTTTTGTCAAGTTCCAAAAGGAGATAGAATGGTAATCACCCTCTCAAGCTATTCATAGGGATGGGTATACATATGATCTCTCATGGAGTGACATGTTAGGTAGCTTTACTACAAACATTATGACTAGGCCTACTATGGAGTAGTATGCTACTACTAGGGACCACTATGGAAGGGATACACGGTTTATAGATTGAGCCTGCGACTAAAACGCACTGGTCTAATGCACTACTCAATCTTTTCCTTTTCTACTTTGGACCAACGAGTAACCTGACCCATCTACGATGGGCTAAAGACTCGCTCCGCTGGGTCTCAAGGTTGTGATCATAGATTACCTTCAATAAACTTTAAGGTTTCATTTATGAATCTCAAACTTTGAGGAATTTTAAGAAAATTTGTGAAAAAAATATACATACGCCCGCGCACACGCACGTACACACACACATTCAAAAATTTTGAGTTGTCCAATAATTCAAAGGCCTTTCATTAAACCAAACTTCTAAACCACAGAGAGAGACCGCCGGTCGCAGCATCTACGATGGGCTAGAGATCCACTCGGCTGGGTCTCAAGGTTAAAATGTAATAAATTTCAAGAAATAAAGTATCAAAATGGATTGGCTCTATGCTCACATTACTCAATGATTCAACTCAATGAGTGCACAAAAAACCACACCACCCTCTCTCCCCTCCCCACACACATGCCCCCCCCCCTCTCTCTCTCTCACACACACACACACACACTCTCTCTCTCTCTCTCTCTCTCTCTCTCTCTAACTATCTATGTGGCAAACTACATATGTATATATGTGTATATGCACAAACATATACAATCAAGTTTATGTATGCTCATTACTTTCTATATATATATGTTTACATTGATCCCCCCCCTATCTCTCTCCCCCCTTGATAACCCCCCCCCCCCCCTCTCTCTCTCTCTCTCTCTCTCTCTCTCCCTCTCCCTCCATCCCCCCCCTTGATCGCCTTGTGTGTGTGTGTGTGTCTATATTTTCTCTTTCCCCCCCTACTACTTCTCTCTCTCTCTCGCTTTCTCTCTCTCTCTCTCTCTCTCTCTATATATATATATATATATAATATACTATTTTATATATTATATAGTATAGGACCCGATATATCATATATAAAATATCAGGTCCTATATTGTATAATATATAAAATAGTATATTATATAGAATATAGATATAATAGTTTATATATATATATAAAGATATATAAATACAAATAAATAAATATGTATATATATATAGACTTATAAATAGATATATATATTTATGTGTGTATACATATATTGTATATTGCATATTTTTATATAATATATAATATAATATATATTTATAATATTATTTCTCTATATATATAATATTATATCTATATTTTATATAATATAGTAGTTTATATATTCTACAATATATTTAACAATATAAATAAAATATATAATATATCATCTCTCCCTCCCTCCCTCTCTCTCTCTCTCTCTCTCTCTTATTTCAAATATAGAAATAAATAAATAATATATTTATAGATATATACATATATATAAATATATACATATATATAAATATCATAAACCCCCCCTCTCTCTCTCTGCCCCCATGTGCCACAGTACACCGCGCAATGATGAAATGCCATGCTGATTGTGCTCCACGCCGCCCGTGCGTTGCCAGCCTCTATGCAGATAGCGCCACAATGCGGACTGTGCTCCGCGCACATGCTGATTGGTGCCACTCTGCGACAGTGCGACTGACTCGGCTCCCTTCTGTGCCACTCTCAGTCTTGTACTGCCACTGTGTCTATCCCCCGGGGGCCCGCGCCATACGAAAGCCCTCCCCCACTCTCAGCATTGACTCCGATTGGTGGCCCTTATTGGGATAAGGCTCATTAGGTGATGCTTGGTAATAAGCACGTGCTTTGGGTGCATGGGAGGTGATCTATTACGTGGATCCTTGGAGGTGATTGGCCCATGCATGAGGAGGGAGTTGATTGGCTACTCGTTGCATGAGGAGACACTTGGCATGAGATTGAGAAGCTTCATGCTAGGAAACTTGTGGAGACGGTGGCGGTTCCTATAACTTCGTTGTTTGGAATGGATTCAATCCTTTTGTCGAGAGGCTTTCTGTGTATCGTGTCTAGCTCTTCTGAGTTCTAGCAGCTGCTAGCAATGTCTATTAGGGTCCATAGAGAGTCATGTAGCTCCACAATTGTAAGCCAAAAAATCGAGTACGGGTGAGGCTCTATATAGGTGTTTTTTCTAAGCAAATAGTTTTGATATTGTGTTGCCATCTCGACTCTTTCTCTATTGATTATTTGTATTACATTATCTCAATTCTTGTGCACTTGCATGCAAATTCTATAGTCAATAACCTAATAGTGGTATCAGAGCCACGGTGAGCAGATAGAGTTTGCATGTCAAAAGCCAATTCTTCATACAAGCACACATTAGTTTCTTTCCCTCTAGCTTGTCGACATTCTTGCAGCAGATTACATAGAAGAAGACATGAAGGATTAGATTTGCTGGTCGAAGTCTGCTTCAGATAAATCTTGAGAGGTTTTTGAAAGTTATCATGGATTATATGAAGAAAGAAAAGTCGACAGACAACCCTCTTGTGAAGTTTAATGGTTGAAACTTTTCACCGTGGCAATTAGCTACTCGTCTCTATCTGATGCAAAAAGGCCTTTGGGGTCTCGTTTTAGATTGTTCAAACAAAGTTGTGTTGATTTGATAGTTTCTAGTCCTTCGTGGACAAATTTTGCAGAGTCTAGTTGTTGTGAAGGTTTCTACAGTTGATGTTTTCTTTTTGTGAGCATCCCCATTCATCTTCTAGGGGGGTTATGTTGGCATAAGGCTCATTACGTGATGCTTGGTAATAAGCACGTGCTTTGAGTGCATGGGAGGTGATCCATTACGTGAATCCTTGGAGGTGATTGGCTCATGCATGAGGAGGGAGTTGATTGGCTACTCGTTGCATGAGGAGGGAGTTGATTGGCTACTCGTTGCATGAGGAGACACTTGGCGTGAGATTGAGAAGCTTCATGATAGAAACTCGTGGAGATGGTGGCGGTTCCTATAACTTCATTGTTTGCAATGGATTTGGTCCTTTTGTCTGGAGGCTTTCAAGCCTGTGTATCGCGTCTAGCTCTTCGGAGCTCTAGCAGCTGCTAGTAGTGTCTATTAGGGTCCATAAAGTCATGCAGCTCCATAGTTGTAAGCCAAAAAACCGAGTATGGGTGAGGCTCTATATAGGTGTTTTTTCTAAGCAAATATTTTTGACAATCAATAACCTAATAGCCCCCACATTTACTGCAGTCCTTAGCCCCATCCGTGGTCGCCACGTATTCGGACTGTCCAAATGTGCCACAGTCCATGGTGGACTGTGGCCCTTGCATATTATTCCACGTGCCATTTTCCCCTTAGCTCCTCTTGCTCTATGCATGCCACGTAGTTTGCCCACGGAGCTGTTTGATTATGGGGCCGCTGCCCTTGCTGCCATATGGCATTAATTGCATTTATCACTCCAGTCTCTCGTGGGCAGTCTCCCTCCCTACCTCGTGGCATCTTCGCTGCCATGTGGCATTGTAGTCCTCTGCGCATCCCTCCCTGAACCTACACAATGCCTCGAAACATGCCTCCCCCTTTTTTCGAACCTACGCAATGCAACACCCTCTTCCTCCAATGGTGCAGATGCCTCTAGACCTCTCCACACCCTCCGAACCTCTAGAATGCATCCACTAGACCTCACGCGAACCTCCCTTCTCTCACGTACGGTGGGATTAGTCCCCGTCAGGAACATAAGAGATGGCATGAGTCGATCTATATTGCCAAGAGTCATAGCAGTTCATAGATCTTGTGCTTATGCTACTCCGGAACTTGATAAGTAATGTTTTCTATGGTTTGTCTTGTGTGACGAACACTCTGGTATCAAGGCTTCAGCCTTCCTCTCTTTGTATCAAATTTTGCACCTGGATGACATGGGCAACGGCCATGTCGTAGATTTTGATGACCATAGGATTTACTTCTTCACTAAAGTAGTTGTTGGATTTATGATGTAGCTACATTGGCCTATGAAACATTGTAGATGAGTACACCAATTCGTCTTGAGGACATTAACCCTCCTTTCTTGAGGATGGGAGGTGTAATACAACGATAGAATGAGTTCTGCATGCTACTTTGACAAGAATTTAAGTATGCTAGAAACCTAGAGTGACTCAAGAACCACAAACTTTTCTACAATTTAAGCAAAGCGGTAGTCATTGGCTCAATACTCTTTCTATGTAAAAGGAATCGTATGTTTTAGTAATCTTTTGCTTCAATCTAGAGGTATTCATGTCTTCGTCTCTCTTGCAGATTGAGCGCATGAAGCTTTGGGTCCAGTGTTTGCTTTGGACTATCCCTACAAGTACATATCATAGCATAGGGAAATTCCATCACAGGGCTGGCTGAGAGCAACCTTTACCTCCATGAAGGTTGAATGAAAAGACTACTACTTACTACTATCCTCTTCTAAGTGGTTTGTGCTACGCATATCTTACTCCAATCGGAATACGACAAAAATATATTTCTAGGTTTCTTGCTATATTGTCCATCCAAAAGGCATTCATCTAATCGAAAGATAGTTTCCTAATCTCCCCTTGTTTTCCCTTACATTTTTGTATTTTGTTCATAGTATACATTATATATTAAGTTAGTATTATGTTGTGGTGTTAATCCATGGTCACTCCATGAACTTTTTGATACCCTTCATCCATGTATATTTGAAAATAAATCCAAAATAAAACTCTATGTTGCTTGTAATATTGTCAAACCAAAGGAAGCCATCTAAGAATAACATAATTTTCTTAGGTCCAGCGTGTTCTCCTTTTGGTTGTGAGAGGGCTTGGATCCTATGCAAGCATGCCTAGTCCCAGTTCTGTATTTGATTGAGGTTAATTCCCAAGTGGGGTATCATTTGCTCAACAAGTCAAATTTGGGCCCCAGATTCTTGCTTCATTTGTAAGGAGACGGGTCATTTCGCCAAGGATTGTCCAGAGAGGCTAGCTAGCACGGACCTCATGTGAGCGAACAAGTTCTCTTCATTATCGAATTTGAGCATGCAAGAGAGTGCATTAATTGTCCACATCGGGGTAAGGGTGGCACAACAGGCTTGCTACAGAGTAGCTTCCCAAACAAAATTCCGCTATTTTGTTTTTCTTACTTATCTAGCCTTATCCCCAAGAAATCTACAGAGATGACAAAGGCTCAATTGTTGCAGTTGCTGCATGTAGCAATGGCTTTGTGTTTAGGGTTGCTTTAGTGTATGTACCCCATTATCCACAAGATAGGATCAATTTTTGGGAATGCTTGGAGGACCGCATGGTGTATGATCATTGCATAGTCAGGCAGGATTATAACTTCACAACCAATGAGCTGGATCAGTCTCACCCAGCTTTGTCAAATTTCAAGTCCAGAAAAGAATGCATGGTAGTAGTTGATGATGAGTAAAGCCTTAGTGGATTGTGCAGAGCTAGATCTTGTGAATCTGAAGGACTTCTCGTGGTCAAACGGCCGAAAGGAGAGTACATGGCTACTAGACTAGTTTGATTCTACACTTTGGAAGAGGGGTGATGGCTAAGAGGCCCCATGCATGGTGAAGCTGTTCTTGACTCGGGTCTATCTCCAATGGTTTGGACATTTGGTACCCCACTCATGGTAGGGAGATCCTTGGATTGAAATGGAATGCTGCCATCTACAAAGTAGTTGTCAGAGCTAGAAAGGTGGATCTCAGGCTATGAGAGTTTAGGGAGAATGAGAGGGATCACCATATCCTAGCCCAAAAATCCATTGGGGAAGCTTTAGCATTAAATCCTACAGATCCATTCCTCTCAACCTTGATGGTAAGCTAGGTCTGCAGTTTAGAGAGCATGAAGAAGCCAAATGGGCCAGTGTTAGAAGAAGATAGACTTGGTTGGTAGTCGGGGACTTCCACTCTAAATTCTTCTTTCAGAAGGTGATGATATGAGGGATATGGTCAGAAATTAGTCACCCATCTCTTTGTTGATGATACTGTCACCTTCTTGGAGAAGAGATGGAGTGAAACTACTTCATTGGAAAGGGCACAATGGTCTCAGAGGTGATGCTAGTCTCTTGGAATCAATCTAGTGGAGCCCGGCCTTCTAGGACAAACCGTTTGGTTTGCATGATATGGCTAGATCCCAGTCATGCGCTTGGCTTCTCAGCATGATCACTAATGTGTATCTTAAGAGCTGGCCCATAAGCCTTGGCCATCAAGTGACCAATCATCCTCATCTGATATCCATGGGATCTCTTGCCTTGTGAATGGGTATATGTGTTTGTGGTGCGGGATATTGGAAATACTTTGTAAAAGGCGTCATTGAACAACTTGTCTAGTCGAAGCTGCTTGATGGTCTCTTTTAGACAAGATATGGTCAAGAGCGTGGGATGAGATTGAGCTAAGATGAGAATTGGCTAGTCAGGAATATTATAGAGTGTTTCATCCAAAATACTTTGGGCCTTGTTATATAGAATGCTTAAGATTTGGTATACATTGCAGATAAGAAATTGTTATTTCTTCCATCGCACTAAAAGTCAATAATCTTTTCTAGTCTATTCCAAAGCATGGTGTTGTTGATTAGTGTTGAATCGGTAGTCTTGTCTAAGTGCTTTACACTCATCATCAACTATTTTGAGACAAAGAGCCTTTGGGCTACTTTGTCAAATTCTTTTACTATGTACAAAAATGAGTGTGTGGATGGATTTAGTGAGGATATTCTCTAATAGATTGGCACGGTAGCTATGTATATGTAATCTAGGGAATGTTCAAAGTTAAATTTGTTATGTTAATGAATAGGCCTTTTATGTGTCCTAGATGGGTTGGAGAAGTGTAAAATCAAAACATAGGTGGGAATGGTCTACTCTTGGCATGAGAGGGTGTACTATGAAATTTGACACATTAGGGAAAGACAAGTATCCCACAAGGTTCTCCACTACATTGTCACCACACCTCCATGTAGGCAACATAAGTATCTGTCTAATTGTGGCCATCTGTACTATCCATTGTAGACAAGGAGCTTGAGAGAAATACACATGTCTAATGAATCTCTCTCATACTATGTGGTTGGGTGAAAATTGCACTTTTGCCTTTTTATCAATTTGCTCAGCAAGAAATTGATCATATCCCCATCATATCCAATGGCCAACCTCTATTCAAGAAGGAGAACTAGAAAGAGTTATTGAGGAGCTTCAGCCCAAGTCAAGGAGAGGTAGACAATGATCTTCAGTCCCAAATCAAAGCACACTCAAAAGAACCACCAATGGATGAAGTCAGTACTCCCCAAGATATTCAATGCACAACAAGGTGAAATGCATTTGACATTGATTTCTTTAAATGTTTTGCTGCTAAGTTCCTTCAGAATCCCACATCTAATCAACCTTTGTATGATCCTATCTTTGGAGATCATTTAGATCCAAGGATTGCTCTAAAGGTCAATAAGAAGACATTTCCATAAAGTCACCCTTCTTCTATGCATTTCCCATAAAGACACCCTTTGATCCCGGTGAAGACTTTGACGTAGATCCACCAGCCCATGGCAAAGTCGAATCTAAACAAGCTCATATGAAGATCTTGATGAAATCCCAATGGTGAAGATGGTCTTGGCCCTATTGTGAATGAAGAACGTCAAGGTTGGTTGCTAATACATAACAACAAGCAAAAAATTTAGTCCTACAGCATAAAGAGTGACTTCCAAGATGGACCGGATACATCATTTTTCTTTTCTATTCCCTTGAGGAAGAATGAAATGCATTAAGGTCGTGAAAAAGCAATTTATACCAATACAATTCCGATATTCTATGACCAACAGCTCATCTTGTGTCCTCTCTAATGGGGAAACAATTTTTTGTGCACATTGAATTAACATAAAAGTGTCAAGGGTCACCATGCATAGTACACCCTCACACAACTCCAAGCTAATGGTGGACAAAAAAGAATATATTGAACTTGAAGAAACTGACTAAAGCCTTCACGTCCGCACATGCCAGAGGATGCTAACAACAATCAATCTCATCTTTCCAGCAACAAAAGATCAAAGGTTCTTAAGCTATCCTTCTCTCACATTCCACTTCTAGCATGTTTCACATACATATTCCACCATCAAAGAGCTTCACAAACATGGAATGTAGCTAGTTGAAATATGGAACCACACATTGCCGCACATGCGAATTCAAGAAAGCCACATAGATCTTTGATATGCACATGCATGTTGCCCCAAAAGCTACCCAAACAAAGTATCCAAACTCAACAAAGCAAATCAAGTATCAACCTGACCTCAAAAACTCATGATTACAATCTCAATGTCAAAGAAGCATACAAAACCTTGAATTGTGGATACCTCATAGCATGTCAAAGATAGCATTTTGCAACTTACTCAAAAGAAAAGGTGAAAGATTCCTGGCCTATGTTTTCTCGCATTCTATATGCACTCTACTTCAAGGATATATCCAAAGACCTAGATGATCATGATGTCGATCATATATGCAGCTCTCAATCCTGGATAGATAGTAGATTGCATTGCATATTGTAAATAATTATAGCATATACACTAGCACCTGTGAAGCACCACAATAAACAGGGGGTGAATCTATTTCCTTGCAAATAACCTCACACTATTACTCTTAAAGACTTTATCAATTCTAACGGAGAGTGTAGGAATTAAGACTTGATAAAGGTCTTTCATTTACACTAATGCACGTACTAGGATATCAAATAGTACACTTGCTCGTAACCTCACCTACAAACCTATGTAATTGATAGTATCATTGATCAATATAATATTCATTCTATCCATGAGCACGACTCTGTTTTCCAAATTCCTTGCGCCCCTCTCTAATTGCTTGATGGAAATGTAGGACATCATTTGAATATCTTCAAAACTTACCTTGTCATGTTGTCTTCACATATCCTTAACTCTTTGCATCGAAGATTTTGATATAGTATTTTCGGGTCAACATAATAGGGGGGCTATGAGAGAAAAAATTGCATTAGTCCATGGGGAGGGATGGGGGTGCGGTGAAGGGGGGAGAGAGAAAATTTGGGGAGAAGCCACGTGTCCCTGCACTAAGAGAAATCTCAAGAACTGCCATGGATGGATACATATTTCGATTCTCCTCGCCTCGACTCAAATGCTCAGGCTCAAAACGATCCGATGTGGACACTCGCTCCTCTTTCCCTCCACCTCATGAGTTCTCCCTCTTCCTTTTGCACCTCGTGAGTTCTCCCTCCCTTTGCCTCTTCCACTCGCATTGTTGCTCCCTCTGCCTATGCCAATTGGACTCACTGTCGCTTCCCTATTGCACTCCCGCTACTGCTTCCCTCCCTTTGGCTATTGCACTCACCATGCACTCCTGTTGCTGCTCCCTCTACCTGTTATCACCGATGCCAATTGCCCTTTTCCAATCACCTCCATTCACCGTTGCTGATTCCTACACTTTCCATTGTAAGGTCCTTGATTCACGAAATCTGATAAGCTTCCCAACCATGTCTCTAATTCATGAAATTCGAGTGGCTATTTCAGCCCCTTTCGACGACGCTTTGATAATGGTATTCATGGTCTGCAACTGCTCGTGATGATTATAGAAGACCTACTTGAGATAATGCGGAGAGAGGCAAGGGCAGTGGGGCTGAGCGGAGCATAGGGGAGGGCTGGCGAGGCAGAGGCAGCTGTGAGGAGGTAGGGGGTGGGGCGATGAGGCGAAGGCAGAGGAGCAAGGTGGAGGGGGAGGAATTAGGTTAATTAAACTAATTAGATAAGTTAGGGGTTTTAAGATAGGCTAATTGAGTTAATGAGGTCACCAATTAACACCCTTATGCTTAATGGAACAAATTTAGTATACAACTCTTGCAACTTTATGTTTTTGTATTGATCCAATGCCAATACGAAATACATAGTCAATTAGATCTCAAAATTACAATTGCAATGCAAAAAATCCGGAGTGACTTTGATGGAAGATTGCGAAGAGCTTGAATTTTTAGATTTTAAGTAGCCATTAGGCCTATATAATGCGGTGAGATACATTCACATATTGAACTACTTGGAGGAAAAATAGATGCGTATAAGTTTTCCAGGTTTACTCAGGGATTTCCCACTCGAAAAGAGTAAAAAGAGCTTCCCATACAAAGAAATGGAATAATTATCTGTGTAGCCCATCATTTGACTGGCTTAGTGTTATGCTCCATGTTACAGTATTACTTTGTATTTGTAATATAGTTTTGGACTAGAAATGTAGTCATAACACAATTTGGAGTGGGTAGAATGAGTGTAATCTTGAAGGTTTCATATAAAATACTTGCCATCAAAGATGCCTATCATTGATTTCACACTTCTAGGACTCCTGGTCGGTTGCTCCTCAAAGTTGTTTGTATCTCATTCATAAGAGTTCACAGCCCTATTTCCTCTGCCATCCTCGTAGGTGATGTCCATGGCCAGCTGCATGACCTCCACTTCTTGGAAATATCAACTCCTCTCTCTTCAACTCACATGTTTGTATTTAATGGGGACTAAGTTGATTGCAGAGCATGGGGTCTCGAGATGTTTCTCATATCGTTGGCATGGAATGTATTCTTACCTCATAGAGTCTTTCTTCTTCGTGGGAACCATGTAAAGCAGGGCTCGCAAGAACTTTGAACAAGGAGCGCAAGAGGATTACCAAAATTCGAGCGAGTGCGTTCGAGCGACATGGCAGTTCAAGCAAAGACTTTCATAAATTTTGACATTCTAGTGTGATGATTTATGTTCAAAAAGTATCATGCATTGCTTACTTTTATGGTTCTTGTCCTACTCATGATATTGTGAGTAATCAATTGTCTTATGTACAAACAACAATTTCTAAAAATATTTGGCTATGTTTTTACAAGGGTCAAGGAAGAAGGAGCAGTGGAAGAAAGGGGTCAAAGTATGTGTTTTTCTTGTGCAATTTCCATTTTCAAGGAAAAAAATAATGGGAGGAGGAGCTTCCCAGGAGGCTGCGATATCGCGGCCTCATGGGAGGCTCCTCCTGCCAAATTTATTTGGGCCATAACTTGGTCAATCGGACTCCAAATATGGTCATATTTGTAGTCAAAATGATCGGAAAGATGTAAATGAATCCATTGATTATGCTAAAGTGTCAAATTTCTAGAGCTTTAGAAAGTTTTTACTTATCTTTGTTTCATTAGAGCTAGACCTTATCAAACTCTATATTTTCTTATGACCATGGATTTTTCTTATATAGAGTTCGGGTATTTGGTTTCCTCCCTCCATCCTAGAGGTGTATACATGGTCATGTACATATGAAGGTGATCTATATTTAGTTAGCATCATGGTCATAAGGTGTTCAATAATTTTCTTGTTCTATTGTTTAAACATATTATTCATATCATAATCATTTCATGTATAAAATGGATCAAATCATATGGGTAGCACAAAAATCAATGAGCTACAAATAGCTATTTGTGATGGGTTTTTCTTGGAGGAGCTTCTATATCATGGGTGGGACTATTGTTGTTTGTATGTAACTCCACAAAATAAAGAAACCCCTTCAACTAACGTGCTAGCTTACATAATTTTGAGTGACCTCCTCGAGGTGTAGACATTGCAAAATTTCCCCTTTTGTATCCATTGACTGATTGCTAACTTGCATGGATTTATTATTTATCGAATTATAGGTTTTCTCTTTGTATGTTGCCAAGAATTTTCCCTTTGGTATTCATTGAATGATTGCTGACTTGCATGGATTTATGATTTATCCAATAGTAAGTTCTTTGTAAAAATAAGTAAAAATAATCTCTGATAGTGCCATGTAGATTCAACCATTTTTAGTAAAACATTATTGCTACTATAGGTTTAGACAAAGTTCCTCACAAGCATCGCTCAAACTCTGAGCTTGCTCGAACACAGTCGCTCAATGTTTTGACTTACTCCGAACCGAGCGCAATGTTAAGTATCAATTTTTACATATCTCTATTCATTAGGATGGTAGAGAACGTCATACATAAATGTATTTCTACTTCAAGAAAATGATCAATCTTGTATAGATGCTTGCATATCTCTTGAAAATCCTTGTGCATACTTTACTCATGCTTTGCTATGATTATAGATTCACTCATCTTGTCGCACAACTACCTATCCTCTTTTCTTTTGGAATGAGTGTTATAGTGCATCCTTTTTCCTTTTGGAATGTCAAATGATGTCGATACCTAGCTCGTAGCCCACTGCTTGATTTATAAAGTAGCGATACTATTTTGGTTTGTGGAATATACTACTACAACCTTAGTATTTGTGGAGCCTGCGCCATATGAATTATTAGACATCCCATTGCACTCAACGACTTGTTTTAGTTCATAATATTCAAAATACAACTATCTATACATATAAGGATAGAAGAGGGAAATTTCTTTCCATTTTTTTTACGATCTTTGGAGCTTTTTATATTAGGTCAAACAAAAGGCAGCATATGGTTAATTTTTTCCCACTCTTTCACTAGAATGATTTTAAGTAAAGAAGCCAAACTATTGCTTAATTCTTTTAAATAATGAAGTATATGAAGATAAGAGATTCACATGGTGGTAATGTGAGGCCATTTCCCAATTATGAGTGTCATTATCATTTTCTTAAGTAGAGCTAGAATATGAAGGGAATTACCATTGGAATTGTTATCATTCTACACTAGGGATGTTTGTGGGCATTCTCATTTATTTAATTGGAATGCTACATCATAACTTGAGTTAAAAGGAAATTGATACTAAGATATGATGGGTTGGATTGAAATAAAACCTATTAGTATGGATATGTTGAAACGCTCCTTCAAATTGTGTGTGAATGAAGAAACACAAGCTTGACACAAGAGGTTTATCGTTGGTTATATTGCATTTGTTAATTTTCTATAACACTAGAGGAGTCTTTCTACATGGGTTGCATTGCATTTGTTATTTTTCTATGACATTAGAGGAATCTTTCTTCACTTGTTCTATGATCATGCTAAAGATTGGCATAGTCTTTTGTGGCCTGGGGAAATTGTTCCAACTTCTCAACTAATTCGACATCTTGGCTATCCTCTAGGTTGGGGGCTTACTCGTTCTCGAGAGGCTGAATTCTTGAAGAGCGGCGAGGGTCGAAGAAAGCTTTCGAAAGTAGATAGGTTCTAGTCTTTTTCCTCATCTCAGGTGCACAAACAAGTCCTATTTGTGACTTTCAGGTGGGTGCATATGACTGCGAAGTCCGATTATGGGTATTTGGGAGTAATGGAAAATAGAATGCCCAAAATTGAGAGATAGGACATAAGGTATGATAATTTTTTATGCCTTGATTATTATCTAGACTAGAAGACATGACAAGGATTATTTGCCATAAAAAAATTTTACATTAATTTATGACCATGGGCATTCCCCTTTAGTTGGTTAAAGCCCCTGCATATATGATTTGTTTGGAGTTGGAAAATGCATAGCTAGGGTCTACTTGGGTTAGGATTGACAACTGGGATTTCATGACATATGGCACTCTTCTTTTCATAGCCTTGAGCTATTACTAATGTTTTATTAGCTTATAGACATACTTCAAGTTTACACAAATGGAAAACTATTTTTGAGTGTAAGGATCAATAAGTCATTCTTAAAGATTGGGAACCTCTATAGCATATTATAGGCATTTCATTAACTTTTAAAATGCCAACCTCTGATTACTTTTGGAATATTAGGTTGCCAAGATTTTATTAAGGATAGAGGGACAACCTCTGATTACTTTTGGAATATTAGGATGCCAAGATTTGATTAATGCTAATCTAGATAGAGGGACAAGGATAACAACTGTGCGTTGGAATTGAAGCATGGCTTCCACTTCTTAAATGAATTGTTCTAACTTTCATTTGGATGTGATGGCCCCAGGTGAGTCGGCATACCTCTCAATCGGATTTTCATTGAAAAATCTTTGCCAGCGTGATTGGATGGATTGAAGATACAGGATTGGCAACTTCAAGGATTACTTTATGACAAATTATCTGCAACCACTGTAAGATAGAAGTGAGCTACTTGTTGCTGGAGAATAGACTTGACTCTTTTGGTAGAATATCTAAGGTGAGCCCACTTTGAAATTTTTTTAGAAGGTTCTGAATATTAATGGATTTCTCCCACTTGTGATTTCTAAAGGCCAATAACATATGCTTGCATCTAGGTTACTTAAACATTCTGTATGAGATGGGAATTGGTCTGGTGGTGGTGTAGGCTAGATTGTTTGCTAGGACACACACACACACACACACACACACACACACACACACACACACACACACACACACATGTGAATGCATGCACACACGCATCCACGCAAGCGCACACATGCATGCACACACACACACACATGCACACGTGCCCATATGTATGCATGCACACATGCACGCACACACTTACACACACCTTCATGACAATTATTTTCAAGAATGGATGCACTTTATAAGCCAGTACCAATAAAATGATTTTTTTCATGGCATTTAATGAGTTAAAGAGCTCGTGGCTTATATTGTAAATTGATCAATCAAGGTCAAGGATGGATATACTTCCTAACCAACTATATTGAAAAGGATTTTTATGCATGGCACTTAATTCGGCATCTAATACCTCGAGACCTATATTGATAATCGTGCAAAAAAAGGCAAAAGCACGCACACCTTCTCGATAATCAAGGTCAAGAATGAATGTACTATATATCCAATTCTAATAACAAGAAGTTTTTTACATGGCACTTAATGAGTCAAATAGCTCAGGACCTATGTTGAAAATGGAGTAGAAATGGTGTAAAGGCAAAAAATTAACCCCTTACTTATGGAAGAAAAACGAATTTTGCATTAAAATGCACACGTGGGTTATGAAGTAAAAAATAAGCAAAGGACCATTAAAATTCATGGGCATTAGGATAGCAAAGGTCCCTTCATTTCTGATTGGGCAACAAAGAGACTAAGGGATTAGGGATTAGGGGTTAGAGGCTAGGGTTTAGGGCTTAAGGGTTAGGGTTTAGGGATGAGGGTTTAGGGTTTAGGATTTAGGGTTTAGGATTTTGATGGCTAGGATTAGGGTTTAGGATTTAGGGATTAGGGGTTAGCATTTAGGATTTAGGATTTAGGATTTAGGGTTTAGGGATTAGGGGTTAAGGGTTTAAGGATTAGGGTTTGGGGTTTCGAGAGATAGAATTAGGGTTTAGGGTTTAGGATTTAGGGTTTAGTTTAAGGTGTAGGGTTTAGAGTGTTTGGGTTTAGGAAATTGCTAATTACTAAATCTTAAATCCTTTATTGAAAACCCAGATTTCTAAATAAGACCTCCCATATTTTCTAAACAAGATCTAGATTTCTAAATAATTAATAAAGTAGATTATTGAAAAGAGACTAATGTTCTTTATAATGGTTGTTACAGCTTGCTCGCAAAGGAAGTGCTCAAAGGAGATAGCTACAAAATTTATTCCGAGGATGGAGGTGATTCTATGTTGCAAAAGAGAAGTAGTTGCATTTGCTACAATCCATGAAAGTGATCCAAATTCTATTTGTCACTTTAGAAGACTTGGCGAAGATAAGGTGACGGTTATCGTATCAAAGATTCTTAGTGCATATGTTGAGCTAAAGCACAAGTATGGGAATATGGAAATCGTTGGAGATGTTATGTCCTATAATACTTCCAGCAAAGCATTTATTGCATGGGACAGAGATGAGACTTATCCAACACATGTCATCAGGAATACAAAGTGCATATCTTTGGATTTTAGAGTAAGAGATATTTTACAAATGATATCATTTGCAAATAAAAGCGTAGCAGAAGGTTAAGTCTTGGGATTACACTGGACATTTGCGAAGATGAGAATTTGAAAAGTTACTGATGATGGTATGGATGATAACTTAATCTCACTGGATGGTCCCTACTATGAGGTAGGTAAGAATTTGAGATGAAGCATACAATTTTTAAAGATTAGAAAGACTCGGCATGTGGTTTTTAATGATAAACATAATGTATACTGCAATATCAAAGAATTGAAAGAATATGCCAATGTACCAAGCTCTATTCCTTCAGAGATGGATGATTCCAATGCACTCAACTATAGCACTAACATCTTATCAGGAGTCGATGAGTTCATTGGTACCGAGAAAGATAAAGATTTCACAAGTGATGCCTTATCCGGAGTGGATGAGTTCATACACATTGAGAACTTGGGCAAAGATGTCAAAAGTGATATATTATCAAGCATGTATGGCTTCATGGATATTGATAAAGTTCTTGGAGTCAAACCAAGTAACTATGGAAATCATGGAACTCATGCAGCATGACGATATAATGAGTGATGTTCTCTCAGGAGTAGAGCAGTTTCAAGACTATGGAGTTATGAAATCCATAGAAAGTGCATCAATGAGTGATGTTCTCTCAGGAATAGATGAGTTTGAAGATCATTCTGGACACTCAATCGCCACTATGACAAATGGTTCTATGATTGTACCAAAAGTAGGGATGAGATTAACAAAGGACTATTTGGTATTTGACTTTGATTGTGAAACAGTTAATGTTATAAATGGTTCTACGAATGTATCAAAAGTAGGAATGAGATCAACAAAGGACTATTCGGTATTTGACTTTGACTGTCACAGTGATAAGATCAAGGATGCAGCATCCCATGAAAACAAAGTGACAAATCACAAATCCAAATAAGGGATGTACAGAAGGCCCCAAAATAGACATATAGATGCATGAAACGAAAGCGAGTCCAAGCAGATTTAGAAAAGCAACCAAAGAGAATAAGAGTAATGAATGAAGATGTTATGCTAAAAGCAATGCGATCTACATGCTATAAATGACATCAAGGGCTGTAGAGAACATGTTTGGCAAAGGAGAGGAAGCAAAAGAAATGAATACCTACTCATGAGATTGTCTTGCTTTCTTGTAAATGACAGGAGAAGGCGAAGTTTAGGACAACAGAGAAGGCCTCTTATAACTAGAAAAAGTATTTGCAATAATGCATATCACATTATTACAGGATTATCACATTGCACATATTGAAATTTGGCTAATAAAGCAAAGTATGGAGTAAAATTTGGCATTCATGGAAACACAAGAAGGTCCAAAACAATAGCCTCAACACTTGCAGCAACAACAATTTTGAAAGACTACATTCATGAAAATGCTTTACCGCAACCCCATCTATCTGAAATGCATCTTCCGATAGGTTTGACAAAAAAAGAAGTATTTAACTCTATCGGAGAAACACAAAGGCAAAGAGGGCATGCTCCAGAATCTTTTCATACTTTGTATACTCTTTGGAAAAAAAGCTTCGAACATGTTAAAATCCCAAAAGGCAAAAAATTACAATGATGGTGATGATGATCTAAAGCGAGCATTTGAGAGTGCAACATCTATAGAACAAAAAGAAGCATACAAAAAAAGAGAGAATTTCATCATACAATTAGCAAGGAGGGGCCTGCTACAAAACACTACTATTAAAAAAAACACTACAAGGATGAGTTACAAAGAGAGATGAGACATTCAATGGGAGTAGACCTTGACACCATGATGAAGGCATAGAGTAGTAACATTTAGAGGATGGAACTAGATTAGTTGTGGGGGTCGGAAAGAGATCGTGGATCCTAGAAGAAGGAGACATAACAAGTGATGTATCAACTTGGAGGAGTAACCATGAATAGGTTAGATGGTGAACGAATTTGGAGTAGCTGGAGGAAACTCGAATGAAGGCTACAAAAGTGACTCATCATCTAGAAAAGAATGGAATACACAATTGCATGGTGATGACAAGGGTCAAAGGATTGACCTACTTAAACTCAAGATGAGCATTTAGGACAAAGAATGAATTAATAATGCACTTGCATGTAGGGGATAATAAAGTAGTATATATTTTTGCATGTAGGATCATATAGTAGAAATAGAAAAAACTCAAGAATTGAGCACCTGCACAATTATTACCTTGGAAATGTACACAATGGTATCGTACAGAGATGTTGGGTAAGCTGGGCTTTGGAAGGCATTTATGGTGCCAAGAGTACTAGAAATGGTTAAGTCATTCTCTTAGGTTGGGGTTGATGAGCCAAGGTAGTACTTGGGCTCTTTCCAAGCAAGAGGGTGCTATACATGGCCATAGGTTTGGTAACCTTAAATTAGACTAGATTAGTTGAGCTGAAATCTTAAGAAGTTAGGACATTTAAAAGAGTGATTCATTTGGAATCATCACTCAAAGGGTCCATAGTCCTACCTAGGTGTTGGACTAGGTGGTGGATATGTAAGTGCTTAGTAAGGTCTAGTGACCTTAGAGAGATTTCAAGTATTTGGTAAGTCATGGATGCATAACTATGGGTGGATCCACAATTAGACCTGGTGGTCTAGAATGAGTACTCAAGCAAGATCTAGTGATTTTGATCTTGTAAGTTAGACCTATCTTGTAAGTTTTGGGTCTGATCAACCTAAAACTAATGGTTTCAAACTGGTCACTTAGAACTTGGACCAATGCAAGCATATGAGAGAGAGAGATAAGGAAATGGTATCTTATTGGAAAGAAAAAGTAGAATGGATCTGGATTCCTAGTAGAGAGAGATAAGGAAATGGTATCTTATTGGAAAGGAAAAGTAGAATGGATATGGATTCCTAGTAATCCTAATGGATAAAGCTAAATTAGTCTTTGTAGGAATGTCCAAAGCAAAGGAGTATATGGACAACACAACATGAAAGATAAACACTATGTCTTTCTTATTGATTAATTTGAAATTTTGCTTTAAAGGAACATACTAATGTTGGACTTGTTTGGTAGGAGTACTAGACATGAAGATGAAACATTGAAGGTGTTGTATGGAAGTTTATGCGAGAACCTAATGAGTGCTAAAGACCATGAAGACAAAGAAGGATACCTAGTAGATGAGGACATCTATGTCCCAAGCAAGAGGGCATGTCACGACATGATTTTGTAGTCTAGAATGGACTAGGCTAGCATGATCAAATGTAATAATTAGAAGGTAGGCTAGGTAGGTTTAAATGGCTAAATGCCATATGGATAATGTATTGGGTATGTTAGTTGATATGGAATAAATGGTACACTCACACATGTAGGTCCTAGGATAGGAATGGGTAGGAATGTATGCATTAATAAATGGTAGGCATAAAGTGTCATAGGCTAAGGGTAGAATAATGGGGTATGCCTAAGGGATGGATCCCAAGAGGCATGAGAGGTTGTGACCTCTCGTATGCATAGAGTGTGTGCATGAGGCATTATGCATTCATATGTGGTATGTGGATTGCGAGAGCATTCTAATAGTTGGTCATAGCAAAAATACACTCACGTGGGCACTCCTTCCACCCCATTTGGAGGGCCAATGTTTCTCACTTTATGCATCATTCTTCCACACATGTGCATCCTCCAACAGGTTCGTGACAGTCTTAGGCTTTCAAACCACCTGCATGTATGGGCATACCAATACCTCTAATTGCCCACAACTACTAATATCATGGATGTGGATAGGCCAAGCCATGTTAACCTATGTTAGCCTGAGGTCACGAAACCAAAATACTTGACTCAATAAGGGTATGTGGTCACCTAGAATGTTGCATCATGCTAGAGTGGGGGGGGCCCAAATGCAACCAAAATGATCTAGTGTGGAACTAATGGCTTTCTACTACACATCATACGTGACAATAACAGAATATGGAGCCTGTCCACCCTAACCTAATTTACCTTTGATCGGTCATGCCCTAAGCAAGGAATACCATACATGCTCATTGGGAAGAGCGAGTCAAATAGATGATACTTGGAAGAGAGAGAGAGAGAGAGAGAGAGAGAGAGAGAGAGAGAGAGAGTTCCTTAAAAGTCTTTGAAAGAATGAAGGGTATGAAAGAACCCGATACAATGAGATGAAAGGGTGGAGTCTCTAAAGCAAGCATCAACACACAAGATGAACATACCATAGCAATAATGATAAAGACACCAATACATAAAAGGAAATATTTGAGCCCATGGAGAAGATGGGAGTGCGATGTGGCTATACTGTGATGCTCATCTGGAACCTGGTGGAAGCCTAAGAGGGTCGATGATGTATGAGGATGTAGTAGCATAAAGCATGTGAGCACTGGAAAGGCTGTCAGTATGTGTGGTCTATTGTGGTTTCCTAGCTATGGCCATGTGTGGAACACGTGTCACTAGAGAGTCTATCATGTCTCTCACTGTGGTCCTTGGATTCACCACTTTGCAAAGGCCTTGCGGTCCATGTTGTCTAGTTGCAAAAACTCATGCTCTAAGTGGAGTCTAGCTATACACCTTGAACTCATCTATGTGTCGTGAGAAACTTCTCCTCTTGTCAGAAAACCTCTTGAATGAAAAACGCTAGGCATCTTTGATCCACATAGGGCAAGAAAGTAAATAAGGGCTTGAAGCCATCCTTGAAAAGACAATGATAGTGAGCTTAGATCTCATAGTATACAGGGCATTTGAAAATGAAATGATCCTCTGACTTGATCTCTTGCTGATCACAAAGTATAGATGTGGCCCTCTCTGAGTGTGCCCTTGTCCCATCCACTCTCAATACAAAGTCGGTGAGATGAGACAGATTTATATCCTAAACGAGTGGGGGAGGTGGATATGTGTATATCCCAAGGGTCAATGAGTCCCTGCATTCGGGTGTGTGACTGGATCTAGGCGAGCTTGGCACTAGAGGGTGACCACGGGTTCACAGTTGATGACATGGACACGACCCATCACGTGCCTCGTTTTTTAATGATGCTCGACTTTCCCGGGGCTTTCGAGAGAGTATTGGGCCATCCTCCCATCGGAGATGCTTGTGGCATGGTGCTAGTCTCTCTGCCAGTTGCAGCAGCCTCGATCATGGCAGATGATGGGGTCCCTCGTCTCAAGATGATCGTTGAGAGCTCAGAGACCTTGCCTGAGGAGGTGTGCCTTGAGGGGCAACGGGTTGAGGTTTTGGGCATACTAGGCCACTGCCTCAAATGCAAGTAGGTGAGCCATCTAGCATGGGCTTGTCGCAGAAGCCAGGTCTGAGCCCCTCCCCTCCTCAGGCTCGGTAGGGGCAGCAGAGGCAGGCTCACATAGATAGCTGCCAATGTCCATCCAGGCAATAGCAAGAGTCTGAGTCTCCTTGGGTGGAGTCTTTCGTGAGGGCTTGGACCAGGCTGGAGAGAAGGAAGGTTGGCAAGACGGCCACCAAGGACCGCATGGAGAGAGTTAGACTTTGACAGTGTAGTGGCTTCCCTGGCGACACAAGGTGAACAGACATGCATCTCTCGCTTAGGATGTCATCAGTCTCTTGAGGGGGAGATCTCTTCTGATCAATAGACCAATGGTGGGCCACAGGAGATCCCTCCTGCTCTCCCCTCCCCGGCCCTCCCCAGCCTTCTTCTCCTTCCTCAGTACCCTGCCTCTTTTTGCTATGGGTGTAGTCACTCTCAACACCTGCTCCCCACCTTCACCTCCCTCCTCCCCTCCCGCCAACCTCTGCAACAGTCCCTTGCGTCCTCCCCCTCCTTAGTCGTAGTATTCTTCAATGCCCAAGCTTTCTGGCAATGGCAAGGTTGGGACCTCTTTCTCACAGTCTCACGCCTCTTGGTGTCCTAGCCTGGTTCTCTCTTGACGCAGACAATTCCTACAAAACAGTTGGAGGCAGAGGGTCCCAGGCTCGAGGGCCACATCATCACCGAGTGTTTTCTGAGGCTTGGACCATGAAACTACCTCGACATTCCATACAGTTATCCCCTTGCCCTTGAGGTGACAGTTGCGATCTTGCAACCCCGCAAAGGGGTTTCTATTGGGGCGGTTGGTTCCTCCTCACGACCTGCTTGGGATTTCAAGTTCGCCTCTATGGGAGAGGAGAAGTGGACCTAGGTACTTTTTAATCTTATGATCTGGGAGCAGATGCTACATAGGCTGGGACCCTAGGATAGGGAGCGTGAATTACTCATGGGGGCACAGCTGTGTATTAGTTGAGTTTTTTACCAAACAGGTGAGGACTATATGAATAGCAATAAAGAGATACACACAATTGAACTTGGGTAAAGGGGCCAAGACGTTCCCCATTATCCAAGGTGCAATGCACCCTACAAACGCTGATTCAAACTCTGGAGACTGATGATTTAGACATGACTGTAGAATAAGAGTGCTCAAGTAGAGCCATTTGGAAAGGATGACTCAAAGGCTAGAGTTAGTGAAAACTGGACCTCAGGGCACCCCAATCCGCAAGGAAGATGCCTGCATTGTCACAACTTCATCCCACATTAGGTGCATGTTCTAAATTTTTATAAAAGAGAAAATTTCAATGCAATAATGCACTGCAAACAAACAGTGCTAGACTCCCCTTCAACTTGTGCTCTCCTAGTTGCTGAGCCCTTGGTGGTATTGGCAGCCCCTCTTTCTTGCAAGAATGAGATTTTGGGGCTGGGGAGAGAGAAACTCAGAAAAAATGTTATAGGATAGAGAGAGAAAGCCTTGGAGTGGAGTAATGGTGTAGATGGAGAGTGTTGTAGTTGCTCGAAGGTAGGGGGGAGGGAAAGAGATGTGGTTGTTGCTTCAAGGATGAGAAGAAAGAGAGGTCTACAAGAAGGGAGGTCTGCAACTGTAGAGGGAGAACTTTTGTAGAGTAGATAGCGAAAGAAGCTTGCACAATAGAGAGAGAAAATTTGGCAGAGGAGAGAGAATGTTGTTGCTGCTGCTTCCGGGTAGGGGGGAAGCGAAGGGATGTTGCTGCTACTCCAGGTTGAGAGAGAGGCCTGGAATTGTAGTTAGAGAAGCCAACACAGTACAGAGAGAGAGACTCGCAGAGGAGAGAAATTCTAAGAGGGCTTGGGTGAGGTTGGCTAGAGAAGCTTCCCACTTCCGTTCCAACTTCCCACTGCAATTTTTCTCCACACAAAATTTTGCAAAGGCATCATGCAATGTTCAATTCCATTCCAATACTTTGATGCACACACAAATTTGCAAGGGCATGGAAGGCACATGGAACAACACCCGTGCGATATTGGGTTCCATTTCAATACTTTAAGATACGACAACGGTTGGCGAGTAGGAGAGAGAAGGGTTGTTGTTGCACCAAAAAGAGAGGTTGCTGCAAAATTCGTGGGAATGTGTGGAGAGGGTGGGGGTGGGGGTTGGGGGACTTCTTTTATAGGCCTAGCCTTCCATCTGCAAAAAATGGCAAGTTTTTGCGGGTGGTTGTCTCATAGAGGCAAGCTTTTCCAACCCACCCACTTGTCCTCCTTTCTCATGCCACTTGCCCCCTCCCATTGCCAAGTGGTTGGGCCAACTGGCCCAACTGCCAGCTCAACCTGGGCCAACTGGCCCAGCTGCCAGCTCAACCTGGAGCCTACCACGTGTCACCTAGAAGCCTAAAAATTCAAGTTATTGGCAGGTAGTTCTAGACATTGACATATCAACCAAGAGGTTTATTTGTTTGTCGTCTTATCTCATATCTCCATGCCTTGTGGCGTGTGTCCTGGCTCACACCAAGGCCCTGAGACATTCCCTTGAATGATTGCTAGGTCGGTCTGCAATTTGTCCATTTTGATTGGTCCAAAAAATGGGTACTTGGTTGGGTGTGATTTCCTAATGTCCCTTTGAAAAAGAGAGCATCACTCTTATGGGTCACTAATGCCCATAACCCCAAGCAAGGGGTTCCTCCCTCCAAATGCTAGACCTAGCCCCCATGACCTAACTGAACGGTAGGAAAATAATTTTTATTCTTTTGCAAAGGATATTGTCTTAAATAAAAAAGAAACATTAGCAAGCAAGTGGATACATATTGAAGCAGACTGACATTCCCTCCATCTTTCATGTGGTTATTCTTAACTGAAATGCTTTCTCATAAGCATCCAGAACTTCAGGAAATCCCTGAAACATAACTTTGTCCGTCCATTTGACATCTCTGGATGGAATTTCCTTAACTTAAAGAGGTACATCTTGCGAGTCTTCTCTCGTCTTCTCATGGTTAAGTTGTGGAAGATGATCTGCTCTGAGATCAAAAGAATCTCATTGTCCTCCACTTTGCATGGGTTGTCCATACTTGGCTCTTGAGGTGGTTTTCCAACAAAGGGTTTTACCAAGCTGCCAGGGAATACATTGTGTATCTTCCAATGGGCTAGAAGTCTCAATCGAACTAAGACATTGTTAATTACATGCAACAATTTGAAGGGACCATAATACCTGAAAGAGAGTTTGAAGTATATTTCTTTTGGACCACCTTAGTTTTTAACCTAGCTTTATTAAACTTAAATAGCACCCATTGGGCCTTATCACTTCAAATTCCCTTCATCTTTGATTTGTGGCTGCCCTTTGCTTTTCCTTTTCTTTTTGAGTAGCTACCCAGACTGTGGCATAAGCAGAGTCATAGTTCTCAATGACTTGATCAGCGGCGGCAAAGATTTTCTCTTTAGTTTGCGTTAAATGAGTTGGTAAGGATCTTTCATAAATAATCTCAAAAGGGGCCTTTTCAGTGGAAGAATGGATAGTGTTATTGTAAGCAAACTCTACAAGAGGAAGAAACTTTTCCCTCAAGGTTTGCTGTTCATGCACATAAAATTTAAGCAAATCCGAGAGGGTGTTATTGGTAATTTTAATTTGGCCATCCATTTGGCAACGGAAGGTTGAGGAGAAACTCAAAAGGGTTCCAAGATTCTCAAACAAAGGTTGCCAGAAGTTGCTTGTGAACTTAGAATCTCTGTCTGAAACTATGGACTTGGGCATCCCATGGTGCTTGAAAATGTATCTGATAAATAAATGTGTAGCTTCAAGTGCTTTGAGATTTATTCTACAAGGGATGAAGTGAGCTTGCTTGCTAAAGCGATCGACTATTATCCAAATCATCAAAGAAGACTACTGAAAACTTCCTATAATCTCTAAACAACCATTCTATCAGCCGATTAAAAGTGGATGGGGCATTGGTAAGGCCAAATGGCATTACTAGATACTCATATAGCCTCCGAAAGTTGTTCGGAATGCTGTCTTATGACATCTTTACGCCCAGTACGCACTCTTAAGATATATGCAGCTGAACATTTCAGATTATCCTAGACGATCAAAGATATCATCTAATCAAGGGATTGGGAAGCAGTTCTTAACGGTTTGCTTGTTTAGAAATCGATAGTCTATACATATTCTGAAAGTTTTATCTTTCTTCTGCACTAGTAAGACAAGAGAAAAGGCGAAAGGGTGGAAAGGGAGGACAAAACTAAGGGGAGAAGAGGCAGCAGGGAGGGAAACAGGGTGGCGGAGGCTATGGTGAGGAGAGGAGCAGTACAGCGAGCAGCAGGTGCAAGTCCATCTTCTTCAGTGTGGTGGAATACACTGTCTACTGGTTATTCCACTGTTGGGTCCCACATATTTTCGAAGAAAAGGTAGCAGGGAGAGAGAGAGAGAGAGAGAGAGAGAGAGAGAGAGAGAGAGAGATCTGTAAGTCTTGATGCAAGCCCTGTCTGACTGAACTATGCTTTCTACTTATCCTGTTGCAATAACCTTACATCCTGCTTTCATTTATGGAAATGGTCATGCGCCATCCTTGTTCGATTCACTTTGAAAAAGTCCTGAGAGTCACTCTCTATGACCTGTCTTTCAGGACTGGCATTAAAGAAACACAATAGCCAAAAGAGATTCCTGTAAACTATCATTGCCTACATATATATTAAGCACCATCGAAACGCATTGAGCCATAAAGACTTTGACACAACTCACACAAGTTTGTTGCTTTTATGTTTTTTCCCGCCTTCCCCACACGGAAATATCACAAAGCGAGCAACAGCTAGTAATCATCTATAACTTAAGTTGGATGGGCATCCATCACAAATGAAGATGCATGAGTATACTGTGTTGTATTGAGCTCATGATACCCCATTTTCAATGAAGCAGTTACAATGTTTGTCAGGGGATGTTCATTGAGTTCAACTCAGCACAACATAGATCTATATCAGGCTCACCTATCTTCTAGGTTCTATTCTGTTCCTGAGACTTTCGTTACAGGGCTAAAAGCACCAGCAGCAAAAAGCAGGTTTCTCCGTGAGAACTGCAACAAAAATGCACACAAACGTTTTCTTGGATGTACTTCAACTTACACAGCCTCAAATCCCTTGCAATTCTTTACAAGGTCATGATTTCTCATTTCATTTAGACGTATATCAAAGCACAGTCATTACCCGTAGAGTGTAAACTGGTGTTGACTTAGTTGGAAGTGTCTTAAGAAGCCTTAGCCTGCGGACAACACTCCTGCATTTCATGGACACCAGCTTAGGAATATCAATTACAAGGAAATCAGTAGTAACCTGCAGGTAGATACCGAATCGGTCTAGAAAGGTAACATACTCTTCTTCAACCCGGGGTGCTCTTGAGCCCGCATTTACATCCCAAATTCGAATGGTGTCGTGAGCAGCGCCAGAAGCAAGCAATGAACCCTCGCAACTGCTTACAAGGTAAACAAATTCTGAGATCCTTCAATTGCAGCTACTCACTACAAAATGGAACTCAAAAGAGGTGACCTTTGGAGAGAAAAATGGGTGAACTGTAAGCAACGTGACTGTCCAAAGTCAATTGGTTCCCCACCTGAACGCAAGTGTCCATACAGATTCTGTATGTCCCATCAAAGGAATTATACACTGTCCAGATCCCAAATCCCACATCATGATGGCCCCATCCTCATCTCCAGACGCCATATAGCGTCCATCAGGAGACATGGCCAGTGACGTCACCATGCCCCGATGGCCTGTAAACATTCTTACACATTCTCCTGTTGGAACATCCCATAACCTGACAGTCTTATCACTGGAGCCTGTAGCTATGTAGTTGCAGTTCACATGCCATTGCACACACTTTACACAATAAGACCACCGTAAGATCACCATAAATGCTTGGACATTAGGGGGCAATAACTTTGAATTCCAAACACAAACAAAAGTGGGTGATCGGTGCATAGTGCATTATCAAAACAGGTATTGCAACAATCTATCCTTTCATGTGACCAGATTTCAATACAATAACAGCTGTTTTTCCCATCCATTCAGGCTGGCAAAAGAAGTATAAACACTCAAGCTGCAACTCAAATGCACTAAGTACACTTTGATCAAAATATCCTTCATAGGAATTAGACAGAAGAGAGTAAAACATCGTCACATATTAAAATAATCAATGTGCTTTACATCAACAGAGATCTTTCTGACCTTTAAAACCCAGAAGATCAAAGTTACCACTAGCTTTATCAACATACAAAAATATACCTTTTCTAGCTAATACTTGCATAGGCAAAGAGAAATGAAAGAAACATTAGAGACTGGATTTTTTTCATAAGCTTGAAGGCATGGCATTATGACAGCTAACATTGTACGTGTGCGTGTAGGCAATGAAAATGGCCAGCAGGCTTCCCATTGCCTGTATCTGTATGAAACATCTCTCTCCCAGCATGGGTCCATTGTCCCACCTGTAAGCCCCCATATGAAGCGAGCACAAGGACATGGTACCAATGTAGGAATGGGAGGTATGAGAGCCTGCTGTGTTAATGCATCTGATTTGGCAGATCTAGGTGGAGGGAAACATCCACAAGGCAGCCATGTGGGCGTACTCTAGGCTGCCATGTGGGCTGCTACATAGTTCAGGATTTAGGACTGACAAGGGAGCTCTGGAAGAGGTAAAGCCTCTGCAGGTGGTACAGCAGTAGGTATGGAGGCTGCACCAGCAGGTACAGGACAGTACGACTGGTTAGAACAACAATGGCAGGTCCCCCTGCCAGATCGTCGATAGGATGCGTGGTCGCTGTGCAGGACTGTGCAGGTGCTGCCACAGATGGAAGATAGGCCGTTGCAGGGCAAGAAAGGGGCCAGCAGGCTGTGCATATAAATGGGCCAGGGACGACTGCCAGGACTAGACAGTCTGTGGACTTTCAGGTCAGCAGAAAGGTGCCTTACATTAGCACAAGCACAGACAGGTCAGCCCAGTCTAAATGGTCAGTCTGTTTACAGACTGGTCTGCCAATCTGGAGGACCTGGAGCCCTCTATAAAAGGGCCTCTTTGTGGAGGCCATCAGTAGTTCAGATTGGAGGCAGCCCTCACCCACTTAGGAGTCGGAGAACGTATCTGTTGATACGCTCCCCAGACATCCACTGTGAGAGAGAGAAGCAGTACTTGGTGCGCATCTACAGCCAGTAGGAGAACACATTTCCTAGAGGGTGTTTCCTAAGCAACTTGCGCTAAGCTCACTGAGGAGCACACAACCTAAGGAGTGCAAGGACAGCAGTACTTGTGCTCACCGTAGAGCATCTAAGGCAACGAATTGCTCCATGTTTTACGACTCTGGTTGAGCTTTCTGTAAGGAGTGTTTGGCTTGGATTTCATGCAATATGCTGTAAGATATGTTGGACTATTCTACTATTGTCTATCTCTTGAATTTGTTGCTTGCGAGTTCTCTAGTGAACATAGAAACTTGAAGTTCAAATTAAAGCATTTGCTTCTGTTGGCTCAATATTCTTCTATTGCACACACCTTATCGATTTCCGATTTCTGCTGTGGGGAGGTTTTTCTATATGGTATCAGAACCCGGCTGCCTATCTTGAGAGAGCTGTGTGACGGTGATGTGCTTGGAAGAGATATCTAAGAGACTAGGGCTTCATTGGAGGGTGAGACCTGAAGCCAAGATGCATACACCTTGGTGAGATCTGAAGCCAAGAAGGGTATGCCTTGGTGATCAAGCCATCTAATAAGAGATGGCCTTTGACAACTGAAAGAGGAAGGCGATTTTTGATTATTAAAGGTGTGACAAGAAAGTCTATGTAAGAATTCCTTTTCCAATAAAATTTCACAGGTGCAGATAGTGAGCCACACACGCCAATGCCAGTTCCAAACTTTGGCAATGGGGGCATTGGATGGGACAAACTATCCGATTCAGAAGATCAAGATTTGGAGTCACATGGTCGCACGTGGAATGTGGGAGATGCTGAAGGATGAGCATTGAAACTAGAAGATCAGAAGGATACGTAAGGGAAGGTAATCCAGGTAGCAAATCCAGATGACGTCAAAGAATGGATGCAGAAAGATGTGTATTCATAAGCAATGACCATCTGGACGACTGCAGATTTGGTTCTTTCGAACATTCAACTAGTATTCACCCGAGGCAAGGATGAATCCTAAAAGACTTGTACGAGACGGCTCCAAAATCAGTTGTTCATGTTGAACATGGAAGAAGGTGACAGGTGACTGCTCATCTAGTCAAGATCCAGGTATTAAAGGATGAACTCACCAGTTGTAGGTCAAAAGGTGGACAGTAATCAACTGGCTACTCTCATGCTGAGTAAATTGCCAAGGGGCTTCAAAGGATAGTGCCAATCCTAGCATCTACATAGAGATCAAATTCGTTGGCCTTCAAGGAGCTTGGCCCCTTGTTGATCCAGGAGGAACGAAGGCAGGGGATGCGTGAGGATGATGGCAATGAGAAGGTATTCAACGTCAATGCCAAAGAAAAGGACACTTTCAAGGACGGAGACAGCAAGAAGGGGGGGGGGGGGGGGAAATGGCACTACTGTGATATGCCTGACATATGGCAAGAGATTGTCGAAAGAAAAAAGCTGATCAAAAAAGGAAGTGGGACAAAAAGTCTAAAGGAGAAGAGCCTGTAAAAGAGTCAGCCCATGTGATACAAGGTGATTCATTCTTGATCACTACACCCTGTAGTACCTTGATAGGATGCATAGATCCAAGTGTGATAATGCTCATGTCTAATATAGAGCAATGTTCAGAAAATTCAGGTTCCCCGACGACAGTATAAGTTGATTAGAGCATGCTGAGGATAACGCCATGTCCATCATAGAGGATGAGGAAGATAAGACCACTCTGAGATGGATTTTGGGTGGTGGCTTACACTGACTGGAGTATTGGCTCTGGAACTCACAAATGTGCGGACAGGAGTAGTTCATTGAGGTACTTGCCTTGTTTTTGACAGCAAGAAAAAACTGAAAACAAAGGATTTGTAATCTCCATGTACTTAAATGAGGGGGTATGAGAATTATTATGTGTGCATCAGATTCAGAGGCCACATGGGCAGATCTAGGTGGAGGGAAACATCTACAGGGCAGCCACATGGGCAGATCTAGGTGGAGGGAAACATCTACAGGACAGCGACATAGGCAGCACTGTAGGCTGCCATGTGGGCTGCTACACAGTCCAGGATTTAGGGCTGACAATGTGTAGCAGGGACATGACTGAGCGACTCGTACTGCAGGCTGGAAAAGTAATGGAACGTCCTCTTGAAGCATCCACAAGGTCGCAAATCTGTTGCTAGCTTCAATGGTGAGGAATTCATTGGAAAGAAGCCAAAGGAGGATCGGATCAGTGATTGTACAGCAATTGATGATCCTGGGGCTGATGGTAGGAGCCCGAGACTCAGGATTTCTCTTGTTGATGGCCTTTCTAGGTTACCTCATTTTTATAATGTATTTAGCAATCTATGATCATAAATGATGACACATGAATCATCATCATTACATCTACTCTCTGGGTGCCTTTTCCCTAAACATCGGTCCTCTAAATCATTTGTAATATAATCTTCTGAGTTTGCGTGATTCGTGAACGTTGAAAAACATTAAAATTTGAGGTATTTACTATTAACTAAGAACTTTGAACTCCTTTGTAGTGTGTAGTGTCTACTATGTAGATCAAATGGGAATTACAACTCGTTAACATTTCTATATGTGAAATTCTATAATTGTATGTCTCTTTGTAATGCTGTACATGTGTGTGATGATGTGGCATTCCATTTCCCTTCATGGCCCTGTTCTCGATTCCCTAGGATTCCGTCGTTCCCATTCTGTTAAGGGTCAGCGTTCCGTTCCCATCCTGTTCCAGGTAACTGTGTTTATCATATATATTACCCTCTAAACAGAAACAAGATTCTAACATCTAGGAAAATACAATAGCTTTATTATGTACAAATAATTCCATGAAACTCTAGAAGATGAACTCCTCCACTGAAAGAATTTGGAAATTGGTACATTGATTGTTAAAGTTTGGAATGTCCAGGATATAGAAACCTCCTAATCTCACTAGATTTATTAAAAACGACCAGGGTAAAAGGAATCACTCATTCTTTAGACTCAAATGTATAAGTAAAATGTAAAAGTGTGAAAAGAAAACTGTAGAATTATTACCCATGGGAATACCAAAGATTTGCAGTTTCATAAGTTATGAACATATTGTCTCGAAGATAGTTTATATTTGGCATCTATAACTTTTGTGCACCTCTTCAAATCAAGATCTTGATGTGTAGATTTCAACAACAGAAGTCAATTTTCAACTCTTACAACTTTGCATCTATCTCTTGATCTTATGAAACAAGTTTTTCTATTCATGACTTCAATTCTTCCAAATCAATCTTACAATAAAGAGTAACATTAAACCGAAAGTCTCAAGCAAGCTACAAGACTGAGTGTATACTTCTCTTGTACGCTCCAAGAGGAGTTCCAAACTTTATGACTAGTATAAGTTCCACCAAATCATTCAAAATCCAACTAAAATCTAGTGGGAGATCAACCTCTCCCAGTAGGTTTCTCCAAAGCTCATGCAACATCGGTAGCATGGCCTTGAAACAAGTTAAATCTACTGGAATTAAGTTCCAGTAGTTGAATCTACTGGAATATCAGCCTCTAAATCAGTAGGTTTCACCATGCTTATGGAACATTGGTAACATGGCCTTAAAACAATGACTGAATCACTCTGAGACATTTGGTAGAGAAGTCTTACAAGCAGCCGTGCTGATTTTTATGAAATTTCCAAGCCGCACGAACTTAAGGAGAACTTGGATTGCAATGAATCCAAATTTAAAGGCTAAAAAAAGTTGGTGTTTCAAATCACATCCTATCAAGGCATTAAACAACTAGCATACACCTTTGCTATAGAATCAACTTCCATAGAAGAGATTGCAAATACAACTTCTTGTAGGCGAAGATTAAAATATTTGAGCATTTGTCTACATAAGACGTCATGAACTTCTCTAGGAAATTTACCAGGAGATGCCTTGTCCCAAGGAAACAGCTACCACTATCAAGGATGCCAACCAAGGATCTTCTCATGGTTTTGAAGCAGCTAGATTCAAAATGTTGATTTCCTACCAAAAGAGACATTGATCATGCCATTAATTTCGAAGCTGGTTCTAAACGAGTGAATAAGGCTCCTTCCAGGTTGTCTAAGGTGGAGAGGGAGGACGTTGCTGGCCCCAATCAGCCCAAACAAATCATCTTTGCCACCAGACATGGTGCTGAAATACAAGGCAAATGCACCAACTGGCAAAGCAAATGAGAGAAAGGCAAGCTCTCAGTATCAAGTGCCAAAAAATCTGCCCAAGCTTCAAAGCTTATGCTTGCAAAAGACTCTACTGTCCCAAGGTGTGCCTAGGCAGGTCCAGGAGTTATTGGACAGGGACATTATTTCACACAGCCAATCTCCATTTGCATCTCCTGTCCTAGTGGTGAAGAAAAAGGATGGGTCTTACAGGTTATGCATTGATTATAGGGATCTCAATAAAATTACTATAAAGAACAGGTTCCCTATTCCTAAAATCGATGACCTATTGGATGAATTAAAGTGGGCAAAGTTCTTGACCAAGATTGACTTAAGATCTGGGTACCATCAAATCAGGATGAGGAAAGGAGATGAGCCATTCTGAATGGAAAATTGCAGCAAGGCAATTATGCATCCTCTAGTAGACAGGGTGATGACAGAAATGACCATTTGTTTATGGTGTAGCACATGACCAATTCTGTGACAAGTGCAAAAGAAAGGAATGATGGGTGGTATGTTGACTTAAGTGCGTCAAACCACATGACAGGTCATGCAGAATGGATGCAGGATGCAAGGAAAATGGAAAAACCAGGATTTGTGGATACTGGTAATGATACTGCACATCCTATTGTGCAGATTGGTAAAATTCCTTTGTCTATGCACCAAGAACCTGGTTTCTATTGGTCGAATGGTTGAGCAGGGCTTGCAAGTCAGATTTAATCCTCATGGATGCTTTGTTGAGGATATGAAAAATAAAAGTCGCTTGATAGCAAAAGGGACTTCTCTCTTCCTTTAACTATTGAAGCTGATGCTAGTGGGAGAGGAATTGGTGCTGTCCTGAAGCAGCCTCATGGAGTAATTGCTTTTGAGAGTAGGAAATTGGATGACAAGGAGTTATCCTACCACATCTATGACCAAGAGATGCTGGATATACTCCATGCTATAGAAAAGTGGCACCACTATGTTTATGGGAGTCATTTCAAGGTAAGGACAGACCATAGGACCCTCAAATCCTGTCCCAAGCTAGTCTCTCCCCAAAGAAAAAGAGATGGCTTTCCAAAGTTCAAAGTTAAAATTTTGAGATTGAATTTAAGGCAGGGAAGGAGAATATTGTGGCTGATTCACTTTCAAGAATGTGGACATGTACTTTGAATTCCATTTCAGAGGTTTATAAAGAATGGATCCATGGTATACAAGAGGAATATCTCTTGGATAATGAAGCCGAAGTCATATTTCAGGACCTACAAAACCCCTCTTGCGAAGACCATCCCAACTACAAGCTACACAATGGGTTGCTGTGGTATAAAGGGGGGAAAAATTTTTGAGGAAAATTCAGCCTATAAGTTACTGGTTTTAGAGGAGATGCACTCTTCTCCAATGGTGGGGCACATAGGGCAGATGAGGAGTCATCTTGGCAGCCAGCTTCTATCATAGACCAATATCCATATTTGCTCAGCTGATGACTTGTTTGAAAATGGTCAATTTCCTTGCTACATGGAGCTGTGATGATTTCTTCCTATTCCACCTATGATGCTGCTGCAGTCCAGCCTACCTTGAGGGACTCATTGGCTACTGGAATTCGCTGTTTTCTCCAATGGAAGACCAGATATGAGTTTCTTTTTATGAGCTGTTTTGTTACATTTCCCTTGCAAATTTGAGGGAAAATTTTCTTTAGGGCAGGGAGGAATTGTAACAAAGGTGACCCTTAGTTACTTTAGCCTAGTAGGTTCTTTTTAAAAGGGCTTGTAATTGAGTAGCATTTAAGTGGGGATAAAAATGTTGCCACGTGGCATCTTAGGGAGGCTGTCCCATAAGTCATGTTGCTATTGTTGCTACATCCAAACCTATAAATGGGGGGGAGGGGGGGGGGGGGGGGGGTCCTTGCTGTTGTACTCATTCATTCATGATTTGCAATAAAGTTCACCTTCTTTCCAGCTGAGCCTACATTGATCTTGGCTGTCTTGAACTAGGAATTGTATCCTAGCCTAAGAAGTTCCCTTCCTAGCCTGTTGCTAGTGCAACCCATCACTAGCTGTGGTTCTACATGTAATTCCAGGTACCAATATGAATTTGCACATGAATTTCATGCTGTCCTTTCCCTTTGTCACTATCTACTGTTATTCCTGCTGTTATTCCTGCTTACTTAGGCTATGAAACTAGAGTAAACTTTGGCTTTACGGGGGAGTTCCCATTAGGTATTTGCAGTGGGACCCTGGAGAGTGGGAGTGGATTGACGCACGGCATCGAGAGAAAAGCATCCCCTTCTTTCGTTACATGGTCAGTAATGCCAAGAGATTTCAGCTCAGTGGTAGAGGTTGGTGACCTTCCAGAGTTCCTCATTGGGAGACATTCAATGCTCCACTCTCGTATAACTACGCGGGAACCAGCTAACTCTACTTGTAAGCCCCCCATATAAGGAGAAGGCATTTAAGTAGCTCGGTTATCCAGTAGGTCCTGGTTTGGGCACCAGATGGGAGCCATGTGTGGCCTGATGGCTGAATGGCTTCAGATAGAGTTGGCACACTGCCAACTAGGCTACATGCAAGTGCGGGAAGACATCCCTTGACTGACCGCACTGAGGGTAGACGGAGCATTTCTCGGGGCAGCATGGGGCCCGTTTGAGCCTCAGATGATCCCGGATGGCTCTGGGCCGAACGGAGGCCGTAGGTTAGTTGCTCTGTTTTGTGCACAGGTTCTATCGTATGGTCGGTGGCCTATTCCAGTCGACTGTTTTGGGTGGACTGGGTCGGTCACGTAATTGAGCCTAACCGACTATGACTAGTGGATATATAAGAGCAAGCCCGTGAAGCCCATTTCATCACTAGCTACAGCAACCCTGATTCCTTAGCATCTAGCCTCCGTCTTCTACTGTTTCCAGCACGCCATCGAAGCTTCTTTCACAGGAGCGCACAGTTGGGAGGCAGTACCATCTATTGTATTAGTTCTACAGTAATCAAATTTTTTATTCTCCATACTATCTTGTTTTCTCTCTTGCGTACGAGATCCTGTTATCTGTTGAGCACAGACGTTGTATTATTTTCTTACACCCTCTTCCTTGATGCTTCCCAAGCCCTTATAGTCTTCTTTTCTAGGGAGCAAAAGGATGATATTGTCGTGGTAGATGTACCTCCTTGTCCTAGGCTCATAAGGTTTTGGCAAGACATTGTCTCTAACAAAATGTCCTCTGTCTGTACATGCAAAGGTCTGAAACAATCCACATCCAGAGATTGCATGGCATCTTCCATACCTCTGTGAAGAAGAATCTGTAGTGATTGAAGCAGCTTTGATATTCTCTATGATCATGACAGGCTATTCGTTTTCCTACGCCTTAAGGTTGGGCAATCACGAACCAGTGTGCTGGGGGCAAAATTCAGCTCCAACAAACATAAGATTTGCTGCAGTCTTGATCATAGTGGAATGTTGGGAAGCTCTATCAGCCACACAACCTGACCAAGACCCTCATCAACTGCTTCTAGCATCTCGAACACGTGCTCAATCATGGTTGATTTAACAGTGGAAGAGGAAAGCTTCGAGTAGTACCTTCTAAAGCTTTTAGTACCAGTTTGTAGGCGTGAAGTCTTGCAATAAGTCTTGCTCCTGGAGCTACTGAGACACCCACGATTGCGTAACTAGTTCTCGAGTTACAAACCATAGGTGCAGAGACCTCTTGGTGCAAAAATTCTGCTCATGCTTCATATTTTTGGACTTTGAGAAGCCTTCTCGCTCAAACTGCTTCGTTTTTGTTCCCAAGCCTTCTTCATAAACTTGTGGAAGAGACAAGTGATCATCTGATGCCTTTGGCTTTTTCCTGCTTCCACAAGCGACATACATGTAGCTCATGCAATCATGTAATCTCAAGAGAACAAACCGCTTTCCTGGAGTGTAGCTATAGGGACAGGTGTAGTAGCATCTTGGTCGAGCATACACATGAAAGATAGAGAGCATAGGAATCTTCAGGAACGCCGAGAGAAGCTAGGGAGGGATGGCAGAAAATGTAGATTACCCCTCCCACTACCCATGTCCCTCAACCGCGTAACGGCCTGGTAGAATCTTGCAACTGCCTTTCAAAATATTGTTATTACGTTAATATTTAAACAATATGTTTTCATTTGTTTTGTGTTGAGAATACATGTTGAAAGCACATTGTCCCAAACAGTGCTTTTTGTGTCACCTTTCCATGCTAAGACTTATCTACCTTGTCTAAACAATCCGGCTCAATTGAAAGGATGTCATTTCTCAAGTTTTTGAGAAAACCAAGCAAATCTCCATCAATAGTAGCAGTAACATTTGTATACATTCAATCATGTTACAAAAAAGAAGAAGGAATAATAAGTCATGTCTTATACCATTTTGAGGACCCTCATCAACAACAGCTGGTTTTGGCTCATAGCTTTCTTTTTTAGGTGTCTGCAGTTCTGCAATCATGAAGATAGTTGTGAGATATGGAATGGCAAAGTATCACACAAGGTACCAGTTAGACACAAATCTACATTCCAACCAAATCAAAAGTATGAATGTAACTAAACTCACCCTCTATATTATGGAATGTCAGAAGCAAGGATCGAATACATATTCCTAGTATTGAATTTTTAAATCTACTCTTATGGGTGCGAGGGAAATACACTTAATTTTTTCTAGTATGGTCACCCTCTCTTCTCCTGTGAAATTCAATGAAAAGAGTTTTGTTTTCCAAACATCCCCTAATTGTGGATTGAGACAGTTCTAGACCTACGCCAGATTAAGTTTACAATAAGAATGCTAACATACAAAGTATGAAATGTTGACATTTCCTAAAGAAATAGTTCAACCACTCTTCCCATGCGATTATAAATTTTTTGTTGAATCCCATCAATTTTCTTTTTTTTTGTAGTAGCCCTCTCCTCAATAGGAATTATACTTTTATTTATTTCAAGTGCTCTCTTCACATCCTCAACCTATATTTAATGGAAGAAAGAGAGATTGTCTAAGCTCATACAAAAAAAAAAAGTATAGTTCAAAGTTATTGTATTAATTGGTATGTATTCGCTGGAAAAGAAATCAAGACAATAGGCTAGAGGATAGGTATGGCGACGCTCGAGGGCCATAGAGGAATAGGGAACGTGAGGGGAGGAGCGTTAACATGGGTGGGGAAAAGGGAGGGAAAGAAGAGGGAGACTATGGCACAAGGGGAGAGGGAGAGGGGAAAGAGGAGTATGTACATGGGTGGAGGAGGAATGTAGAGATGGAGACATCAAGGGAAGAGAGTCATGCTTTATTTGAAAGGAAGGAAAGGGGAAAATCAAAGTACTAGCTAGGTGGCTTTACAAGAATGAGCGTGTCCCCTCAAGGAATAGCCCCCTCCTTTTATAGCCAAGAGGGGGGGTCTCTCCCAATAAATGCATCCTCCCACATGCATGGTGTGTGTGGAAAAGTCTTCCATGTGGGCTAGGCGGTTACGCACTCTCAATTGTGTGCGACAACCCTTTGTCTCATTTTTCCACATATATCAACTCCCATATCCCAAGTCTATGATACTCCCTTGGTCTCTTCCCAATTTTATCCCTTGGTCTCTTCCCAATTTTATAATACGTTTAAACATCTAGGAGGACAAGTGGAGGGTTGGCACAAGGAATCTTGCCACCTCATCCTACTTTCCCCATTATTTAACTTGCACTCTTGGACCTTCTATACCTCCCCCACATGGGCCTATACTATATGGAGGGAATAACCCAATATAATATCCATCTCCACCTATTTTATATTACCTCTCCCATGGACTTTGAGCCATATCTCACTAAATGCAGGCATGGGACCACCTAGGTGGAGGGGTGGCACATGGAGGAGCCATGCCACCTTAACATTTTATAATATTACTACCATGGATTATGTACAACACACCTTATGGGTCCTCTTACGTGGAAGGGTGGCACATGGTCATGCCCTGCCACCTCAACCCTGGGCCCTATGCACTCCATATTTTATTATACTATTGCCACTCATACAAGCACACACTCATATTTATGCCTTTTTACTTTGGTCAAATTTATCCATAACAGTTTCCCCCCCCCCCAGGCATGGAATGCTTGGGTTCATCATGCATAAAGAAGGGCTTGAGGTAACGCTTGTTGATCACCTTCTTGCCATATGGCTCATGCAGCTCCTGAACTTGTACAGACCCATTGCTACGTTCCTTGATGACTTTGTATGGACCGGTCCACAATGGAAGGAACTTCTTATCCATTTGGTGGTCCAATCTATTATCAAAGTATAGCACAACATCCCCCTTAGCAAAGTGTCTTTCCCATCCCTTGCGAATCTTAGCATCCAAGCGGGCCTTTTGTCGATTCTTTTGAATCTCTGTTTGATGTAGGGCAAGGCATCGGGTTTCATCTAGCTTCTCAAGTTGCACCAACCGGGCCTCTACATGTTCATCTTCTGTCATCCTCTGTTCTTGTGCCAATTTCAAAGCCGGAATCTCTATCTCTAGTGGTAAAACGGCCTCAGTACCGTACACCAACTCAAAAGGAGTATGACCTGTAGACATTTTATGAGTGATGTTGTAAGCCCATACGGCTTCTGTGACCTTCTGATCCCATTGGCTCCTGTTTCCTATAGCCGTTTTTCCCATGGTTTTACAAAGGAGGCTGTTGGTCTGCTCCGTTTGTCCCATGGATGCTGGATGATAGATGCTAGAAGTGCGATGATCAATACCCATGCGATCCATGAGCAATTCCACTGCTTCATTTAAGAATGGACTCCCATGGTCAGATACTATTTCCATGGGTGTCCCAAACCTTGTGCAGATACGTTCAAATATGAAATTTGAAACTGCCTTACCATTTGCAGCGGGGAGGGCGATAGCTTCAGCCCACTTAGTGACATACTGAGTGGCTACCAAAAGATACTTCTTTTTGCGGGTAGTCATGGGCAAGGGCCCGACAAAATCTATCCCACTTCTGAAATGGATGGATGGACATCATTGGGTGATGTTGCCCAGGACGCAAATCCTTCCTACCAAAGAATTGGCATGGTTTACAGGTTTTGCAATGCAAAGTGACATCCTTAAACAAAGTCGGGCAATAGTATCTAGCATGTAAAATCTTCTTAGCTGTATAGTCACTGGCATATTGGCCTTCACAAAATCCATCATGATAATGCTTCAATACCTTAGGCACTGCATTTGCATCAATGGCCCGTCTTAGTACCCCATCCATGCCTTGACGGTACAAGACTCCATCAAAGAGAGTGTAGCGCCTACTATCTCTTCGGATCTTCTTTCTCTCATAGCTAGTACTTTTTGGAGGAAAGGAGAAAGTAGTCAGAAACCTGTAGATACCACCATACCATGGATCCCCAACTTTTATGGCTGCTACAAGGGTTACATCGAGGCACTCCTCTAAATCAATCAAAGCATTCTTCAAGTTGGAACAACCCTCTTTTACAATTTTGAAAGAAAAATCATATTCTTGTAGAACTGCCAACCATTTGGCCAATCGGCCCATGGGATTTGGTGATTGAAGAACCTGCTTTGGAAGACCATTGCTAGAGATTATAATGGACTTTCCAGCCACATAATGCTTAAATTTCTCAATGCAGAACACCAAAGACAAGGCATCCTTGTTAGCCTCAGAGTAGCATCGTTCAGTTTCGAGCAATTGTCAAGAAGCAAATCGAATAGGATACATGAACCGATCCTCCCCTTGTTGGAGAAGAATACTCGCCAAAATGTGCTCACCAAACCCAAGATTGATATAGAAAGTCTTTGACCAATCAAGATTGTGTAGAATGGGTTTTGAAGCTAGAGCATTCTTGATTTGTGCAAACCCATGATCACAATCCTTATCCCAAGAGAAATCAACCCCATCTTTCAATAGCATAGTCATGGGTCGTGTCACAGTAGCAAATTGATCAATGAAGCGGTGATAGTATCTTGCTAGATTGACAAATGAGTGTACCTGACATTTGGTTGTTGGTGTGGAGAGCTTGAGGATGGCTTCTACCTTCTCGGGGTCAGGCTTGATACCCTCGGATGAGACAATATGTCCCAGTAACCTCCCTTGAGTGGCTCCAATGATGCGTTTCTTAGGGTTGAGACTGGCATTCGCATCATTGACCCTTTGGAAGGCCAACCTAACCTTCATGACGTGCTCCTTGCATGCCGAGAATATACAAAAATCATCTAAAAACACCTCCAAGAAAACCCCCAAATAAGGAGCAAACACCATCTGCATAAATCTTTGAAAGGTAGCAGGAGCATTGGTGAGGCCAAATGGCATTACTTTGAATGCAAATGTCCCGCAGGGTGTGGCAAATGTGGTTTTAAGCACATCTTCTTTGGCAATTATGATTTGATAAAACCCGGAGTAACCATCACAGAAAGTATACATCTCACGACCACTTACCTTCTCAAGAACGAGGTCTTGAAAAGGAAGAGGATGATGGTCCCTCTTGGTGGCTGCATTGAGTTTCTTATAGTCGATGCAGACCCGCCACTTGTTGTTTTTCTTTGGGGTGACTACCACTAGTGAAACCCATTTAGTATTGTGAACCGGAACAATAAACCCAACTTCTACAAGTTTCTGCAACTCTGAGCGCAAAGTATCGGTCTGTAGGGGTCCTAATCTTTGATACTTCTGAGCCACAGGCTTTGCATCAGGCTTCAGATGTATCTTGTGCTCTATAGCAGTCACATGGCGAAGTGGCGGTAGCTAGTTGCGAAGAGGTCAAGGAAATCTTTGAACATTTCTAGGAACTCGTCTTTCTCACTTGGAGTGAGGTCTGGGGAAAGCATAGATTCAAGCTGTTGAGGACTAGCTGTTACCTTTTCTGCAGTTGCCGGGGTCGGAGACACCCCCATCGTGTAAACTTCCTCCTCTGAGAACTCTTCCCTCCCGTCTGATTCTTCCATTGATTCAGACACCGAGGACGAGAGAGTATTACTATCTTGCTCCTCTTCTTCTTCTGGTGAACTGTGGCACCTGGTTGCACCGGGATCTTCTCCTTAGAAGCAACAAAAGACATGTGTCCTGTCTTCCAATAGCTGACTGCATCACTCTTTCTCAACCATGGTCTCCCGAGTATGGTTGGGTAACTCTTGCCTGTATCTTTGATGTCCACTATATAGAAATTGACGGTGGTGGTCAACCCATTGACAGTGATGGGCAAATCCTCAATGACTCCCAGGGTGGCGAGTCGTCGACCATCTACTACCTTGATTCGAGTGGAGGAATGCCTTGTGCATTTCAAATTCAATTTCTTCATGATTCGGGGCACCATGATATTACATGCAGCTCCCCCATCAACAGGCACACTTTTGACACGACAATTATCTATGATGACATCTACTGTATGTGGGTGCCGATCAATTTCTTCAGAGATAGAAGAGACCTCTCGTACCTTTCCCTTTTTCTTGCTCCTCTTTGTTGAGAGCCCTTGCTGCAGCTCACATCTCACCTTAGGGCTTAATGCTATTAGTTGAGGGAGCGTAAATAGAAAAGGCAAGTGGGTCTCCAAGGAGGCCGCAATATTGCAGTCTCCTTGGAGACCCATTTGCCCATTTTTTTTGGTTTTCCTAAACTTTGTTTTCCTAGCGTTGGCTCTCCCTATCCACCTCATGTGCCTACACAATAGAAAAAATTTTCATCGGAGTGTCCTGGCTGACAAGCTTGCTACATGCTAGAAAATTAAGCAAATAGGCCTACCAAAAGACCATGACATTGCATCTTCTTAGGGAGGTATTTGCTGAGTTTTTGAGGTCGTTTTTATTTCTTGGATTGATGAAAAATAACAAGAAGAAGTGTAGACATCCGTGAGAGACTCATCTGGCTTGCAAAAACTCACTTGGCTTGCGAAAATGGAGAAGCCGCAATGAACAAGCCTAGCAAGTAGAGGGAGGGCTTGCCAGTCTAATGATGTGAGGAAGGCACACGAAGTGAGCTGAGCTATTGGAGGAAGATTGCACCAAGGAAATGGTCAAAATAATGGCTTGGAGGGCACATCATCGAGTTCGAGTGGATGGAGTCTAGATTGTAGGAGAATGGGGATCAAGGTCAATGAGAGGGAGAAAAGAAGAGTGAGTTAAGATGAGAGGGTGGGGAATACCTGAGCAAGGCGATGAGTATGATTAAGTTAGTGGGGAAAGAGGGAGTGTGACAGGATGCATGGAGTGCAAGAAGAGCGAGGGAGTGCAGAGAGCAAGGAGAGGAAGAGGGAGTGTGAGTGTGGTGAGGGATTAATAGGAAGAGTGGGTTGTTGAGATATGGTGCCATGAGCACATAGATTAAAGGCTAAGGTATGGTATAGGAAAGTATTAAAGTAGCCACCCTAGAATGTGGACTACATGATGTGGAGATGTGGATTGAGGATATCCACAAGGAGAGATGTGGATCAGAGGATCCCACAGATGTTGACTCTTCAAAGGGCACTCTCTATATAAGAGGCCTATCATGTATTGTTGATATAGCACATTGGAATAGATTGAGTGTCTCATACTTCCTGTCCCTCTCCCCATGCATTTCCATATTTGGTTTGATCCTCCATGATCTTTACACTCGTTAAGTGATAGATTAGGCTAGTACGATCCACACTTTGACATGGTATCAGAGCTTAGGTTTAGCTAAGCCTAGATTGAGATTGAGAGAGACAAATCTTCATCCATCCTTGTGAGAAGAAATTTCCATTCATTAGGGATATTTCTGTCCATTTCTTAGAGAAGACTTCCATCCATATCTTCTTTCCTTTGTAAGAGAGTTTTCAGTTATTTTGAGATTTATGAATCTTAGGGAAAGATATCTCTTGTGAGAGGTCAGAGAGAGAGAGAGAGCTTTCTCCATTGAGAAGGAGACATGAGTCGAGCTTTGTTGAGAAGGAGACATGAGTCAAGCTTTGCTGGTGCTAGTCACCCTAGTTCCTCAAAGGCAAGGCTTCATCAAAGGCCTCTAGCACACACAAAGCCCACATGTGATCCTGCAGCTTCACCTGCCTTAGCACGTAATGAGCAACCTCTGGTCTCTAGGGCCTCCTACACCCCTCCATAGATCTACCGCTTCAAGCGGCTCTTTTCATTGACTACTTTCAACAGCACGGGTAAGGCGTCTCTAAGCTCACGAGCTCCAACTACTCAAAAAGCTCTCTTAGCTCTTGCCTCCATAGGCAATACAAGGCCAACCACACCAACGACCGATTGCTATTGCATCAATCTTCTCCAATGCACGCTCTCCTGCAACAAAGCTCACATCGCCCACTATGACTCTCTTCTACAAAGTAGACTATTCACACATGGAGTCAACTGTGCCACCAACGCCTCCATTGCAAGTGACTTCATGGGCCTTAGCACCTCCAAAGATCCTCTCTACAATACCTTCTGCTCGCTACAACACAAAGGCAAGATGTAAGCAAGGCTTGCATGGGTAGAGACTTGCACGTTATAGATGATAATATTATCGCCAGGCCTCTAACTGGGATAATCTAGCCTTGAGCGGGATCCTCCACCATGAATTGGAAGCTAAACACTCCCAACACTACTCCCAGCTCTCCCACTGCTGCTGACATCCCATGGCATGTAGTGCGGAACCTAGCTAGAAAGATCTCTGCCAGCATGAGGTGAGCAAACAATTGGCCAAATTTAACCACGGCTATGGCGAAAATAGAGATCCTTCTTGATGACGGCTGCTCACAGTTTCAATGACCATCTACAACTCTACGCTCCATAGACCAACTAGCTATGGCCCATGCAAGCCACCTCTCTAATGGCGAAGCATCCTTGAAGGCAACAAAGCTCACCAGCGTCCCCTCCATGCAATGGGATCTCCCACCTCCATTCACCTTGATCTCTATTTTCTTCTCTGTTGGTCTAGGACATGTGGCAATCTTCTCACCCCATCACACTTTAGTCACAACAACCCTTGGTCAAGGTTGTGACATGTGTCCTCCGAGATAAGGTCGGGAAACTATGGTTAGATTAAAAAGTATCATGGTTAAGTTAGTTTCCTTACATTAACTCAACTGGGATATAGGTCTACCACATGGCATAGGGCCCCTTGCCAAGCACAGTCCTATAAGCTGCATATGAACAGCCTCTGCCACATCCCATTTCTTGATCCAAACTTTGACAAGCCGTAACTTCCAATCTAGGGAGAATTTGCACACGCTCCAAAAAGGAAAAGTCATCATCTTTTCAAGCTCACATCTGACCACCTTGCAGTAGCCAATGGATCATGGCACCAAGGGGAATGTAAACTCACATCTGACCACCTTGAAGCAGCCAATGGATCATCGTCCCAAAAGGAATGTAAACTCAGAGTCGACCACATTGTAGAAGCCAATGGATCATGGCACCAAGGGGAGGTGTTGAGATATGGTGCCATGAGAACATAGATTAAAGGCTAAGGTATGGTATAGGAAAGAATTAAAGTAGCCACCCTAGGATGGGGACTACATGATGTGGAGATGTGGATTGAGGATATCCACAAGGAGAGATGTGGATCAGAGGATCCCATAGATGTTGACATGGAACTCTCTATATAAGAGGCCTATCATGTATTGTTGATATAGCACATTGGAATAGATTGAGTGTTTCATACTTCCTCTGTCCCTCTCCCCATGGCTTTTCGTATTTGGTTTGATCCTCCGTGATCTTTAAGCTCATTAAATGATAGATTAGGTACAATCTGCACTTTGATATGGGTGATGCAGAGGAAGAGAGAATGCATGAGCTATGGAGAGGAATCATCATCCTTGCAGAGGAAGAGTGAGCTTTGGGGAGGAAGAAGAAGCACGAGAAGATTTGTGGGAGGAAGAGGGAGTGTGAGAGGAAGTGTACATGAGAAGAGTGGCAAATGCAAAGTAATGAGAGAGAGTTAGAGAAATGCTGAGTTTATAGAGTTTGGAGTGAGGGTTATAGTGAGGGAGTGAAACTTAGTGCCTTCGTACTCAGAGAAGCTTAGTGAGTGAGACTTTACTAAGAGTTAGTAAGTGACTATGAGTTTTGGAGTATCCTGTGTGGGAGTGGGAGTGAACAAAAGAGTTAGAGACAAATTGAGACTTAGTGTAAGAGTGGGAGTGAAAAAAAGATTTGGAGACTCAGCGAATCTTAGATAGCAAAGAGGTACAAGGAGATCTAGAGAGATACTCTATTGAGAGAGATGGTGAGTGCTTTATCATAAGGGCAAGGAGATAGCGAGTGGGGGAATGAGGGTGGCTAGTTGCTAGGATGGTGCCTAGTATATGTAATTAACTCTATTCAGAAATGGATCTCGTGCTAAAATTCTTTGCAATAAAATTTTCTTTGGTTGGAACTTCTCTACTATGCCTTTATTTTCCGCATTGCTTAAGGTGGAATAAATTTGCAAATGCTTGAAAACTTAAATGTGCTCTTACTACATTCGTCTTGATGATAGATAAAACCAAGCAGGAATTTGCCATTGCCTGCCCTAGCATGCTATTGTACAAAGCTTTGGTAAGCAGAATTCCCCTGTATTCTTTGGACTCCTTGTCTCCTTGTACAAAGATATGTTGTCCTCACAATTTCTGTAGAAACACGTGGGATAGAATAGATGGATCTTGGAAGAGGAGTGAGAGCACAAGATGTAACCAAAAATGTTGTTCACATAGGATTGTGAGAGAGGTGACTCTCTCTTATAGAAATGGGACTCCCCTAGATGCACACATGCACTATAGAGCAAGCCCTTAATCATGCTTATCCCAACATACCCCCCCCTCAAGGGTTTGCCTGTTGCAATGTCAAGGATACATCTAGTCTCATAGTTTCTCATGCCATCTCATGGTGGTCACACATGGCCATCTCATGGTGGTCAAGGATAAATCTATCTCTAGGATCTCATGCTTGCAAAGGTGCCCAAGGGTCAAGGTTTACAAAAATGGGATAGACCAAACACATATCACATGGCCTACATCATATGGTGACCAGAGGTGATTTACAAAAGACAAAACATATGACATTCTTTTTGGAGTACAACTCTAGGCAGAGAACCTCAAAATTTGACCAAGTGATGATAAACAAAAATTCAAAGACAAGTTGCTCAAAAGGCAAAGTCCTTGTCTTCTAATACAAAGTTGGATGCTTCTTTTGTTGATGGAGTTCTTTCTTTAGCCAGATTTGCTTTGTTATCGATGTAGCCCTTCTTCACAAGAAATGCTTCATTCTCTTTGGAGCTATTGTTCTTCATGGAATAACACACTCCTGTTTCCAATTGTAGCCAAAGGAACTTAAATATATTTGAAGCATTTCCCATGTGCACCAAATACTATGTGAAGATGATCCCAAGCTTCATGTGAAGTTTCAAAGCCATCAATGTGGTGAATGTATGAGTCACTTAATCCCAAAGCAATGATAGCAAGATCCTTCTTATCTTTGATCAACCAATCAGCTTCCTCTTTTGTAGGCTTCTTTTCCTTTCCATTCACAACATTCCATATCCCCTTTTTCATAAGCACAAACTTTGCTTTTGTTTCCCAAGTATGGAAACTAGTTCCATCAAACTTCTCTACTTGCTCGGGCTTAGTCATGTTTACAATTCAAGTACTCATAAATCATGGTCAAAGAGAATTACATAGTCATCATTCTAAATGCAAAGTATAAGGACACTCATGAGCTCCATGATTGAGTTCTACTCCTCAAGTACAATCAAAACAATGAAAGTTTGCAATAAATAATAGAAGCCCCAAACTTAAGGTGATTGCTCAACACCCTTTGACCAAAATATGAAGAATTCTGCCAGCAGAGACGAAGGTAGATTGGAGGGTGCAATTCAAACACATAAAATATGAGCTAAGGGGGCTTTTAAAGCAAAAATAACACTAGTATACCAGACCAGGGCTACCAGTAAGAAGAGGTGCAATGTTGTGCCAGGTTGCCATACAGAAGCTTAGCAAAATCGACTGGTTTTTTTGTCTGTTTCTCCTGAAATGCTTAACCAAATGAGCTCAAACTTCATCAGCAACGTGCTTGTAGTGTCACCCAACTTGTGCTTAGAGGAATTATCGAATAGTTGAGGCATTGGGAAGAATTGTGTGAAAGTTTGCCGAGCGAAAAAGCTATGAGCATGGGTGTATGCGGGAATATATTTCTAATTGCTTACTGCCAGGAGGTCACCCATATTCAAGGATGCTTGGTCTGAAAGGGCTTTGGGAATGGTTGCTTGTAGGTAGAGAACAAGCTCACACAAAATTTTGGAAGGAAAGAGGAAAATGGAGATGATGAGGAGTCTTTGAAAAAACTAGTAGTTCATGCTAGAGAGAGCATCTAATGCTAGGCTAGGCTAGATCTAGAACCTAAAGCTCTGATACCAAATGTAGAAACATGTGGGATAGAATAGATGCATCTTGGAAGAGGAGTGAGAGCACAAGATGTAACCAAAAATGTTGTTCACACAGGATTGTGAGAGAGGTGACTCTCTCTTATAAAAATGGGGAGAAGGTGGCCTAGATCAAAGGCACCTTCCCTACATCAGTGGCAATCAGCCCCTACATGAGTGGGACTGGCCTAAATCAAAGAAACCTCCCATGTGGGGGCCTTTGGCTTACATCATCACTTAGGTCACACACTAGACACATCATAGCACTAGATGTGCATCTACTCAAGGGCAAGGAGAGTATAATTTTTTTTTCAACTCTAGCCAAACATATCAACCCCAAGCATCAACCTTGGGTTACTACCTTGAGAAATTTTCTTTATTTATTAAAAAGAAGCCACTTGAAAAACAAATTAGGCTAGGTAATGGACACGAATGAGTAGAGCTTGCAATTTCGATCATTTCACCTTTTTACAAAAGAGCGATCTGAGCTAACCATGAAACATTTGGCCCAAGAAGAGTTTAGGGTTTGACCCTAACCCTACACCCATTCCTATAAAAACCCACTCCACCCCCTCATTCTTCTTATTTCACATCTAGCCTCCATCCTCCTCCCCATTTGGAGCCCTATGCAAGACACTCCTCCCTCTCCATTGACCACCACCCTACTCCCATCCACACATGGTGAGTTATTTTGAGCCCTTCTCGCAGCAATAACCTAGCCATCCACCCACCATCTATTCACCATCAACAATGCTTTTACATTGAGAAAGACTTGGGGAGCATTAAGGTTACCATCTCTTCCTCCCTTTGGCTTTCTGTCTATCAAGTTTCCTCCACCACCATCAACTCCACCCCCCCGCCCCCCCATCCCCTCCACCCCCCCCCCCCATGTTCCCCCCCCTCCCCCCCTTTTTCCTCCCCCACCCCTCTTCCTCCAACCCCTCCCCCTTCCCCCCCCCCCCCCCCCCCGCGATGCCCCCTCCATCTGCCCCCTATCTACTCTCCTATAACTAAGGGCATTAAGGCCTTGCTGCAGCCCACACATAGCACGGTGTGGCACCCACCCTGCCTTGCCTGCACCCGTCTAACTCCTACTCTTCTCTCCTCCCCTTACACCCCCTTTCACCTCCCATCCTCCCCATCTTGTCGACTCCCATCTCCCCTCCCCTTACAGCCCCCTCAAACCACCACCCCCTCCTGCTGCCCACCCCCCCCTTGGTTTTTTTGTGATTAAAAAAACCCTAAACCTAAACTAACCTATGAACTAACCTACATTAGGTTAGTTAGTTGGGTTAGGTTAGGTTAGTATAACTCTAAGTTAGTCTAGTTGTAGTTAGTTACATTGTGAACCCTAAAATTACATGTAGATTAGCACCTGTGCCATTCTCCTAGTGCCAATATGATCACTGGCATGCCACTACCCTATTGTCATGTGATCACTGCACATTGGTGCACTTGCACAAAATGTGAAATTTATCTTTAAAATTCCATTATCTCAGTTATTCCAAGCAATTGTCTCAAGTATCCATGCTTCCTTGCACTCCACGTCCAAAAGCATGTCCTAACCTTGCAACTCCTCCTCCCCTCTCCTCCAACCTTGCAACCCATCCTCTCCCTCTCCTCCTCCCTCTTCTCCTCCCTTCTCCTCCTCCCTCCTCCTCCTCCTCCTCCCTCCTCCTCCTCCTCCTCCACCTCCTCTCTTCTCCTCGTCCCCCTCCTCCTCCCTCTTCTCTCTTCTTTCCCCCATGCTCTTACACCTTCTTCCTCTCCCACTCCTATGCTCCCCCTAAACCCTTAATCTCCATGATCTACAAGGGAGACAAGTTCTCCACCATGTACTCTACTCTAAACCTTGGAGTCTCTTCTAAACTCTGGAACCTCTCTCTAAACCTTGGAACTCCTTCTAACCCTAGAACTCCTTCTAAACCTTGGAACTCCTTCTAAACCTTGGAACTCCTTCTAAACTCTGAAACCTCCTTCTAACCCTTAAACTCCTCCTAAACCTTGCAACCTCCAATGAAGATGAAAGTCTTCATTACCTCAACCATGATGACACACATTCCTTTTACACATGCATGCACTATGTTTGCTTACCACACTTAAGCCTACGTCTCTCAACGGAACATGACTCGAGGTCCTAAGCTACACGTATACTACAAAAGACAACCCCAATATATTTGTAGGTGACAAAAAGCCTTGGAACCTTGCATACTGAGAATACACTGCTCTTCCTATGAAAGCCGTAGGAAAGAGCCAACAATGTTGGTGGGTAATGAAGTGGTTGCAACATGTTCAGTTTGTATACTAATCAATGTAAATGGGTGATGTAGTGGTGTGAAGATTGAGGTAGGTAATGTACCAGCGATAATGGAGATGGGATATGCCATTCTCCATAGGAAAGCCGGATTCACATGGAGAATGGCACCAGTGCCATTCTCCACAATCCATAATGGAGAATGGCATTGGTTCCATTCTCCCCCACTACAAGGACATCTTTGTTGGTCTTATGAAATTCTTTGATTGTAGTTTGTTCATAATTAATTTCCTATAATTGTAATGAGAGGGGATGGCTATCAGATGAGGGAACAAGGTCATGATGATGGTGAAAATAACTCATGCTTTCGAAAAGTTAATTAGTACCCACATTCTTGAAGATATGCATGGGATCCAAGAGATGATTGATTTATAACTGACCCCAATAAGGAAGCTCATGAAAGATCAATAGCCTCTTCATACCACGAGGAGATTCCACTCCATTTGCCCTCCAAGCCTGAATCCAGTCACTTGCCTTCAAATATGGTGGTGATGGATCAAGCTGACCTCCACGTGCGAGATGGTCCAATGGAAGGTATCGAGCATGACCTTCATAAACATTTTTCCTCATATGTTTGGAGTATCATCCAAGTGATTTCAAATCCAGTCCAGAAAGAGGACAAGCATAGGTATAATGCAGCATACATCACTCCAACGACATCATCAAGCTATGGCCATCTGCAAACCATTGCACCACCACAACTTCAAGACATGGATTGCAGCAATGTGGACTCGAGGACATTGCAATCATACAAGGAAAAGATTGCAAAGGATGTGGGCATGGCCATGAAGTTTACATTTGGATCCAAATGGGCAAGGTTATCTTGGTTTATGCCTCTACACATTTTTGCTTCTTTATTTCATAATATACATATGCATAGAACAAAAACTATGTGGTCCTGCAAGCGTGTAGATGAAAATGTTCTTGAAGATTTACTTGGGATGAATTGGGAAACTAGGTCAGGTGACCAAAAGGGTGATGTGTTTCACTGGCACGCATGTAAAGACAATGTGGTTATTAGATACCATTTGTCATGCCAAATGTTATATTTAGCTTTTTAATACAGGTGCTGGAAGAAAACAAATGGCCAGTGGCTTCCCCTAGACTCTAATGATGAGGACAATATGGGGGTAAGTTTGTCTATTGATGTTGAAGAGGGAGATGTCAAGAATGTGAATGTCACATTGCAATGGACTCTAAGGGATGTGCGAGAACACCTATTGGTCATGGAGGACGGCATGTCAGAGTCCTTCTACTTTACCTTGAATGGTGCTAAGATCAGCTACCGTGTGGAGAAGTGCATGCATAGTGCCAATTTCATTCCTCTTACAACTTTGAAGATTGCTAACAATGTGTTTGACTAGTGCAGCATTTAATTTTTTCTCTATCAAATCCTAGTTATTGCTTCAAAAGATGATGGACAGTTGAATTAAAATGTTATTTCTTTTAATCTTTTCTCCTTTCAGTTCATAGTAAATGTTTTTCAAAAAATTTGGGGATTTTATGATTAATTTTAATTGTTAGGGTTTTGATATATATTAAGGGGTAAGAGCTCTTTAAACATCACATTCTCACTTTCACATTTAGAGAGCCATAGAAACTCCCATCCTCAGAAGTTACTCCCTCCATCAACGGCTATTTGCCATGGATTCAGCTAGAATTGCGTTCCATGACTTCATCTCACGAACTGCATTTGCAGATCGTGAGGAAGAGCTATTTTTAGTGTTTGATAGGACTTTAGATGTCCTAGGCACATATATAAGAGCCAAGGATGACTTCTCAGATCTCATCCTTTACATGCAAGATAATTTCTCAAATTTTGCTTATACACTTGACCACTCTTCAAAGAGATGGGTTCCCATAGATTACATAAAGTATATGTTCATAGAGGAACCCAAGTTTGTAAAGCACTTGGCCTGCCTTTGTGACAACCTTACAAACGAAGGGTTTAGGATAGTCGAAGTTCAAGACATCCTAGACGTGGGGATCATAGGAAATACAAGCACCAAATTCCTTTCATGGGAGATGACATTCATCTTCCTTCTCCAAGAAGGAAATCTAGAGACAGAAGCCTCATCATCTAGCACCCCCTCTAGTAGAACTGCTGATCTAGTCATCCCTAGACTAGACTCGGGCACGTACATGGAAGAGAGTCTTGATGATCCAATAGAAGAGATGGAAGCAGCTCAAGCATTGAGCCTACTTCAAGAGCCCCCAGTAGAGCAAGAATCTGCATCGAAGACCACTGACCCAGACTTAGAATTATGGTCCTTGTCCCCCCTCATCATCAATGGAGAAGAGTACGTATTCCTCCATGACATAGAGGTTCTTTCTGGGCTATGAGAGGATGAGGCACTTGGAGTCCTATCAGGGTTCGATGTTGACACAAGTGTCAAAGATCCCAGGGTTTTAGGTACCAAAGACTAGACAATGGAAGACTTTCTCTTGACGATGCTGGTTTCAATGAGGGATGCAAACATGTCCGTATACAATGCACAATCCTCTCATGCAGAAGCTTCCACCTCCAACACAGGTCAAGAGAAAGTGTCCACCTCCCAAATGGAACATCATACAGCACGTGGTTCCATCAACATTGCAAATGAGGAAGGGATAGAAGCCGATGATGCTGTAGTGGTAAGTTAAACAGTATTTTTTATTTTGATGTTTTTTCAGTATAATTTGTTTTGTCGGTCTTCTAATGTTTGTTGAATTGTTGGAGGATGCATTTGAGCTTGATGAATTCTCATCTTGATGGGGTAATGTTTGCAGCACATTTGGGTGAGATCATGCTTTGGCCCATTACCTTGGCAAAGTCATAGAGCATATCATGGTCTTTCATGGGAAATTTTCTCCTCGAGGTCCTTTGGAGCGCTGAAGTGCAAGGCATTGTCGCACGCTATCGAATACTCCAGCATAATTACTCAAAATGATGACAAAGTCATTTTGGTACACCGCTTGGCTACTATCAATGCCTTTGGATTGAACATTCATGGTAGGGCATTGATGGCAATGGCTATGTCTTTGGCAGCAAGAGAGGAGGATGTTAGTGCTGTTGCGGCTAGATTTATATCTAGGAATCCACTAGGGGGTTCAAAGACCGTATTCTCAATGTACTCAAACTAGTTAAGAAGAAAGATAGCCTGTGAGGCCTTTTGTATATATAAACATATATTTAAATGGATACATGACTACATGTCTTTATTATTTGTTTTAAGTTATCATTGCTCGTCATGAATTCCATTGTATTTTGTTTAAGTCGCTGATGATATATTTTCTCCATCATTCTCATTGTGTTAATTTAATACATTTCTAGCCAATTTAGTATCATATTCACCAATGCTGGGTATCGAAAGTCTATTTCCATCAAATCCTGAAGGAATTTTACCATCACGCAAAAGGGAAAAGTGTTTGGGATGTTGCTAGGACCTAGAAAGCCCAAAACCCACCACGGTGCAAATTTGGGCATTCTAGCAACCCAAATTCATGCCATGGTAGGTTTTGGGCTTTTTAGGGTCCTGGCGATGTCCCAGACACTTTTTCCTTTTGCACAGCGGTGAAATTCCTTCAGGATTTGATAGAATTCAAAACTTACATTAAAATGATCAGTTACTGCAGTAATTGAAATGGAGAATACATAACAATGCGATAGTGTAGAGAATGTTGATATATTTTATTAAAAAAGATTGGCTCTTGGGACTTAGATATAAGATAGTGCCTTGAAGGGCAGAGGGTGGTCTACGTCCTAAGAGTGGGCTACAAGAGAATCTAGGGCTTCAAATTTGGGTCACTCCATAGGTGCTTCATGTCCCTATCCATGACCGTGATGCACTTTGCATGGATAGCACACAAGTTGGCATCCTCGAGCAGAGCAGCGGTCACTTCTCTGCAGCTTCCTGAAGTGCCCCCATAGCTCCTATGCTGAATCACACGTCATCGTTGTATCCCTGTGCTATCTCCCATACCACACGTTGGAAGGGAGCACATAGGATCAGGTTGTCGGTGGTCTTCTTCATTTGCCTGATCTCCCTTAGGGCCTGTGCTCTTGGCTTTGCTCTTTACCTCTTCTTGACTCTTGGTGGAGGCTTGAGAGTACCCAAACACGATCCCACAACCTTTTGTCTACCTTGAATTTCTTCCATTGCTCTTGTTTGCGTTGATCCTCCTCCAAATCCTCCTCTCACGGATGTCTCGAGCTTTGTTCTTCTTTGGAATGGGGCTTCCTCGGCGTCTGCTTTACCCTCTTCATGGGCACAGGTATCATTTCTACAATGGGCTGTATCACCGAGAGAGGGAAGATTGTGCTCTTCCTAGCAGTCTGTTGGCCCTCAGGAAGCCTCTATATGTCTGGGAGGTTATCAAACACATTTTGTTTGATTGGGGGAGTGCTATCATGGGGAGGGGAAGGCTGAGGGGAAGGTTGAGGGTCAGGATGAGGCTGAGGCTAAGGGGAAGGCTGAGGCTAAGGCTAAGGGGAAGGCTGGGGGGAAGCTAAGGGGAAGGCTGAGGGGAAGGCTCATGCTCTTGGGGCTTGCCAGTGGGATCATGGGACTTGGGAGGAGGAGAAGGCTCACCAGATTGGGGAGTGGGCTCACGGGACTTGGGGGAGGGCTCACGAGAGTTGGGGGAGGGCTCATGAGAGTTGGGGGAGGGCTCACAAGAGTTGAGGGAGGGCTCACGAGAGTCAGGAGAGGCACCATCGGATTCAGATAGGTTTGTGTGCATAGATGCCATGGAGGTGGTGGAGTTAGAGGAGGAAGGGTGGAGGCGGCGTCCAGTGGGTCTAATAGTGTTCTTCACTCTTGCCATTGAGTAATGAGAGCTAGGGTTTTTTTTAACGTTCTATATAGGCCCATCATGTTTTGGCATCCCTTTTAATTATGTTTAGGGTTTCATCGTGCCCCCTTCCCTTGCCCTAACCCCTCCAACCCCCCCACCCTCATCGCCCTCCCCCCCGATTGCCCTCCCCCTACTTGCCCCGCCCACACCTGTTGCCCTCCCCCATACCCCCCATACCCCCCATCCCCCCTCCCCCCTTGCTACCACTCCACCCCTCCCCTTTCCCCTCCCCACGCCCCTCCCTTTTCTCCCCCCTCCTTCACCATGTCCCCACTTTCCCCAACGTTATGTGAGTACAAAAATTGTGGTCAAAATAAGCAATATATTAAAAAGTGAGTACACTAATTGTGGTCAAAATAAACAATATATTTATTTCATATTTGTATACAATTTTTGCAAAATAGTAGACTTGAGAATTTTGAAAACAGATGTGTAAGATTCACAACTTACACCGACAGTATCACAAGCTGCAAGCATCTCCTTGCATCTAGAATATCCTTGAAGTCCTTCATCACCTCTTTAGCAACTTGCACACGTAGGCGCTTGTGTCTTGGGTCCTTTAGTATCCCAATGACATTGCTTCACTTTAATAAACTAGCTAGAGCATATGAACAATCAATATCATCCCCATCCATTCTTCCCATCACATCTTGCCTCTTGCAACATCTAATGCTTGATACTCCACAAATGATAGTCGGCTCTGACTCGTGTATCGAACTCAAAACGAATCAACCTCTTAGCATCTGAGATGCACTGCTCCTACTCTAGTACCTCTGTACCACCTTCCTACAAAATCACCTCCTTGTGGCTCTATCTCAATACACGAGCCAACTCACTAATATCAAAGAACTAATGCATCCATGGAATAGGAGCTGGATCCTCAACACCCTTTGGAATGTCAAAATAGCCCTCCTCTCATGAAATCCTCTTAATGTCCTCCTGCATTGTGTGAGAAGTGGGCCTGCCAGTCACTAGGTCCATCTCAATATGCACACTAGGATACAACGAGTCCATACCCAAAGCCCGATATGTGACAACAGGGACATATGTTGTGCAACAAGGGCATCTAGACCTAATAGTCAATGATCGTATAATACAATCCAAATGGAATAGATGCCCACAACCAAGTCAGGGAGGGGGAGGAGGGACTAAGGAGGGGGAGGGGGAGGGGAGGAGAGGGGAGGGGGAGGAGGGAGGGAGGGAGGGGGAGGAGGAGGGAGGGGGAGGAGGGAGTGAGGAGGGGGAGTGAGGGAGGGGGAGGTAGGAGGGGGAGGGAGGGAGGGAGAAGAGAGGAGGGAGGGAATTCAAAATTTGAATTTTGGATTTTGAATTTTTTGGTTCCCATCTAGGAGTGAGTTGTGTAAGAGGTGGGGTCACTTTTGGGCTTAACCCACCTAGGTGAGGGGGGGTTACGACTTTTTGGGACCTACCTTGGCCCTTTCATTAGGACTAATCCATTCCTCATGAGGCCCTTTTGAGACCCCAATTCTCCCCTAATGGATCATAGTCTTTCTTGTGTAGTGATCATATTGGTTTGTGACAATCTCCATGTGACTGTGGAGAATTCCACCAGTGGTGGAGAATGGCAGTGGTGCCAATATCATACTAAGAGCTACAAAATGGCACTAGGAATCCTAAACTCACATGTGCATTGGCACTTGTGCCATTATCCCACTACCAATAAAATGAGTGGAATGCCAATCTAGATGTGAGTTTTTGTAGACACCCACCAGTGGTGGAGAATGGCAATGATGCCAATCTCATGCAGGGACCTAGAAAATGACACTTAGAACCCTAAATTCACATGTAGATTGGAACCTAGTGCCATTCTCTTATGATCATGGGAATAATCCTCCTAGAATATTAGGGTAAACATTTCTACTAGTGGAGAATGGAATTGGTGCCAATCTCTTATTGGGCCCTAGAAAATGGCACTGAGAACCCTAAACTCACATGTGCATTCTTCTATTTTCCACTAGTGGAGAATGGCAGTGGTGGAGATTACTATATAGGGTAGATTATGGAAGAAATTCAACTTTGAGTATGCCATTCTCCAACCTTGCATCAATCTCCATGTGACTTTATGGAGACTGTGCTCTTGAATTTCTTCTTAGACTCTCCTATGTAGTGGTCATCTGGCACAAGTTCCAATATACATGTGAGTTTGTGGAGATTCCCACCACTGGGAGAATGAAAGTGGTGCCAATCTCATGCTGGAACCTAGCAAATAGCATTGTAAACCCTAAAATTACATGTAGATTGGCACCTGTGCTATTCTCTTAGTGCCAAGATGATCACTGGAATGCAACTACTCTATTGTCATGTGATCACTACACATCAGTGGACTTGCAAGAAATGTGAAATTTGTCTTTGAAACTCCATTCTCTTAGTGATATCTGATTAATACATAGGGCATAATATAGCCAAAAATGTGAAATTCAGCTTTTAAATGCCATTCTCCCACTGCTATAGTGGCACAAAATGTATAGGTTAGATTATGGTAAGATACTCATCTTTTAGATGCCAGTCTCCAAGTATAGAGTACACACAGGCCCTATTTCGATGCTTAAGCACCGACGTTTAGTGTGTGCAGGGTGCTAATCGTCGGTATGCAAAGAGGGTTTAGTCAAGTGTGGCTATATAGCGACTCTAGGCAAGTGTCGCTATATAGTGACATTTATCCAGAGTCGCTATATAGCGACACTTACTAGACTTGTAGACTGTCGTTATATAGCGACATTGAGATAGTTTCCTATAATGATGTTTTAAAAAGAGTGTTTTTTCCCATACCATCCTTTAAAGATAGCTTTTCCCAATGACAATTGTTTTTTCCTTTTCATACATGTTTGATCCTTTGAAAGAATAAATGTACAAGAGCATGTACATCAAGTTTGAAGCTCATATATTCATGTCCAAGTTTGAGATTAAAAAAATCAATTAAGAGCATTTACATCAATGGATTCCATCCTGAGCCAAGTCTAGTGCACCAAACAAGTATATCTCTAACTCTATACCGAGTTGATCTCCTATATCATCATTGGACTTTGGCATCGTATGTTCACCTAAGACTTGATCATCTTCTTCATCAACAAAGTGTGGTGATTCTTGATGATCCTCATCTTCTTCCTCAATATCGTGATCTCCATCTTCCTCCCATATGATGTCATTATGCGCATCTTCCTCTCGGCTCATATTGTGATCTTCATCTTCTTCGCTAGATCCATTTGGATCAATTGGATCCGGCATTGGTAGTGGCATCTCCATATCCACATCTCTATCTTCAAAAATTTGCTTACTTCGTGGTGCAAGTTGGATCACGTACCACCATCACGATCTGGATGAAAAACCACCTATATTGAAGATGGGTGCCAAATGCCATCAATTATATATATGAAATTATGCTTAAGTACATGTATCAATGGATCTTTAAAAACAAAAGCTTCGATTAATTAAATCATCAGTATGCACCTGCTCATAATGCTCGGGAAGAGAAAAAGTATCACTTTCATCGATCCAAAATTTGGTGGAGTCTATTGCAAAGAAACCACTATTGTCTTTCCTCACTGTCACATGGGGACTGTTGTAAATAGTTCTAAACCATTTTACATCAAGAATGAAAATACTAAATTGTCTTAAATCAATTTCATAGATTTCGTGTATGGTTCCACAATAATACAAGTGCGAGGAGAGAAGATTGGTATCCGAAGCACTTGCTCGGCTATCTTGTGTGAAGTCAGCCATGACTGCACAATCATATGTGACTCTCTTTGAATCGATGCATTCCATGCAAAAATGTCGTCCATATGACAATAATGCACTATACTTTTTGTACTACAAAAGAGCATCATTAAAACAATGAGGATGCATTTATTTTATAGCATATATTGCCACAAATAATTACTTAATTACGTCAAGAGGTAAGAAACTTACATCCAAATGCTAACCCTTGCTCACACTCATTTATTGTCTCTCCATCGTGTTTGGCTTTACGTAGAGCTAGTTATAGCCAATCAAGTGACATGTGAGTGGGGAGAAGGGCGAGATCCCATGGATATGGTTGTGATCGCCTGTACATTACTTTGAATCTCTTCCTTGCAACTATTCTTTCTACTTTGGCTGCTTCATATCTCTGAATCCACTTTTGCATCGCCTTGCTATTGAGGATACAAAACTTATCGAATTTCTCCATTTCTCTTCGCTCATCTTTCTTTCAATCCCTTTTCCTTGGGGAGCCTCTCCAATGATGCGATCATCATTCTTGTTATGCCAAGCTTGCGGCATATTGGGATCCCTGGATGCAAGAAAATACTTTATATATACTAATGATTCTTGCACAAGACATCCCTCTGCCATGCTTGCTTTTGGTATTGCTCTTTGCCTTACAAATCCCTTGAAAGTTTTCATAAACCGCTCCAGGAAAATCATCCACCGACTATGAACGGTACCTACAATGGCCACCTCATCAACTATGTGCACAAGCAAGTGCACTTGAGTTGTCATAATGCTCGAGGGAAAGTGCTTCTCAAGAAAGCATACGGCTTGGATGGAGTCCACCCTAGCCCTCTGGATGCTCGATACAGAGATCTCTTTTTGAGATATCCACCTATTTCACATGCCCATGTAAGATATATTCATAATTAGTCTACAGATTATTTAGCTTAAATTGAAGAAAATGCAATCAATGCGATTTGATAGTAAGTGTGGGGGTTAAAGGTCACTGTGCCTTAACCCCAGTTATGTACAATACTCAAACACATATATAAATGAATGAAAAAGAAGATTAGGGTGGTTCTGCACCCACCAAACCTGTGTGGCTCTCTGTCTCTCTCTCTCCTTCTTCCGTTCTTGCTTCCGTTGAGAACACTCTCAACTGGTATCAGAGCTCGGGTGATCTAGCTGAGCGTGCGTGAATGCTTGGAAGCTCAGCAGCTCTGTGGGAGGAAGGAGAAGCTCTGTGGGAAGCTTTGTGAGTGACTTTACTTGCATCCAAGTGTGCAGAGACCTTGGAGGAACCTTTGGAAAAGTCACTTTGGCTTTGCAAAGTGGTTTTGAGAGCCTGTTAAGAGCTTTCAAAGAAAAAGTCGTTTTTTGAGCTTTTCCCTGTTCCGTTCGATGACAGAGACTCCGTATTGACTTGTAGAGGCAACTATTGCTTGCTTTTGGTGTCCACATTACTTCAGGAGCCTGGAAACACCTTTATTCTTGAATCCGGGATCATTTCATTGGTTTTTCGACTCACTGTGTCAATTCCTGCGTTTTTTGCCCGGGTGTTGGAACTCAAGTTTGGAGCAACCATTTGCAAATCTGTCAGTTCCGGTGGACTCAGGAGGTCCTAAAACTTCTATGTTGTTCATCATTCGCACTCCGGTGGAGTTTACAGATAGCTCTGTTTCCAAAAACGTTTTTCAGTCCGTGTGTTGGACCCAGTGATTGAGACCACGGTTTCCAAAACCGTCTATCCCATTGCGTTCCGGACGCCCAAAAACCCCTACCTATCAGTTCTTGCGCGATTCGGTGGAGGATTTTCAGAGTTATAAATCTCTGTGTATTCGATTTCGTCTCTCTGTTATGCATTTTTCATTCTAAGGTTTTGAAACCTTAGATTTATGCCACATGGCAGTGGATAAGTGTTGACTCCCATTTCTCACTCATTCGGTTGGGATTTTGGAGTTTTGGCAGAAGAGAGATATTTGCAGATTTTCTTGCTGAGTCCAATTATGCGATGGCGCCCATGTTTTTGAAGCATCTCAGGTTCTATTTTCAGTAGCGCTCATTACCGTGGGACTATGATTTCTTGAGCATACCTTATGCAGATCACTCTGGTTGTAGTTTGAGCAGTGTGCGCTCATTCGTGGTATGCATTGGGTTGCAATGGATGATTTATAGGCCATTTGGATGCATTGCGGTCCTTGTTGGATGCGCTGATAGGCCCAAATTGCCTCGTGGGATGCTATTTTTTTATGGACGCTTTGCACATGGATGCTATTTTATGCTGAGGGACAGCTTTGACACATTGCAGGTGACGCACTGATAGTGCTATGCTCTCTTGGATGAGATATTATTGATGCATATGCCAGTGGACAGTGTTTATGCTTGAGTCATTTGGCACTTATTGGCATTTTCTTTTGGGTCAGATTTGCTCATATGGATGCATAGTATATGCACATGAGTCAGTTGCTTTGAGTTTTGAGTTTTGGTGATATTTCACTCTATTGTGGCATACACATTTGGGTGCACCTGGTATTTGGTGTGATTCTCTCTTGCAGGCACTAGCATTTGGGATTTTGCTTTATTTGCATCATGGCATCCTCTTCCATGTTTGAAAAGGAGTTTTTCAGCATTAAAAAGTTTGATGGGACAAACTTTTCTTTGTGGAAAGAACAGATAAGGGATGTGCTTATTCAAAAGAAGCAGATTAAACCCTTGGCAGGGATTGAAGCTAAGCCTGCAAATATGTCTGAGGATGATTGGAATGAGTTGGATGCATTAGCAAAGTCTACTATTAGACTTCATCTTGCAGAGTCAGTTTATTTCACAGTAGTAAATGAGCAGACTACGGAAGATTTGTGGAAGAAACTGTGTGCCACTTATGAGAAGGAAACTGCCTCTAATAAAGTTTACCTCATGAAGAGGTTGTTTGAGCTGCAGATGAAGGAAGGGGTCTCCATTGCTTCTCATTTGAATGAATTCAATATTATTTTCAGCCAGCTTCAAGCTCAGAAAATGAATTTTGATGCGGAGACTAAGGCAATATTTCTCTTATGTTCATTGCCATCCTCATGGGATACCTTCCGTACAGCTGTCAGTAACTCTGCACCTGGTGGAGTACTGAAATTTGATGATGTTGTGGGTAGCTTGTTGGCCGAGGAGATTAGACGGAAGTCTATGGATGGCAACAAGCAGGATGCAGCCTTAAATGTGCAAAGGGGCAGATCACAGTTCAGGGGGAAGTCTCAAGAAAGAGGGAAGTCTCGTAGCAAATCCAGGGCACGGAACATTGAGTGTTACTATTGTGGCAAGAAGGGCCATATGAAAAAGGATTGCTACAAGCTGAAAAGAGAGCAAAAGGATAAGAAAAAGAATGCAAATTGGGGTGCAAATCAAAAGGAAGAGAGTCCAAGGGAGGACAAAGGAAAAGTGAAGATCGAGGAGATCAATGCAGTCACACATGATAGTGACAATGATGTTCTCTTCATGTCTAGTTTATCTGCAGAGTTGCTTACCACTTCAGATGATGCATATTCCCAGGATTGGATTTTGGATTCTGGTGCTTCATTCCATGTTACTCCCCATAGGGAATGGTTCTCCACTTATGACAGTGGAAAGACAGGTTGTGTGCATCTTGGAAATGACTATGCATGTGACATAGTGGGAGCAGGTGACATAAAGTTTTCTTTTGCAAATGGGTCTGCATTTGTTTTGAAACATGTGAGACATGTGCCTAAGCTGACCAAGAGTCTTATTTCAGTGGGTCAGCTAGATGATGCTGGTTTTCACACCACTTTTGGCTTTCAAAGTTGGAAAATTCAAAAGGGCTCTATGCTTTTGGCTAGGGGTGCCAAGTGTGGGACTTTGTATCCCTTACATGTATCAGGGGTATTTGATCATGTTGTTGCAATAACCGAGCAGCCAAGCACTTCTTTGTGGCATTGCAGGTTGGGGCACATGAGCCAGAATGGAATGAAACTCTTATGCCGTTTGGGTTATGTACCGCATTTGAGTTTCTCTGATTTTGAATTTTGTGAACACTGTCTCTATGGGAAGCAGACTAAATCAGCCCATAAAAGAAGGGGAAAGAAAGAGTTTGAAATGCTTGATTTGGTGCATTCAGACGTATGTGGTCCCATGCCTACACGGTCATTAGGCGGGGCTGAATACTATGTGACATTCATTGATGATGCAACTAGGAAAGTGTGGGCTTATGCTATAGCTCGGAAGAGTGATGTGTTCCAGGTATTTCAGAAATGGCTGGCCTTGGTTGAGAATCAGTCAGGTAGAACGCTTAAATGCCTACGGACTGACAATGGTGGAGAGTATCTCTCTCATGACTTTCAGCATTTCTGTGATACACATGGGATTAAGAGGGAGCTCACATCCCCTCGTACTCCAGAGCAAAATCCAGTTGCAGAAAAGATGAACCGTACCATTCAAGAAAGGTTGCAATGCATGCTTTCCAATGCAAGTCTTTCTGGTGGTTTTTGGGCTGAGGCAATGAAGACTGCAGTGCATGTGATCAATAGATCACCTAGTAAGAGTTTGGATGGTGGTATTCCTGAAGAGGCATGGAGTGGCAAGAAGCCCTCTTACTCTCATTTGCGTATATTTGGGTGTGAGGCATATGCACATGTGCCAAAAGAGCTTCGAAAGAAGCTAGATCCTAAGTCCAGGAAATGCATCTTTCTAGGTTATGGTGAAAGTGGAGAGATGGGCTATCGTCTCTGGGATCCAGAAGCAAAGAAGATCATACGCAGCCATGATGTGGTCTTCAATGAGAAGAGACCAAGATCTTTCATGTCGAATTCTGTAGATAAGTCTTGTTTTAGTTTTCTGATGAAGCTATCCTTGCTTCCTGTCACAATCAGATCATCTACGTACAAAAGTGCAATATTACTATCTTCCCCTTGAACTTTGTAGTAGAGAGTATGATCTTCATTGGACTTCATGTATCCCAGATCAGCAAAATACTTGTCAATTCTATTGTACCAACTTCTGGGTGCTTGCTTTAAGCCATAGAGACTTTTTTTGAGATGGCAAACCTTGTTCTCCTTTCTTGGTTGAACATAACCGGCTGGTTGTTGCATGTAGACTTCCTCGTCTGGATAACCATTGAGAAATGCATTCTTGACATCGAGCTGATACACATTCCATTTATTGAGTGTCGCTAGTAATATCAAGAACCATATGGAATCCATCTTTGCTACTGGAGCATAAGTCTCATCATAATCTTGGCCATATTGTTGTGCAAATCCTTTTGCAACTAATCTGGCTTTGTATCTCTGAATACTGCCATCTGGATTGTACTTCACTTTGTATACCCATTTGTTGGTTATGGCCTTCTTTCCTGGTGGAAGGTCGCATAATTCCCAAGTGTTATTTTTATACAAAGCATCCATTTCTTCATTCATAGCAGTTTGCCATTCTGGCTTATCTACTGCGTCTTCGAAGTACACTGGCTCTTCTGTAGCCATGATGGTAGTCATAAGAGCATAGTTGGTGGTTTCCACCTGAATTGCTTTGCCTTTCTGAGCATATGTCAATCTGGCTGGTGGTCTGCTTTCCCTAGTAGACCGTCTGAGCTGCTGTGGCACTGCTTGGGGTGTTGCTGGCAATTCTTGCTCTTCTTCATCAACCTGTTCTGTAGATGACTGTGAAGTCGATGCTTCTATCTCCTGTGTAGGTGAGGTTTTCCATTCTGATTCCTCATCAAAGATTACATCTCTGGAGATAATGACTTTGTGGTTGATGGGATCATACAATTTGTATGCTTTGCTTTCTTCACTGTAGCCAACCATGATGCATTTGCGTGACTTTGCATCCAATTTCCTGCGATGATCATCATGTATGTGGGCATATGCTATGCAACCAAATATGCGGAGATGCCCAATGCATGGCTTGTGTCCAGTGAATGCTTCATAAGGAGTCATACCTTGTATCGGTTCGGTAGGAAGCCGATTAAGCAAGTAGTTAGCTGTAGCTATTGCTTCTGCCCAATACTGATTCGGAAGATGCTTTTCACTAAGCATTGCTCTAGCACTGTCTGCTAAAGTCCCATTCTTCCTTTCAGCTCTTGCATTTTGCTGAGGAGTATCTGCACATGTGAATTGCCTTCGAATGCCGTGATTTTTGCAAAAGTTTATGAATGCTAAAGACATGTATTCACCTCCTCTGTCTGATCTCATGACCTTGATCTTTCTGCCTGTCTGGTTTTCTACCATGGCTTTGAATTCTTGAAATCTGGCAAACACTTCAGATTTCTCTTTCAGAAAGTAGACCCAATAATATCTACTGTAGTCGTCGATGAAGGTCAAGTAATAAAGTGAACCATTGATGCTGCGGGTTTGGGCATAACCCCATACATCTGTATGAATCAAATCAAGAATACCTCGTGCACGAGAGGTACTTCTGACAAAGTTGGTTCGCTTTTGTTTGCCGAAACAGCATGCTTCGCAAACTTTTCCAAGAAACTGTAGCTTCGGAATCCCAATTGCCATATTCTGATTCCTTAGATCTAACAAGTACTTGAAGTTGACATGACCATATCTCTTGTGCCATTTTGCAGATAGTGGCATCTGTTGCATTTGAGCTGACATGGCATGCTTATTTGGTACTGTAGCTAGCATCCTGTATAAGCGTCCTTCCTTGACACCTTTTGCTACTAGCTGACCTCTTTTGGATTTGTCTCTGATAGTGCATTCATCACCATCGAAGATGACTTTGTAGTTGTGTTCCGTCATTTGACCTACTGACAAAAGGTTCTTGCTGAGCTTCGGAACATAGAGTACATCTTTGACTAATCCTTTTGTACCAGTGAAATTGTTCATAGGGATAACACCTGTCCTTTGAACCGGATTCGGTGTATTGTCTGCTGTGTAGATGACATTCTTTTGACCTTCTAATGGCTTCATTTCTGTGAACCATTCCTGATGATTTGTCATATGAGATGATGCACCGCTGTCGATGTACCAAGGATCCTGTTCCACTTGGTCGACTTGATAGCTGAAATCCTCTTTGGGATTGAAATCAGTGTCTAGATGCATTGTATCAGTCTGATGCAATTCCTCACTTGCAAGAAACATATTTCCATGTTCATTTGCAAAATGACTTTGACTAGAATGTCCACCACGATGATTTCCTCTTCCTCGGGAATTCCCTCTCGATTACTACTGGATTGACCGCCTTGGTCGTACTGCTTCTTGCGGCATTGTCTTTCATAGTGTCCAAACTTGTCACAGTAGTTGCATTGAATGTTTGACACATTGGTGGATGCATTCCCTCGTCCTTGGAATCTTCCTCGGTTGGAATGATTTCCTCTTTGCTGATTCTGATGTTGCTGAGGATGATGTTGATGCTGATGCTGATTCTGACTTTGATTTTGTTGATGATGACCACTTTTCTGATATGATCTACGTCTGTTTCTGCCTTTGCCTCTGCTTCTGTCTGAAGCTGTGAATGCCTGATCATTAGAATGACCTTTAAGTGCTTGAATGGCCTGAGTCTTGAGTTCTTCACCAAGTAGAACTGACTGAAGTTCTTCCAGTGTTGGAATTTGCCGTTGGATGGCAATACTCTGGACTAGATTCTCATATCCTTCTCCTAGTCCATTCAGGATTACTTGAACCATTTCTGCGGGATTCATAGTCTCTCTTGCTACTGCAAGTTGATTGTTGTAGTCTTTGATGCGGAGTACATAAGCATGACCGGTTTCACTGCTGTTGCGGAAACTCTGGTTGATCTGGTTTCTTAGGGTGAGAATCCTGGATGTGTTCTTGGACTCGTAGAGAGCTGCGAACATATCCCATGCTTCTTTTGATGTCTTAACTGTGTTGAGTTGTCCTAGCATGACATCTTGCACGTTCTGCTTGATTAGGTGATAGGCATACTTGTCTTTCTTATCCCATTCTGCTTGAGCTCGGGCAATGGCAGGATCTGCTACTGGTGCGGAAACTGTTTGTGTAGATGTAGATCCTGATGTAGATCCCGTTGCTGGTACTGTGACAACAGATGGAGTAGAGCTACTGGTGGCTGGATCGGCCAATGGTCTAGGTATAGATCCATCGACATACTCCCATTTGTCCTGAAGCACAAGAATGGTCTCCATTCGGTATTTCCATGTACCGTAATTGGAGTTGTCTAACTTAGCAGATGCCTCCGGATTGAGGTTGCTAGTCGACATGGTGCAAACAATGTACTCAAAGGTGTCCTGAAAAACTCTGTATGAATCAACTGCAAATACACTGAAGATGCCAAGTGAAATCTTTGTACCGTCGGTGAAGATAGAACTGCAGTATATAAGATCTGATCTGTGTTACAAGGCTTGTGGCAATGATGCCGGGAATAGCCAAGAGGCTTTACAAGGCTGAAAAATGATGTGCACGATGCCGTGAGATAGCCAAATAGGCCTTACAATGGTGGCATGTGTGTGTGAAATCAAGTGCTATCTGCCCACTGAATCAATCTGCAATGCCTCTGAACTCTAAAGTCTGCTCCACTGAATTGATGAACGTAAGGTTTCAGGTAATGTAATGATGTGAAATAGGATGTGAGCGTAGACCTTTATTGATATCTGCTCACCCTACAAGTCATCTCTATATTGTTGTTCCCCACACTCCAGACAACTAGCCAAATCTCCATGCTCATAACAAAAGAGAATACAATCATTACAGCAAGCATGGATGGTATGATAATCCATACCCACCATTGTTAGCATCTTCTTTGCTTTATCTCTTGACGAGGGCATGCTATTTGGTGTAGGCAACATCTTCTAGAGCAACCTATCGCAATTTAAACATACATAGGCTTCGAATAATGATGATTCTCAAACATACATGATGATTCTAAAAACAAACAGTATCTAAATAATGAATCAAATAAATGCAGAAGCTAATTCATTGAGGTCGAGACACTTGTATTCGACCACCCATACTTTGCTTGCAGATTCAAGATTGAGAGACAAGGCCGTAGTTTATACATCCTAGCACCCTTGTAAAAATGTGTTGATTGCAACTCTCACATATTGACCTCAGACTCAGACATCACATGTACATGTGATGTAGTGCCCCTAAAAATAGAATCCATCATGTCTACCATACCCTCATCATCATCTTGGCACATGTGAGAGTCTATAGTCTTGCTCAAAGTGTGAAGGTATATGTGCACCCTCGCCTCCCTCCTCATTCTGTCTCAAGATTTTGTGTAAATATAAGATCTTCTCTCAAGGTTTGTTGTCGTGTATGTATGCAATATTAATCATCATAAACTCAAATAGCATGACTTACCGATGATCATCACCACGTGCAACATGAACGATGGGTACCGGTTTGGGCTCCTCTCGATACATCCACAAGTGCCACATGACAATATGGCGTTGATGTCATACTTCTCACTTGCAATGAGTGCAATGACAATACAACCTCTCCGTAATGGATTTTCATTGGAACATGTGCCGTATTTTTGCAATGATGGGAAAGTGTCTCAAGACCTTTACTGATATCTACTCACCCTACAAGTCATCTCTATATTGTTGTTCCCCACACTCCGGACAACTAGCCAAATCTCCATGCTCACAACGAAAGAGAATACAATCATTACAGCAAGCATGGATGGTATCATAATCCATACCCACCATTGTTAGCATCTTCTTTGCTTTATCTCTTGACGTAGGCATGCTATTTGGTGTAGGCAACATCTTCTAGAGCAACCTATTGCAATTCAAACATACATAGGCTTTGAATAATGATGATTCTCAAACATACGTGATGATTCTAAAAACAAACAATATCTAAATAATGAATCAAATTAATGCAGAAGCTAATTCATTCAGGCCGAGACACTTATATCCGACCACCCATACTTTGCTTGTAGATTCAAGATTGAGAGACAAGGCCATAGTTTAGACACCCTAGCACCCTTGTAAAGATGTGTTGATTGCAACTCTCACATATCGACCTCAGACTTAGACATCACGCGTACATGTGATGTAGTGCCCCTAAAAATAGAATCCATCATGTCCACCATACCCTCGTCATCATCTTGGCACATCTGGGAGACTATAGTCTTGCTCAAAGTGTGAAGGTATATGTGCACCCTCGCCACCCTCCTCATCCTGTCTCAAGATTTCGTGTAAATATAAGATCTTCTCTCAAGGTTTCTTATTGTGTACCTATGCTGTGTACCTATGCAATATTAATCATCACGAACTCAAATAGCATGACTTACCGATGATCCATCACCACGTGTAACACCAACGGTGGGTACTGGTTTGGGCTCCTCCCCATACATCTGCAAGTGGCATATGACAATATGGCATTGATGTTGTACTTCTCACTTGCAATGAGTGCAATGGTCACAATACAACCTCTCCATAAGCCACTCTATGCTCCTGAGCATTGGTGCATCATCTGATGAGCTTCCACTCGTCCCTTCCATCTGCACACCTCCAAAATCACATGAGTTGCAAGGAAATCCATTAAGATCCAAAAAATAGCCACCCATGAGCTCCTTTCCTCTCTTCTCACAATAAGTGCCCTATAATGGGAGAATGGCACCTAGGTCCATTCTCACATTGCATTGTTGTAAGTTAAAAGATTGGATCTCTCATTTTATGAAGCTAGAATTTGCAAACTTGAACATCATTAGACTAGGCTTGTGAATCCCTTTGGATGTATTCTGCTCACTTTCTTATTTTCCATAATTGAAATGACAGGGAATGGCTACTAAATGTGGGGATAAGGTTAAGATCTTGGTGGGTAATGAAGTGGTTGCAACAGGTTCAGTTTGTATACTAATAAATGCAAATGGGTGATGTAGTGTTGTGAAGATTGAGGTAGGTAATGTATTAGTGATAGTGGAGATGGGATATGCCATTCTCCATAGGAAAGCAGGATTCACATGGAGAATGGCACAAGTGCCATTCTCCACAATCCTACATGGAGAATGGCATTGGTTCCATTCTCCTCTGCTACAAGGACATCTTTGTTGGTCTTATGAAATTCTTTGGTTGTAGTTTGTTCATAATTAATTTCCTATAATCGTAATGAGAGGGGATGGCTATCAGATGCGGGAACAAGGTCATGATGATGGTGAAAATAACTCATGCTTTAGAAAAAGTTTTATCAAATCACAAAAATTTTTAGGAAAATAATTCATGCTTTCATTAAAATTTTGTATAGACTCATTCATGGATTCTAGAGATTAGCACCAGTGCCATTCTTCCCCACTACAAGGACATCTTTGTTGGTCTTATGAAATTATTTGGTTGTAGTTTGTTCATAATTAATTCTTCGTAATCGTCGTAATGATAGGGGATGGCTATTAGAAGCAAGGACAAGGTCATGATGATAGTGGGGAATGAAGTGGTTGGAATTGGTGCAGTGTGTGCAATAGATCCGAAGGCCTACTATAGTGGTGTGAAGATTGGGGCAAAAAATGTATCAGTGATAGTGGATAAGCCTATCAATAGTGGCATGCTCTTGCCATTTCCCACTATGGATGCAGTGCTTATTGGTGAGGCCCTTTGGAGCATTGTCAAGTGGCCTAAGGGCTCTCTAAAACATGTTGGTGATTCTTTAGATGATCCGGCAACTAAAGAAGATGCACCAAGTGAGCTTGAGCAACCTCATGCTGAGGCAATGCCAGTTTCTTCATTGGAAACTAACAATTCCATTCATGAATCTTGGAAAGAGAAAAAGGCTATCTTGTGGGATGAGAGCAAAACAAAGACCATGGGGGAAGGTGTGATCTTATATGTTTTCCCGAGTGACTCTATAAACTTTGACCTATTGGGTAACAATTGCATTGGTGTGGGTATTGAAAAGAAAGAACAAATTACAAGAAGTGACTTAGGGTCTTCTATGCAAGATGTTGGCTCTCTCATCCTAGTTAAGTGGGCCATCAAGCAGATTACCTTAGTTGAAGGAAGCCCATTGCAACAATATGTGCCCATGGACCACGCTGTTGGCATAGATGAGTTAGTCAATGATCAAATGTTGAAAAGGGATGATGCAACGTCAAAGAAAAGAAGGTACACTTTTATTAACAGGGTGCCTAAATAAAGAGAGCCTTCAACACCAATGTAGAAAATGTTAATAGATTCGATGCAGTAGGTTTCTTCCATTAATTGTTAGGGTTAGAGGATCTAACCCTTTCCTTTATAGCACTCTATAAGGTTAGTGCTATGCACATATGATCACGTGATGGTGCTATGCACACATGATCACATGATGTTGAGCATGAACTCTCAACACCTTCCCTCAAGATCAACATCATGAAGTAGGACTTCCCTCAAGATGATGATTTTGGGGAATCGAATAAGGAATGAACATTACATTCCATCACACCCCTTTGATGGGAATGTCCTTCCTCTGAGTCGATGTTTCTCGAATAGCTCTTTACCGAGTGGTTTGGTAAAGATGTCTACAACATTCTCTTTGCTATCACAATGCTGCAGTGTGATGTCACCAAGTAACACTCTTTCTTTGATGAAGTGCTCTCTGGCATCAATGTGCTTTGTGCTGGAGTGATATACTAGATCTTGGCCAATGCTTGAGCCGATTGATTATCACAGTATATTATTGTTGGCTTTGACTCATCAAAGTAATTTGTTTCTAACAATAGTCTTCTGAGCCATATAGCCTCACATGCACTTGTAGTGAGTGTCCTATATTTTGCTTTAGTGGAAGACAAAGAAACAGTTGGCTATTTGTTTGACAACCATGATATAGCACCTCAACCAAGGAAAAATGCATATCCCTATGTCGATCTCTTAGTCTCATGATCTCCGGCATAGTCACTGTCACAGTATCCATGCAACCGTGGATGAATTCCTCTATATTCTATCCCAAACTGTCTTGTACCTTTGATGTATCTCAAGACTCTTTTGGCTACATTCCAGTGAGACTATTTTGGATTTGCCATAAACTGTGCTAGTGAGCTTACTGCATAATAAATATATGGCCGTGTGATAGTCAGATATATAAGAGATCTAATGAGCTACCTGTAGTATCTATCATTAACTGTAGGCTTTTTTGAATCTTTAGTAAGTTTCAAACTCTGTTCCATGGGAGTGGCTGCAATCTTGCAATCTGCCACATGAAACTTTTTCAGGAGACTGTCAACATACTTGAGTTGACTCATGAATGTGCTATCTAAATCTCTCCAGAACTCAATTCCAAGACAATAGTGCATGTCCAAGATCTTTCATGTCAAACTCTGCAGATAAGTCTTGTTTCAATTTTCTGATGAAGCCATTCTTGCTTCCTGTCACAATCAGATCATCTACGTACAAAAGTGCAATAGTAATGTCTTCCCCTTGAACTTTGTAGTAGAGAGTATGATCTGCATTGGATTTCATGTATCCTAGATTAGCAAAATACTTGTCAATTCTACTGTACCAACTTCTAGGTGCTTACTTTAAGCCATAGAGACTTTTCTTGAGATAGCAAACCTAATTCTCCTTTCCTGGTTCAAGATAACCTGCCGGTTGTTGCATGTAGACTTCCTCATCTAGATAACCATTGAGAAATGCATTCTTGACATCGAGCCGATACACATTCCATTTGCTGAGTGTCGCTAGTGATATCAAGAACTGTATGGAACCCATCTTTGCTACTGGAGCATAAGTCTCATCATAGTCTTGACCATATTGCTGTGCAAATCCTTTTGCAACTAGTCTGGCTTTGTATCTCTGAATACTGCCATCTGGATTGTACTTCACTTGGTATACCCATTTGTTTGCTATGGCCTTCTTTTCTGGTGTAAGGTCGCATAATTCCCAAGTATTACTCTTATACATAGCATCCATTTCTTCATTCATAGCAGTTTGCCATTCTGGCTTGTCTACTGCGTCTTTGAAGTACACTGGCTCTTCTGTAGCCATGATGGTAGTCATAAGAGCATAGTTGGTGGTTTCCACCTGAATTGCTTTGCCTTTCTCAGCATATGTCAATCTGTTTGGAGGTCTGCTTTCCCTAGTAGACCTTCTGAGCTATTGTGGCTCTACTGGGGGTGTTGCTGGCAATTCTTGCTCTTCTTCATTAACTTGTTCTGTAGATGACTGTGAAGTCAATGCTTCTATCTCCTATGTAGGTGAGATTTTCCATTCTGATTCCTCATCAAAGATTACATCTTTGCAGATAATGACCTTGCGGTTGATGGGATAATACAATTTTTATGCTTTGCTTTCTTCACTGTAGCCAACCATGATGATTTGTGTGACTTCGCATCCAATTTCTTACAATGATCATCATGTATGTGGACATATGCTATGCAACAAATATGCGGAGATGACCAATGTGTGGCTTGTGTCCAGTGAATGCTTCATAAGGAGCCATACCTTGTATCGGTTCGGTCGGAAGCCGATTAAGCAAATAGTTTGTAGTGGGTATTGCTTCCTCCCAATACTGATTCGGAAGATGCTTTTCACTAAGCATTGCTCTAGCACTGTCTGCTAAAGTCCCATTCTTCCTTTCAGCTCTTGCATTCTACTGAGGAGTATATGCACATGTGAATTGTCTTCGTATGCCATGACTTCTGCAAAAGTTTATGGATGCCGAAGACATGTATTGACCTCCTTTGTCTGATCTCATGACCTTGACCTCTCTGCCTGTCTAGTTTTCTACCATGGCTTTGAATTCTTGAAATCTAGAAAACACTTCAGATTTCTCTTTCAGAAAATAGACCCAACAATATCTACTGTAGTCGTCGATGAAAGTCAAGTAATAAAGTGAACCATTAATGCTACGGGTCTGGGCATAACCCCATACATATGTATGTATCAAATCAAGAATACCTCGTGCACGAGAGGTACTTCCACTACAAGGCATAGGCCCTTTTTCAATGAAAATACTGACGCTTTTTTTTTCACGGGCACAAACGTCGTTATTAAAGTTGTTAAAAGCATCGAAAAAGAACTGTCGCTATATAGCGATGCTGTTAAACATCGCTATATAGCGACACTGATAATCATCACTATATAGTGACACTGGTAAACGTCGCTATATAGCGGCGATTAACGGAACTAAAAAAAAAGGATTAGTGGGGCTAAACAGGGCTTGCTATGGCCCTGTTTAGCCCCACTAATCCTTTTTTTTTTGTAATTATAAAAAAAAGTTTTTTATAACAAAATTTCCCTTGCAAAAAGGGTGATACAAAATCGCTCAAATGAAATGATTGAGCAACAAAAGCATATACATGTCAAACATATACAACAGTGTTTGTTACAAAATTGCCCTTTCGAAAGGGTGATACAAAATTGCTCAAACAAGCGGATATACAAAATGACATACATGGTAAAGAAAATGCAAATGCTACTACTACCACTACTACTACTACTCATCCAAATCGTCCTCGTCCTCATCTTGTTGGCTTGATCCTTGGTCCTCATGAGCTGCGCCTTCTTCCTGATCTTGGTCACGTGCGTTTGATCCCTGGCCCTAGTGATCGCTCGCCTCCGATGATGGGACGCTTGAGCTTTGACCCTAAGAGTGAACCATATAAATTGAAAATTAGATTGGAACTTAAGAATAAAACAATTTAAAAAGTGAGATTACAAGTAGGAGTAGACTTATACTATGCGAGCAGCCACCTCAACCCAATCAACCGTCGCTCCCATTGCCTCTTGCTCAATAAACCATGGCTTTGTTCCTATGCGAAATGCACGTCGCATCTCTGCATCTGTAGGAAGATGACCCATCGCAGCTTGCTGTGGATCCAATTTACGAGAGTTAGAGTTAGCTAAAGTGCATGTAATATGTAGTAAAACAAATAGAACAATACATTAAATGAGAAGAAGTAGACTTACCACGGTTGCCTCGAACGCCAACCGTCTGCCTGCACCAAAGTGCGAAGTACCTACGATGTCCAGCCATCTCTTCGCAGTCCTCCTATGACCCTCAAACATTTCGAGATTGTCCCTATTCTGCTTCTTGAAGAACTTCCAATCAGCTCTGTCTGCCCAGCTGGGTTTAGCCAACCCCTTTGCGATGGAAGTACGCAAGGATGATTTACAATGATTCAAGACCAAACCCATGTGCTCTCACATATAATTCTCATTAAACTCCCAATTTGGCGGGTTAGGGTATTTTTGTTTAATTCATTGATGACCACCTGCTTCTTTTGGTCATCTTGATACCGCCCATTAGTAGCAATGCCGCTCTTGAAGTGATGGCTCATCAACCGCCTCATGGTGGCCATCATTGCTTTGCCCTTTCTATCTTCTATTATCTCTCCAGTAGTCGTTATTTGATAGGAGAGATCCCCTGATGAGTAAGGAGGACTGATGGTAGCAGAGTCAGAAGGAGTGGAAGCTGTGCTTATGCTTATGCTTATGCTTATGCATGAGCATAAGAGAAGGGGGAAAGAGAGAAGAAGAGGGAAAGGAAAGAGGGAAAAAGAGGGGAAGAAAGAGAGAACAAGAGGGAAAGGAAAGAGGGAAAGAGAGAAGAAGAGGGAAAGAGAGAAGAAGAGGGAAAGGAAAGAGGGAAAAAGAGGAAAAGAGAGAAGAAGAGGGAAAGGAAAGAGGGAAAAAGATTGAAAGAAAGAGAGAAGAAGAGGGAAAGAGAGAAGGTAAAGAGGGAAAAAGAGACATATGCTCATGCTTATGCATGAGCATATGTCATGAGCATATGTCTACTTCTCTTATGCTCATGCATAAGCATAAGCATGAGCATATGCTCATGCTTATGCTTATGCATGAGCATAAGAGAAGGGGGAAAGAAAGAAGAAGAGGGAAAAAGAGGGAAAGAAAGAGAGAAGAAGAGGGAAAGGAAAGAGGGAGAAAGAGACATATGCTCATGCTTAAGCATGAGCATATGTCTACTTCTCTTATGCTCATGCATAAGCATAAGCATGCTCATGCTTATGCTTATGCATGAGCATAAGAGAAGGGAGAAAGAGAGAAGAAGAGGGAAAGGAAAGAGGGAAAGAAAGAGAGAAGAAGAGGGAAAGGAAAGAGGGAAAAAGAGACAAGAAGAGGGATTGAAAGAGAGAAGAAGAGGGATTGAAAGAGGGAAGAAGAAGGATTGAAGGAGGATAAAAGAGGGAAAGGAAAGAGAGATTGAAAATGAGAAAGAGAGAAAGAAAGAGAGAAGAAGCGGGAAAGGAAAGAGGGAAAAAAAGAGAAGAAGAGGGATTGAAAGAGAGAAGAAGAGGGATTGAAAGAGGGAAGAAGAAGGATTGAAAGAGGGAAAAAGAGGGAAAGAAAAGAGAGATTGAAAATGAGAAAGAGGGAAAGAAAGAGAGAAGAAGAGGGAAGGGAAAGAGGTAAAAAGAGACATATGCTCATGCTTATGCATGAGCATATGTCTACTTCTCTTATGCTCATGCATAAGCATAAGCATGAGCATCTGCTCATGCTTATGCTTATGCATGAGCATAAGAGAAGGGGGAAAGAGAGAAGAAGAGGGAAAGGAAAGAGGGAAAAAGAGGGAAAGAAAGAGAGAAGAAGAGGGAAAAAGAGACATATGCTCATGCTTAAGCATGAGCATATGTCTACTTCTCTTATGCTCATGCATAAGCGTAAGCATGAGCATATGCTCATGCTTATGCTTATGCATGAGCATAAGAGAAGGAAGAAAGAGAGAAGAAGAGGGAAAGGAAAGAGGGAAAAAGAGGGAAAGAAAGAGAGAAGAAGAGGGAAAGGAAAGAGGGAAAAGAGAGAAGAAGAGGGATTGAAAGAGAGAAGAAGAGGAATTGAAAAAGGGAAGAAGAAGGATTAAAAGAGGGAAAAAGAGGGAAAGAAAAGAGAGATTGAAAATGAGAAAGAGGGAAAGAAAGAGAGAAGAAGAGGGAAAGGAAAGAGGGAAAAAGAGAGAAGAAGAGGGATTGAAAGAGAGAAGAAGAGGGATTGAAAGAGGGAAGAAGAAGGATTGAAAGAGGGAAAAAGAGGGAAAGAAAAGAGAGATTGAAAATGAGAAAGAGGGAAAGAAAGAGAGAAGAAGAGGGAAAGGAAAGAGGGAAAAAGAGACATATGCTCATGCCTATGCATGAGCATATGTCTACTTCTCTTATGCTCATGCATAAGCATAAGCATGAGCATATGCTCATGCTTATGCTTATGCATGGCATAAGAGAAGGGAGAAAGAGAGAAGAAGAGGGAAAGGAAAGAGGGAAAAAGAGGGAAAGAAAGAGAGAAGAAGAGGGAAAGGAAAGAGGGAAAAAGAGACATATGCTCATGCATGAGAATATGTCTACTTCTCTTATGCTCATGCATAAGCATAAGCATGAGCATATGCTCATGCTTATGCTTATGCATGAGCATAAGAGAAGGGAGAAAGAGAGAAGAAGAGGGAAAGGAAAGAGGGAAAAAGAGGGAAAGAAAGAGAGAAGAAGGGGGAAAGGAAAGAGGAAAAGAGAGAAGAAGAGGGAAAGGAAAGAGGGAAAAAGAGGAAAAGAGAGAAGAAGAGGGAAAGAAAGAGAGAAGAAGAGGGAAAGGAAAGAGGGAAAAAGAGGAGGAAAGAGATTAAAAGATTGAAGGAGAGAGGGTTCCTACGCCCATCACTGCAGCTAGCGCTTAAGGCACTAGCTGCAGGCCAATGCAAATAACAAAAATAACAAATGGAAAAAAGAGGAAGCACTTTCCTAAAATAGTATGTCCCGCTCGGTGTTGTGGACTGGCCCTACAAAAGAGAGGAAACATACTATTTTTCAAATAAGATGTTAGAGGAAGGAGGAGATTACAAAACTAACTTCTTGAAAGGAGGAGATTGAGGAGACAAGGAGAAAGAGAAGGAAGAGAAATCCAAAAAAGGGAAAGAAGAGGTGAGTCTTTTTTCTTTCTTGAAATCTCGTTTTTTATTTCAATCCTTTGAAAACAAGCATGAAAACTAGTTTACAGGTTTAGCAATATAAGGAGAAGCACTCACAAAACTAAAGCTAACAAACAAATAACCTACATTGTTGAAACAAACTCACCTCTTGAAAGACTTCCTTTCAAGAAACTAAGGAGGGAGAAGGGTGGAGAGGGAGCACAAGAGCTAAGAGAAGGGTGAGGAGTGGAGAATAGAGTGGGAGGTTGTCAGAAATAGGTGCAGGTCGTCGAAAATAGGTGGGAGGAGAGATTGCCTTGCTTACTTGAAAGATTAGAGAGTGCTAAAGAAAGCGTCGCGTGTAGCATCGGGTTTCGATTTTAACCTACAACGTCGCTATATAGCGATGCTTTTCTATCGCTATATAGCGACGTTTTTAATTTAAAGCATCGCTATATAGCGATGGAATAGAGCAAAACGTCACTAGCAATGAGATGAAGCGAAAAAGATGCTAACAACGGTAGGTATGGATTATGATACCATCCATACTTGCCGTAATGATTGTATTCTCTTTCGTTGTAAGCATGGAGATTTGGCTAGTTGTCCAAAGTGTAGGAACAACGATATAGAGATGACTTGCAGGGTGAGCGGATACCGATAAAGGTCTTGAGACACTTTCCCATCATTGAAAGAATACAACACATGTTCCGATGCAAATCCATAGTAGAGTTGATGACATGGCATGCATCTCATCGGTCCACTGATGACACATTGAGGATTCCTGCAGATTGTGTAGCTTGGAAGCACATAGATAATCAGTGGCCGGACTTTGCGAGGGAGCCATGCAACTTACATCTTGCGGCTCGCCATGGATGGCATGAATCCTTTCTGGTGAATTACAATATCCCACCATGGCTAACAATAAAAAAGGGACACCTCATGCTTGCACTACTTGTGCTAGGAAAGTACAAGGCAAAAAATATGGACGTGTACATGGCACCTTTGATAGAGGAGTTACAGATATTATGGAGAGGAGTGCAAGTCTTTGATATTTCAAGAGCTCCTAGACATACCAATGATATTTTGGTCAGGGGTATCTTAATGTGGACCATGCATGACTACCCAGGATATGGAGAGTGCGCAAGTACGTGGTTGTGTCTCTACATGTATAATGAGGGATTATGCTTTAATGACTCTCTTTCGCACGCATGTCTTATACTAACACATTCATGCATGCGTGCAAGACTTGTTACAAGTGGGTACCATGCTTGTCCTGTTTGTGGACTGGGTTTGAAATCGCTTGCACGCTACTCCAAACATATGAGGAAAAATGTTTATGAAGGTCATGCTTGATACCTTTTGCTCGACCATCTCGCACGTGGAGGTCAGCTTGATCCACCACCATCATATTTGAAGGCAAGTGATTGGATTCAAGCTTGGAGGGCGAATGGAGAGGAGCCTCCTCCTAGTATGAAGAGGCTATCGATCTTTCACGAGCTTCCTTATTGGGGTCAGTTACAAATCAATCATCTCTTGGATCCCATGCATATCTTCAAGAATGTGGGGGCTACTATTTGGGCACACTTGGGTGGTTCCAAAGACTCGAGAGTAGTGCGAGAAGACTTGCGTGCTATGAATAGGATGTCTCATTTGTGGCCCCAAGTGCATGCTTCGGGAAAAGTTGTCCTCCCGAAAGCAACATGGATCCTCTCTATGAGGGAGGAGGCAGCGATCAAGGCAGACATACTCTTTTCAAACACTGACAGGGTACATGCATTTCTTGAAAGGAGCATTTTTAAAGGACAATAAGCTTAATGGGCTCAAGTCCCATGATTGGCACAAGGTCTTACAGGTATTCTAAGTAGAATTAGTGTACCAATAATCGTGATGCGTTAGCATAATTATGATTATGTTATAAAGTTGACATGACTTCTTTGTTGCTTTGATAGTTCATCCTCCCAATTACAATAAAAGGGTGCTTACAAGAAGATGTTAGAAATGCTATATTCAAGATCTGTGGTATTGTGAGGTATGCTTACTATCAAATCGCATTGATTGCATTTTCTTCAATTTAAGCTGATTAATCTGTAAACTGATTATGAAAATATCTTACATGGACATGTGAAATAGGTGGATATCTCAAAAAGAGATCTCCATGTCGAGCATCGAGAAGGCTAGGGTGGAATCCATCGAAGCCATATGCTTGCTTGAGAAGCACTTTCCCTCGTGCATTATGACAACTCAAGTCTACTTGCTTGTGCACATAGTTGATGAGGTGGCTATTGCAGGTACCGTTCGTAGTCGATGGATGTCGAGCGGTTTATGAAAACTTTGCAGGGATTTGTAAGACAAAGAGCAAGACCAGAAGCAAGCATGGAATAGGGATGGCTTGTGTAAGAGTCATTAGTATATATCACAGAGTTTCTTGCATCCACGGATCCCGATATGCCGCAAGCTGGGCATAACAAGGATGATGATCGCATCGTTAATGAGGTTCCCCAAGGAAAAGGGATTGAAAGAAAGATGAGTGAAGAGCAAATGGAGAAATTCAATAAGTTTTGTATCCTCAATAGCCCTGAGATGCAAAAGTGGATTAAGAGATATGAAGTGGCCAAACCAGAAAGAATAAATGCAAGGACGAGATTCAAAGTAATGTACAGGTGATCGCAACCATATCCACGGGTTCTGGCTCTTCTCCCCACTCACATGTCACTTGATTGGCTACAACTGGCTCTATGTAAAGCCGAACATGATGGAGAGACAATAAACGAGCGCAAGCGAGAGTTATCATCTGGATGTATGGTGCATGTAAGTTTCTTACCTTTTGACATAATTAAGTAATTATTTCTAGCAATATACGCTATAAAATAGATGCATCTTCATTGTTATAATGATGCTCTTTTACAGTACAAAAAGTACAGTGCATTATGGTCATATGGATGACATTTTCACATGGAACACATCGATTCAAAGAGAGTCACATATGATTGTGGAGTCATGGCTAACTTCACGCAAGATAGCTGAGAAAGTGCTTCAGATACCAATCTTCTCTCCTCACAGTTGGATTATTGTGGAACCATACGCGACATCTATGAAGTTGATTTTAGACAATTTAGTATTCTCATTCTTGATGTAAAATGGTTTAGAACTATTTACAACGGTCCCCATGCGATAGTGAGAAAAGATAGTAGCGATTTCTTTGCAATAGATTCCACCAAACATTGGACCGATGAAAGTGATACTTTTGTTCTTCCCGAGCACTGTGAGCAGGTGCATACTAATGATTTAATTAATCGAAGCTTTCGTTTTTAAAGAGCCACCCATCTTCAATATAGGTGGTTTTTCATCCGGATCGTTTTGATCCAAGATGGTGGTACGTGATCCAAGTTGCACCACAAAGTAAGCAAATTTTTGAAGATCAAGATGTGGTTATGGAGATGCCACTACCAATGCCAGATCCAATTGATGCCAATGAATCTAGCAAAGAAGATGAAGATCACAATATGAGCCAAGAGGAAGATGCGCATAATGACATCGCACGGGAGGAAGATGGAGATCACGATATTGAGGAAGAAGACAATGATAATCAAGAATCACCACACTTTATTGAAGAAGATGATCAAGTACTTTTAGGTGAACGTACGATGCTAGAGTATGATGATGATATAGGAGATCAACTCGGTATAGAGTTGGAGATAGACTTGTTTGATGCCTTAGACTTGGCTCAAGATGAAACAGTTGATGTAAATGCTCTTAATTGATTTTTTTCATCTCAAACTTGGACATGAATATATGAGCTTCAAGGGCTTGATGTACATGCTCTCATATTTTTATTCTCTATGAGATCAAACATGTATGAAAATTTAAAAAAAATTGTCATTGGAAAAAAATAACTTTTAAGGCCTATATGAGTAAAAAACCTCTCTGGAAAAGCCTTTCTTAGATGATCAATGTGGAATCCTTGACATGATTCCATGCTTTTCTTTTTCTTTTTCATTTGACATGTCAGATAAGGTGATGTGGCAGCTGAGCTGGCAGGGGTGATGTGGTAGCCTCACGGGGTGGTTGATGTGGCATGAGTGACGTGTCAGATAAGGTTGATGTGGCAAGCACAACTGACATGGCAGATGGAGGTAAGGTGATGATGTGGCAAATGGATAAGATAAGTTTGCCACGTGTCTAGAGGAGGATGAGCAAAATCTTTAAAATATGCCAAAGAATCTCGGGATTTCATCCTTCTTCGTCATCTCTCCCGTCTACTTACAGAAGCTTGGAGGCTGTCAAAGGCAGTTTGGTGTGGATTTTCGTTGATGATGTCATGTCAGCTCCGGTTGTAGAGAGCTTGGTAGCTTGTTTCGACTTTCAGTCACACTAGTCGAGGAAGAAACACTGGAGAATGAGCCATTGTAGATCTTGTGTGGAGCGTTGGAGATAGCGTGGTCAGTGGTTGGATCTGGCTTTGCACATTGTATGGCAAAGGCAAAGGGGCACTGAACTTTGGAGCGGCGGGCTGGAGGAGCTACCATCATGAAGGCATTGCTTCGAGGTGTTTGGAGCTTGTGGCTGAGCCACCCAGTGATAGTGCAGTAAGCCACAGACGCGGTGCTTGTGGAGGTGCCACAGAGGCATTGATTGGAGCTACGGGTCGTTTGGTGTTGTAAAGGTGAGGCGGCGCTGAGGTGAGGCTAGGAGCATAGCAGCCCGTGCTTTTGGAGTCAAGAGGCTTGCGTTGTTGGAGATAGGCATTGGTAGTACTGGTGGAGTAGCCCGTGGAGCTCGTGACACAATAGAAGTTGTATATAGGAGAGGTTGCATGCGAGAGGGTCGATGTGGATAGGAACAGCAGCTGTGTGTATTGTCTGCAATCGGTGCTGGCATGAGAGATGGCTTGTAGCAAAGTTGTTGTGAGTTGGCTGCTGCTGGCTTGTTGGAGAGCATTGAGGCTGAGCCTTTGTGGATAGCACAACTTCTTTGCATGCGGCTCATTGGCGAGACTATGGGAGCTGTTGTTTGGCTTTTGCTACATTGTGAGCTCAAAGGATTAGCTAGCCTGGATACTAGAGTGTTGAGCCCGCTATGAGAGCCGATGGAGTCATAGATGCTACTTCGGATTTGCTGCTCATGTAGCTCCTGGCGTCACTAGGTGCAAGATTTTCTCCACTAAGAGCATTAAGCTCTCTATTGCTGAGATATCGAGCTCCACTCGCGATATGCCAGGGTGACCGTTGTGTATTTATGTCACCGACTTGTTAGCTGGAGATCCGGTTGGTACACCGCCCACGAATAATAGCTGGATGACAGCTATCCTTACCTACTCTAGTTTGTGGCTCAGTTAGTATGCCACCTTAGTTAGTTGAGTTTGGTTTGAGACCCACATATAGGGTTCTTCTATTTCTTTGTACTTGAGTTCTTTTGGCTTTCACAACTAAGAAGGGGAAAACTGTTTTTAGCCTCCACCTTTGTGTGTATTCCCCCATTTGTGCATGTGAGAAAGCCGTAAGTGAGACTCCTTCCCTCTCTCCCACTATCTTCACATGGTATCAGAGACTTGTTCGTGGTAAGGAGCTCAAGAAAGCAAGCCAAGTTCGTGGTGTCCTGGTAAGAGGACCAGTGTTGCTTTCCTATTTTGAGTTTGGGAGCAAATCTCTGCAGGTAGCACAGCCAGAAGTGCAGGAGTGCACTATTTCAGATTGAGATGCCCTTCGCGGTGTGGCGAGAGCATAGTATATGCTGCGGGGCCCGTTTTGATTTGAGGCCGTTTCGGGGCCCGTTTTGAAGGCGGAAGTTCTTCGCAGGCACTTAGAAAAAGGACCTGTTTTTTGTTGTGCGACCACTGCACGGCTAGTCGGTGGAAAGGTGCCACAGAAATTGCATCGTATGCCTGTGTGCAGAGATATTGGGAGTTGCAGATTCATGCCTGTTGCCTGTTGATGCAAAATCGTCACTAGGAAGTGACTGTGTGGTGAAATACCACTTTCGTCAGTTTTGCAGATCTGCCCGTGTGAGGCAAAAGCTGTGTTTTTTGCAGTGACAGAATATTTTGCAGTGTTCTATAATGGCATCTGACTCTCTTTCACAGATTGTCACTGAAAAGCTTGACAAGAACAATTTCCAGGCATGGAAGTTTAGAATGACGAATTTCTTGATGGGAAAAGGCTATTGGGAATTCATTACAGGAAATGAAGAAGAACCTGTTCTTCCTAATGTTCCCAGTCAACAGGAAATGCACGCATTTAAAGGATGGCATGAGAGATCCAGGAAAGTTATGTACTGGCTGTCTATCAGTATTTCAGACTCCATGATTGTGCATATTCAGGATGCAAATACGCCAAAGGAGGCATGGGATACTTTGGCAAAAATGTACAGCACAAATACGCAAGCCAGGAAAATGCAACTCAAACAGGAGTTGCACAATGTGCAGAGAGAAAATTTGAGCATAAATGACTACCACATGAAAGTGAAGAAAATTGCAGATGCACTTGCTTCCATTGGGTCGCCAGTGGATGATGACGATTTGGTCTCTGTGACCTTGAATGGTCTAGGAAAGGATTATGCACAGTTCCGGACATCCATTGCCGTCCATGAAAAATTTCCTGATTTTGAGGAGTTGATTGCTCTTCTAATTTCCGAAGAGCAAAGAAATGGGGGTGCATCTTCAGCAGGAACTTCAAAAGAAACTGTCTTCTACTCAAATGCTGGCAGAGGTAGAGGCAGAGGTAGAGGAGGCCGATCTGCAGGCCGTGGTAGAAATCAGAATATGCAGCAAACACAAGAAAACCAGTCCTATGCAGGAGGACGTGGTAACTCTAGAGGCAGGGGGAGCCAAAGAGGCTATGGTGGATGGCAGAGAGGCCAAAATGCAAACAGCAATATTGAATGCTACTATTGTGGCAAAATGGGTCATATGGCTAAGGACTGCTATAAAAAGCAGAATGACATTATGAATGGAAAATTGCAGCAAGGCAATTATGCATCTTCTAGCAGGCAGGGTGATGACAGAAATGAGCATCTATTTATGGTGCAGCATATGACCAATTCTGTGACAAGTGCAGAAGAACAAAATGATGTGTGGTATGTTGACTCAGGTGCGTCAAACCACATGACAGGTCACGCTGAATGGATGCAGGATGCAAGAAAAATGGAAAAACCAGGATTTGTGGAGATTGGTGATGATACTGCACATCCTATTGTGCAGATTGGCAAAATTCCTTTGTCTATGCAGGATGGGAAAAAGAAATACTTGTCTGATGTATTTCATGTCCCGAACATCACCAAGAACCTGGTTTCTGTTGGTCAGATGGTTGAGCAGGGCTTGCAGGTCAGATTTAATCCTCATGGATGCTTTGTTGAGGATATGAAAAATAAGGGTCGCTTGATAGCAAAAGGAAAGAAGAAGGGCAGGATGTTTACGTTGGATGCAGACATGCCTGAATTGAGTGCAGCAATGTGCACATGGGACCGGTGTAGTTGCAGATATTGATATCTGGCACAAACGCATTGGTCATGTTAATATACAGCGACTTAAATCAATGCAAGCCCAAAATATTGTTGCAGGATTGCCTAAATTCAAGGTTGCAGAAATGCACAAGGTTTGTGAAGCCTGTCAATTTGGGAAACAGGCAAGGAAACCTTTTCCTAGGCATGTTCAAGAGAGTAAAAAGCCATTGGAATTAATCCACTCTGATGTGTGGACTACAAAAGCTGCATCTATTGGAGGCTGTCACTATTTTGTCACATTTATTGATGACTTCAGCAGAAAACTGTGGGTGTATTTTATGAAAAAGAAAAGTGAAGTGTTTGGGCACTTCAAAGCTTTCAAAGCTATGGTTGAAAAAGAAACAGGCCTGCAAATAAAATGCCTAAGGTCAGATGGAGGGGGAGAGTACCTCTCAAATGAGTTTGCAAGGTTCTTGCAGGAGCATGGTATAAAGCAGCAATATTCATGCAGTCATACCCCACAGCAAAATGGAATTGCAGAAAGGAAAAACAGGCATATTGGAGAGGTGTCTCGGGCAATGCTAAATGAAAAAGATCTACCAGATTATTATTGGGCTGAAGCAGTTGCTACAGCAGTTTATATAATGAACAGGACTCCCACTGCAGCAATACATGGCATGACACCAGAGGAGATGTATACTGGTAGGAAACCAGATATTTCTCATTTGAAAATTTTTGGTTGCATTGCCTATGTCCATGTGCCAGATGAGTTGAGGTCCAAGTTGGATCCAAAAGCTGAGAAGTGCGTCTTTATTGGTTATTCTCTGCAGCAAAAAGGGTATAGATGCTATAACCCTTCTACACGAAAGTTCACAGTGAGCAGAGATGTTGTTTTTGATGAGATGAGCAGCTGGTATAAACTAGTAAATGTGATGATTGATGTAGATGCACAAAATGGTAATGCTGCACAGAATTCACAGCAGCAATCACAAAATATCAGTGGACCTGGAGTGTCCTCTAGCAGTGGTTCACATACTTCGCCATGGACAGGCAGATTGAGATCAGGAATCTCCTCAAAGCAATGCAGAGAGTGGTACGCAGGTATCACGAAAAGGAAAAGAGAAGGTAGATCAGCCCATGTTTAATGTGAATGCAGGTCACTCTTGTGTGGATGGTGAATCCAGTGGCTCAGAACAGAGCATTGATGATGAGTTGGGTATTCCTTCTGTTGTTACACCTGGAGTAAGGAAGACCAGGGATGTTTTGAGAGCACCTGGAAGTGAGCCTATTTTGCGCAGGTCTACCAGGGTTAGGTATCCTGTGGATAGGCTGAAATATGATGGATTTATAGCCATTCACTATGCCTATATGGTCAAAGTGATACGGGAACCAGAACCCACTTCTTTTGATCAAGCCATGGGAAATGAAAAATGGGAGAAAGCCATGGATGAAGAAATGAATGCCTTGGATGCTAATGCTACATGGGAATTGGTGCCTTTGCCTAAAGGCAAGAATGCAATTGGTTGTAAGTGGGTTTATAAGATCAAGCACAATGCAGATGGTTCTGTGAATAGATACAAGGCAAGATTAGTTGTCAAGGGGTATGCACAGACATATGGCATTGATTATGAAGAAACTTTCAGCCCGGTTGCAAGGATGGCAACCATAAGAGCAGTCATTGCTATGGCTGCATCAAAGGGATGGTCTTTACATCAGATGGATGTAAAGAATGCCTTCTTGCATGGTGATTTGCAAGAAGAGGTCTTTATGGAGCAGCCAGTAGGTTATGTTCATGCTATTCATCCCGAGTTTGTTTGCAAGTTGAAGAAAGCCTTGTATGGCTTGAAGCAAGCACCTACAGCATGGTCTGACAAAATAGGACAGTATCTTGTCACTATTGGCTTTCAAATTTCCAAGGCAGATTTCTCACTCTATGTGAGAAAAACAGAGAAAGGGATTATGCTGCTGGTCATTTATGTTGATGATTTGATCATCACAGGTGATAGTGATGAAGATATCCTTCATGTGAAAATGCTATTGAGGCAGAAATTTGAGATGAAGGATTTGGGAGAGCTACGTTATTTCTTGGGCATTGAGGTGATTAGATCACCAAGTGGGATACAGCTCTTGCAGAGGCAGTATGGATTGGACATGCTGTCCAAATATGGGATGACAGGCTGTAAGCCTATTTCAGTTCCTTTGGAGCAGAATGTGAAGCTGAGCGCAGATGCAGGTGAGCTTCTGGAGGACCCTACTATGTACAGACGCATAGTAGGAAGTTTGATTTACATGACTATTACCAGGCCAGATTTGAGCTATGCTGTTGGGTTGGTAAGTCAGTTTATGCAGGCTCCAAGGAAACCGCATTTGGATGCGGCTAGACGCATACTCAGGTATGTGAAGTCCACATTGCAGTATGGACTATTTTATGAGGCTGGGGTTCAGATACAGTTGCATGGATACACTGATGCTGATTGGGCTCGTAGCATTTCAGATAGACGATCTACCAGTGGATATGTGTTCTCTTTTGGGAGTGCTGCAGTCACTTGGAGCAGCAAGAAACAGCCTACAGTTGCCTTGTCGAGCACAGAGGCTGAGTATAGAGGTGCAGCAATGGCTGCATGTGAGGTAGCTTGGTTGCATAAGCTACTCTATGATATGCATCAGTCTGGGCCGGTTGTCATTTATTGTGACAACATGAGTAGTATACATTTGGCAAAGAACCCAGTCTTTCATGCCAGAACAAAGCACATTGAGGTGCATTATCACTATGTGCGGGAGAAGGTTTTACTAGGTCTTATTGATCTAGTTTATGTCAGCACAGAGGATCAGGTAGCTGACATATTCACGAAAGCATTGGGCGCCGAGAAGCTGCGCAAGTTCAGAGACCTGCTTGGTGTGCAAGAATTGGGATTGAGCTCGAGGGGGAGTGTTGAGATATCGAGCTCCACTCGCGATATGCCAGGGTGACCGTTGTGTATTTATGTCACCGACTTGTTAGTTGGAGATGCGGTTGGTACACCGCCCATGAATAATAGCTGGATGACAGCTATCCTTATCTACTCTAGTTTGTGGCTCAGTTAGTATGCCACCTTAGTTAGTTGAGTTTGGTTTGAGACGCACATATAGGGTTCTTCTATTTCTTTGTACTTGAGTTCTTTTGGCTTTCACAACTAAGAAGAGGAAAACTGTTTTCAGCCTCCACCTTTGTGTGTATTCCCCCATTTGTGCATGTGAGAAAGCCGTAAGTGAGACTCCTTCCCTCTCTCCCACTATCTTCACATCTATATCTCTCTGTCTCTCTCTCACACACACACAGAGACAACTATGAAGTATAATCACAAACACTTAAGAGAGAATGGAAATCTCTCAAGAATAAACACCTCTCAATCAATGGATGGAATTGTATCAACATGGATGGAAATCTCTTTCATCAACGGAATGAAAGAATGCTCACTCAAGGAAAGTGAAAGAACACTCAATCTCTTGATCTCTCAATTTCTCTCATAGGAATGATGGCACCTCAGCGGACAGCAGAACCATGCTTTGATACCATGACAAAATATGAAGAGGGGAGAGGAGAAGAGTGGAGATGAGTAGAGAGGGCACAAATAAAGAGCACACCACAAATGGAATAACTGAACACTAGATTTAGTTGAAAAAATAGAATATATACAAACCCATTTAGGGTTAGGGTTAGGGGATCTAACCCTTTCCTTTATAGCACTCTATAAGGTTAGTGCTATGCACATATGATCACGTGATGGTGCTATGCACACATGATCACATGATGTTGAGCATGAACTCTCAACATCTCCCATGATCTGAAATCATTTCATTCAGGAAGATAAGGCAATCAATTTTTTGAGTGAGCCATGAATTATGCAAGGTGTTTGGAGCTTAGAAGGAGCTACTGGACGAGATTCTTAGAGAAAGGATCAAAGGAGATTGACTTTTCGGCATTGCAGTTGTTGCTGATGCATGAGAATCAATCTTTCTTTTGCCCATCTCTCAATACTAGTTACTTTCCTTGCTGCAATCTCTAAGGGTGCATGATTTCAAACCATTTGTGAAGGTTTGGGTTTCATCTAGACACCTTGTATGGAGGTTTAGGTGACATAATCTTTGGAACAATGCAACACAGTGATTATGAGTGACGAGATTTGTTTGTTAATGATGTAACTTTGAAGAGACAATTAGTTCATAGTTCATTTTGTGTAGTTGTGTTGTTTTGTTTTATTTCATGGTTTGAAAACGTTGAAAATTTTGTTTGTTTTGTAAGAAATTCCATGAGAAATGAGTCTTTTTCACTCTTACTATCAATGGTTTTCTACAAGATATTGCTTGAAATAGATTTAGAGATGTTTGGGAGTATATATTTGTTTTGAAGAAAGAACCATCAACTTCATCAATCCTAGAAAACATTTGGGACCACTAGGAGGGAGAAGTTTGATCACATTTTTCTTTCAAAGAATCTTGCTCCAAGAATCAGGTAGTGTTCATTCATGTAGTTTTAGAATGTTTTTAGTTTTCAACTCAAATCAGGGTCTATCAGAGCAACTTGCATGGAGATTTAGGTGAGAAAACCTTTAGAACAATGCAAGACAATGAAAATAATGAGATTTTATGATGCAACTTTGAAGAAGCAGTTAATTTGTAGTTTGTTTTTGTAATTTTGTTGTTTTCTTTTAATACATGATTTAAAGAGGAAGAAAGATTTTTTTATTTTAAAAGATACACTCTTACTATTGTGATTTTTTACAGAAGATGGTTAGAAATAGATTTGGAGTTGTTTGGAAGCACATAATAAGTATTGGAGAAAAGTCAATCAATTTCAGCATCCTCGATTACAAGAGGGACCATTGAGGAGGACAAGTTTGATCAGGATTCCTTTGAGGTATTGTTCATTCACATAGTTTAACAGTTGTTTGATGATAAGTAAATGATAAGTATTGTGAGAGTTTGCTACATCGAGTTGTAACTTTTGAAAGTGTTTCCTAAACACCATTATAAATATTAAGAGAGTTTACAACTATGTAATCTTATTTTTTGGTGTAACTTATCTGAGGCTTATTGTAACTTTTGGTGTTTGTCAACACCTCGTAAATATTGTGAGAGTTTGCTTAATACTATAACTTTTAAAGGTGTTTGTTAACACCATTATAAATATTAAGAGAGTTTACAACTGTTGAATCTTATTTGTTGGTGTAACTTATCTAAGGTTGCATTAAATTTTATAATTTTAATTTCATCTCCTTTAAAAGTATCAAAAAAATTGTTTGTTTTTCTGTTTTCATCTGTGCTTTGAAGATTGGGTTTTTTCTTAAATTTTATCAAAAAACTAGTCCAAAAGTATATGTAAAAATGAATTTGTACATTGACAAGTCCAAAATTAATGAAATAATTATTTTGTGCACATCTTTGATGAGGTGGCCATTGCAAGTACCATTCATAGTCGGTGGATGTTTTTTCTTGAGTGGTTTATGAAAACTTTGAAGGGATTTGTAAGGCATAGAGCAAGAACGAAAGCAAGCATGGTAGAGTGATGGCTTGTGCAAGAGTCATTAGTATATATCACAAAGTTTCTTGCATCCATGGATCCTGATATGCCGTAGGCTTGGCATTAGGAAAATTTGGAGCTCATTTTGGGGCCCTGTAAGGACTTCCCTTGATAATATTCTCTTAAAAAATGGGGACATGGATAAGATTTTGTAGATTAGCTTACAACTTGTCGGACTTAGCATTTTTAGAACCCACTCTTTGAGGTCTTTCCAATGATATATACCATATAGGGGTTTGGACATGTTAAGTAAATATTCTCCTATAAGAAAGGAATCTTCGATGTATCTTTCCATTCCCATGTCCAAACCCCATCATGGTATAGGGAAGTAGCAAGCTAAGGGTGTCCACTTTTTGTTCACTCCCGAATCCTTAGGAGGTGGAAAAACAAGCCTTTTAGCACACAAAAATGCAAATCTCACCTACTTCCCTATGGATCTAGTCTTTGAAGTCTTCAGACACAACATCACACATGCTATTGTGCACACAATCGTATAGTTTGATCGAAAATTTGATGCACACACAAAAAATTTCTTTGTGTCACACAGCATGGTTCCAGGGTGGTCACACCTTTGTCACGAACAGAGAGTGTCATATTAAATTCTAAATTTCTCACTCATTTTAGATTAAATGTTATTGAAACTTTGTAGGTGGTCTCTTTACATTATTTAGAGCTTAACTTGATTTATTGGTAATTTTTTGAATGATTTATCTAATTATAAATAATTATCTATAATAAATAAAGTCATAAAATACATGCATTTTAGTAGCACACCACATTTTTTTAGTATTTTGAATAATTAAGCAAATCCAATTCGGTGGAAGGTTAGTAGGCACATAAGGGTGTGTGGTTGAATCATCAAATCTCAAATCCAACGGTTAGATTTAGGAAGATTGAAGTTTAATTTTTACTTTTACTCCTTAGAGGATCAACAAAGAATATTAAAAATAAATCTAGTAATTCTCAAACATGACCAAACATTTCAAAAATGTCAATATTTTTAGTCCTCTGCATGATGAATAAGAGAAAAAAATTTTGGTTAAATTTGAGTAAGGGAAATGTATGATATGGCCTCCAAGATTGAAATCTCCCTTTTGTGGGGGAAAAAGGGCCACCCAAGCCTAATACCAAGACAAGGTAGGCTTGGTATTAGGCTTGGTGAGGTAGGCTAGGAGCATCACTGACCCTAGTGGCAAGCCTTTGGAGTGTGCATGCTACCCATGCGGAAGGCTGAGTCATCTATTTTTGCCTTGCAACGGTCATGCCACATTGTTAGACCGCGTGGTGCCATGTCATCAAGGAGATGTGACATCACTCCTTGCCATGTCACCTTACATTGCCACATGTGCTGCCACACTAGCCACATGTGCCACCTCATCATTCCACATCATAGGAACTCTTGGAGCCATGTCATCACACCTTGCCACCTTGGCATACCTTGTCAACCTTGCCACATCACCAATCCCTCCACCTCAATTTGCCATGTCAATCTACCACCTCATGAATGCCAACTCATCATGCCACATCACATTTCCATGTCATGGAAGAGACTCATATATTCCACACCATATTGCCACATCACGACCATGCATGGTGCCACATCAGTCACATGTATACACATCACGATGTGCGTGAGGCATAGAATACCTCGATCGAGGTTTATGACCGCGATGTGCAAGGCATAGAATACCTCGATCGAGGTTTATGACCTGCGTGAGGCATAGAATACCTCGATCGAGGTATATGACCGTGAGGCATAGAGTACCTCGATCGAGGTTTATGACCTGCGTGAGGCATTGAATACCTCGATTGAGGTATATGACCTAGGCATAGCATACCTCGATCGAGGTTTATGACCATGATTGAGGTATTTGGAGGTACAAAACTGGAATAAAATCAAACGATGCAAATATTCAAAATTAATGTTGGATTCTAGCCAATTAGTTTCAATCTTAGCACCTTCTCCACCAATAATAATCAAGAGCAATCTAAGAGCAATCTAGTGGATGAGTTGAGGCTCTCTATAAGACACCACGTTTTGGTTCATTTCACCCATTCTTAGCCATTCTTGCCTCCTCATCACTTTGTCACACCTTCCATCCTACTTTCATTGAGAATGGGTTCTCAAAGCCATAGAGCTAGTAGACGTGAAAGATGTAGGGACCCCCCCCAAATCTCATTGACGAGGAGTGCAAGCGAAAGGCTCGTGAGTGCAAGAGAGCCTCTCGAGCTAGAGCTCATGCTGCCACCACCGATCCACCTCCACCTCTACATCCCACCTCCACCTCCACCTCCACCTCCACCCCCACCCCCACCTCCATTGTCCCCCCATCCTCATTCGCTCCCCTACCTCCAGCCTCCGCCCTTCCCCTAGCCACCTACATTTTGGCCTCCACCTCTACCTCTTCCGCCTCCACCCTCCCCCCTCCCCCTCCCTATCTCCCTCCCCCTCCCCCCCTTCCCCTTGGTGCCTCCCTTCCCCCCTCCACCCTACCATCTCCCATTGTTCCCCTTGCCCTACCTTGCAGCAACAGTGTTGCTTCACGACGTCACCGAAGTCCACTATCCGTCATCATACTAGCAAGATTGTGTAGTCTTTTTTTAGTGACCTCACGCCAGCTTCGTAGTCTGCTCTTATCACATCCCTAATTGATCACCCTAACTTGGTAGAGTGTAGGAGGCTTGCTGGTCTTGGTGCATGTAGAGATAGGGTTGTATGTAGCGAGGTCCTTAGCAATGTTCGACATTCCTATGCTTCTATTAAGCATAGGAACTCCAGTGATGCCTTGGCAGCATGTCGTGCTATTGTGGCTGCCATTAGTAGACCTCATATGATAGGCCATGTGCGTACCGCTTCATGTCTTCTTCAGATTGCACCGCGCACATTGCGAGCAGGCATGATTAGGAGGAAGAGTCTAGAGGATAGTGAGATTGATGCTCTTTGGGCTTCGAGTGGTCGTGCACCTCGCAGCGATCGATTGTTGGATGATTCCACTAGGTCCTTCATACAATAGTTTTGGGAGGAGCATTGCAGAGCATCCTCGATGTTCAAGAAGGCATTGCAGAAGAGGGTGTCACGCGGTGTGTTCATTGAGCATGGTGCATGTTTTTTGGAGTGTACCCAGACTGAGTTGTATGCTCAGTTTGTAGAGGTACACCCGGAGTTCAAGATTGGGTAGAGGTCATTTGAGCGATGCAAGCCATGGTTTGTGTGATGCTCTCAGGAGCGTGACACATGTTGTTGTCGCTACCATGTGGATTTTGGACTGATGTATGACGTATTCTATTCCCTTGATGGTCTCAGGGGAGTGGTTCCTATTAGCCCTCACGACTTCATTCATTCCATATTGTGTACACGAGATGGTGATGCTTTATTCCACTCCCTTGATTGTGTGGAAGGTAGGTGTACTTTGTGTGGTGACTTTGCTAGAGTGCCACGAGTTGCACTAGATACTTGTGATGTGCAGATGGTTCATTAGCAGCAGTATCAGTACAGTACCTTGACATTAGATGGTGGTGCACAGTCGAGGAGGTTGCACCTTGTGGGGAAGGAGACACCACGTGTTGTATTCATCGATAGTTTTCGAGGGAAGCTGTGCCGCTACATACGCCACTCGCACACTGTGAAGTGGGAGGATCGTCAGTTCTGTTCATGTTTGAGGACATTTCCTATAGGAGTGGTTGTCTCAGTGGTGGACTTTGCGGAGAATTATACCTTTGCACCATAGCATGAGATCCAATCGGAGTATTATTTCTCTGAACAGGTGACGTGTGATTGAGTTATTGGTTTTTTTATGGCCTCATTATATTGAATTATTTCAATAGTCATATTTTTTTTCAATGCCATATTGCAGGTTGCTATATTTGTGCACATTAGCTATCATCATGCACAGGCTCATGTGGATGGCATTGATAGCACCATGGACTCATGCGTTATTGTGCGAGAGTACCACTTCTATATTAGTGATGATCGATTGCATGATGCCCATTTTGTGCAGCATTGCTTCACTTTGCATGATAGTTTCTTGAGGGATCATGGTGTCACATGGCAGCAGCACTGGATCTGGTCAGACGGGTGTGGTGGTTAGTTCAAATCTGCTAGATAGTTTTATTGGTTCTGTAGATGGCACCGTGAGACAGGCATTCTGATCACATGGAGCTACTTCGAGACAGGGCACGGTAAGTGAGAGCACGATGGTGCAGGTGCTTGCATGAAGCATGCTTTGTGTCGATACCAGTTGCATATCACAGTGTCGATCGCTTCAAGGATGCACATGATGTGGTGCGGTGGTGCAGCCAGCACTTATCCACTAGTGCTATCCTATGCACCTACCGGTAGATGGGCCAAATGTGTGCCTATGCCTACAATAGTGCTATGTTGCAAATTCAATTCGTATTTACAATTATTTACAAGTTGTTTACTTTAGAAAGTCGATTTCTTCAAGCTCATTCTCCTTGTCTATACTACCCACCCTTGCTGTAATTAATAGCAAATAGCTTTTGTTCTAGATGCTCCCTCCATTTTTCGAGGCTCTAGACTACCGTGGGCTCTACTAGCATGTCAAAGTATGTAGTAGAGGTGTATTTTTGGAAGAAAGATGTAAAGATACTGAGTGATAGAATGAAAATGTTATGTACAATACATTAAAATGGACTACAAGGAATAGATGCTAACTTGAAAGATATAACCCAAGGCAAGACCTGCATGCTAGAATATTCCACATGAAGGTGGACAAATGCACCTCTCAATAATTGCAAGTGGAAGTCAAATTGCACCTCTAAACATATGCCAAACTAAAGTAGAATAGCATCTTGAAATGTATAGAATATATAGGAAATGACAATATTTATAGGATAGAGATAGGTTATGGTCATTGAGATAACCCTGGTTATACTGCTTGACTTGGGGCATTTGTTGAATGATTGGTTGGCATGATTGGCTCCTAGCTAGTTGGGAATAGCTAGCCCTAAACAACTTTTTAACTAGGCCTTAACTAGATCATCTTGCTCTAGCTTGTTAACTCGGCCTACTTACTCTACCTAAATTATGAAACAACTCTTAGCCAACTATATAATCTATAATATTCCACATAAAGATAGATAAACGCACACTGCAATAATTTCTTTTTTTTAATAGATGATTTCTGAAAACAAAATTTAAACATTATATTTAATTCAAAACTTCACTAATTTAAAAAATAACATGCAAACTACTTTAATCTCTTTTTTTTTTAATAGATGATTTTAAAAAACATAATATATACTTTTTGACATTTAACTAAAAACTTCACTAACTTAAATAACATAAAAGCTACCTTAGACTCTTATTTTCTTTTTTTTGTTAGGATGATTTTTAAAACTAAAATTTAAACGTTTTTCTATTTAAATAAAAATAGCACTAATTTAAAAATAACATAAAAACTACTTTAATCTCTCTTTTTTTAAATAGATGATTTTAAAAAACAAAAAATATATATTTTTACATTTTAAATAAAAAATTACATAATTAAAAAAAATAATTAAAAAAACTTCAAAATGCATTTGAAATTTTAAAATATTTTAAAATTAAATTAGATATTCCTATAAATTAAAATAATATAAAAGCTACTTTAAACTCTTATTTTCTTTTTTTTAATAGATGATTTCTAAAACAAAATTTAAACATTATATTTAATTCAAAACTTCACTAATTTAAAAAATAACATGCAAACTACTTTAATCTCTTTTTTTTAAATTGATGATTTTAAAAAACAATATATATACTATTTGACATTTAAATAAAAACTTCACTAACTTAAATAACATAAAAGCTACCTTAAACTCTTATTTTCTTTTTTTTAAAAGATGATTTTTAAAATTAAAATTTAAACGTTTTTCTATTTAAATAAAAATAGCACTAATTTGAAAAATAACATAAAAACTACTTTAATCTCTCTTTTTTTTAATAGATGATTTTAAAAAATAAAATATATACATTTTCACATTTTAAATAAAAAATTACATAATTAAAAAAAACTATTTGAAAAACTTTAAAATGCATTTGAAATTTTGAAATATTTTATAATTAAATTAGATATTACTTTAAACTCTTATTTTCTTTTTTTTAATAGATGATTTTTAAAAATAAAATTCAAACATTATATTTAATTTAAAACTTCACTAATTTAAAAAATAACATGCAAACTACTTTAATCTCTTTTTTTTTTCATAGATGATTTTAAAAAACAAAATATATACTTTCTGACATTTAAATAAAAACTTCACCAACTTAAATAACATAAAAGCTACCTTAAACTCTTATTTTCTTTTTTTGTTAAAGATGATTTTTAAAACTAAAATTTAAACGTTTTTTTATTTAAATAAAAATAGCACTAATTTGAAAAATAACATAAAAACTACTTTAATCTCTCTTTTTTTAAATAGATGATTTTAAAAAACAAAATATATACATGTTCACATTTTAAATAAAAAATTATGTAATTAAAAAAAAATATTAAAAAAAAATTTAAAATGCATTTGAAATTTTGAACTATTTTATAATTAAATTACACATTCCTATAAACTAAAATAATATAAAAGCTACTTTAAACTCTTATTTTCTTTTTTTTAATAGATGATTTCTAAAAAAAAAATTTAAATGTTATATTTAACTCAAAACTTTAGTAATTTAAAAAATAACATAAAAACTACTTTAATCTCTTTTTTTTTTTATAAATGATTTTTAAAAACAAATTATATACTTTTTGACATTTAAATAAAAACTTCACTAACTTAAACAACATAAAAGCTACCTTAAACTCTTATTTTCTTTTTTTTAAAAGATGATTTTTAAAAATAAAATTTAAATATCTTTTTAGTTAAATAAAAATAGCATTAATTTAAAAAATAACATTATTCTCTTTTTTTTAAAACAAATGATTTTAAAAAATAAAATATATACATTTTCACATTTTAAATAAAAAATTACGTAATTTAAAAAAACTTTAAAATGCATTTGAAATTTAGAAATATTTTATAATTAAATGAGATATTCCTGTAAACTAAAATTTAAATAAATTTTCGCAAAAAAAAAAAGCTACATAAAAAAAACCTTACCTGGAATCTCCCGCTTCGTCCATCTTCATTGTTGTCCGTCGGTCGTTCTCCGTCGCTGTCGTAATTCCGTCGAGCTTCCACAAATCCATCGATTTCGATGAGGAGGAGCTCGATCGAGGTATGAAGAATGAGGGGGGTCCCTCTCTTTTTATACGAAAATTTGGGGTTTCACTACCTCGATCGAGGTATTTCACATGCCACATACATATCGATCCATCATACCTCGATCGAGGTATAGACATGCCACGATACCTCGATCGAGGTATTTTACATGCCACATATACATCGCTCCGTCATACCTCCATACCTTGATCGAGGTATTCGACATGCCCCATACACATCGGTCCGTCTACCTCGATCGAGGTATGGACCTGCCACGATACCTCGATCGAGGTATGTCAGCTGCCAGTCAGATGCCACATACCTCAATCGTGGTATCGGACATGCGGCCACATCATCGGTCTAGCATACCAGGATCGAGGTTCCTGGACTTGCCACGTTACCTCGATCGAGGTATGTCATCTGCCCTGTCGGATGGCACATACCTTGATCGAGGTATTTGACACGATCGAAGACATCTATCCACGATACCTCAATCGAGGTATGTGGACTTGCCACAATACCTCGATCGAGATATAGCTGGCTTGCCATGATACCTCGAACGAGGTATAGGTGGCATGCCATGAGACCTCGATTGAGGTATAGGCTCGGTTTGGTGAAAAAAAGTCTAGGATCTCGATCGAGGTATTGGCTTGGCTCGGTTGTCCTCATGTGTGAGTTTCATTGGAGATAATACCTCGATCGAGGTATTGCACACCGAAGCAAAACCTTTGGAAATCCCTGAAAGAGTAAGTTCTAGAAGTGCCAAGTCTACCAAGTTTTGAGCTAATCTACAAAAAATTATCCATGCCCCCCTTTTTTGAGAGAATATTCTCAAGGGAAGTCCTTAGAGGGCCCCAAAATGAGCTCCACATTTCCCAAATGGCATAACAAGGATGATGATTGCATTGTTGGCAAGGTTCCCCAAGGAAAAGGGATTGAAAGAAACTTGATGAATGAAGAGCAATTGGAGAAATTCAATAAGTTTTGTATCCTCAATAGCAAGGAGATGTAGAAGTGGATTGAGAGATATGAAGCGGCCAAAGTAGAAAGAATAAATGCAAGGATGAGATTCAGAGTTATGCACAGGCGAGCGTAACAATATCCATGGGATCTCGCCCTTCTCCGTACTCACATGTCACTCAATTGGCTACAAATGGCTCTACATAAAGCCGAACATGATAGAGAGACAATAAATGAGTGTGAGCGAGAGTTATCAATTGGATGTTTGATGCATGTATGTTTCTTATCTCTTGATGTAATTAACTTATTTGTGGCAATATACGCTATAAAATAGATGCATCCTCATTGTTTTAACGATGCTCTTTTATAGTACAAAAAGTATAGTGCATTATGGTCATATGGACGACATTTTTGTATGGAATGCATCGATTCAAAGACTAGAGTCACATATGATTGTGGAGTGATGGCTAACTTCACACACGATAGTCGAGCAAGTGCTTCGGATACCAATATTTTCTCCTCACAGTTGGATTATTGTGGGAAAATATGTGAAATCTATGAAATTGATTTTAGATGATTTAGCATTTTCATTCTTGATGTAAAATGGTTTAGAACTATTTACAATAGTCCCCATGCTACAGTGAGAAAATACATTAGTGGTTTCATTGTGATAGATTCTAGCAAAGTTTGGACTGATGAAAGGGATACGTTTTTTCTTCCCGAGCATTATGAGCAGGTGCATACTAATGATTTTATTAATCGAATGCTTTTGTTTTGAAAGATCAATTGGTACATGTACTTAAGTATAAATTCATATCATTGATGGCATTTTAAACCCATCTTCAATATAGGTGGTTTTCCTTCTAGATCGTTCTGATCCAAGATGGTGGTAGTTGATCCAAGCTACACCATAAAGTAAATAGATTTCTAAAGATAGATATGTGGATATGGAGATGCCACTACCAATGCCGGATCCAATTGATCCAGATGGATCTAGCAAAGAAGATGAAGATCACAATATGAGTCAAGAGAAAGATCTCAGGGGGTGCACTTCTAAGAATGCCTACATATCGTGTGCGTTCAAGGGGTATTAAAAAAAACCCTCAACTAAAATTTTCCCCCTAATAAAGACAATCAGGCTTTACTTATGAACTAAGTGAATTTTTTCTAAAGTTGAATTAAAAAACCCCTCCTATTATTGTAATCCTGTTAATTTTTTTCCAAAAGCTAAATTAAAATACCCCTCCTTTTGAATGCATGTGGTACACTAAAATTTTGTGAGGTGAACACCTCTAGAGGATGATGCATATAATGACATCATACGAGAGGAAGATGGAGATCACAATATTGAGGAAGAAGATGGCAATCAAGAATCACCCGACTTTATTGAAGAAGGGAATTACAAGATCAAGTCTTAGGTGAACGTACGATGCTAGAGTACAATGATGATATAGGAGATCAACTCGGTATAGAGTTGGAGATAGACTTGTTTGGTGTGTATGACTTGGTTCATGATGAAGCCGTTGATGTAAATGCTCTTGATTGAATTTTTTTCATCTCAAATTTGGACATGAATATATGAGCTTCAAAATTTATGTACATGCTCTTGTATATTTTTTTTCTTTCAAAGGATCAAACATGTATGAAAAGAAAATTTTATTGTCATTGGGAAACACTCTGTTTAAAGGTCAGTATGGGGAAAAACACTCTTTGTTAAATGCCGATATAGGAAAAAGTCTCAGAGTCAGTATATACCAACCTTTTACACTTCTGTAAAAGGTTGGTATATACCAACCATTTACAAGTCTGGTAAAGGTCAGTATATACCGACTTTTTTAGACCCACCATATGTACCAATAATTAGCGCACCTTGTGCACTAAACATCGGTGCTTAATCATTGGGACAAGGCCCGTGTGTATTAGTGTCTGGGTAGTGCTTACATGGCTTGGTGGACTACTGAGCGAGACTTGTTGAAGGAAAATAGAAGATTCACAAGTGACGGCGATGGCTACAGTGCCGGTGGTCATGCCATTGTGCACAAGATGTTTCAAAAGAGATGGAATCATGCTCACAATGAACTTCACTATGTTGGCCATATTTCAGATCTCCAATGGTGAGAGCATCCTCCAAAAACATTGGAACACGTAATGCAGCGTTGGCATAATCTTTGGGGATGATTTTTTGAGGATACATCTGAATATATTGCTGCTGTCAAATAATTAACCACTTTTCAAAATAGGGAAGGGTTTTTTGCATATATAACAAGAATACAAGATGTTGTAACATGGAGATGGTGGGAAGACTGTGGCACATCGAACCTCATTTGCAAATGTTGGCTTTGCAAGTGATATCACAGCCTTGGAGCAATTCGTCCAATGAATGAAATTGGAGTAATTACAAGTTTGTACCTTTCGTCACACAAGAAATCACTAGAAGATAGAAAGAGCAAAGAAATTGGTATATGTTTATGCAAATGGTAGAGTGGTGGATGATGTTAAGGGAGAGAGTAATGATGGAGATCTAGCCAAGTGGGTAATCTAGGACCTCTGAGGCCCATTGCATGATCCTCCCATCATTGCACGAGTGCAAGTCATAGCCAAAGAAAGCTCTAGCAACGATGAGGATGAGGAGACTTTGTGATGTTTAGAGTTTCACAAGATTGAAAACTATTGACACTGTTGACAGTGAATATATTTTGACTCATTAAAAATTGTGCCATTTAAATTTTCATTACAAAAAATTTGGACTCAAAAAGGGCCTTGTAAGGGAGCCCTTGGGCTGGTGACATGGAAGAATAAGGTGAATAAAACCCAATAGAATATTGACTGGTGGAGGGCAATAGAATATCAGAAGTGGCATGACTTCTCTATTTCTTTATTCAATGGCCCAAACAATGAGGTGGAGCACCCACTTGCTGCCTCAACTCTCCCATCACGTTTTTTAACTATAATCAAACTGAGAAACCTAGTTTCTCAACCAAACTTGAACCATTTGACTTGAAACCAAATCCTCCCATCCAACTACCACACTCCTTTCATTCTCTCTAATTCCTCTTGCTTCCCCCTCATTTTTTAGCACCATTTTGAATTTTTCATTGCTCTAGCCCTCTCTTCAAATTTCCTGCTGGCTCTTGAGTGGGAAGCTTCTTTCTCTATTCTCCCTCTCATGTGATGGACTCTTATGCCAAAATCTCATCACTTCTCTTCTTTACCTATATTTGCCTCCCATTTCACTCTCATTCTTTCAAAACGTTCAAGATTTTTGAATGAGATTCGACCTACATTCTTCTTTCTCTATTTTGGGCTCTTCTCCTTCAAATCTGGCCACTTTCTCTCTCATCTGAGATTCTCCCATGATCTTAAATCATTTCATTAAGGAAGATAAGGCAATCAATGATCTGAGCGAGCCATGAATTATGCAAGGTGTTTGGAGCTTAGAAGGAGCTACTGGATGAGATTCTTAGAGAAAGGTTTAAAGAAGATTGACTTTCACGCTTGCAGTTGTTGCTGATGCATGAGAATCAATCTTTCTTTTGCCCATCTCTCAATACTAGTTACTTTCCCTACTGCAATCTCTAAGGGGTGCATGATTTCGAACCATTTGTGAAGGTTTGGGGTCCATCTAGACACCTTGTATGGAGATTTAGGTGAGATAATCTTTGGAACAACGCAACACAGTGATTATGAGTGACAGATTTGTTTGTTAATGATGTAACTTTGAAGAGACAGTTAGTTCGTAGTTCATTTTGTGTAGTTGTGTTGTTTTGTTTTATTTCATGGTTTGAAAACGTTGAAAATTTTGTTTGTTTTGTAAGAAATTCCATGAGAAATGAGTCTTTTTCACTCTTACTATCAATGGTTTTCTATAGGATATTGCTTGAAATAGATTTCGAGATGTTTGGGAGCATATAATTTGTTTTGAAGAAAGAACCATCAACTTCATCAATCCTGGCACACATTTGGGACCACTGGGAGTTCATTCATGTAGTTTTAGAATGTTTTTAGTTTTCAACTCAAATCAGGGTCTATCAGAGCAACTTGCATGGAGATTTAGGTGAGAAAACCTTTAGAACAATGAAAGACAATGAAAATAATAAGATTTTATGATGCAACTTTGAAGAAGCAATTAATTTATAGTTTGTTTTGGTAACTTTGTTGTTTTCTTTTAATACATGATTTAAAGAGGAAGAAATATTTTTTTGTTTTAAAAGATACACTCTTACTATTGAGTTTTTTTACAGAAGACGGTTAGAAATAGATTTAGAGTTGTTTGGAAGCATATAATTAGTATTGGAGAAAAATCCATCAATTTCAACATCCTCGATTACAAGAGGGACCATTGAGGAGGACAAGTTTGATCACGTTTTTTCTTCAAAGATTCCTTTGAGGTATTGTTCATTCACATAGTTTAACAGTGTTTGATGATAAGTAAATGTTTTTTTGAATTTATAGATTTTAATCGTTAGATTTTTCATGCAATTGGGGTTTTCATTTTTTCTTGGTTTGATACTTTTTTGAAACATGTCATGTTTGTATATTATTTATTGATGTCAATGTTATATTATACTAGGTGGAAAGTGCATGAAATCATGCAAGCCACTCGGAATAAAAAAAAGGTGGATATCCATTTTCAAATAGATGCAGAGAATACACCATTTTTAAAGAGAGATGAATCCTCCTTAGCAAGTGAAAGTGATTTAGTAGCTCTTCGAAATGAAGGAAAAGCACATATGGATTTGTGGTTAGAAGGGAAAATATATCCAGTAGGTCCACAAACTTGTCAGACTCCTCCATTCCATGGATTGACAAGCTTATTAAAGTTTCTATGTAAGGGTGAGAATGGTTTGTTAGGATATTATCGAAGGTTAATTGGTCATGGAGCAAGTAGCTTTCACAGCCAATATCAATCTTTGCTTAATGAAAGAGACAAAAGGATCGCAATGTTGGAGGCTTGGAATCAACATTTGGTATCATCTATGCAAGCTACAAGTGTTCAAATGTCTGCATATGATGGCATAGAGAAGAAAAATCAAGAATTATAGGTAAAGGTTCAAACATTAGATGCTCAATTGGGAGAGAGCACTATAAATGCAATTCACTTATAGATGCAAAACAAAGCTCTGAAGGAAGAGATCAAGAAGTTAAAGAAAACATTATCATTCATGAAGGATACTCCAATGGTTCCAAGGCTACGTAAGAGGAAATTGCGTCTAATGGATGAAATATCCAATAAAAGTGGTCATTGGAAGTGTCGAGTGAGAGCTTATAGGAGTGTTTCAGAACTCATGTCTATCCATGATGAACACTATGGTGCTATGGGTGAAGTGTTTACAAAAAAAATGTTGGAGTTTGTTATACAACATCCAAAATTCAAAAGTCTAAAATCATAGATAACATCTGAGCCAATGAACAAAGCTGTGGAGCATTTCAATGCAACTAGTGCACAGAGAGTTTGTGATACTGTAGGGATAAGTAAAAGGGCATATCAACTCATATTTAAGAGCTTAAAAACAACATGTCTTTCTGTGGGAGAAAAAGTTAAAGCCCCACTTCCTAAACCGACTGATGTTGATAAGGCTAGGCATGCACTCAATTTGGGTGTACTTGATTTAGTCGGTGAGCCCTAGCATGTATGTAGTACACTAACTTTGAAAACAAAGGTTGGAGAGACTAAAGAATTGGAATTGACAGTCAATAATAACTTTGTGATAGATGTTCAAAGAGTTCTGCAAGCCATGGTGAAGTTTTATGATATGCCTATGGAAGAATGCAATGGTACTCTAAAGATTGTACTAAAGCTTGATGAAAGTGAGGTGGTCAAAGGTCAAAAATTGGAAAGAGTTAGTTTTACAATGATGAATAGAATAGTGGACCTTGAAGTTGAGCTTGATGATGCAAGACAGTTCAGTGTGCAATCAAAATAGGAGATTTGGTGGTTGGCTACCTTTGAGGTATGATGGAAATTTGTATTTTAATGCAATAATGCAAAAAGACTTAGAATATTTTGAAATAACATGTGAGTTTTTTTTGCAGGTGCCGAAAGAGTCACATTCAATTTTGAAGTGGTTTTTTGATCAAACCGATATCCCAAGTGTGATCAAAGGTCATAACAATGGTGAGCTACTTGAAGTTGAGGGCTATGGATCCTACCGTGTAGAATGGCATCTAGCTGTTGATGATCTCAAGACTATTAAATGTATGTTTAATGTGGCACATGGAGCAAATACAAGCCATCCTTGTCCAGTGTGCATGCAAACGACAGTACCTACAAAGGGTGGTAAAAAGACTCAAAAGCAATGGGCCTCTGAACTTGCAAAGATAGATCAAAACTAAGGCACCAGATAGGGATGCTCCAGGGAAAGATCCATCATGGAGCCCAATTCTTGAAATTCCTCTTGAGCGAGTACACATTTGTGCGCTTCATGCTATTGCAAGAATAATTGAAAAGTTGGTGCATCTATACATCATTGATGCATATAACTTGAAGCCCCAACAAGAGAGTGAGAGGATGATTACAAGAATTGAAAAGGTTCTTTCAGATATGGGACTACACTCTGGGCAAGTAAAGATTACAAAAGATGAGAAAAGATATAGAAAAATAGGCAATGTTCTTTGTAAGCCAAGCTTTGGTGGTGTCAAGTCTTTAAAATTCCTTTTTACAAAGAAGAAGAATGACAAGCTCAAACGTGCTAATGAGTTTGATGTATGGAGAAAGTTACACAATGCCTATTGTGAATGAGGGGGAAGGGACAAAAAAGGTTGGAAAAGGCACGTGTGGTGAGCTCTTGAACGCTTGGTACCTTTACTACAAAAGAAAAGATTCGAAGAAGATGATGCACAGTGTTTCATCAATGCTGTGAATGACTTTAGCCGGAACATGGAGATAGCTTGGGGAAAGAATCATTTCACATAGTACATGGTAATCTCTAACTTTGACATTGATATGTGCATATTGAATGGTCCTATATTTATTGATTTGTTTTTCTATTTGGGAGCACATATTATATGCTCATGCACCATACATGGCATGGAATTATGAAAGCATTGGAGTGTGGTCTACTCAGGGCATGGAAAGATCGCATTGGCAAGCACGTTGTGCATATAATAGAGCGACCCAACATGGGGCTGGTAGAAGCCCAATGGTTAAATTGGTTCAATGGTGGTACAGGCGTATCAAAATAAGAGCAGCTGCAACACTAGCATTCAAAGAGTCCTTAGTGTCCCATGCAGTGCAAGATGTTAACACGGAATGTCGAGAAGAAGAATATACAACTCATCAAATGCAAGACAGAATAATGTAAGTTGGCATGCAACCCATCATAGACAAGGGCGCATATGGGTGGAGATAGATGAAAATGATGGTGTAGACTCTTCCAATGTGGATGCCCATGCATAAGTTTCAAAATTTATTTGTAATTTTAGTTATGTGATTTGTAGTAAAGCCAACGTATAATGGAAGTGAGTTGCAGTATAAATGAGAAATTTTGTGTTATGGGATGTTAATTATAAGTATTTAGCTCAAGGTTGCACTAATTTTACTTTTTTAAGGGTTTCTATTGAAACAAGTATTTTGAAAAATTAGGGTTTTTGTCCCTATATAAGAGAATGCGCCCTCATTTTCATTTCACTGTTTAAAGAGCTCTCCACTCCCACATGACCTCCCACTTGCCCCTGAGATTTCCACCTTATCTCTTGCACCCTCACCCTTTCTCTTGAACAGTCTCTCCATCCCCCATGGCTAGTAGGCCCAAGATCAAGGCACCACGGAGATTGCTGGCACAACCAGACCCACACAACCAGACCCACACCACCACGGAGATTGATAGTGCCCCCCCCCCCCTTGATGATCCCTGTTGAAGGGAGAAACTACTAATCCGGAAGCCAGACAGGGAGCAAGAGGGATAGAGGAAGGCACAAGAGGAGGGACAGAGGAAGGCACAAGAAGATCCTCTGATAGAGATGGATGACTCAAAGAGCACAGAGGAGGAGCATGTGGAAGAGGAACAATGAAGGACAAAGTAGAGGACCAAGAGAAGAACAGACAATTAGGGTCCACGCCAATAGGGGAGACGTGCCCAAGCTCCAAGTGCAAGTCAAAGAGGCCCTCATCATCTAAGAAGAGGCCCTCCACATCGAGGGCAAAGAGGCCCTCCTCTAGTGAGGCGATACAAATTCAATCCAGGGACAGTGGACCACTACGGGAGATCAGAAAGTTTCAGAAGTCCATTAATTTGCGGATCTCAATGGCCAGCTTCACAAGGGTGGTATGCGAGGTCATGTAGGACCTCAACCTTAGCACAATGTCCCGGTTTTACAGGTGCAGAGTTGTGGAGGCTCGCTAGCATATTTCTAGAGACGCCTTGCTTGCGTTGTAGCATGCATCTGAGGCCTACCTAGTAGACCTCATGGATGACACCCAGCTGGCTGCCATCCATAGGAAAAGGGTCACGGTGACCGCTGCAGACATGCAATTTATTATATGTCTTAGGAAGCCCAAGGGCACTTAGGGATTTTGTATGCTCCACCTTGTACTCTGCCTATGGGCATCTATCTTGTACTCTTCCTATAGGCATATACCTTGTACTCTACCTACGGGCATCAATATAATAAAATGTATTTTTTAGAATTGTCTTTGCATGTGCAATCTTAAATTTATTTTCAATGTATTTGCAATATATTAATTTACTTACATGCACTCTTAATGTATAAAAAAGCAAAATGAAATAATAAACGTCAAATCTTAATAGAACATGCAAAAGGAAATAATACTTAATTTTACTTAACATAGAAAAGGAAACAATGCTCTGTAAACGGGAACAGAAAATTATTTGAAAATGGTATTCTTTATTTACATTGAGTAGTATCACAAAGATCATCAAAGCTTGAATGCCTAAGCTACTCTAGTCTACGCTTCTTCCTGCTTGGCTCAAATCCCTTTTTTACTTGCTGAAGCACAGAGGGTTGCATAATTTCATTCTCTATAGCCAAGGGATCTGTAATGCCAGCTAGCCTTGCAATAGCTATAATACTATGAAGCAGACCAGATTGTGTGTCTGCGAACAAAAATAAAGCTACACTATGCCTAATCAGAACAACACGATTGGCAATAGGATCGATGGGCCTCATCTTCACCATCCAACTGAGGACCCTAAACTTCATGATGTTTATCTTTCCATCTAGCGATAATTGTCCGTGGAACACCAAAATGTGTTGAGCCACTCTGTTAAGTGGCCGATCGATGCCATCCCCCCACTAGAAGAACCTCTAGTTCCACTCTTGCGTTCAGCATACTCATCAACCCATAAAATATCCTGCAACGAACATATTACATCAAAATCCAAAGATTATATAAATTAATAAAATATCATTTTTCAAGAATTAATAAGAATAAGGGTTTTTTTCCAAGTAAAAATCATATCTTTAAGAAATCTTATTTGGGAGGCCACTGGGACCCTAGCAACCATGCCCATAAATTTTATGCCCAAAAAACCCCATGCAAGCCCAAAATCCAACATCATGCATCTAGAGCCCATAGTTTCCATAGAAATTGGGCTCTGGTTGCATGATGTTGGATTTTGGGCTTGCAGTTTCTGCAGAAAGTGTGGGCTCTAGTCAGATGATGTTGGATTTTGGGCTTGCAGGGGTTTTTTGGGCATAAAATTTATGGGCATGGTTGCTAGGGTCCCAGTGGCCTCCCAAAAAATATTTCTTAAAGATATGATTTTAATATGTGAAAAAACCATAACCTTGTTTACACAAATGGAATGGGAGGGGCAAGTGGCAGGGGCAGGTGTAAGGGGCAAGTGGTAGGGCAAGTGTGACAGTGGTAGGATGTCCTGGGTTCAAAATCATAACATTTGGTTGTGGTTTTAACCTAAACCATCAATATTATTTTTCATTCCCTAAATCAAATTTGGGAGGCCTCTGACACCCTAGAAACCATGTCCATCATTTTCAAGCCAAAAACCCTTGTGTAAACCTTAAATCCAACATCATGCTGTGACCAGAGCCCTATTTCAATAAGGAATGAAAAATAAGATGTGGATGTCTTGGGTTTAAAAGTCATAAAGTTTTCTTGGGTTTTCTACTATAAACCCTAAACGCTATTTTTTATTCCCTACCAATTGAAGAAAAAGAAATGATTTTTGTTCCTAAAATGGAACATAGAATTATATTGATGATTTTGAATCACATGATGAAGCTGGCAAAGCTACATACCTTTTCTACCTCATCGCAGAGTGCGTTAGCTATAGTGTCCAACTGGACTCCCTTTTGATCTTGGACTCCATGTTGGCTTGAGGTGCCAGCTTCTTCATCTCTGTCCCCAAACAATTTCCTCTTCAAATTTATGAACTGCTCATTAGACAAGTCATACTCTGGTGCAGCATCCTCGATTGCATTCTATGTTAGTTGGATTGCCTCCAGATCGGTGAGGCTCGAGTCATCAAAGCGTGCAATCTCATCAATTGCTGGATTCACTGGAGCATCAAAGTCAATGACATCATCAAAAGTGTCGTTGCTTGTTGCCTCATCTGGATTATAGGTAGAGGATGGATATGCACGAGTCAGATATGAAGATAAGATGACCTCGCTTTCAACTTGCTCCTTAGCTAGGCTAATAGTATGCTCCTCAGGCTCCAAGTCTAGGTTTAGGTCATCTCCTCCACCACTTGTTGATGGACCTGCTCCACCACTTGTGGATGCAGGACCCTCAGGTTGCTCTCCAACATCCTCATCAGACTTGCTAGTTGCAAGGAGAACGGTAAGGGCTGCATCTCTTTCGATCAAATGAATTGGGGAAGATGAATCATCCTCGATGGGAATAGCGTACTCACAGAGAGAGAGAGGGACATTATCCATGGCCCTACCTAGTGTCTTCTTGAAGTTTGCACTCTGGTCAAAAGAGCTCAAAATATCCAATGAAACCCATTGGTGAGGGGAGTTAGCAATCACGATAGATTGCCCATGGATAAGTCTATCAAAAAATTGAAGAGAGGGATTATTAGCAGGAAGGAGAGCTCTCAAGTGTGACTCAAGATGGAATGCTTTGTAGAAGATAGGATAAACCCGATCTGCAGAGGCATGCGAATCAATGGATGAAATCCAATGGTCAAAAGCCTCTCTAGGGGAAGCCATGAGGGTAGGAGGATGCTCGGGAAGATGAAAGAGGAGGCTATGGAATGCAAGGTTACTCAAGAGTGGGAAACTAAAAATGTGAAAATGACCTTAGAAGTGTACTTTATAAATGGACATTGCCCTTAAAAATGCTCTTAATTACAATATTTTTAAATTTATTGTTTTTTCTTTGGAAAGCCTTTCTCTCTCTCTCTCTCTCTCTCTCTCTCCTTAGCTACCTCCCTCTCCTCTCTCTCACTCTCTCTCTCTCTCTCTCTCGTAGACCCACAAGGTCTTCCGAGGATGTTAATATATCTTTATTTCTTTCCCTTCCTTTGTGTCCCTCATCTCTCTCTCTCTCTCTCTCTCTCTCTCTCTCTCTCTCTCTTTCTCTCTCTCTCTCTCTCGCTCCCCGCCTCTCCCTTGCTCTCTCTCAGTCTCTCTATCTCTTTTCCTCCCTTTGTGTCCCTATTTGCTCTCTCTCTCTCTCTCTGACACCCGATGATCATCTTGTTGCCATGTTGCCCCTACCTATCTATGTCATGGACATTAATTTTACATATAAAATTTTTGTATTTTGTTAGCGGCTCCACCCTTTGGATAAGTTGTATATGGGTTTTTTTTCAATCTCACAGTTTCTCACTGACCTTAATTAACCTTAGTGCTTCAACAATGCACTTGGCAATGAGGCATTGTTACATGTATGAATAGAAATCATATATAATACAAAGTGTCGTTTCATTTATTGTTAAGATTTTTTAAATTAAGTATGCACCTCAAGATTGATGGCTCTCTATGGTCTATGTATTATAAAGCGGTAAATATTTGTAATTTTAAATTTGTGTGGATATTTGTATATCTGTATTGTGCAAGATAGAGATTGTGTGATCTCGAGATAGATAGCAATTAGAGCGTGCAAGAGAGACTGAGAGAGAGAGAGAGAGAGAGAGAGAGAGAGAAGGTGAGAGTACAATAAGTGACACAAATAATGCATCTGGCCATGAGACACAGTTAGATGTATGAATAGAGAGAAAGAGAGAGAGAGAGAGAGAGAGAGAGCAGTCAGGGACACAAAGGGCCTCTTAGAGACAGAGGGAGGGGGAGGGATACAAAGGGAGATAGAGACTAGAGTTAAGATTGCATTTATTCATTTACACGTCTAAGTTGAGAAAGAGAAAAATACGAAAGTTAATTAAGGTTTTTGAGAGATTAAGAGATTGAAAAAAAAAACCCAGATACAACTGATCCAAAGGGTGGATCTGCTAACAAAATACAAAAAGTGTATACATGAAATCAATGTCCATGACAATGGAGATGAGGACAAAAAGAGAGAGATGGAGAGTGGGATAGAGAGAGAGAGGTAGAGAAACTGGATATCATATGAAATATCTGCCATCATGTCTCTACTATCTCTAGAGTATGGGGGGGGCAACAATTCTTACAAAGGATACTTGTCTTATCCCTATATCTAACTTTGCGATTATCAAGTCTAAAATAATAGTCTTGGGGAGGGCTTGCTATTGCCAACTGCAATTCTTCCCTGATAAATCGCATGGTCCAATCCTCTTCCAATTCCAACATTAGATTAGGATGTCCTTGCCGATAAATTGATACCTCAACAATAGGATTGTGAGTCCCATCATGCAGATCATGATCCATTGCTTCCCATTGAAGGTTCTTCCATCTAAACCTTCTATATGTGAAAGTCATGCAGAGATTTTTCCTTCCAATGAAATACTGCAAAATTTGGGATCTATTAATACATAATATCCTGATCATTTTTTATACAAACAAGAATTGTAAGATTTGCTCACCCCGAAATGTCACATCTGAAGTGTTCAATCGACATTGTATTAAATCTTCAGCATGACATGTTCGTGTTGTCCATCCATTGTCAAATAGCTCAAATAGCCAGTCCATTTCTAGGCTCTTGCAAGTGTAAGTAATCTTTATTTTCCTGAATTGCCTACAACTTGCAAAGAAATCAACAAAGCATGGAAATGGAAGAAACCAACTCAACCTAGCATTTCTTCCACCAGTAGTTGGCTTCATAGCATTTCTCACATCATTAAACATTCTATTTCTATATGATTCACTTATCTCCATGCTTGGAAGCGGCCATTCTAGACTATCAAAAGAGGGCAAGGGAAGAGATTCTAATCTACCACACTATCATTCTTCATCTGGCACAATGAAAATTGAGTCATTGAAGAAGATCCCGTCCTTTTTTAATTCTGATGGTGTGTGACCTTCATACTAAAAACTCCCGATCTCAACATGGAGGACATGCAACACCCTAGTTACGCATGCTGTAGGCTCCCACTCTTTGTAAGTAGATGGATATAAGTATGTAAAACAAATACAAGGCATAAGACAGTAGTGTCAACGTCCCCAAATAAATGCAAATACTCTTAAAAGCAAATGAAGTACTAGTACACTTTGAAAAACTTACAATTGGGCCTACGATATGGAAGTCCTTCATTCGGATGCACATATATGTTTGCATGGATAAAGACATGTGAATATATACTTGTGTCACTGTGTTACTACCAGGAGAAATTTCAAAGTCTAAGATCCTTCCCTTCCAATGTTTGGAGATGTCCATTGCATCCTTCTGACCCACTTTGTACCACCCACGATTAGTGGGTTGCGTTGTGATCCAAGAATATTTCTTGTAGAGCTGAGGAATCCATTCCCCATGCTCAACCTTAACATTCTTCAATACAATAGACTGTAAACTACTTCTGTATCTATCATTTTCTACTTCCATATTTTCTGCCCCTGTAGCATATGATTAAAATTAGCTCTTTCTACTTCCAAAGACCCTCCAAATTTATGTCTTCTATTCTCTCTTTTCCCTTCCTCTATCTACCCCTCCTATACTAGCAAAGAAGAAAACGATTGTTTTCTATCTCTCTCCCTCACTCATCCCCTCAAACAGATAAAAAAACATAGTAGTTTCAAATATAATCTCTGTCTCTCTGTCTCTCTCTCTCTCTCTTCCTATATCTATCCCTCCTATACTATTGAAGAAAAAAACGACTATTTTATGTCTCTCTCTCTCCCTCACTCATCCCCTCAAATAGAAAACAACATAGCAGTTCGAAATCTCTCTCTCTCTCTCTCTCTTTCCCTTCCTCTATCTATCCCTCCTATACCAGTGAAGAAAAAAATGTCAAAAATCATCTTGTAGTTTTATATATCATTTACCTCAATCTCTCCCTCTTCCCTGTCTCTTGTAACAAACATATAGACAAAGTGTGATACAAAAATGTATCTACTTAATACAAACAAAACTTTCGAGACGAAATCACTTCATTACCTGGAAAGTATGTGTTTTTTCTTCTGGAGTTGACTCTATATACTCCAAAAAGGTAGAGAAAGAGCCAAAAATGATAAAACACCCGCTTTTCTCACTCCTTCCAAGCAGATTTAGGTCACAACTTCAGGAGGTGACTCTATACTCCAAAAAGGTGAGGAAAGAACCGAAAATGAGAGAACACCTGTTTTTCTCACTCCTTCCAAGCAGATTTAGGTCGCAACTTTGGTTTCTAAGAGAGAGTGAAATAAGTAGAGAATGAATGGAAGAGAAGAGGGATGAACAGAGCTTTGAGAGAAGTTTCTCTGAGAGATTTTTGAATGTGGAAGAAAAATGTGAGCAAACAGGAGAGAGAATGACCAAGCAAGAGTGGAAAGAAGATATTTTGAAACTAGCTCCTAGAAAGTGGCGAGAATGAATGTTTGAAATGTTTTGGAAGAGAGAGAATAGGGGGAGAGCTGGCTAGGAATTCAAAGTTTGGGCCAAATGGTCGAACCAAATGGAAAATGTGAGCATAGTTTTAGCTAGGGGATAGTTTGCCTTGGGAGGAAAACAAGGAGGCCTGATATGGTCAAGGCATTCCTGACAAAGATAATTTTTTATTGTGAACCACCAATGACGTTTTTTGGGGTATTTTGAAAAAAATATGAAATTTCTGCTAGATTTGGGGAGCCTTTGCTATAGAGAAGTCCATATCGCATAATCTCCTTCGTGGATACCATATTCCCTGATCCAAGCCTCTAATATTTTAGTAATTCTCCAAAGGGCCCCTTTTTGAGTCCAAAATTTTTGTAATGATGTATAAACCCTCTTTATCACGTGCATTCAAGGCCTATTTTAAAAATCCCTTATCTTTAAAATTTTCATTAATAAAACATACCCCTTTTCTATACAAATCTGTAATTTTTTTCCAAAACTATTTTAAATAGTCCCTTATGTATAGTTATTTATGTAAATTTTAGAAATAAAAAATATCCTATTGTTGAACTCACGTGATAGGGTTACATATGATGAGTGGCATCCCCGAGAGTATAAGGTGCATCCAAAATCACAAAATTGGATGCCCATTGAAGGAGGAATTGAGCTATGGAATAGTGAGGGTCGACCATTATTGCCAACAGGTTGTCGAGATATACTACCAATATATTAATGGATGAATTTGTGAGAGATCATTTGCAAGCAATATCAGGGATAAAGGATTACATTAAGTTTTGGGAGAGATGTGCAAGTGGAAAGAATGCATCGTATGAGTCCTACATTAGGCCAATGATAGACTATTGGAAAACTATGACCAATGAGCTCGAACAAGAAAACATATCAGAGATAGGAGTGTATAGAGAGATTTGGGCAATTAGAACATAGTCTCCTGATGAAGAGGATGATATAGATGATTACATTAATGAGTTCCAAGGCTATGAGGAATGGAATCATTACTATTGCCGGCCTCTAAAAGGTAAGCCAAGGAAAGAGTTTAGACCAATGGTGGATGTTAAGCAAGGTAACTTCATCTTGGTGAGGCCATCAGACCCTATATACCCGCCGATATGGCTTGGGGTTGCCGCCGTATCAAGTGCTGAGATGGATGCTTCATCTCCTAACTTCAAGAAATTATTAATTCAGTATTGCTTACCATTAGTTAAGAGAAAGGGGCTCAATGATGTAGATGCCTATGTCGATTGCTGGAACAAGTATTGGGCAAAGAATAGGTTGGATCCATAGGTATGGGAGTGTATTGATGCGGTGGTCTGGTCATGGACATCAAAAGCCATAAATAGACCCAAGAAGATTAAGATTCCACAGAGTGTATGTATCAAAGCACTGAGAGTGCTCTCAACGGAAGCAAGAACGGAAGAGGGAGAGAGAGAAACAGAGACCCACACATTGGTGGGTGCAAAACACCCTAATCTTCTTTTTCATTCATTTATATATGTGTTTGAGTATTGTACATAACCGGGGTAAAGGCACAGTGACCTTTAACCCCCACAACCTCCCACTTAAAGGACAATGTGCCTTTAAGGGAGAACAACCAGTGAGCATATTATCCATTGCCCATCAATACACGACAATACTCAAACCGTTGACTAGGTAGACTCTTCATTAGCATATTTGCAGGGTTATCATCTGTATGAAACTTGACAAGCTCTATGCGCTTGTCCTCAAGTACCTAGACCTTGATGAAATGGTACCTGACCTCAATGTGTTTGGTCTTTGCATGAAAGACCGAATTCCGTGCTAGCTGAAAAGCACTCATGGAATCACTATGCAATGTCGGTACACCTGTATGAATCCCCAAATCTCCCACTAGCCGATCAAGCCATATAGCCTCCTTGCAACCCTCTGTGGCTACAACATACTTAGCCTCTATGGTAGACAAAGCAATGCACTTTTGTGCATGAGACATCCACGACACTGCACCACCTGCAAAGGTGAACACATAACCAGAAGTGGATCTCCTACTATCCGCATGCCCTACATAGTCTGAATCTATGTACCCAAGTACATGCATGTCTCCTTTAACAAAGCAAATGCACATCTCCTTGGTACCCTTCATGTACCTCATGATGCACTTAACTGCCTCCCAATGCCTCTTTCCTAGATTAGCCATATACCGGCTAACAACTCCCACTGCAAATGCAATGTCTGGTCTAGTAGCTATCATAGCATACATAAGACTCCCAACCGCTGATGCATAAGGAACCTTGGCCATCATGGCCCTCTCCTCATATGATTTGGTACTATCTGTATGACTCAGTTTCACATATGGAGGCAATGGAGTACTCACTGCCTTCCCCCCCTCCATATTAAAATGCTGCAATACTTTTGTAACATACTCCTTCTGTGAAAGCCAAAGGAGTTTCCTACTCCGATCACCCGTGAGGAACATACCAAGAATATGACCTGCAAGTCCCAAATCCTTCATATCAAAGGCCTCATGCAACTTGTCCTTTAATGCATCTAGCACACAAGTATTCTTGCTAGCCAATAGCATATCATCCACATATAGTGCCAGGATTATTAGGCTATTATCCTTAGCCCTTTTAGTGTAGAGGCAGTGATCAATTTCACTCTTTCTAAAACCCTGGGACCGAATGAAAGCATCAAACTTTTGATAATATTCTCTAGGCACTTGCTTAAGACCATAGAGACTCTTCTTCAGCTTACAAACTAAATGCTCTTTGCCCTTTTCTTCAAAGCCTTCTGGCTGCACCATGTAAATTTCCTCATGCAAATCCGCATGCAAGAAAGCTATCGTGACATCCATCTGCATAACCTCCATATCCTCTAATTCCACTAGTCAAAGCATGCATCTAAGTGTGGTCATCTTCACAACCAGAGAGAATATCTCATCAAAGTCCAAACCCTTCTCTTGCTTGAACCCTTTAGTGACCAAACGGGCCTTGTACCTAGGCACATCATCACCTGTGACCATCTTGTAGACCCATTTACATGGCAATGCTTTCTTTCCATGTGGCAAAGAAACCAAGTCCCAAATCTTATTCTTCATAAGTGAACTCATCTCTGATTGCATAGCATACTCCCACTTGCGTTGATCCTCACGCATCATAGCCTCTCTATAGTAAGAAGGCTCCCTGCAATTAGTAAGCATCACATAGTCTACCCCTGGAACAAACCTATCAGGCGGTCTAGACACTCTAGATGATCTTCTCAAGGGCATTTCAGCTTGCTATCCCACCTGCATATCAGCCACATTTGGCTCATCATTTCCACTAATAGATGATCCATCATCTACCCTTGATTGTATACTTGTGGGAGTACTTGGTGGTACCATTTCTTGCACATTTGGTGCATGGACAGCTTGCTGTCTATCAACATATGCAGGTGGATTCACATCCTAGAAAGTGATTCTCCTCATTTCCACATCCCTCATGGGTGCCTTATCCTTCTTCTTCTCATTGAAGACTACATCATGGCTGCGTATGATCTTCTTTGCTTCTGGATCCCAGAGACGATAGCCCATCTCTCCACTTTCACCATAACCCAGAAAGATGCATTTCCTAGACTTAGGATCTAGCTTCTTTCGAAGCTCTTTCGGCACATGTGCATATGCCTCACACCCAAATATACGCAAATGAGAGTAAGAGGAATACCACCATCCAAACTCTTGCTAGGCGATCTATTGATCACATGCACTGTAGTCTTCATTGCCTTAGCCCAAAAACCACCAGAAAGACTTGCATTGGAAAGCATGCATTGCAACCTTTCTTCAATGGTACGGTTCATCTTTTTTGCAACTGGATTTTGCTCTGGAGTACAAGGGGATGTGAGCTCCCTCTTAATCCCACGGGTATCACAGAAATGCTGAAAGTCATGAGAGAGATACTCTCCACCATTGTCAGTCCATAGGCATTTAAGCATTCTACCTGACTGATTCTCAACCAAGGCCAACCATTTTTTAAATACCTAGAACACATCACTCTTTCAAGATATAGCATAAGCCCACACTTTCCTAGTTGCATCATCAATGAATGTCACATAGTATTCAGCCCTGCCTAATGACCGTGTAGGCATGGGACTACATACGTCTGAATGCACCAAATCAAGCTTTTCAAACTCTTCTTTCCCCTTCTTTTATGGGCTGATTTATTCTGCTTCCCATAGAGACAGTGCTCACAAAATTCAAAATCAGAGAAAGTCAAATGTGGTACATAACCCAAATGGCATAAGAGTTTCATTCTATTCTGGCTCATGTGCCCCAACCTGCAATGCCACAAAGAAGTGCTTGGCTGCTCGGTTATTGCAACAACATGATCAAATACCCCTGATACATGTAAGGGATATAAAGTCCCACACTTGGCACCCCTGGCCAAAAGCATAGAGCCCTTCTGAATTTTCAAACTCTGAAAGCCAAAAGTCGTCTGAAAACCAGCATCATCTAGTTGACCCATTGAAATAAGACTCTTGGTCAACTTAGGCACATGTCTCACATGTTTCAAAATAAATGCAGACCCATTTGCTCCCACTATGTCACATGCATAGTCATTTCCAAGATGCACACAACCTGTCTTTCCACTGTCATAAGTGGAGAACCATTCCCTATGGGGACATAGGGAGTAACATGGAATGAAGCACCAGAATCCAAAATCCAATCTTGGGAATATGCATCATCTGAAGTGGTAAGCAACTCTGCAGATAAACTAGACATGAAGAGAACATCATTGTCACTATCATGTGTGACTGCATTGATCTCCTCCATCTTCACTTTTCCTTTGTCCTCCCTTGGACTCTCTTCCTTTTGATTTGCACCCGAATTTGCATTCTTTTTCTTATCCTTTTGCTCTCTTTTCAGCTTGTAGCAATCCTTTTTCATATGGCCCTTCTTGCCACAGTGGTAACACTCAATGTTTCGTGCCCTGGATTTTGCTACAAGTTTTCCCTCTTTCTTGGGACTTCCCCCTGAACTATGATCTGCCTCTTTGCACATTTAAGGCTGCATCCTGCTCGTTGCCGTCCATAGACATCCGTCTAATCTCCTCGGCCAACAAGCTACCCACAACATCATCAAATTTTAGTACTCCACTAGGTGCAGAGTTACTGACAGCTATACGAAAGGTATCCCATGAGGATGGCAATGAACATAAGAGAAATATTGCCTTAGTCTCCACATCGAAATTCATCTTTTGAGCCTGAAGCTGGCTGAAAATAATATTGAATTCATTCAAGTGAGAAGCAATGGAGACCCCTTCCTTCATCTGTAGCTTAAACAACCTCTTCATGAGATAAAATTTATTAGAGGCAGTTTCCTTCTCATAAGTGGCACACAGTTTCTTCCACAAATCTTCCATAGTCTGCTCATTTACTACTGTGAAATAAACTGACTCTGCAAGATGAAGTCTAATAGTAGACTTTGCTAATGCATCCAACTCATTCCAATCATCCTCAGACATATTTGCAGGCTTACCTTCAATACCTGCCAAGGGTTTAATCTGCTTCTTTTGAATAAGCACATCCCTTATTTGTTCTTTCCACAAAGAAAAGTTTGTCCCATCAAACTTTTTAATGCTAAAAAACTCCTTTTCAGACATAGAAGAGGATGCCATGATGCAAATGAAGCAAAATCCCAAATGCTAGTGCCTGTAAGAGAGAACCACACCAAATACTAAGTGCACCCAAATGTGTATGCCACAATAGATTGAAATATCACCAAAACTCAAAGCTCAAAGCATCAAAAGATGCAGCTGACTCATGTGCATGTACTATGCATCCATATGAGCAAATCTAGCCCAAAAGAAAATGCCAACTGCAATGGCAATCCAAAATGCCAATAGGTGCCAAATGGCTAGAGCATAAACATCATCCATGGGCATATGCATCAATAATATCTCATACAAGAGAGCATAACACTATCAGTGCATCACCTGCAATGTGTCAAAGCTGTCCCTCAGCATAATATAGCATCCATGTGCAAAGCGTCCATAAAAATAGCATCCCACAAGGCAATTTGGGCCTATCAGCGCATCCAATAAGGATCGTAATGTATCCAAATGGCCTATAAATCATCCATTGCAACCCAATGCACACCACGAATGAGCGCACATTGCTCAAACTGCAACCAGAGTGATCTGCATAAGGTATGCATGCTCAAGAAATCATTGTCCCACGGAAAAGACCGCTACTGAAAATAGAACCTGAGATGCCTCAAAACATGGGCGCCATTACATAATCGGACTCAACAAGAAAATATGCAAATATCTCTCTTCTGTCGAAACTCCAAAATCCCAACCGGTGAGTGAGAAATGGGAGTCAACACTTATCCACTGCCATGTGGCATAAATCTAAGGTTTCAATACCTTAGAATGAAAAATGCATAACAGAGAGACGAAATCGAATACACAGAGATCTATAACTCTGAAAATACTCCACCGAATCGTGTAAGAACTAACAGTTAGGGGTTTTTGGGCATCCGAAACGCAATGGGACAGATGGTTTTGGAAACTGTGGTCTCAATCACTGGGTCCAACACATGGACTGAAAAACGTTTTTTGGAAACAGAGCTATTTGTAAACTCCACCGGAGTGTGAATGATGAGCAACATAGAAGTTTTAGGACCTCCTGAGTCCACTAGAACTGACAGATCTACAAATGGTTGCTCCAAACTTGAGTTCCAACACCCGGGTAGAAAAACGTAGGAACTAACACAGTGAGTCAAAAATCCAATGAAATGATCCCAGATTTAAGATTGAAGGTGTTTCCAAGCTCCTGAAGTGAAGTGGACACCAAAAGCAAGCAATAGTTGCTTCTATAAGTCAATAGAGAGTCTATGTCATCGAAGGGAACAGGGAAAAGCTCAAAAAACGACTTTTTCTTTGAAAACACTTAACAGGCTCTCAAAACCAGTTTGCAAAACCAAAGTGACTTTTCCAAAGGTTCCTCCAAGGTCTCTGCACACTCGGATGCAAGTAAAGTCACCCACAAAGCTTCCCACAGACCTTGTCCTTCCTCCCACAGAGATGCTGAGCTTTCAGGCATTCACGCATGCTCAGCTAGATCACCTGGGCTCTGATACCAGTTGAGAATGCTCTCAACGGAAGCAAGAACGGAAGAGGGAGACAGAGAAACAGAGAGCCACACAAGTTTTGGTGGGTGCAAAACACCCTAATCTTCTTTTTCATTCATTTATATATGTGTTTGATATTGTACATAACCGGGGTAAAGGCACAGTGACCTTTAACCCCCACAAGCATAGGAGAGCTTGCTTGGTATCAGAGCATAGAAAATGATGTTGATTTTCTCCCTCTTAATCTCCCAAACTACTTCCATTGTAATGTGTGTTCTCATGTGATGTTTCTTAATTCTTGTTATCTTGTCAATGGATATTTACATATTATTAATATGATAATTTTTAGAAGCTGTCCTTCACCAACAAATACTTTGTTTCTAGTGGTTCACTATGCATGGTGTTTGTTAACACCACCAACTAAATATACATGTTGTTCCCAAATGGTGTTTATTAAAACCACCAAATACATGATTTTCAAACTCTGCCATAGATGCTTTTTTTTTCTTGTTATATGCAATGGAATGTTTCACAGCCAATAAAATTTTTCATAATCATTGGAATTTCTAAATATAGCATATTCAATATTGGCAAAATTCCCACAATCCATGAAAATTTTCCCAAATTTAATGAAGCCTCACCCAATTTTAATGAAATCCACCCAATTATGAAATTCCCAAAATGCAACTTTTGTCCCACTTTATCTAATACGGTGTTAATGTGGGCTTTGCACCATGCTCGATGGATATCCCATGTGACAAATAGCTTCAAACACATCTTGTTGCACCTTCTCGATATGTTTTCCTTTGAAGGAAGCCTCAAAGGATTGTTGCTGTACACGTAAATGGGCATTCAAACGAGGCACATAACTGCATTGTCCTCTTTCCATATGCACATTCGAGCAACTTGTTGACTGTGTAAGGGATCTGACACCACTACTATGTGCAGTTACACTTTGTGAAAAACCTTCCATAGTCGTCGATTGCTCACTTGGGGTTTCAAGACCCATGGTTATTTATTCAGTTACAAGTTGAGACTGGTGACATGCAACTATTTCATCCACAACCGTTCTGCAATCACCCTTCCCACTCCCGGACCCTTGCACTTTCCAATTTGTCTTTGAGGGTCACATAGGAAATGTTTGCGCATACGAGTTCTTGAACCCATGTACTCTTCGTGGCAGATGTTACATCTCCACTTTGTGGTAGTTATGAGTGTAACATAGTCTCGGGCTTTTGCAGGGTGTTGGCCTCGTTTCTCTAAAGCCATGCTCACGTATTCTGTATGCACATACTAATAGATCAATAATGTGAAAATTTGTCAATTGCCATGTATTTAGACATTTCTCCAATTTGAACAATTTTATTTCCTGAATGTGTGTTGCATGGAGAAATCATACTACTCATTCTTATTCCACCAACATTTAGGAAGTGCACCAGACCTCGAGAGGGAGCAACCATCCAATCGTCTTGCCCCCTCCCGACATAATTGGATGGTTATAGACGTGGTAATCTGCCTAGGGACCTAGGCGTGGGATGGCAAATTGCCTTTTTCCACATCTCACTCTTTCTCGAGTAAGCATCTATCTGCACTATGATCTTTGATGACATCATGCTTTGTATGTGAAAATCGGTATTTCACACATGCTAGTGTAGTAGCTAGCATTGCTTACATGCACATGGTGGCTTTCGGGTCTTTCTCTCTCACCTTCTCCTTTTCAATCTTAACCATTCAACAAAATTATTCAAAGGATCTAAATGCATTTGTTCATGATACAAGAAATCTAAAACATCTAGACTCAAATAAATATGCAAGGAACCGACAATTTATCAATTAAGGACATCTACGGTCTAAATCATTGTCAAATTCCATTAGAATTGTTCCACATAGTAAATGTTCACTCATTTACATCTTCAGCTTGTACATGGGTGGTTCAACTTTCTACATTGTTAATGCCTTGCAGATGCCAACAACGGATTCGGCATTTGGTCCCTCACATCTCTTTATTAATTTATGTTCATTGCCAATCAAATGTTTTCTTATCCTCATGGCCGATCCTGTAAAGATTTGGTTGCAAAAGTTCGTGTTCCACTTTTGACACCCTAACATTGTAACAAAATTGTGTGGTTTTGCAACACTTTGGCCTCATCCTTGAGTCTCATTTGGCGGTTGATGCTGGCCTACCCTAACTTCTCTGTCCGCCATGGTTGCTGTACATGTAAAAGAGAACAACCATCTCAATTATTAATTTGTTTTCAGCAACTTAAGACAATGTCACTAACATGTCATTGAAACCAAATGTACGTTTGCTAGACCTCAAGAGAGAGCAAACATCCAATCGTCTTTCCCCCTCCCAACACAAATGGATGGTTATAGACATGGTAATCTGTCTGTAGAAATAGGCATGGGATGGCAAGTTGCCTTTTCCAATGTCCCGCTCTTTCTGAAGTAAGCATCTATCTGCACTATGATCATTCGCATAATCATGAAGTTGTATATGAATGTCGGTATTTCACACACACTAGTGCAGTAGCTAGCAATACCTACATGTGCACTTATCAAAGCCCTTTGTTTGAATCTATGAAGTGAAGGATGCTAACTAGGTTAGATATATCTAACGTAAGTTTAGACATACATTTCATACTTGTATAAGATCAACTAATTGTTCTGAGATAAGATAGTATTTATCTTTGCACATAAATGTAATGTATACAATGTGACAAATTTCTTTTTACAAGAAAACTAGCATACTCTATGATGATCTCTAGCATGTAATTTGTTAGCGAACTCAAGCCACAACCCACGAAAGCCAAGTATTTTCATCTTCCTATTGCCTAGAAGGTACATATAAACTATAATATATCATTTTCAATTTCACATCCATGTGCAAGTAGTTACCAACCGGCATATGCGGATCACCCACTGGCACATGGTTCAAAGGTATTTTGTATCCATATGCGAGTAGTTACAACTTGGCAAAAGCGGACTCCCCACTAGCACATAGATAGTTACAATCAATCTCATATATTTTTTTGACTACTTTTTGTAACCTATAGGCTATATAGCTAGTAACATATCAAAAATGTGAGATTTCACTAAATTTAAAAAGTTAATGTCTAAGACTTTTTTCCTTTTCTTTTTGTGAAAATAACTTCAAATATATTAAAATGAAAACATTCTTTAAAAAATAATCAACTTAGAGCTACGTATTTATCCATTTTGCATCCTACTGTGGGTAGATATCAGCTGGCCTAGGCGAGCCCACCACCGACAATCGACACTTTTTCAAAGGATATAAAAACTCACAAATTAGTTTGGAAGCTTTCTTTATCCCTTTTTCATTGTCCTTCTTTGTCTTTTTCAAGACTCCAAGTAGAGCTAGATTCTCAGGAATGTGAATAGTATGAGGTCGGTGCTATATGTAAGAAATTGCACTGTGCGGTATGTTCATAATATCCCTCGGTATGTACCACAAACCCGCACGATACATGACTGAGATTGTGCAGTGTATACATCCTGCAAACAGTATAGGTGAACACTGGGTGGTAGACAAGACCTTGTACCCCACGGTATATGGGTTTACCACACGATAATTGGCTGTGGTCAGCAGTCCCGGTTAAAAAATGTGGCAGGGCTGGTTTAAATCGCTCCTGGGGGGGTCAAAAAACGTTTTACTTCGGCAAATTTTTTATTTCAATTGGTATGGGAGGTGAGAATATGTTTGCCATTATGCATTTTAAACATTTGTGCATTGATTTCTATCTTGTTATTTTATCATTAAGTAGTAAAGTAATACTTTTTTTGGCGTCACATGGAACTATTTAGATTATTCAAATTTTCAAATTTGTCGTAAATTTAATGATTAAAAGAAAATTGACATGTTTGGAGCATTGCACCAAAAGTTTCCCTTCTATTGTCAAACTTACATTTCAGCAATGTGTTGATTGCTACCATCCAAATGTAATATTTAACAGTGTCATTCAATTGTGAAGCTCAATTTTAAGTTGCTACCATTTGTAAAAAGGGACTTCATGTCTCGAAGATTATTTTTCTTGGGAAGATTTGCTCCAAGAATGGGCATCCTCCCAATGAGATTCTCAGGAAAGGGCTCCTCCCATCACCATTTAAATATAGATATAGGTAGGAAGTGCACTACATGTGCATTGGCACTCTATGTGGTTATATTTTTTTTGGGAAACTCTGCTCAAAGAGTCCTACATCATCTCAATGAGATTCTTAAGAAGGGGCCCATACCCTCGGCTTTTATATATAGGAAGGAAATGCATGACATCTCTATCGACACTCTTTGTGGCTATATTTATGCAATCTATAAGAGAGAGAGAGGGAGAGATAGAGAGAGAGAGAGAGAGAGAGAGAGACGTGTGTGTGTGTGTATGTGTGTGTGTGGACATGCACGCATTCACGTGCACATATGCATGTGTGTAAGTGTGCATGCATGCACGTATTATTGGCATTGTAGAGTTTTAAAAAATGCTATGTACTATAATTGGGCTCGGGGGGGTCACTCATCATATGTAACCCTATCACGTGAGTTCAAGAGAAGGAAATTTTTAATATCTAAATTATAAAAAAGTTAACTTACATAAGGGAGTATTTAAAACAATTTTGGAAAAAATTTACAGATTTGTATAGAAAAAGGGTACATTTTATTAATGAAAATTTTACAAATAAGGGATTTTAGAAATAGGCCTTGAACGCACGTGATATAGAGGGTTTATACATAGTGACCCTGTGGGGGTTAAAGGTCACTGTGCCTTAACCCCAGTTATGTACAATACTCAAACACATATATAAATGAATGAAAAAGAAGATTAGGTGGTTCTGCACCCACCAACTTGTGTGGCTCTCTATCTCTCTCTCTCCTTCTTCCGTTCTTGCTTCCGTTGAGAGCACTCTCAACTGGTATCAGAGCCCGGGTGATCTAGCTGAGCGTGCGTGAATGCTTGGAAGCCCAGCAGCTCTGTGGGAGGAAGGAGAAGCTCTGTGGGAAGCTTTGTGGGTGACTTGCATTCGAGTGTGCAGAGACCTTGGAGAAACCTTTGGAAAAGTCACTTTGGCTTTGCGAAGTGGTTTTGAGAGCCTGTTAAGAGCTTTCAAAGAAAAAGTCGTTTTTTGAGCTTTTCCCTGTTCCGTTCGATGACAGAGACTCCATATTGACTTGTAGAGGCAACTATTGCTTGCTTTTGGTGTCCACATTACTTCAGGAGCATGGAAACACCTTCATTCCTGAATCTGGGATCATTTCATTGGATTTCTGAGTCACTGTGTCAGTTCCTGCGTTTTTTGCCCGGGTGTTGGAACTCAAGTTTGGAGTAACCATTTGCAGATCTGTCAGTTCCGGTGGACTCAAGAGGTCCTAAAACTTCTATGTTCTCATCATTCGCACTCCGGTGGAGTTTACGAACACCTCTGATTCAAAAAACGTTTTTCAGTCCGTGTGTTGGACCCAGTGATTGAGACCACAGTTTCCAAAACCGTCTGTCCCATTGCGTTCCGGACGCCCAAAAACCCCTACCTATCAGTTCTTGCGTGATTCGGTGGTGGATTTTCAGAGTTATAAATCTCTGTGTATTCGATTTCGTCTCTCTGTTATGCATTTTTCATACTAAGGTTTTGAAACCTTAGATTTATGCCACATGGCAGTGGATAAGTGTTGACTCCCATTTCTCACTCATCGGTTGGGATTTTGGAGTTTTGGCAGAAGAGAGATATTTGCAGATTTTCTTGCTGAGTTCGATTATGCAATGGCGCCCATGTTTTGAAGCATCTCAGGTTCTATTTTCAGTAGCGCTCATTATCATGGGACTATGATTTCTTGAGCATACCTTATGCAGATCACTCTGGTTGTAGTTTGAGTAGTGTGCGCTCATTCGTGGTATGCATTGGGTTGCAATGGATGATTTATAGGCCATTTGGATGCATTGCGGTCCTTGTTGGATGCGCTGATAGGCCCAAATTGCCTTGTGGGATGCTATTTTTTATGGACGCTTTGCACATGGATGCTATTTTATGCTGAGGGACAGCTTTGAAACATTGCAGGTGATGCACTGATAGTGCTATGCTCTCTTGGATGAGACATTATTGATGCATATGCCAGTGGACAATGTTTATGCTTGAGTCATTTGGCACTTATTGGCATTTTCTTTTGGGCCAGATTTGCTCATATGGATGCATAGTATATGCACATGAGTCAAATGCTTTGAGCTTTGAGTTTTGGTGATATTTCACACTATTGTGGCATACACATTTGGGTGCACCTGGTATTTGGTGTGATTCTCTCTTGAGGCAGTAGCATTTGGGATTTTGCTTTATTTGCATCATGGCATCCTCTTCCATGTCTGAAAAGGAGTTTTTTAGCATTAAAAAGTTTGATGGGACAAACTTTTCTTTGTGGAAAGAACAAATAAGGGATGTGCTTATTCAAAAGAAGCAGATTAAACCCTTGGCAGGTATTGAAGCTAAGCATGCGAATATGTCTGAGGATGATTAGAATGAGTTGGATGCATTAGCAAAGTCTACTATTAGACTTCATCTTGCAGAGTCAGTTTATTTCACAGTAGTAAATGAGCAGACTATGGAAGATTTGTGGAAGAAACTGTGTGCCACTTATGAGAAAGAAACTGCCTCTAATAAAGTTTACCTCATGAAGAGGTTGTTTGAGCTGCAGATGAAGGAAGGGGTCTCCATTGCTTCTCACTTGAATGAATTCAATATTATTTTCAGCCAGCAGCTTTAGGCTCAGAAGATGAATTTTGATGCGGAGACTAAGGCAATATTTCTCTTATGTTCATTGCCATCCTCATGGGATACCTTCCGTACAACTGTCAATAACTCTGCACCTGGTGGAGTACTGAAATTTGATGATGTTGTGGGTAGCTTGTTGGCCGAGGAGATTAGATGGAAGTCTATGGATGGCAACCAGCAGGATGCAGCCTTAAATGTGCAAAGGGGCAGATCACAGTTCAGGGGGAAGTCCCAAGAAAGAGGGAAGTCTCGTAGCAAATCCAGGGCACGGAACATTGAGTGTTACCATTGTGGCAAGAAGGGCCATATGAAAAAGGATTGCTACAAGCTGAAAAGAGAGCAAAAGGATAAGAAAAAGAATGCAAATTGGGGTGCAAATCAAAAGGAAGAGAGTCCAAGGGAGGACAAAGGAAAAGTGAAGATCGAGGAGATCAATGCAGTCACACATGATAGTGACAATGATGTTCTCTTCATGTCTACTTTATCTGCAGAGTTGCTTACCACTTCAGATGATGCATATTCCCAGGATTGGATTTTGGATTCTGGTGCTTCATTCCATGTTACTCCCCATAGGGAATGGTTCTCCACTTATGATAGTGGAAAGACAGGTTGTGTGCATCTTTGAAATGACTATGCATGTGACATAGTGGGAGCAGGTGACATAAAGTTTTCTTTTACAAATGGGTCTGCATTTGTTTTGAAACATGTGAGACATGTGCCTAAGCTGACCAAGAGTCTTATTTCAGTGGGACAGCTAGATGATGCTGGTTTTCACACCACTTTTGGCTTTCAAAGTTGGAAAATTCAGAAGGGCTCTATGATTTTGGCCAGGGGTGCCAAGTGTGGGACTTTGTATCCCTTACATGTATCAGGGGTATTTGATCATGTTGTTGCAATAACCGAGCAGCCAAGCACTTCTTTGTGGCATTGCAGGTTGGGGCACATGAGCCAGAATGGAATGAAACTCTTATGCCGTTTGGGTTATGTACCGCATTTGAGTTTCTCTGATTTTGAATTTTGTGAGCATTGTCTCTATGGGAAGCAAAATAAATCAGCCCATAAAAGAAGGGAAAAGAAAGAGTTTGAAAAGCTTGATTTGGTGCATTCAGATGTATGCGGTCCCATGCCTACACAGTCATTAGGCGGGGCTGAATACTATGTGACATTCATTGATGATGCAACTAGGAAAGTGTGGGCTTATGCTATAGCTCGGAAGAGTGATGTGTTCCAGGTATTTCAGAAATGGGTGGCCTTGGTTGAGAATCAGTCAGGTAGAACGCTTAAATGCCTACGGACTGACAATGGTGGAGAGTATCTCTCTCATGACTTTCAACATTTCTATGATACTCGTGGGATTAAGAGGAAGCTTACATCCCCTCGTACTCCAGAGCAAAATCCAGTTGCAGAAGAGATGAACCGTACCATTCAAGAAAGGTTGCAATGCATGCTTTCCAATGCAAGTCTTTCTGGTGGTTTTTGGGCTGAGGCAATGAAGACTGCAGTGCATGTGATCAATAGATCACCTAGTAAGAGTTTGGATGGTGGTATTCCTGAAGAGGCATGGAGTGGAAAGAAGCCCTCTTACTCTCATTTGCGTATATTTGGGTGTGAGGCATATGCACATGTGCCAAAAGAGCTTTCGAAAGAAGCTAGATCCTAAGTCTAGGAAATGCATCTTTCTAGGTTATGGTGAAAGTGGAGAGATGGGCTATCGTCTCTGGGATCCAGAAGCAAAGAAGATCATATGCAGCCATGATGTGGTCTTCAATGAGAAGAAGATGCATAAGGCACCCATGAGGGATGTGGAAATGAGGAGAATCACTTTCCAGGATGTGAATCCACCTGCCTATGTTGATCGACAGCAAGCTGTCCATGCACCAAATGTGCAAGAAATGGTACCACCAAGTACTCCCACAGGTATACAATCAAGGGTAGATGATGGATCATCTATTGGTGGAAATGATGAGCCAAATGTGGCTGATATGCAAGTGGGATAGCAAGCTGAAATGCCCTTGAGAAGATGATTTAGAATGTCTAGACCGCCTGATAGGTTTGTTCCAGGGGTAGACTATGTGATGCTTACGGATTGCGGGGAGCCTTCTTGCTATAGAGAGGCTATGATGCGTGAGGATCAATGCAAGTGGGAGTATGCTATGCAATCAGAGATGAGGTCACTTATGAAGAATAAGACTTGGGACTTGGTTTCTTTGCCACATGGAAAGAAAGCATTGCCATGTAAATGGGTCTACAAAATGAAGGTCACAGGTGATGATGTGCCTAGGTACAAGGCCCGTTTGGTTGCTAAAGGGTTCAAGCAAGAGAAGGGTGTGGACTTTGATGAGATATTTTCTCTGGTTGTGAAGATGACCACACTTAGATGCATGCTTGGACTAGTGGCAGTAGAGGATATGGAGCTTATGCAAATGGATGTCAAGACAGCTTTCTTGCATGGGGATTTGCATGAGGAAATTTACATGGTGCAGCCGGAAGGCTTTGAAGAAAAGGGCAAAGAGCATTTAGTTTGCAAGCTAAAGAAGAGTCTCTATGGTCTTAAGCAAGCGCCTAGAGAATGGTATCAGAAGTTTGATGCTTTCATTCGGTCCCAGGGTTTTAGAAGGAGTGAAATTGATCACTGCCTCTACACTAAAAGGGCTAAGGATAATAGCCTGATAATCTTGGCACTATATGTGGATGATATGCTATTGGCTAGCAAGAACACTTATGAGCTAGATGCATTAAAGGCCAAGTAGCATGAGGCCTTTAATATGAAGGATTTGGGACTTGCAGGTCATATTCTTGGTATGCGCATCACACGTGATCGGAGTAGGAAACTCCTTTGGCTTTCACAAAAAGAGTATGTTACAAAAGTATTACAGCGTTTCAATATGGAGGGGGGGAAGGCAGTGAGTACTCCATTGCCTCCATATGTGAAACTGAGTCATACAGATAGTCCCAAATCAGATGAGGAAAGGGCCATGATGGCCAAGGTTCCTTATGCATCAGCAGTTGGGAGTCTTATGTATGCTATGATAGCTACTAGACCAGACATTGCATTTGTAGTGGGAGTTGTTAGCCGGTATATGGCTAATCCAGGAAAGAGGCATTGGGAGGCAGTTAAGTGCATCATGAGGTACATGAAGGGTACCAAGAAGATGTGCATTTGCTTTGGTAAAGGAGACATGCGTGTACTTGGGTACATAGATTCAGACTATGCAGGGCATGTGGATAGTAGGAGATCCACTTCTGGTTATGTGTTCACCTTTGCAGGTGGTACAGTGTCGTGTATGTCTCGCGCATAGGAGTGCGTTGCTTTGTCTACCACAGAGGCTGAGTATGTTGCAGCCACAGAGGGTTGCAAGGAGGCTATATGGCTTGATCGGCTAGTGGGAGATTTGGGGATTCATACAGGTGTACCGACATTGCATAGTGATTCCATGAGTGCTATTCAGCTAGCACGAAATCCGGTCTTTCATGCAAAGACCAAACACATTGAGGTCAGGTACCATTTCATCAGGGAGGTACTTGAGGACAAGCGCATAGAGCTTGTCAAGGTTCATACAGATGATAACCCTACAGATATGCTGACGAAGAGTCTACCTAGTCAGCGGTTTGAGTATTGTCATGTATTGATGGGCATTGGATAGTATGCTCACTGGTTGTTCTCCCTTAAAGGCACATTGTCCTTTAAGTGGGAGGTTGTGGGGGTTAAAGGTCACTGTGCCTTAACCCCAGTTATGTACAATACTCAAACACATATATAAATGAATGAAAAAGAAGATTAGGGTGGTTCTGCACCCACCAAACTTGTGTGGCTCTCTATCTCTCTCTCTCCTTCTTCCATTCTTGCTTCCATTGAGAGCACTCTCAGACCCCCCCGAGTAATTGGGAATGCTGATGTTATGAGAACCTAACTAGCCCTATTTTCTCATGTATAGTCTCAATGTGAGGAACACTTGGGAAGCATTTTCACATGAAGGATATCTTCATCACTATCACCTGTGGTGATCAAATCATCAACATAAATGACAAGTAGCATAATCCCTTTCTCTGTTTTTCTCACATAGAGTGAGAAATCTGCCTTGGAAATCTGAAAGCCAATAGTGACAAGATACTATCCTATCTTGTCAGACCATGCTCTAGGTGCTTGCTTCAAGCCATACAAGGCTTTCTTCAACCTGCAAACAAACTTAGGATGAATAGCATGAACATAACCTGCTGGCTGCTCCATAAAGACCTCTTCTTGCAAATCACCATGCAAGAAGGCATTCTTTACATCCATCTGATGTAAAGACCATCCCTTTGATGCAGCCATAGCAATGACTGCTCTTACAGTTGCCATCCTTGCAACCGGACTGAATGTTTCTTCATAATCAATGCCATATGTCTCTGCATACCCCTTGACAACTAATCTTGCCTTGTATCTATTCACAGAACCATCTGCATTGTGCTTCTTATAAACCCACTTATAGCCAATTGCATTATTGTTTTTAGGCAAAGGCACCAATTCCCATGTAGCATTTTCTTCCAAGGCATCCATTTCTTCATTCATGGCTTTCTCCCATTTTTCATTTCCCATGGCTTGCTCAAAAGAAGTGGGTTCTGGTTCCTGTATCACTTTGACCATATGGGCATAGTGAATGGTTGTAAATCCATCATATTTCAGCCTATCCATAGGATACCTAGCTCTGGTAGACTTGCTCAAAATAGGCTCACTTCCAGGTGCTCTCAAAACATCCCTGGTCTTCCTTACTCTGGTGTAACAATAGAAGGAATACCCAACTCATCATTAATGCTCTGTCATGAGCCACTGGATTCACCATCCACATAAGAGTGACCTGCATTCACATCAAACATGGGCTGATCTACCTTCTCTTTTCCTTTTCGTGATACCTGCGTACCACTATTTGCATTGCTTTGAGGAGATTCTCGTGATCTCAATCTGCCTATTCATGGCGAAGTATGTGAACCACTGCCAAAGGACACTGCAGGTCCACTGATATTTTGTGACTGCTGCATTGAATTCTGTGCAGCATTACCATTTTGTGCATCTACATCAATCATCACATTTACTGGTTTATACCAGCTGCTCATCTCATCAAAAACAACATCTCTGCTCACTGTAAACTTACGAGTAGAAGGGTTATAGCATCTATACCCTTTATGCTACAGAGAATAACCAATAAAGATGCATTTCTTAGCTTTTGGATCCAACTTGGACCTCAACTCATCTGGAACATGGACATAGGCAATGCAACCAAAAATTTTCAAATGAGACATGCCAAGTATTGCTGTAGTGGGAGTCCTGTTCATTATGTAAATTGCTGTAGCAGCTGCTTCAGCCCAATAATAATCTGGTAGATCTTTTTCATTTAGCATGGCCCGAGATACCTCTCCAATACGCCTATTTTTCCTTTCTGCAAGTCCATTTTGCTGTGGGGTATGACTGCATGAATATTACTGCTTTATGCCATGCTCCTGTAGGAACCTTGCAAACTCATTTGAGAGGTACTCCCCCCCTCCATCTGACCTTAGGCATTTTATTTGCAGGCTTGTTTCTTTTTCAACCATAGCTTTAAAAGCTTTGAAGTGCCCAAACACTTCACTTTTCTTTTTCATAAAATCCACCCAAAGTTTTTTGCTGCAGTCATCAATAAATGTGACAAAATAGTGATAGCCTCCAATAGATGCAGCTTTAGTAGTCCACACATCAGAGTGGATTAATTCCAATGGCTTTTTACTCTCTTGAACATGCCCAGGAAATGGTTTCCTTGCCTGTTTTCCAAATTGACAGGCTTCACAAACCTTATGCATTTCTGCAACCTTGAATTTAGGCAATCCTACAACAATATTTTGGGCTTGCATTGATTTAAGTCACTGTATATTAACATGACCAATGCGTTTATGCTAGATATCAATATCTGCAACTACACCAATCCCATGTGCAAACATTGCTGCACTCAATTCAAGCATGTCTGCATCCAACGTAAACATCTTGCCCTTCTTCTTTCCTTTTGCTATCAAGCGACCGTTATTTTTCATATCCTCAACAAAGCATCCATGAGGATTAAATCTGACCTGCAAACCCTGCTCAACCATTTGACCAACAGAAATTAGGTTCTTGGTGATGTTCGGGACATGAAATACATCAGACAGGTATTTCTTTTTCCCATCCTGCATAGATAAAGGAATTTTACCAATCTACACAATAGGATGTGTAGTATCATCACCAGTCTCCATAAATCCTGGTTTTTCCATTTTCCTTGCATCCTGCATCCATTCTACATGACCTGTCATGTGGTTTGATGCACCTGAGTCAACATACCACACATCATTTCGTTCTTCTGCACTTGTCACAGAATTGGTCATGTGTTGCACCATAAATAGATGCTCATTTCTGTCATCACCCTGTCTACTAGAAGATGCATAATTGCCTTGCTACAATTTTCCATTCATAATGTCATTCTGCTTTTTGTAGCAGTCCTTAGCCATATGACCCATTTTACCACAGTAGTAGCATTCAACATTGCTGTTTGCATTTTGGCCTCTCTGCCATCCACCACGGCCTCTTTGGCTCCCCCTGCCTCTAGAGTTACCACATCCTCCTGCATAGGACTGGTTTTCTTGAGTTTGCTGCATATTTTGATTTCTACCATGACCTGCAGATCGGCTTCCTCTACCTCTACCTCTACCTCTTCTAGCATTTGAGTAGAAGACAGTTTCTTTTGAAGTTCCTCCTGAAGAAGATGCACCCCCATTTCTCTACTCTTCAGAAATTAGAAGAGCAAACAACTCTTCAAAATTAGGAAATTTTTCACGGACGGCAATGGATGTCCGAAACTGTGCATAATCCTTTCCTAGACCATTCAAGGTCATAGAAACTAGATCATCATCTTCCACTGGCGACCCAATGGAAGCAAGTGCATCTGCAATTTTCTTCACCTTCATGTGGTAGTCATGATGCTCAAATTTTCTCTATGCACATTATGCAACTCCTGTTTGAGCTGCATTTTCCTGGCTTGCATATTTGTGCTGTACATTTTTGCCAAAGTATCCCATGCCTCCTTTGGTGTACTTGCATCTTGAATATGCATAATCATAGAATTTGAAATGGTGATAGATAGTTAGTACATAACTTTTCTGGCTCTCTCATGCCATCCTTTAAATGCCTGCATTTCCTGTTGATTTGCAACATTAGGAAGAACTGGTTCTTCTTCATTTCCTATAGTGAACTCCCAATAGCCTTTTCCCATAAGGAAATTCGTCATTCTAAACTTCCATGCCTAGAAGTTGTTCTTGTCAAGCTTTTCAGTGACAATCTGTGAAAGAGAATCAGATGCCATTATAGAACACTGTGAAATATTTTGTCACTGCAAAAAGACATAGCTTTTGCCTCACATGGGCAAATCTGCAAAACTGATGAAAGTGGTATTTGACCACACAGTCACTTTCCTAGTGACGATTTTGCATCAACAGGCAACAAGCATGATTCTGCAACTCCCAATATCTCTGCACATAGGCATACGATGCAATTTCTGCAGCAACTTTTCATCGACCAGTAGAGCAACGGTCGCACAGTAAAAACAGGGCCTTTTTTTGAATGCCTGCGAAGAACTTCCGCCTTCAAAATGGGCCCCGAAATGGCACTCTCGCCACACCGCGAAGGGCATCTCAATCTGAGACAGTGCACTCTTGCAGTTCTGGTTGTGCTACCTACAGAGATTTGCTCCCAAACTCGAAATAGGAAAGCAACACTGGTCCTCTTACCAGGACACCACGAACTTGGTTTGCTTTCTTGAGCTCCTTACCACGAACAAGGCTCTGATACCATGTGAAGATAGTGGGAGAGAGGGAAGGAGTCTCACTTGCAACTTTCTCACATGCACAATGGGGGAATACACACAAAGGTGGAGGCTGAAAACAGTTTTCCTCTTCTTAGTTGTGAAAGCCAAAAGAACTCTAGTACAAAGAAAATAGAAGAACCCTATATGTGGGTCTCAAACCAAACTCAACTAACTAAGGTGGCATACTGTCTGAGCCACAAACTAGAGTAGATAAGGATAGCTGTCATCCAACTATTATTCGTGGGCAGTGTACCAACCGCATCTCCAGCTAACAAGTCGGTGACATAAAAGCACAATGGTCACCCTGGCATATCGCGAGTGGAGCTCGATATCTCAACACAGCAATGGTGCCATCCTCCAATCTCCTCATTTTACATTGCCATTCTTCCATTGCAATCATGCCAAAATTTGAAACCATAGACTTTGTGTGTGTGTGTGTGCGCACGTAAACGTGGTATTCATTTGAAACCATACACTATTTTATTTTCATTTATTCATAAATGTGGTATAGTTGATCGACATTACTTTAGGAACCTAGCTCTTTGTGTGAGTTTATTCAGGTTAGTTTGGTTATGCTAGGTTGGTTCAATTACAAATTTTTATGTTAGAGTATGCTTTTCTTGATCAAGGTCCAAGTAATGTAAATTTTTGAGTTGCAAATTGAATTAATTGACGAGCAAGTGATTTTTCGCCATGTTTAAAAAAAAATGTCGGCATGCTACTCATTAGATCGCAAGCTATGGATTTTTAAAAGGAAGATGAGCATAGGTTAAATAAAAGTGTGAAGACAATGTAAAAAAGGAAGAAAAGGAGTGTGGGCAATGTAAAATAGAAATAAAAGAAATGCAGAGGTTAAATAAAAGATTAAATGAAAGAAATAAAAGAAATGCATAAAATGCATAGGTTAAAAAAAGAAATGCATAGGGGAGATAGGTTAAATAAAAGAGATGCATAGATTAGATATGTTAAATAAAAGATATGCATACACTAAGTATGTTAAATAAAAGATATGCATACACTAAGTATGTTAAATAAAAGATATGCATAGGCAAGTAAGTTAAATAAAAGATATGCATAGGCTAAATAAAAGAAAAGCATAGGCTAAATACTTAATCGATATTACTTTAGTTGTGTGAGTTTATTCATGTTAGCTTAGTTATGCTGGGTTACATATTTTTATGTTAGAGTGTGCTTACCTTGATCAAGGTCCAATTAATGTAAAATTTTAAGTTGCAGACTGAATTAGTTGACGAGAGCAGGTGATTTTTCTCCATATTAAAAAAAAAAGATTGGGTTTGGAATCATGCTCATCAGCGCTTTAGATCGCAAGCATAGGTTACTCAAAAGGACTGCATAGGTGGTAGAAAAGGAGTGGCATCGATTAAATAGGCAATTAAATAGGTGGAAGAAAAGGAGCGGCATAGAGCGGATAAAGGGAAGAAAAGGAGCGGCATAGATTAAGTAGGTTACATAAAAAGAAATGCATAGGTGGAATAGGTTAGTAGGTTGAATAGGTTATATAGGTCAGGCTTTAAAAGAATTACAAAAAGTTAAAATAATGAAATGCAGAGGTAAAAAACTAAAGAACCCTAGTTACCCTACCTTATTCTCCTTCGAGCTTTGCCCTACTATCGTAGTTGTTGCAATCGTGTGCCATAGCCATGTCCTCACCTCAATCTACTCGCCTTAGTTTTCGTGCCCTGTTCTCACCTCAAGGCTCCATTTGCTCGCATGCTCGTCTCCGTGCCCTCAAACTGCGTTCCCTCAATCACCCATGTGGCATGCGGTGTGCCTTGGCCCCTCAATATACTGCTCATAGTTGTAGATTCGCAGCTCCACTTAGCGAGTCATCATTGCTACATGAGTCCATTGGCATCCGTGTCCTTCAATGGAGAGTCTTGAGCTTCGACAGCTGCGTTCGTGCAACTTTGAAGTTTGTGGCACTGCAATTGACTATGCCATGTGGCGGACTGCCCATTGACAGTAGTGTCCCATACTTCAAGTAGCTCCCTTGAGTCCCTCCCTCAAGTTCTAGGGTCTCTAGATCCTGTAGATTGTGCCGAAGACCAGACAATGGAAGACTTTCTCTTGACGATGCTGGTTTCAATGAGGGATGCAGACATGTTCGTATACGATGCACAACCCTCTCATGTAGAAGCTTCCACCTCCAACACAGGTCAAGAGAAAGAATACACCTCCCAAATGGAATATCACACAACACCTGGCTCCATCAACATTGCAAATGTGGAAGGGATAGAAGCCGACGATACTGTATGGTAAGTTCGAACAATATTTTTTATTTTGATGTTCTTTCAGTATAATTTATTTTGTTGGTCTTCTAATGTTTGTTGAATTGTTGCAGGACGTGTTTGAGGTTGATGAATTCTCATCTTGATGGGGTAATGTTCGCAGCACATTTGGGCGAGATCATTCTTTGGCCCATTACCTTGGCAAAGTCACAGAGCATATCGTGGTCTTTCTAGAAAAATTTCTCGTCAAGGTCCTTCGGAGCTGCTGAAGTGCAAGGCATTGTCATGTGCTATCGGATACTCTAGCATTACTCGGAATGCCGACAAAGTCATTTTGGTACACTGCCTAGCTGCTATCAATGCCTTTGGATCGAACATTTATGGTAGGGCATTGACTTCAATGGCTATGTCTTTGGTAGCAGGAGAGGAATATGTTAGTGTTGCGGCTAGATTTATATCTAGGAATCCACTAGGGGATTCAAAGACCTCTATACTCGACGTACTCGAACTAGCCAAGAAGAAAGATAGCCTATGAGGCGAGTATGAGGCCTTTTGTATATATAAACATATATTTAAATGGATATTTCGATGGATACATGACTACATGTCTTTATTATTTGTTTTAAGTTATCATTGCTCGTCATGAATTCCATTGTATTTTATTTAAGTCATTGATGATATATTTTCTCCATCATTTTAATTGTGTTAATTTAATACATTTCTAGCCAATTTAGTATCATTTTCACTAATTCTGAGTATCGAAAGCTCATTTCTATCAAATCCTGAAGGAATTTCACTGTCGCACAGAAGGGAAAAGTGTCAGGGATGTCGCCAGGACCCTAGAAAGCCCAAAACCCGCCATGGTGCAAATTTGGGCATTCTGGACTACGCGAAAAGTGTCTAAGATGTCGCCAAGACCCTAGAAGGCCCAAAACCCACCACGGCACAAATTTGGGCATTTTGGAAAGTCCAAAATTCCAAATTCATGCCGTGGTGGTTTTGGGCTTTCTAGGGTCCTAGCGACGTCCTGAACACTATTCCATTCTACGCGACGGTGAAATTCCTTCAAGATTTGACAGAATTCAAAACTTACAATAAAATGATGAGTTATTGCAGCCATAGAAATGGTGAATACACAACAATGCGATAGTCTAGAGAATGTCGATATATTTTATTAAAAAAGATCGGCCCTTGGGCCTTAGATACAAGATAATGTCTTCAAGGGCAGGGGGTGGTCTAAGTCCTAAGAATGGGCTACAAGAGAATCTAGGGCTTTAAACTTGGGTCACTTTGTAGCCGCTTTGCCAAAGTCATGTCCCTGTCAATGATCGTGACATGCCTTGCATGGATGGAACACAAGTTGGCATCCTTGAACAGAGTGGTGGTTAGTCACTCCGCAGCCTCCTGGAGCGCCCCCATAGCACCTGTGATGAATCGCATGTCATCCTTGTATCCCTGTGCTATCTCCCATGCCACACATTGGAAGGGATCATGCGAGATTAGGTTCTCGGTGGTCTTCTACATTTGTTTGATCTCCCTTAGAGCCTGTGCTCCTAGCTTTGCTCTGTACGGCTTCCTGACTCTTGGTGGAGGCTTTATAGGTACCCGAACATGATCCCATGGCCTCCTATCTGCCTCGAATTTCTTTTGCTGCTCTTGTTTGTGTTGATCCTCCTCCAAATCCTCCTCTCGCAGACGTCTTGAGATTTGTCCATCTTTGGGATGGGGCTTCCTCGACATCTGCTTTACCCTCTTCATGGGTAGAGATATCATTTCTACGATGGGTTGCATCACTGGGAGAGGAAGATTGTGCTCTTCCTAGTAGTCTGTTGGTCCTTAGGAAGCCTCTCTATGTTTGGGAGCTTATCGAACACATTTTCTTTGATCGGCTGAGGGGAAGGTTGAGGGGAAGGCTGGGGCTGAGGCTGAGGGAAGGCTGAGGGAAGGCTGAGGGGAAGGTTGAGGGTCAGGTTGAGGCTGAGGCTAAGGGGAAGGCTGAGGGGAAGGCTAGGAGGAAGGTTGAGGGGAAGGCTCATGCTCTTGGGGCTTGGAAGTGGGCTCGTGAGACTCGGGAGTGGGCTCACGAGACTTGGGAGGAGGAGAAGGCTCACCAAACTAGGGAGTGGGCTCACGGGACTTGGGGGAGGGCTCACGAGAGTTGGGGGAGGGCTCACGAGAGTCCTGGGAGACCTCACGAGAGTTGGTGGGGGAGGGCTCATGAGAGTCGGCGGGGGAGGTGCCACCAGACTTGGATAGGTTTGTCGGTGCAGATGCCATGGAGGTGGTGGAGATAGATGAGGAAGGGTGGAGGCAGCATCCAATGGGTCTAGCAGTGTTCTTCACTCTTACCATTGAATAATAAGAGTTAGGGTTTTTTTTAACGTTTTATATAGGCCCATCATGTTTTGACATCCCTTTTAATTATGTTTAGGGTTTCATCGTGCCCTTTGCCCCTGCCCTAACTCGTCCAACCCCCCCCACCCTCGTCGACCTCCCCCCCCATGGCCCTTCCCCTACTTGCCTTGCCTACATCCGTCGCCCTCCCCCATACACCCCCTCCCCCCCTTGCTACCGCTCCACCCCTCCCCTTTCCCCGTCCCATGCCCCTCCCTTCTCTCCCCCCTCCTTCACTATGTCCCCACTTTTTGGAATGTCATGTGAGTACAAAAATTGTGGTCAAAATAAGCAAGATATTAAAGAGTGAGTACACAAATTGTGGTTGAAATAAACAATATATTTATTTCATATTTGTATACAATTACACCATAGCTTTTGTTGGTGGTTGGACCCATTTGCTCCCTTCTCTCACTCTAGCTTGCAACCAACGTCGTGTGAATCCTCGACTCCCTATGGATGCTTTCCAAGCGTTATGCCTTCTATTCTTTGAGACAATTTGAATTGCTTTTACAAGTTCTGATGCCTTTTCCTTTTCAAACTTCAAAGTTCTTCCTAGTAAGCATCTAAAAAACTAGTCGAACATCTCATGCAATGCATTGCTATGAGTGACACCACCACCATGCCTTGAGTTCTTGAAGTAGGTTGCTCTCTATAGTGGGACTTCTCCATGCCTTGTGTATCAAAGGATCCCAATTTTGTACAACCCATGGTCCGTGTGCATAGAGAATATGCTACAAACATGATGATAATCATTTCAGCAACAAAAACTGCTTATAAAGCAAGTGCTAAATATTATGATGGTGACAAGATTACCATGTAATACATAATGTGCGACTCCCCCCATGCTTTCACCATTAATTGCATAAAATCTTTCACAACCATCCTGAACCTTTCATAATACATCTCATCGATTTGAACTTGGTGAAGCAATTTTATCAATGCATCTACCTTTGTCCATACTTTAGCTCTCACAGTTGCTACTTGCAGATGAGAAGCCTTATTGGTCGTGCATTCATACAATGCTTTCTAATATTCCCAACCCAAACTACTTTGAAACAATGTATGTTTGTCTTTGTTGAGATTGTGGTTCGATAGGAATCTCCTTGCCTTCCCTCCACCCATGGACACTTTTGCAGGAAGATTCTGTGTTGCCCAGACATTTTCTTATCCTCCTTAAGTTTGACATGTCCTCCATGGAATCCCATCTCTGATAGCAACTTCTCAGCTTCTGCAATGCACCATGTGGATACTTCTTGTGGAATTAAAATCCAAGCATAAACAAGATGCAAATACAACTTATCAAGTACGCGTAGTTCTGCGTGTAAATTACATATGTGTACTCTCTCAAGTAAGATGGGTAAGATGGGATCCCACTTTGGATCCTTCTCATCGCAATTGGGAGCTTGCATTTGGTTGCAAGATAGAATGCCATTCTCCCATTGTAAGCTAGCCTTTTGCTTACATTGCGATTGCGAACACATACAATAAAGGCATGTGTTCATTGCATTTGCCCCTGTATCACAACCATGCAAGCACTTGAGGGTTTTCTAATCATCAGCAAGATGTCATTCAACTTGAAAGGTTCCATGGCCATCGACTGTCAATGTTTTCCCTTCCTCTTATCTTTGGATCATCGATGGAATTCTTGTTCTATCTAGAACCCACTTCAATGTCTCATGGCACTCTTTTGAAGTCTCAAATGTTGCAAGCCACCATATATCTTTCTCTGATTGCACTTAGAAATCTTACTCTACTTCTTCGTTCTGTTGAACAAAGGCTAAGGCTTTATTCATAATGTAGATGCTAACTCTCTCTAACTTGTGTTCTTTCACCTCTCTTTCACCAATTGAGCTTCATCCATTTTGATGACAAATATGAGCTTTCCATTGCAATCTGTACAAAAAAAGAGAGAAATCATTAGGGTAAACATGATATAGGAAATGAACTAAGTAAAGTGCAATGCTATAATGGATTTCCTCTTACCATATTCTCTCATGCCATAGAATTTGACCATTGCTTGTTGGAATTTCTCAACAACTAAGTCGACATTATTGAAAGCATTCATCTCAAAGGTTTGCAAGCCAGATTTCTTTTTACTCTTCCAAGTCATTGTGCCCCTTATGCAATGGTACCCTCCAAGCATTTCTCTTGCACATTGGTTTTTTTCTCACCATGCATGTCTCACAAACCAAGGTGTGGGTAGGGGCACTGTAGTCTTCTCATACTCTCCCAAAATAGCAGACTTGAAAATTTTGAAAACAAATGTGTAAGCTTCACGACTTACACCGGTAGTATCACAAGCTTCAAGCATCTCCTTTGCATCCACAATATCCTTGAAGTCCTTCATCACCTCTTCAGTAACTTGCACACCTAGACGCTTGTGTCTTGGGTCCCTTAGTATCCTAATAACATCGCTTGACTTCAATAAACTAGCTAGAGCATATGAACAGTCAATATCATCCTTGTCCATTCTTCCCATCACATCTTCCATGAAGTTACTAAAGAAGAATGCAATAAAAACTTAGTCACAAGCAGTGTAGCACAAACGAGTGTAATCTCATTGGAACATTTGATAACCAACCTTGTAGCCTGGACTCTCCTCTTTCTAGCACCACTAGTGGGTGCCAATGCATCCATGTTATGTAAGCACCTTCTTTTCCTCTCCTTCAATCCCAAAGGTGTTTCTTTCATCTTTTGCACTCCTTCTGCCTTCTCTCATTCCTTCTTGACGGCTTGTTGAACTTGATTGTATATAGATCTTTCCAAGCCTTTTTTGGACTCAGCTAGCTTACAAAGTGACTCTTCTAATTTATGTCACTCCAAGTCCAATGCTTTGGCTTTATCATGAAGATCCTACACAGAGTTATGCATTGCAACAATGGTGCTATTTCCTAAATGTGCTAGCATCTCTACTTGGGCTCTACGCATCTCGCTTGCTTGCATAGTGATTGATTGAGCATTGTTTAACCAATTGCCATAACCAAGCAACCCCGCATGTCCATTTCCAACAAACCGAACTATCTCATGCATTGTATGGAAAGGAGGGCTCTTTTGGTTAGTAGGATCTAAAGGATACAAGGATCCTTCTACCAAAGGTCGAGATGCTTCTTTCCTTGTGAATGAAGACTGTGGATTTTGGAAGCTCCCCTCAATCCTAGACTATGTGTGCTTGCATATTCAGCCTCCAACTCTAAGTGAACATGGTACTTGTTGGAGACGTCCTCGAATGGTGCCATGACTAAAGGAGTTTAGAGAAGGAGAAGGTGTGGAGATGGAGGCTTGAAGGAGCAGCATGCAGGAAGAGGGAGTGTGAGGAGGAGGAGGGATGTGGGAGGGAGGACCAGTAGTTGAAGAGAAGGAAAGGGGGGCAAACCAGCAAGTGTGGAGGGTGAGGAGGAGTAGGCGTGGAGGAGGAGGGAGGGAGGAGGGAGGAGTAGGAGCAAGGGGGGAGGAGGAGCAATGGTGCAAGAGGAGGGAGGGGGAGGGGAGGAGGAGCAGACATGGAGGAGGGAGGGAGGGGGAGGGTAGGAGGAGTAGGCATGGAGGAGGGAGGGAGGGAGGGGAAGGAGGAGGAAGGTAGAGGAGGGACTGAGGAGGGGAGGGGGAGGAGGAGGGAGGGGGAGGAGGAGTGAGGAGGGGGAGTGAGGGAGGGGGAGGGAGGGAGGAGAGAGAAGGAGGGAGGGAATTCAAAATTCAAATTTTGAATTTTGAATTTTTTGGTTCCCACCTAGGAGTAAGAGTTGTGTAAGAGGTGTAAGAGGTGGGGTCACTTTTGGGATTAACCCACCTAGGTGAGGGGGGGTTAGGACTTTTTGGGACCTACGTTGGCCCTTTCATTAGGACTAATCCATTCCTTAATGCATTCCTTATGAGGCCCTTCTGAGACCCCAATTCTCCCCTAATGGATCATAGTATCTCCTCTGTAGTGATCATATTGGTTTGTGACAATCTCCATGTGACTATGGAGAATTCCACTAGTGGTCGAGAATGGCAGTGGTGCCAATCTCATACTAAGACCTAAAAAATGGCACTAGGAATCCTAAACTCACATGTGCATTGGAACTTGTGCCATTATCCCACTACCAATAAAATGAGTGGAATGCCAATCTAGATGTGAGTTTTTGTAGACAGCCACTAGTGGTGGAGAATGGTAGTGATGCCAATCTCATGCAGGGACCTAGAAAATGACACTGAGAACCCTAAACTCACATGTAGATTGGAACCTAGTGCCATTCTCTTATGATCACGGGAATACCTCTCCTAGAATATTAGGGTAAACATTTCTACTAGTGGAGAATGGAATTGGTGCCAATCTCTTATTGGGCCCTAGACAATGGCACAGAGAACCCTAAACTCACATGTGCATTCTTCTATGTTCCACTAGTGGAGAATGGCAGTGGTGGACATTATTGTATAGGGTAGATTATGGAAGAAATTCAACTTTGAGTATGCCATTCTCCAACATTGCATCAATCTCCATGTGACTTTATGGAGACTATGCTCTTGGAAGACTCTCTCTCCTATGTAGTGCTCATATGGCACAAGTTCCAATATACATCTGAGTTTGTGGAGATTCCCACCAGTGGGAGAATGAAAGTGGTGCCAATCTCATGTTGGAACCTAGAAAATAGCATTGTAAACCCTAAACTTACATGTAGATTGGCACTTGTGCCATCCTCCTAATGCCAAGATGATCACTGGAATGCAACTACTCTATTGTCATGTGATCACTAAACATTAGTGGACTTGCAAGAAATGTGAAATTTGTCTTTGAAACTCCATTCTCTCAGTGATATCTGATCAATTTACATAGGGCATAATATAGCCAAAAATGTGAAATAATGGGTAGCGGTATTCTTATTTTTCTTGTTTTCTTTATCCTTGATTTCTAGGATACTATGACTATCTCTGTGGAAAGCTCTAAAACTGCTTCATGGTTTGGGACCCATTCCTTTCTCAAATAGCCAATATACATTGTATTGTTATCCTGGTTCTCATGCACATCGTCCGATGGTCAAACTGCAACAAAATAGTGGATGTCTATGTCTACTTCTGGCATAAAATTCTCTCTTCCTCAGTCCACAATATGGACGTGAATAAAAATCATTTTCAACAAATAATGGGTGCAGGTCGTTACCAACATTTGGGCAAAATAAAGACCATTTTGCCTTAGCATCATCTGCTCGCATTTTCTCAAGGTCCTTTGTTGATTGATAGGTCTTCTTAATTACAACAGTAGTGTGTTCCTTCCAAGAGGGCTTCTAATCAAGAAATTCATGAAGCATTTCCTCTTTGTATGTGACAAAAGATTTTAAGCCTTCATCTAATTCTCAAGAGACAACAATTTTGATGCCTTTGCCTTTCTCAATATGCAAGAATTCATCCACTCCAAAGCAGGCATCACTTTTGAATTCTTTATCTTTCTTGGTATCAATGAACTAATCCACTCTTGATAAGATGTCACTTCTATACTTGAGTCCATTGAAATCATCCACGCCTGAAGGGGAAAATCTTGGCTTGTAGTTAGGAATATTCTTTAAGTCCTTTGAGATTGTAGATACCTTATCTTTATCATTGAAAACCACATGTCCCTTTTTAATCTTCAAAAATTGCATGGTTCATCTCAAATATTTTCCTTCCTCATAATAGGGACCATCCACTGATGTTGCATGCTACAAGAAATCTAAAACATCTATACTCAAATAAATATGCAAGGAACTAGCAATTGATTGATTAAGAACATCCACGGTCTAAATCATTGTCAAATTCCATTAGAATAGTTCCACATAGTAAATTTTCACTCATTTACATCCTCAGCTTGTACATGGGTGGTTCGACTTTTCGGATTGTTAATGCCTTGCAAGATGCCAACAACGGATTCGGCATTTGGTCCCTCACATCTCTTTATTAATTTATGTTCATTGCCAATCAAATGTTTTCTTATCCTCATGGCCGATCCTATAAAGATTTGGTTGTAGAAGTTGCAATTCCACTTTTGACACCCTAACATTATAACAAAATCCTACGGTTTTGCAACACTTTGGCCTCATCCTTGAGTCTTGTTTAGTGGTTGACGTTGGCCTATCCTAACTTCTTTGTTCGCCATGGTTGCTGTACATGTAAAAGAGATAAACCATCTCAATTATTAATTTGTTGTCAGCAACTTAAGACAATGTCACTAACATGTCATTGAAAACAAATGTACGTTTGCTAGACCTCAAGAGAGAGCAACCATCCAATCGTCTTTCCCCCTCCCAACCTAAATGGATGGTTATAGACATGGTAATCTGCCTGTAGAAATAGGCATGGGATGGCAAGTTGCCTTTTCCAATGTCCCGCTCTTTCTCACGTAAGCCTCTATCTACACTATGATCATTCGCATAATCATGCTCTGTATACAAATGTTGGTATTTCACACACACTAGTGCAGTAGCTAGCAATACCTACATGTGCACTTATCAAAGCCCTTTGTTTGAATTTATGAAGTGAAGGATGCTAACTAGGTTAGATATATCTAACATTAGTTGACATACATTTCATACCTTTATAAGATCAACTAATTGTTGTGAGATAAGACAGTATTTATCTTTGCACATAAATGTGAAGTATACAATGCCACAAATTTCTTCTTACAAGAAAACTAGTATAGTCTATAATGATCTCTAGCATGTAATTTGCCGGTTGATACAAGCTGGCAATTGCGAGCTACACAACTGGCTAGACTTCTAATAGGTTTTTATCAGCTGGCGCATGCAAGCCACAACCCATGAAAGCCAAGTATTTTCATCTTCCTATTGCCTAAAAGGTACATATAAACTATAATATATCATTTTCAATTTCACATCCATGTGCGAGTAGTTACCAATCGGCATATGTGGATCACCTAGTGGCATGGTTCACCCATTGGCACATGGCTCAAAGGTATTTTGTATATTCCATATGCGAGTAGTTACAACTTGGCAAAAGCGGACTCCCCACTGGCACATAGATACTTACAATCAATCTCATATATTTTTTTGACTACTTTTTGTAACCTATAGGCTATATAGCTAGTAACATATAAAAAATGTGAGATTTCACTACATTTTTAAAGTTAATATCTAAGACTTTTTTCCTTTTCTTTTCGTGAAAATAACTTCAAATATATTCAAATGAAAACATTCTTTAAAAATAATGAACTTAGAGCTACGTATTTATCCATTTTGCATCCTACTATGGGTAGATATCAGCTAGCCTAGGCGAGCCCACCACCGACAATGGACACTTTTTCAAAGGATATAAAAACTCACAAACTAGTTTGGAAGGTTTCTTTATCCCTTTTTCCTTTTCCTTCCTTTTTTTTTCGAGACTCCAAGTAGAGCTAGATTCTCAGGAATGTGAATAGTACGAGGTCGGCGCTATATATAAGAAATTGCACTACATGCTATGTTCATAATACCGCTATGTATGTACCACAAACCCACACGATACATGACTGAGATTGTGCGGTGTATACATCCCCCGCACAGTATAGGTGAACACCGGGCAGTACACCAGACCTTGTACCCCATGGTATATGGGTTTACCACACGATAACTCGCTACATTCAGTCCCAGTTTAAAAATGTCGCAGGGCCGGTTTAAATCGCTCTTGGGGGGGTCAAAAAACATTTTAATTCGGCAAATTCAATTGGTATGGGAGGTGAGATGATGTTTGCATTGTGTATTTTAAAGATTCGTGCATTGATTTCTATCCTATTCTTTTATCATTAAAGTAGTAGAGTAATACTTTTTTTGGTGTCACATGGAACTATTTAGATTATTCAAAATTTCAAATTTGTCATAAATTTAATGATTAAAAGAAAATAGACATGTTTGGAGCATTGCATTTAAAGTTTCCCTTCAATTGTCAAACATACATTTAAGCAATATGTTGATTGCTACCATCCAAATGTAACATTTAATAGTGTCATTCAATTGTGAAGCTCAATTTTAAGTTGCTACCATTTGTAAAAACAGACTTCATGTCTTAAAGATTATTTTTCTTGGGTAGATTTGCTCCAAGAATGGACATCCTCCCAATGAGATTCTTGGGAAAGGGCTCCTCCCATCACCATTTAAATATAGATATAGGTAGGAAGTGCACTACCTGTGCATTGGCACTCTATGTGGTTATATTTTGTTTGGGAAACTTTGCTCAAAGAATCCTACATCATCTCAATGAGATTGTTAAGAAGGGGCCCATACCCTCGACTTTTATATATAGGGAGGAAATGCACTACATCTCTATCGACACTCTTTGTGGCTATACTTATGCAATATATAAGAGAGAGAGATAGAGAGAGAGAGAGAGAGACATGTGTGTGTGTGTGTGTGTGGGCACACACGCGTTCACGTGTGTGCATGCATGTGTGTAAGTGTGCATGCATGCACGTATTATTGGCATTGTAGAGTTTAAAAAAATGCTTTGTACTATAATTGGGAATGCTGATGTTATGAGAACCTAACTAGCCCTCTTTTCTCATGCATATTCTCAATGTGACACAACACTTGGGAATCAAAGATGACCATGATGGATGCAAGATCAAGGTAAAAAATAAGAATATCTTATAGGGCATGAGAGCATTGCCTCATTCATGTGTTTGCTACACTTTAGCTCCCAAAAAGTAGTAGTCCTTGGACATCACTAAGTCTATCATTAATATAGGGGAATGAATGTACTACCCTTGACATTTTAGGGAGGATTAGATCTTCACGAACCATGTATCACATCTCATCTCCATGCTTTTAGTTCTTTCTTGAAAAAGAGGAATAAATTAGTAGAATTTTGATTGTGTTTTAGATCAATGATTACATGCACCATGATAAAAAGAAAACTTTAAAACATCTAGTTCAATCATAAAATGAATGCTACACTGGGAGATGCAAATCGATGAATCAATGCCACTATTAGTCACAAAATAGAGGTATATGTGCATAACCTACATAGACTCTGCATCAGGATTTGCAATGGAGTGTTTCCCTTTGAATTGTTTGATATGCTATGCATGATTGACTATGATGGGCTTGGTAGGCATTGACATTTGGAAATATCATGAGGTGAGTAAGGAATCACTACAAGGTCATTCATGTAAATGATATGGAAAGAAGATTTAGACCTTAGTCTTGGAAATTTTCTAGGCACGTGCACTAGTCATATACAAAAGAAGGGTTGCAGAGATGTAAAAAATAATAGATATGAAAAGGAAGGGATGGGGGCCCAAGCTACTCATTAGCATAGGTTTAACTTTGAAGGCTTCATGGAAACTAAAGACAAGAGAGTCCCGAAAGTGTGCACGAGCAAATCAATGAAAGTAAGGATAGGAACTAAGAGTATTCACATCGATATGAGCAAATGTTAAAACAATGACGAAGACCATCAAACTGCATGCGAGGTGCAATTTGCTAGTGCTTGGGTGACTTAGCCTCGAGCTTGATCTATCTCTTGCACTACTACACACGGGCCCTATTATTCTGACACTTAAGCACCGACATTTAGCATGCACAGGGCGCTAATCATCGATAACCAATGCGGGATTTGTTAAGTGTCGCTATATAGTGACTTTAGGCAAGTGTTGCTATATAGCGATGTTTAAAGAGTGTCGCTATATAGCAACACTTATTAGACTTGTGAATGGTCGTTATAGACTGACACTAAGATAGTTTCCTATAGCAACGTTTTATAGAGAGTGTCTTTTCCCATACCGACCTTAAAATATAGTTTTTCCCAATGAATTTTTTTTTTTCCTTTTCATACATGTTTGATCCTTTGAGAGAATAAAAGTACAAGAGCATGTACATCAAGCCTTTGAAGCTCATATATTCATGTCCAAGTTTGAGATGAAAAAAAATCAATGAAGAGAATTTACATCAACAGCTTCATCCTAAGTCAGACGTGCCAAAGAAGTCTATCTCTAACTCTATACCGAGTTGATCTCGTATATCATCTCGGGGGGGTCACTCATCATATGTAACCCTATCATGTGAGTTCAACATAAGGATATTTTTTATTCCTAAAATTTACAGAAATAAATATACATAAGGGAATATTTAAAAGTCTTGGAAAAAATTTACAGATTTGTATAGAAAAGGGGTACATTTTATTAATGAAAAAATTTATAGATAAGGGATTTCAAATATAGGCCTTGAATGCACGTAATATAGAGGGTTTATACATAGTGACCCCCCCAAGTATATCATCATCGTACTCTAGCATTGTATGTTCACCTAAGACTTGATCATCTTCTTCAATAAAGTGTGGTGATTCTTGATGATCGTCATCTTCTTCCTCAATATCGTGATCTCCATCTTCCTCTCGTATGATGTCATTATGTGCATCTTTCTCTTGGCTCATATTGTGATCTTCATCTTCTTCGCTAGATCCATCTGGATCAATTGGATCTGGCATTTGTAGTGGCATCTCCATATCCACATCTCTATCTTCAAAAATTTGCTTACTTCATGGTCCAACTTGGATCACGTACCACCATCTTGGATCAGAACGATCTGGATGAAAAACCACCTATATTGAAGATGGGTGCCAAATGCCATCAATTATATATATGAAATTATGCTTATGTACATGTATCAATCGATCTTTAAAAATGAAAGCTTCGATTAATTAAATCATTAGTATGCACCTGCTCAAAATGCTCGGGAAGAACAAAAGTATCACTTTCATCGGTTCAAAGTTTGGTGGAGTCTATTACAAAGAAACCGCTACTGTCTTTTCTCACTGTCACATGGGGACCATTGTAAATAGTTCTAAACCATTTTACATCAAGAACGAAAATACTAAATCATCTGGAATCAATTTCATAGATTTCGCATATGGTTCCACAATAATCCAACTATGAGGAGAGAAGATTGGTATCGGAAGCACTTGCTCGGCTATCTTGAGTGAAGTTAGCCATGACTCCACAATCATGTTAGCCATGACTCCAAAATCATACGTGAATCTTTTTGAATCGATGTGTTCCACACGAAAATGTTGTCCATATGACCATAATGTACTTTTTGGACTGCAAAAGAGCATCATTAAAACAATGAAGATGCATCTATTTTATAGCATATATTGCCACAATTAATTACTTAATTACATCAAGAGGTAAGAAACTTACATGCATCATACATCTAGATGATAACTCTCGCTCATGCTCATTTATTGTCTCTCCATCACGTGTGGCTTTACATAGAGCCAGTTGTAGCCAATCAAGTGACATGTGAGTGGGGAGAAGGGCGACATCCCGTGGATATGGTTGCAATCACCTATACGTTATTCTGAATCTTGTCCTTGCATTTATTCTTTCTACTTTGGCTGCTTCATATCTCTCAACCCACTTATGCATCTCCTTGCTATTGAGGATACAAAACTTTTGAATTTCTCCATTTGCTCTTCGCTCATCTTTCTTTCAATCCCTTTTCCTTGGGGAACCTTGCCAACAATGTGATCATCATCCTTGTTATGCCAAGCTTGTGGCATATCGGGATCCATGGATGTAAGAAACTCCGTGATATATACTAATGACTCTTGCACAAGCCATCCCTCTACCATTCTTGCTTCTGGTCTTGCTCTTTGTCTTACAAATCCCTTTAAAGTTTGCTAATAGCCCATGGCTTTGTCAAAATTCCTGACGTGTTAGTGGGGATGCCCACCGTGACTAGAATTAGTCCACAGTGTGTTATTTGCATGCAAAGCGCTAACAATTAATGGGTACCATGGTAGTGCGCTTTAATTAATTGTTGCAGGTAATAGGAAGAGTTATTTTCCTAAGTGCTATGCGAGCCTAACAAGAGTCTAGGAGGCGGTTCATGTGACCAAGTGCTTTGAAGACTCTAGAGTTGCCCTTCGTGGCATGTAATTAGGAAAGTAATGTAGAAATTCACAAGTGGCTTGTTGCCAAGAAGGGGATCCTTAGAGCTCATGTAATGATTTTCATTCACGTTTCGGATTATGCATGAATAGCTCTATGCTGAACTATGTACTTGATTTCTCGCTGATGAATAAAAACCTTGGGGGGGGTCCAGCTCGGCTGTTGTCTTGGGCCGTAGTGTCTTTGTTGAGAGTGGGAGAGAGGGAGAGAAATGATAGTGTCACTGCTGTCTTTTACAAGTAAGGTTTCATTGGTATTAGAGCCTAGGTGTGGGGGTTAAAGGTCACTGTGCCTTAACCCCGGTTATGTACAATACTCAAACACATATATAAATGAATGAAAAAGAAGATTAGGGTGGTTCTGCACCCACCAAACTTGTGTGGCTCGCACTCTCAACTGGTATCAGAGCCCGGGTGATCTAGCTGAGCATGTGTGAATGCTTGAAGCTCAACAACTCTGTGGGAGGAAGGAGAAGCTCTATGGGAAGCTTTGTGGGTGACTTTACTTGCATCTGAGTGTGCAGAGACCTTGGAGGAACCTTTGGAAAAGTCACTTTGGCTTTGCGAAGTGGTTTTGAGAGCCTGTTAAGAGTTTTCAAAGAAAAAGTCGTTTTTTGAACTTTTCCCTGTTCCGTTTGATGACAGAGACTCCATATTGACTTGTAGAGGCAACTATTGCTTGCTTTTGGTGTCCACTTCACTTCAAGAGCTTGGAAACACCTTCATTCTTGAATCTGGGATCATTTCATTGGATTTCTGACTCACTGTGTCAGTTCCTGCGTTTTTTGCCCGGGTGTTGGAACTCAAGTTTGGAGCAACCATTTGCAGATCTGTCAGTTCTGGTGGACTCAAGAGGTCCTAAAACTTCTATGTTGCTCATCATTCGCACTCCGGTGGAGTTTACAAATAGCTCTGTTTCAAAAAACGTTTTTCAGCCCGTGTGTTGGACCCACTGATTGAGACCACGGTTTCCAAAACCGTCTGTCCCATTGCGTTTCGGATGCCCAAAAACCCCTACCTATCAGTTCTTGTGCGATTCGGTGGAGGATTTTCAGAGTTATAGATCTCTGTGTATTCGATTTCGTCTCTCTATTATGCATTTTTCATTCTAAGGTTTTGAAACCTTAGATTTATGCCACATGGCAGTGGATAAGTGTTGACTCCCATTTCTCACTCATCGGTTGGGATTTTGGAGTTCTGGCAGAAGAGAGATATTTGCAGATTTTCTTGCTGAGTCCGATTATGCAATGGCGCCCATGTTTTGAGGCATCTCAGGTTCTATTTTCAGTAGCGCTCATTACCGTGGGACTATGATTTCTTGAGCATACCTTATGCAGATCACTCTGGTTGCAGTTTGAGCAATGTGCGCTCATTCGTGGTGTGCATTTGGTTGCAGTGGAAAATTTATAGGCCATTTGGATGCATTGCAGTCCTTATTGGATGCGCTGATAGGCCCAAATTGCCTTATGGGATGCTATTTTTTATGGACGCTTTGCACATGGATGCTATTTTATGCTGAGGGACAGCTTTGAAACATTGCAGGTGATGCACTGATAGTGCTATGCTCTCTTGGATGAGATATTATTGATGCACATGCCAGTGGACGGTGTTTATGCTTGAGTCATTTGGCACTTATTGGCATTTTCTTTTGGGCCAGATTTGCTAATATGGATGCATAGTATATGCACATGAGTCAGATGCATCTTTTGATGCTTTGAGCTTTGAGTTTTGGTGATATTTCACTCTATTGTGACATACACATTTGGGTGCCCCTGGTATTTGGTGTGATTCTTTCTTGAGGCACTAGCATTTGGGATTTTGCTTTATTTGCATCATGGCATCCTCTTCCATGTCTGAAAAGGAGTTTTTCAACATTAAAAAGTTTGATGGGACAAACTTTTCTTTGTGGAAAGAACAAATAAGGGATGTGCTTATTCAAAAGAAGCAGATTAAACCCTTGGCAGGGATTGAAGCTAAGCCTGCAAATATGTCTAAGGATGATTGGAATGAGTTGGATGCATTAGCAAAGTCTACTATTAGACTTCATCTTGCAGATTCAGTTTATTTCACAGTAGTAAATGAGCAGACTACGGAAGATTTGTGGAAGAAACTGTGTGCCACTTATGAAAAGGAAACTGCCTCTAATAAAGTTTACCTCATGAAGAGGTTGTTTGAGCTGCAGATGAAGGAAGGGGTCTCCATTGCTTTCTCATTTGAATGAATTCAATATTATTTTCAGCCAGCTTCAAGCTCAGAAAATGAATTTTGATGCGGAGACTAAGGCAATATTTCTCTTATGTTCATTGCCATCCTCATGGGATACCTTCCATACAGCTGTCAGTAACTCTGCACCTGGTGGAGTACTGAAATTTGATGATGTTGTGGGTATCTTGTTGGCCGAGGAGATTAGACGGAAGTCTATGGATGGCAACAAGCAGGATGCAGCCTTAAATGTGCAAAGGGGTAGATCACAGTTCAGGGGGAAGTCCCAAGAAAGAGGAAAGTCTCGTAGCAAATCCAGGGCACGAAACATTGAGTGTTACCATTGTGGCAAGAAGGGCCATATGAAAAAGGATTGCTACAAGCTGAAAAGAGAGCAAAAGGATAAGAAAAAGAATGCAAATTGGGGTGCAAATCAAAAGGAAGAGAGTCCAAGGGAGGACAAAGGAAAAGTGAAGATCGAGGAGATCAATGCAGTCACACATGATAGTGACAATGACGTTCTCTTCATGTCTAGTTTATCTGCAGAGTTGCTTACCACTTTAGATGATGCATATTCCCAGGATTGGATTTTGGATTCTGGTGCTTCATTCCATGTTACTCCCCATAGGGAATGGTTCTCCACTTATGATAGTGGAAAGACAGGTTGTGTGCATCTTGGAAATGACTATGCATGTGACATAGTGGGAGCAGGTGACATAAAGTTTTCTTTTGCAAATGGGTCTGCATTTGTTTTGAAACATGTGAGACATGTGCCTAAGCTGACCAAGAGTCTTCTTTCAGTGGGTCAGCTAGATGATGCTGGTTTTCACACCACTTTTGGCTTTCAAAGTTGGAAAATTCAAAAGGGCTCTATGCTTTTGGCCAGGGGTGCCAAGTGTGGGACTTTGTATCCCTTACATGTATCAGGGGTATTTGATCATGTTGTTGCAATAACCGAGCAGCCAAGCACTTCTTTGTGGCATTGCAGGTTGGGGCACATGAGCCAGAATGGAATGAAACTCTTATGCCGTTTGGGTTATGTACCACATTTGAGTTTCTCTAATTTTGAATTTTGTGAGCATTGTCTCTATGGGAAGCACACTAAATCAGCCCATAAAAGAAGGGGAAAGAAAGAGTTTGAAATGCTTGATTTGGTGCATTCAAACGTATGTGGTCCCATGACTACACAGTCATTAGGCGGGGCTGAATACTATGTGACATTCATTGATGATGCAACTAGGAAAGTGTGGGCTTATGCTATAGCTCGGAAGAGTGATGTGTTCCAGGTATTTTAGAAATGGGTGGCCTTGCTTGAGAATCAGTCAGGTAGAACGCTTAAATGCCTACGGATTGACAATGGTGGAGAGTATCTCTCTCATGACTTTCAGCATTTCTGTGATACTCGTGGGATTAAGAGGGAGCTCACATCCCCTCGTACTCCAGAGCAAAATCCAATTGCAGAAAAGATGAACCGTACCATTCAAGAAAGGTTGCAATGCATGCTTTCCAATGCAAGTCTTTCTGGTGGTTTTTGGGCTGAGGCAATGAAGACTGCAGTGCATGTGATCAATAGATCACCCTCAGATCACCTAGTAAGAGTTTGGATGGTGGTATTCGTGAAGAGGCATGGAGTGGAAAGAAGCCCTCTTACTCTCATTTGCGTATATTTGGGTGTGAGGCATATGCACATGTGCCAAAAGAGCTTCGAAAGAAGCTAGATCCTAAGTCTAGGAAATGCATCTTTCTAGGTTATGGTGAAAGTGGAGAGATGGGCTATCGTCTCTGGGATCCAGAAGCAAAGAAGATCATACGCAGCCATGATGTGGTCTTCAATGAGAAGAAGATGCATAAGGCACCCATGAGGGATGTGGAAATGAGGAGAATCACTTTCCAGAATGTGAATCCACCTGCATATGTTGATAGACAGCAAGCTGTCCATGCACCAAATGTGCAAGAAATGGTACCACCAAGTACTCCCACAGGTATACAATCAAGGGTAGATGATGGATCATCTATTGGTGGAAATGATGAGCCAAATGTGGCTGATATGCAGGTGGGACAGCAAGCTGAAATGCCCTTGAGAAGATCATCTAGAGTATCTAGACCGCCTGATAGGTTTGTTCCAGGGGTAGACTATGTGATGCTTACAGATTGCGGGGAGCCTTCTTACTACAGAGAGGCTATGATGCGTGAGGATAAACGCAAGTGGGAGTATGCTATGTAATCAGAGATGAGTTCACTTATGAAGAATAAGACTTGGGACTTGGTTTCTTTGCCACATGGAAAGAAAGCATTGCCATGTAAATGGGTCTACAAAATGAAGGTCACAGGTGATGATGTGCCTAGGTACAAGCCCCGTTTGGTTGCTAAAGGGTTCAAGCAAGAGAAGCGTGTGGACTTTGATGAGATATTCTCTCCGGTTGTGAAGATGATCACACTTAGATGCATGCTTGGACTAGTGGCATCAGAGGATATGGAGCTTATGCAGATGGATGTCAAGACAACTTTCTTGCATGGGGATTTGCATGAGGAAATTTACATGCTGCAGCCGGAAGGCTTTGAAGAAAAGGGCAAAGAGCATTTAGTTTGCAAGCTAAAGAAGAGTCTCTATGGTCTTAAGCAAGCGCCTAGAGAATGGTATCAGAAGTTTGATGCTTTCATTCGGTCCCAGGGTTTTAGAAGGAGTGAAATTGATCACTGCCTCTACACTAAAAGGGCTAAGGATAATAGCCTGATAATCTTGGCACTATATGTGGATGATATGCTATTGGCTAGCAAGAATACTTATGAGCTAGATGCATTAAAGGCCAAGTTGCATAAGGCCTTTGATATGAAGGATTTGGGACTTGCAGGTCATATTCTTGGTATGCGCATCATGCGTGATCGGAGTAGGAAACTCCTTTGGCTTTCACAAAAAGAGTATGTTACAAAAGTATTACAGCGTTTCAATATGGAGGGGGGGAAGGCAGTGAGTACTCCATTGCCTCCATATGTGAAACTGAGTCATACAGATAGTCCCAAATCAGATGAGGAAAGGGCCATGATGGCCAAGGTTCCTTATGCATCAGCAGTTGGGAGTCTTATGTATGCTATGATAGCTACTAGACCAGACATTGCATTTGCAGTGGGAGTTGTTAGCCGGTATATGGCTAATCCAGGAAAAAGGCATTGGGAGGCAGTTAAGTGCATCATGAGGTACATGAAGGGTACCAAGGAGATGTGCATCTGCTTTGGTAAAGGAGACATGCGTGTACTTGCGTACTATGACATGAAGTTGGGGGTAATAAACTTCACGCACCTCTTCACTTCCTGCTGCTTTCAAACTGACAGCCAAAGATATTTATCATTGAGAATAGGACATTAGAAAAAAACTTTTATGCCAAGATACCACACCATACTTTCCTCCCTCAGATGAGAATGAAGATGGTAACATCCCAAGTGATGTTGTAATCAAGCATAGGGAGAAGGAAAGGATTAGTAGAGGCCATAATCTCAGCGAGCCGATCTGCGCCAAAGAGAAGAGCGATACATTATTGAAAGAAGATCTTGCGGCTCAACATGACATGAACTGATATATATCGAGGAGTTTGAAGGGGCTGATTAGGTCGGATGGGTAGATTCCGAGGAAACATTGCACCTCCTTCATGGACACCTTTACACTTAGCTCAAAACACTCTACAAACTGTCATTAGACACAAAAGCCTATAACTTTCAGTAGAGACATGATATCAGAGATTCAAGCATATAAAAAGATGCGGCTTGAGATGGGCTTCGCGCTGATATAAGTTTCATTGAAAACAGACAGACGGTTGAAGAGATATGGACAGTTTACTGGAAGGGGGTAAAAACTGTCATGAAAACAAACTGTCAAACACAGAGACTCATAACATTTTACAGCAATATCTGATTCAAGATCTGATTATATGAGAACATGCCCTTGAAGAGAGCTTCGCGCTGATATAAATTTCATTGAAAACAGACAGACGGTTGAAGAGATATGGACAGTTTACTGGAAGGGGGTAAAAACTATCATGAAAAACAGACTGTCAAACACAGAGACTCATAACTTTTTGTAACAGTATTTGATTCAAGATCTGATTATATAAAAACATGCGCCTTAAAGAGAGCTTCGCGCTGATATAAATTTCATTATAATCGGACTATCGAGCAGAAAGTTACGAGCAAAACACTAACAGGGGGTCAAACTGTCATGAAAACTACCCTCCACCCAGGCTAATTTCGCCTGAGTAGGATGCTCCCTCAAGACTCCACCTTCATCAACGATCCACCCCTCATAGATTTTGCCTAGAAGAGGGGAAGAAGTTTGCATAGTGGCTCGAGAAACAAATGGACCATGTGTGCATAGTGAGCAGCCGAATAGAAAGAACTTTTAAGGCTTTGAAAGAAAGAAAAGGGAAGAGACACTCAAGAGAGAGAGAGAACCTGAAGTGACCATTACAAATAGAGTGAGAATCCACCTCAACACTACAAACACAAGGGAGAAGAAGAGGTTTCATACATACAAGAGGGAGTGGAAGCTCCAAGACTACTCATAGAGAGAGAAGGACTCAAGAGTCTACATAAGAGAATATCTACAAGAGGAAGAGAAGGCTCATGGAAGAGGCTTGGGGAGACTAGAACTACAGCAACATAAGGCCCAATGGTGGAAGAGATTCTGATGAACAAGGGAGAGGAGGGCTCCTTATATAGAGATTTTGTTACCCTCCTTCACCCATTTACAATTGCTGCCTGTAGATTCCTTTCCCCATCAATCACATAAGCACGTATGTCACCATCCATGTCCTTTTTGGCTACTCTTGCCATGTGTCCCATCAAAAGATGCTCAAGACTCTTAAAATATTGAGAAAGTCAAGAGTCTCCTCACATGGAGCCCATAGGGACCCTCTCTTTTCCACATGTCCACATCCTCCTTATTCCACATAGGAGTTCTAGAAGGATTCCTCTTGACTTCACACTCCTCCACATGCCTTCCATATGCTTGGCATGTGGCCTCTCTTATATTATTGGAACACATGGACATGAGCCCACCTCTTTATATGACTCACTCTTCCTATTTTCTAAAAAACTCATAATATCCCATACACAAATAACTCTCACCCCATACCAAGGTATTTATAATTCATACCTATGGTATTTACAATGAGCCATTCCACTCATCCTCTCCATCCCATACAATATCATAGAAAATAGAAATAAGTGAGAGCTGCTAGGCTATCACTTGATACTCAAACCCTTATCAAACATAGAGAAAAACAATATCAATGCCAAGTTAAAAATATCAATTTTTGGCATCACAGTACATAGATTTAGACTATGCAGGGCATGTGGATAGTAGGAGATCCACTTCTGGTTATGTGTTCACCTTTGCAAGTGGTGCAGTGTCGTGGATGTCTCATGCACAGAAGTGCATGGCTTTGTCTACCACACAGGCTGAGTATGTTGCAGCCACAGAGGGTTGCAAGGAGGCTATATGGCTTGATTGGCTAGTGGGAGATTTGGGGATTCATACAGGTGTATAGACATTGCATAGTGATTCCATGAGTGCTATTCAGCTAGCACGGAATCCGGTCTTTCATGCAAAGACCAAACACATTGAGGTCAGGTACCATTTCATCAGGGAGGTACTTGAGGACAAGCGCATAGAGCTTGTCAAGGTTCATACAGATGATAACCCTGCAGATATGCTGACGAAGAGTCTACCTAGTCAGCGGTTTGAGTATTGTCGTGTATTGATGGGCATTGGATAGTATGCTCACTAGTTGTTCTCCCTTAAAGGCACATTGTCCTTTAAGTGGGAGGTTGTGGGGGTTAAAGGTCACTGTGCCTTAACCCCGGTTATGTACAATAGTCAAACACATATATAAATGAATGAAAAAGAAGATTAGGGTGGTTCTGCACCCACCAAACTTGTGTGGCTCGCACTCTCACTAGGCTCATAGCCTTTTAAGGCTGTGACGATTCTAGCAAAGGAGTGAACCTTCCCTCATCCTGTTGCCTCTCTTCTGACACCCATTATGTCCCATCCCCTTTCTTCCATCGTCCCATCCCCTCTCTTCTATTGCATTGCGACGAAGATTCAAATGGAGTGACAAAAGTTTGGAGAGAGATTAAGGGGTGGGGATTAAAGGGTTGGAAGAAAGGGATTAGGGGATTAAGGCGGTGGTGGAGATTAAGGGGTGGGAAGAAAGGGGAAGAGAGAGCAAAATCTCTACCTGTTAGGATCATCGGTGTTGTGACGATGATGAATTAGGGGAGGAGGAGATTAGGAAAAGAAGAGGTGAGGAAAGTGAGAATAGAAATGAGAAGATTTAAATTTCTAGAGAGTTTTGGAGAAAATTTGCCCGGGACATTCAAATTTGAAATATAAACTAAAAGTGCGGGAGGATTTGAATTTAAACTACAAACAAAAGAGCTCACATTCTCCTAAACATTCTTTCATCTTTTCCTCATTGAAAATGCAGCCATTCTCTCCTCATTCTCTCGCACGACATTCTTTTTCCCAAGATCTTTTACCCATAATAGTACAAGAGTAAGAGATATTTTCGACACTTTTTCTCTGTTGTATTTTTTAAGAGTACGACACTTCTAATTGGCTCCTCCCAATTTCTTCTCCCCCTTCTCTTGTACTTCTACTTGGTTTTCCATCCCAATTTCTTCCAACCTCTTTCTCTCCCTCCATCCCGCTCTGGAATGTTCGTCAATCAAAATTTTCGTCGACATTAATGTCCATCGCTCGCCACAACATCGATTTCTCGTCATCCCTGCTACTGCATCAATTCATGTTCAAAACTTTCATCATTGTGAGCCTTTCTATCTATGTACCTTTTTCACCTATAAGTGTAATGAGTCCATTTGGAAATTTTGTGTAAGACAAACCTATGATTGGACCTTGTCAAACATGGTTTTCAAACTATTGGTCACCCATAAAAACTCATGATAAAGGTCAAACTTGTGTAGCTTGAAGTGTTTATAATTAACACTGACAATGACAGATGGAGCCTCATCGTACGCTATGTCTTGAAAGCATAATAACTATGAGAATACTCATTCATCTAAACAATAACATGAGAGTCATAGGGTGGAGCATGTAGTGTACATGGTTCTACGCTAATATACTCGCATGAATCTATCTATGCACTAGAAGATGAAGCAACTGGGTAGGTTCAACCATGAAAAAAATGCATAAAATTTATAATATATACTATAATGGACTGTGCATGGTAACGCTCACCTAGATGCATAGCGATGAAGGAAGACTAACCGACTAGGTCAGCTTGAGCACTTGAATAACTATTTAAGCCTATTCTATGCACCATGGCAACTCAAACTGCAGCTTCCTCTTCCAAGGATAAAGCTCGATCTCATCCTTCTCTCCTTCCTCGTAAAGTATTGCACTATTTCTGCCGCCATAGCTGTGCCATTAGCTCTGCTTCACGATCATATGCGGATACCTTTCTCTTGAGTCCTCAATCAACATATCGCATGTGAGATCATTTACTCACTGAGAGACTTAAGGAAAACTATGTGCAAGTATAGAGCGACTTATTTCTAAAATAACTGGTAAGGGTAGTTCTATCTTAAATTGATTTCAGGTTTAGTTACAACAATGTATCTTGAGTATTACGTGAATACACACACATAAAATGATGGCAAATGATGCATCTACACTGAGTATTATCCATGTGTTCATATGCTAAGTCAGCAGGTACTTGTGAAGTCGAGAAAAGTCGCCAAATCTCAAAAAGAGTAGTCGATTGGATACTAGGGCAAACGACTTGAAAATAGCCTTAGGACTGTTCTTCAATCAAGCCAAGTTCGGGTATGTAACACCATACATATGCGACCCTTTGTTTTTTATAAAAAACACCTCCATACATGATATTATATTAGCATGAGGTAACATGTTTTAGCCACCATGGCTATGGATTGTTTGTAAGAGAAAACCTCGCATAATGTGTGTAGTTGAGAGATATAGCGAAGGCATTAGGTATTTTCATATATACATTCCTTTAATCTACCCTCCTTAAGTTACTGCAAATCTCTACTTATATAGGAGGGCATGGATCCTTCTCCTCTTTTTGGGGATATAAGACCATGCAATTCATGATACTAGAATAAAATAACTTTTCTCTACTCTAATAGAGGGTCTTAGATCCCTCTATATAAGTCAATACTATCATGATCTTGGTATATATGAGAGGGTTTAAAGTAATTCTTTCTTTTGAGCTATTATTGAATTACATTACAAAAAGATTACAACCTAAGAATTTTGTCAAATCCCTACTTGGGAGATTATGTGAAATTGTGTTTCAGAAAGGAGTGGTAATACTTCCACTATATACATGGAGCATTAAGAGGCATGTGAGTCGAATGATGGGGTACCACACGATGTACCACCAACCAAGGTCGATAAAACTAATACTATAAATAGTGTATGATGTTGTGACATCAATAACAAGTGGAGCTCTGCATTGCAACCTATAGTCCCACATTCGAGGGTTCTTGTTCTAACTTGTCCTTGTTGTGGATGGATGTAGGTGAGTGGAGCTCCTTCAATATCATTTGGTATTTATAATTGAGCAAAATTACATTATTTTTTCATAAACTTTCTTTGTAGAGATTATCTTATCACAAATTGTCTTGAATGATAAGTCTAAGATGGATAATGTTTGTCTTGAAATTGCACACACACACACACACACACACACACACACACACTTCACATGTCTTAAACATGCACAATCATGATGCCCACAAATATTTCCCCCTCCTGAACTCCCACTCTAACATTGTTAAATTTTGGTTTCTCCCCCCCACACACACTCACACACACACACACATGCTTGCCTCCCCATTGGTTAGTGTTGTAAACTATTGTCCCTACCTTATTTTTTAGCTTACTTTACTTTTTTAATTCTTAAACTTATTACCCCAAGCTGCCTTATTACCCCAATAAAGTTTATTAAAACACACACACACACACATACATATACATTCATGTGCACACTCACACACGTGTCCCCCTCATTCTTACTTAAGGGCGAAAGTCTATACTATCTTTTTATGCTTTAGTATTTCCCCAAAACCCCCCTAGTCCTTAATTAATTTTCTTTTTCTTTTATTAAATTAATTGCTTATAATTTTCTTTCCCGTAATACACACACACATACACACAAATTAAACCCTTTTTATATTATTCATACACACAACACACACTTATGCACACACACATGTCTTTGCTTTTAAACTTCACTTGTAGTCATTTTTTACCCATGCTTACATGACAATGTTTTAATTGTTAATTTACTTTTGTTATATGATACATGATCATATGGCATTAACTAACAACTATCCCTTACGACTATACGAGTTGGGATTAATAATAAATACTTTAAGTGTTTTTATAGAATAGTTTTATTTGATTGATTTGAATCCCAAATCCCCCTCTATACCATCATGGCTTGACCATTTCCATTGCCACCATTGGCTTGAGCTTTTTGGGAAATCCCTTGTAACTTCCCTTTAATCCTATATATACATGCAGTTCGCCACATAGACCTTATGGAGCTTTTTTCTTGAACTTCCTCCTTGCTTTTGACACCCAATTCTACATTTCCCTATTGTCTTGCTATGATGTGCACTTCTTTTTCTATCGTGGCTCTTCTTGACAATATTTCCCCACCTAGTCCCCTTTTATACCTGCACCCAATGGATGTTTAGAATTTCAATTTGTTTTACATCCCATGATAAGAGCTCCCACCCATCATCTGAATTGGCAAGTGTTGGGATAAGTATGATCAAGGGCTTGCTCTATGGTGCATATGTGCATCTAGGGGAGTCACATGTGTGTTTGTGTGTGTTGTAAAGGCACATCAAGTGCTATGATGTGTCTAGTGTGTGACCAAAGTGATGATGTAAGACAAAGGCAAGCCCACTGATGTAGGGATTGATTCCCATTGATGTAGGGGCTAATTGCCAATATGTAGGGAAGGTATTACCTTCTCCCCCTTTCTATAAGAGAGAGTCCTCTCTCTCACAATCATAATAGAGAACTGTCATCTTTCTTTCATTGTGCTCTCACACCTCTTGCAAGATGCATCTATTCTATCCTATGGGATCCTACAATTGGTATCAGAGTTTTAGGTTCTAGATCTAGCCTAGCCTAGCATTAGATGCTATCTCTAGCATAAAGTACTAGTTTCTCATCTTGTCCATTTTCCTTCTTCTTCCCCAAATCTTTGAGAGCTCTGTTCTTTGCCTACAAATGACCATTGCCCAACCCTTTGAGCTGCAAACTCCTCATGTATGGGCAAACTTCGAACTGCAAGCAATCAGAGAAATTTCGATTGTATGCGCAACACCAACACTCACACTCTCTGATGAACTTTCATGCAATGCCACCTCTGTGCTTATCCTTTTGTCAATTCCTCTGAGCCCGAGCTGCATGACACTGAAGGGAACCTGCTCTTGAAATTTGAGCTCGTTTGGACGAGGATGGAGGTGCAACAGACAAAAAACCAGTCGGTTTTCTCAAGCATCTACAGGGCGACCTGGTGCAACATTTCACCCCTCCTTTGTGGTAGCTCTTCTCTGGTATAAGGCCTTATTCTTGCATAAAAATCCCCTTGAATTTAGAGCTATGAGCTGTGAGAATTGCACCCTTCAAGTCCTAGTCTCTGTTTTGGATAGTTTTGAAAAGGTTGTGAGTTTGATGCTACATTAGATGCTACTTTAGCATTTCTAATGTTTTAAAGTGTTGAATAGCTTCAGTAAAAGTATGGATACAACTCTGCTTTAAGTTCTCGGGGGGGTCACTATGTATAAACCCTCTATACCACGTGCGTTCAAGGCCTATTTCTAAAATCCCTTATCTGTGAATTTTTCATTAATAAAATGTACCCCTTTTCTATACAAATCTGTAAATTTTTCCCAGAACTATTTTAAATAGTCCCTTATGTATATTTATTTCTGTAAATTTTAGAAATAAAAAATATCCTTCTGTTGAACTCACGTGATAGGGTTACATATGATGAGTAACCCCCCCGAGTTTAAGTTGCTACACCTGGATTTGCTTGGAATGCTTTCATTTAGCCACCTCTATGAAGCAAGCAAGTGAAAGCATCATTGATTTGTAGTGTGGAATTTGGTTACAACTCTTTGCTACACTAAATGCTTGCACTTTAAAGGATTATTTGTTATTGCTCATATTTTCACTCGTAACGAACTAGACACTACCCTCGGGTAAGACCTTGCCATGGAAGCTAAGACCTTTTTTGAGAAGTTGGATGGAACTAGTTTCCATACTTGGCAAACAAAAGCCAAGTTTATGCTTATCAAAAAGAAGATATGGAATGTTGTGAATGGAAACTAGAAGTCTACAAAAGAAAAAGATAAAGACAAGAAGGACTACTTTAACAACAAAGCAATTATGCCTAAAGGAAGAACTCCATCAGCAAATCAAGAAAATAAAGACTATGCTTTTTAGGCACTTTGTCTTTTTTGTTTATCATCACTTGGTCAAATTTTGAGGTTCTATGCCTAGAGTAGTACTCCAAAAAGAATATGTTATGTAAATCACCTCTGGTCACCATATGATGTAGGCCATGTGATATGTGTTTTGACTATCCCATTTCTGTGAACCTCACACCGTTGGGAACCCTTGCTAGCATGAGATCCTAGCCATAGATTAATCCTTGACCACCATGAGATGGCTTGAGAAACTATGAGACTAGATGTATCCTTGACACTGCAAGAGGCAACCCCTTGAGGGGGGGTTTGTTGGGGTAAGTATGATCAAGGGCTTGCTCTATGGTGCATGTGTGCATCTAGGGGAGTCACATGTGTGTTTGTGTGTGTTGTAAAGGCACATCAAGTGCTATGATGTGCCTAATGTGTGACCTAAGTGATGATGTAAGACAAAGGCAATCCCACTGATGTAGGGATTGATTCCCACTGATGTAGGGGCTGATTGCCACTATGTAGGGAAGGTATTACCTTCTCCCCCTTTCTATAAGAGAGAGTCCTCTCTCTCACAATCATAATAGAGAACTATCAACTTTCTTTCATTGTGCTCTCACACCTCTTGCAAGATGCATCTATTCTATCCTACGGGATCCTACAGCAAGTTGGTGGATCACGTGGTGCTGCAAGTCAAATGGGAGTTCTAGGAATACATCTCTCCATGTACTTATGGCTGTCGGCTTTAAACATTGGATACATTCTTCGAAATTTACAAACTTATTCATACAAGCTAATTTGGAAATTTGTTTTACCTATAGATGAGTCTAAGTGGCTTGAAAAGGTCAACCAAAGAACCACAATCATAATACACAACAACTAAAAGATCCTCTGCTGTCGTGGTCAATCTTTGCAAGCTCAAGGATAGCTTGAATACAATTTAGAGCTTGATTTCTGATGTAACAAACCAAAGCTACGGTTGTAGCGATTGATGAGCTAAAAACTAAAGAGGGGTGGGCCCAAATTGATGATTTCTTTCCTATTTCTGATGTGGGTAGCAAGCCAAAAGTCTAGCAATAATGTTGAAATGCCTGAGCTAAAAATTGAAGAGGGGTGGGCCCCAATTGACGATTTCTTTCCTATTTTTGATGTGACAGCAAGCCGAAATTCTAGCAATAATGTTGAAATGCTTGAGCCACAAGATATACAACCATCAAGCTCCCAAAGGGTGGCCAACCTCTTATAGAAGCCAACAACAAGCTGAATTGGGGCTATACTCAATGCTTCCCAAGAATCCCCACAAACATAACGGTTGAAATAGCGAGGCAAACCTGCCATTTTGGATGCTGGAATTGGCGTCATCAGGCTCCAAAAGAGGGACGTCTCCTATGATAGAGCTGTAGCAAGTCGATGATACTATACATTGTGTTCTAATGAGCAACCAAATGATAGAGGAAAGTCCCTAAACATTCTCTAGTTCCCCTCTTAGCTGTTAATTTCTAGCATCGCCCATCTATTCAAGTTGTTCACCTTTCTTTAGGAGCATGTATTTCTTCCATATAGCCATTTCTACCTTTGGTTGTAACAATACGGCTTCAAAGAAAAATGAATTTTGGCTCCTCAAAGCCACTTATAATCGCTTGTTCATCAACAAGAAAATCTGCCAATTCTATCACCCATCAATAAAAGAGTGTCATTTCTTCTTTGAAATGTGTGAAATTAGGCACGATGGAGTAGTTCCTAGAAATCGTTCATAGAGACACCCTCTTCTCTTGGCAGAAAAGTAAAGATCATCATGAATGCTCAAACCCACCCCATGATCTCAGGGAAGCAATCAACATGTTCACCTATCGTTGACACAATGCTTGTCTCCCACTTGATTGTGTGAGGCATCAATCCTTCTTCTCTCAATCAAGTGATCGTCAGAGCTGTTGACTCTTCAAAACCTACATGGAGGTTTGATCATTTGAAATGAATCCATGGACATTTAACAATTCTTTGCATGATCAAGCTGCTTTCATACTGTTTGTTGAGACCAAGCTATCTAATGGTCCAGTAGCAGCAGGAAACCGAAGTTTGCATGGAGCTATCTCATGAAGCTATCCAATGGTTTTGGCTCACTCGAATAAAAGTTTTCCATTCTTTCTATATGTGATTTAAAAAGTGTGCGAAAAGTCTTATTTGGATAATAATGAGTAGAACATGCTATTTGGTGCAATAAGTTAAGATAATAAAAGTTATTTTTTGATAAAAATACAAGGGGCACGAAAAGGTAAAATATTTAAGACTTTGAGAATATAGAAAATCAAAAGATATTTTGCGACATAGTGGAGGCCCTTTTTAATTTATAAGCATGATGTCTGAAAAATGTATGAATTCTGTAAGTTTTTAGTTTTTGACTACACAAAATATAGCTTTTTTCTAAAAAAGTTATAATGTTAATGAATTTTTGAGGGAATCTTTAAACAGGTACCAATGTTACGTACTTGAAATAGATGTTACACTATTGCAAGAAGCAACATTGTGTTGATGTTTCTACCACAGAATTTGAGTCTATAGCAACTTCTCACTACAAGGCATAAACCCTTTTCCGACAAAAATACCGACGTCTTTTACACTATATTTTTTTTTAAACGGGCGCAAACGTCGTTAGAAACGTAAGAAAAGAACGGTCGCTATATAAGCATCGCTATATAGTGACGCCAATAAATGTCGCTATATAGCGGCACTGATAAATGTCATTATATAGTGATGATTAACATAACTAAAAAAAAAGCATTAGTGGGGCTAAACAGGGCCATAGCAAGCCCTGTTTTGCCCCACTAATGTTTTTTTTTTTGGTAATTACAAAAAAAAGGTTTTTATTACAAAACTTTCCTTGCGAAAAGGGTGATACAAAATCGCTCAAATGAAATGATCGAGCAACAAAAGCATATACATGTCGAAGATATACAACATTGTTTGTTACAAAATTACCCTTTCGAAAAGGGTGATACAAAATCGCTCAAACGAGCCGATATACAAAATGATATACATGGCAAAGTATATGCAAACTACTACTACTACTACTACTCATTCGAATCGTCATCATCATCCTCCTCATCCTCGTCTTGCTGACCTGATCCTTGGTCCTCGTGAGCTACGCCTTCTCCCTGACCCTCGTCAGGTGTGCCTAATCCTTGGCCCTCGTGATCGCTCACCTCCGGGGATGGGATGCTCGAGCTTTGACCCTAAGAGTGAAACCATATTAATTGAAAATTAGATTGGAACTTAAAGAATAAAACAATATTAAAAGTGAGAGCCCTCAGCCCAATCGATCATCGCTCCCATTGCCTCCTGCTCAATAAACCACAGCTTTGTTCCTATGTGAAACACGTGTCGCATATCTGCATCTGTAGGAAGACAACCCATCGCAGCTTTCTATGGATCCAATTTATGAGAGTTAGATAAAGTGCATGTAACACAACAACACAAAGCAACTATAGATGCGCAAAATAGCAGGCGCATCTATAGGCGTTGCTTGAGTAGAGGAATTACAGGCGCGTGTAAAAGTGCGTCTAACAACTCGTCTATTTGCGTGTCTAAATAGCGCGTTTATTTGCACGTTTGAACTGAGAAAATATGGGCCCATCTAACACTGTGTTTATCAGTGCGTCTATTTGTGCATGTATTAACACGTCTATTTGTGCATCTAAACTGAGAAAATATTGGCCTGTCTAACATGGCGTTTATTAGCGTGTCTATTTGCGCGTGTATTAGCGCGTGTATTAGCACGTTTATTTGCGCATTTACACTGGGAATCAGACGCATATTTAGACGCATATATAGATGCAAACCAGAGAATACAGAAAGTGAGATTTTGGTGTACATCATTGCTTTCCAAACATTGCCCATGATTACCAAAGCACATAATTTTAACAAAAACATCAATGCTTTTTTGCAAGCCCACATATACAAGAATAAAGTGAGGTGAGGAGAATGAAACAATATGTAAAATATTTTTGCCAATATCGATGATGGCAATCTCATCCTCAATGAGATCAACCCTTGCCAAACTATCTACAAAATCCAAACAAGTGTTTGGATCTACAAATACATTCAACCCACTACTACTTGTGCTACTCGTGCTCATCGAAATGAGCATCACCAATGGTAGGCTCATCCTCATGGGTAATGGACTCAATATCTGTATCTCCTATCTCATGATCATCCTCCTCTCTTATATCATGGTCATCATCACGTCCATGGCCATGATCATACTCCATATGCTCCATATTAGTAAATGTACTATACATCACTTTGGAACGTGGCATAATAGGTATGACATGCCACCATCTATTATTATCCACCATTGGTTGATAGACAACCTAATTCAAACACAAATACAATCATGTTATTTTTCTTCCATCAAATATTTAAAAGCGAGTATTTTTATATGTGTGCACAGTACCTGTTCACATTGTTGCGGTAGTACTAGTGTGTCCTTCCTACTTTGCCAAAACTTTGTGGATCAGTCAATAGTTACAAAGCCACTTGCATGGCATTTGATTGTTGCATTAGGGCCTCTTTCTACCATGTCCTTAAACCACTTTACATCCAAAACCTACACAAAGAAGCGTCGAAAGTCAAGCTTAATAATATATTGGATTATGCTGCAATAATCATCCATGGCTCCATTGGCTCCCTCAAAGCTAGCAATGATGCCGCAATCTTGTGTGTTTCTCTTATCATCAATCTGTTGGGTTCGAAAATGCTTCCCCTCACACCATATAGCATTGAACATTGTGCACTACACCAAGAAAAAATCAATTAAATAAGCAATCTAAATTATTAAAAGCTTCTAACTTATGCATAACATTCTATATACCGACCTTGCTCATGCATCCCCTAGCATACTCCCATTCTTCCATTGTGATATGCATCCCCTCGTCTTTCTCTGCTTTGTCCATTTCATCAAGTAGCCAATCCACATGAATATCCTTTGGAAGTGCTCTTGGATACTGAGGGTATGGCAGACGAGATCCGTGGTGTGTACGAAAGAGGGCCCTTTCTTCTTGTCTTCTTGCCTTTGCATCCTCGTATCTTGTCACCCATCTTTTCATCACATCACTATTAAGCATGCAAAAGAGGTTGATACTATTATGCAACTCCGTGTCTATTACTTTGTTGTGTCCTTTCCCTTGAGGCACAATAGAGGTCATCCTTAGCTCTTCATCATCTCTCCATAGTTGTGGGAGAGAGCTATCCACATCAACAAGAAACTCAGAAATATATACAAGTGACTCTTGTACCAACCAACCCTCGGCCATGCTACCTTCAGGTCTTGCATTTTGTCTCATGAAGCCCTTCAAGGTCTTCATGAAGCGCTTGAGGAAGAACAACCATCGTGCATGTATAGTACCGCATATAGCAATATCATCCACCAAATGCACTATAAGATGTAGTTGGCTTGTGAGAATAGAACGTGGAAATGTCTCCTCCACTAAAAGAACCACCTCCACTAACATAACTCGAGCATTTTCAAGCTTGGTGGGATCTATTTCCTTTGAGCTCACATACCTAGAAATGAAAAAGTACAGCATATTAGCAATATACATTCAAACTTGCATGGAGCATTGATACACATCATATTTTGTATCATGTAAAGTACCTCACAAGCTCGCCCATCTTGTAAATACAATCTTTCACGTCCTTTGATGCACTACGTGAAATGCTAGTAGGTAGTATGAATTGAACCCACAAGGAGGTGGTTGATGAGTTGCTTATAATTATTCACTCACAAATTTGAAAGGGAAAAGATATTATGCACATAAAATACTTACTTGGAGCATCTTGTGCCAATCATGAGATTTCAAGCCATATAATTGCTCTACACCTCTTTTCTTGCTCTTTGTAAAGGCTCCCTTCAAACACCTCATGCATCCAGTGGGAGTACGAATTGTAGTAATAGTGCACTTCACCGTCACCATCTCTAGCTTTGATAACATCCATGGTGCACGAGGTAAAAAAACACACCCATTTGGTCTCTCTTGTGGCCAAGATTCATGCATCCTCCCTGTGGTACGTAGATCCTCCCTTATGCCTGCGGAATCTTGTGTCCCATTCAAATGCTCCCAAATGGTAGATGCCACATTCTTGAAGATATGCATGGGATCAAGCAGGTGATTGATCTTAAGGTGGGACCAATATGGTAAACGATAAAAGATGGAGTATCTAAACAAAAGTTGGTGTTAGCGGGCAATCTTTATATCCAGCCAATATAGCACGCAATAGTTACAAACCCTTACCGGCTCATGCCAAGTGGTGGAGGAGTCGTGGAACCGTCCCAAATTCTCATCCAATCTCCCACGGTGAGTGATTGTGGGAGGACTTCATTCCAAGGGGCAACATATCTAGGATGATCAGGTGGGAGAAATCGATGGTGATTCTCATAGATGACCTTATTCAATGCGTCTGCCGATGAGGCAACTAGCAAAGGACCACAAACAAGACATGCATGGTAACCCGATGTAGTACAATAGATGCAATTAAGAGTTGAAGGTGGGTTTAGGGTGCCACATCCTTTGCCTATTCATAATTAGAAGTGCAATGCTTACCTAAACACTTGCCATAGCCTGGGAAGTCATGCATCGTCCACATCAAGACTACTTTGCAGTTGAAGTCTCGTGACGAGGGAGGCCTGCTCACATCATACAGCTCGATACCTCTCCAAAGTATCTCTAGCTCATCAATCAAAGGCTCCAAATAAACATCAGGGTTTTTGACTTTATGTTTCCCTGGAATTAGAAGGGATAGCATAACATGTCCTTTCTTAATAGCCATAGAGGGTGGAAGATTATAATTCACCAATATCACTAGCCATACACTATAAAATGTGCTTTTGAGACCAAATGGGTTCACACCGTCCATACCCAATCCAAGTCTCAAGCTCCTAGGTTCTTCCTTGAAGCTTGGCCATGTGTCTTCAATATGCTTCCACGCAGGAGAGTCCGCAGGAGTTCTCCACTTGCCATTGGTTGATCGATGGGAGGAATGCCATGACATGAGCTCTGCAATAGATTTGCACTTGAACATATGTTGGATGCGAGAGATTATGGGAAAATGTCGCAGAACCTTATGAGGCACGTCCAAAGTTTTGAGATCTACTCTATATCTTGCCTCTCCACAAGTAGGACACTCTCTTGCATCCTTATGTAGTCCACGAAACAAAATGCAATCATTGACACATGCATGGATGCGCTTGTAATCTAATCCTCCAAGAGAGGTCACATGTTGCCTTGCCATATCTCTTGAGGTCAGTAATTTATTATCCCTTGGAAGCATTTTACACAATAGCCTGCACGTGAAGACCATAAATGAGAAAAAGCATTCGAGTAATTGACCCACTAGCATAATTCACCATGTTTGCAAAATAGACTTTAAAGCTTACTTGAGTAATGCATTCAAACTTGCATTGCTCCATCCATAGATGGTTTGGAAGTTTAGTAACTCAAGGGAGGCACGTAGAATAGAGAATGTGCACCCCTCAAACAGTGGAGTCGATGCTGCAGTTAAAAGATCATTTTGCTCCATGCTATCATCCCTCCCTTGATGGACATATACATCCCGCACCATATCATCAAACACCTCCTCCTCCACGGCTTCATGAGGTAATGGCGGAGGGCTATTATCACCATCACTCCATGCATCCGTAACGGTCCCTCCTGAAGATCCCACCTCATATTGCTGACGCTTTGCCTCCTCACGGCGAGCATAGGGCAACATATGCGGGTGTGGCACTGCATCCTGTATCAAATTAAAATGGGATCATAACTCAAACATATGAACACCCATAGGTATCTCAATCAACCTTAACTTACAAACCCTTGCCATGTTTATGGTCTCATCCCATTCTCCATACTTTGAGATGTGATTGAGTGTAATCCTGCGTGCATGATACATGTTTCCTCGACATCGATCACACATACATTTGATTTTTTGCTCCAACCACATTTTGCGATGGTGGATATGGAGGGATTCATCCTCATTGGAGCTACTTGTTGAAGATTAAGACATCCTACAAACAAACAACCCAAAAAAATTTGCTCTTCTTTAAATATTTAAGTTTAAACTCTGTGGCACGTCTAAAGGAACGTCTGATAGCGTGTCTGTTTGTTCTATGGTGCGCGTCTAAAATCGCGTCTGTCTGTCCTGTGGTGCGCGTCTAAAACCATGTCTACTCTGTGTATTTAGACGTGCCTATAGATGCGCTATTAGACGCACCTATAGATGTGGCTTTTAAACCTACTTTTAGTGCGCTTGCTTTACTTTTCTTCACATTACTTATACTTCGCGTGGCTTGCTTGCTTCGTTATTAGCAGATCCACAGTTTTGACACTTAAGAGGAAGGCACCCACACTTACTTCCAAGCTTACACTTAAGAGGAAGGCACCCACAATGACTTCCAAGCTTAAAGAAGAGGAGGGCGAACAAGGAGGAGAAGCAACTTTGAAAAAGGAGAAGAACCTTCCATACCTCTATCCAAGGTAAGTCTTTTTGCAGTTGATCTTTTTTGGAAGTTTGCTCTCTTTGGATTTGTACTTTCTCGTATCCAAAAAACGCATGATCTAGGTATCAGTGTCACGTTTGTGTCTCAGGTGCAATGTCCTTTTCTACTTTTTCGAAAAGTCCGTCTCTCAAAGCACATCTATAGGCGCGTCTCAAAGCGCATCTAAAACCGTGTCTACAGGCACGTCTAAACGCGCATCTAGCCTATTTGCAAACACAGATAGCTGCGTCTATAGATGCGATATTATACGCGAAAATAGATGCGCTAATCAGACGGGTCTATAGATGCGCTCCGACAGTAATCCTCTCTTCCCTTCCCCTTTCTTCTTAGCTCATCAGTAATAGATTTTTTTTCCTTTTGCCAGTTCATCATGTGGCCAGGAAGCGCTTCCAGCTCACCTAATCCCCGGGAGTCTATTTTTATGGACTTATATAACCTTTTAGGACAGCCTCCTAGTCCTGCGGAGTTATAGAGGTATATGACGAGTACTCTAAACACCCCCCAGGAGTCGGCACTACAAAATCCAAACTACCCCACACCAGCTAAGATCACCCCAACGGAGTCAGCGCAGCCCACCTGGCCACACAGCCGAGGCCCATCTCCCATGCCATCTTATGCCCCTTCCCCCATGCCATCTTATGCCCCTTCTACCATGCTATCTTATGCCCCTTCCCCCATGCCGTCAGGAGGTCCTTATGTCTCGCAGAGTCGTCGACGTACTCTTGTGCAGTCGAGACTCGGTTCTCTAGCTACGAGTGGTCAGCGTAGTCTCGTGCAGTCTCCAGCTACGAGTGGGCAGCGTACGAGCTCGACAGGACACGGTAGCAGGTGTAGTAGCAGGGAGAGCGGTGGGTGATGCATGGCACAGTGCTTTGGGAGGGGTGGCAGTGGGGACGATGATGATTTAGATGATTTAGACGTGCCTCCGGGTGATGGTACGATTTCTTCCTCTTCCTATAGTCTCCATCCAATTCAGGCTGAGTGTCTTCATAAGCTCTACAACATCATGCAAGTTCTTCTTCAGGGAATCATCTTGCATAGGAATAGACACCGACTCTCTCTCTGCATAAGCCTTTATTATTTATGGACTTCCAATCAGATTCTTAGGCTCTTCTTGCATGCCAAGCTGCCTCAGTCTCTGGACTTTCCATTCCTTCTCCGTGGCCACTCTGACAGCATCTTCAAAACTATCTAGATTCTTCAGCTCCACTTTCAATATGAGTGTAGGCTTTAGGCCAGCTATGAAACGATCACGCTTGATCATTCGAGGTGGTACCTCTGGAACAAGAGCTTCACACCATAAACTCCATATTCTCCCAACTAGATTAGATATTGATTCACATCTTGCTCTGCCTCCTGCCTCACTTTGCATAGCTCTTTCCAAAATTCATTAGGGCTCTTTGCTTGTGCAAACCGTGCAAGGAAAACTGCTCTCACCACTGTATACTCCGGATTTTGTTACTAAGGATGAGCGGTCCTATAGTTAGCAACTTGAGTCTACAACAGCCATGCTTTTGCATCTCCCTGCAAGCAATAATTCAGGATCTGAAACAAAATCTTAGGGGTTGCCCTATCTTTCATAAGTGCTATAAATTCCATCTTTTCTAGGAATCTCACTGCATTCTCATATGGCATCCCCTAGTATTCTAGGAAATCCTGTGCCATCCTCAGAATTCTTCAACTGCCACACCCTGTCCTATCTCAATCACAACAAAACTGGAAAGCAACAAGCAAACACACTACTAAAGATGCTCACTTTGCATCCGAAGAGCATTCTTTTTCCTGCGAGTAAGAACTTTCAGATCCCCTTCCAGCTTCAAGTATCAGTCTTTTCTCTCCCATTTCCCTCCTTGCTATTTGCTCATGTACCTGCCCTTCTTCCCTTAGAAGCTCACCACCCCATTGTCTTTCGTCCACCCAAGCCCATGTAGTCGCAATAGCCTTCCCTAGCTCCTTTTAATCCCCTAAAAGCTCTCCTGAGTCCAACCACCATTTCCTTTTTTCTAACCCCTTCTTCCCTGCTCAGCATCTCCCTGGTGTAGGCCTTTCATCCCAAGCTTCTTGAGCCGCCCTTCCTACTGTTCACTCACGCACCTCCTTGCCCGTCAACCCCTTGCCTCTCCTTTTGAGACCCTCCAAGCCTCCCTCTCCAAACTCCCCCCAGCTCCACGTGAAGTCTCGATCCCCTTCCAAGCCCATGCATTCCCCCGATGTCCTTCTCCAGAAGCTCTCTCAATCCTTCTTGCAGTCATGATCACGTACCATGCCAGCTCATCGACCAGATGCTTTCCTTAATGGAAGCCACATCACCTCTATTAGCCACCCCATGCTTCCTTCTTACCACTCTCAAACATCACATGCAATAACAATATGCCCCCTCCTTAAAGTTGATCCAATCACGATAGAGAATGCGGAAAGGCTATGCAACTTGTGTTATGGTGGGCTTGTATTATGTGCGCCAGTTAAGAAGTCATTGGGATATTTGACAATGTGGATGATGTGGCTCCCAAAATCTTGTATCATGCATGTCCTCAAAGGTCCACATGTGATGAGCATGGAGGTTCTAGACTCAGAGATACGTGCACATCATCTACCAAAAAGTGGGACCAAGGTTGATGTCAAAATCTAGTTCTTGGCGGAGATTTAAATGTCATTTTCAACCGTTGGACCACCTTCAGGAATGTCCAATAGTAGAATGATAAGTAGTTGAAAGAAGAACGTGGATGGGCCCTCTTGTCTTAGCTCACATTGCAATAGACCATCCAAAGTTGTGGCTACTTCAAAAAAGTAATTCACCAAGCGTTGCATGCTTGCATCAATATCCATGGCATTGACCAAACAAATTCAAATTTTGGGACTTCTTAAACACCCCCAAATTCATATTTTCATGTAAGAATGCATGCAAACACAAGTGACCACATTAAATGCCCCATGATATCACAATCAATTCCTCACATGTTAAGACCTTAGCCACCTCACCCTACCGAATCTTCATGCAACACATTGATGCCTCATCAGATGAACGACATACTCATCCTATAACAAGATATAGACACACACATATTGACACACATCATATGGAAACCTTGTTCTGGAATGCCTAGTGCACCACATTGCATTTTCATCTCTTCCCGAGAGTCCCCATAAAGTATCCACTATCTCAAAAAATATCTACATGAGTGTAGAATCTTTTATGAGAGTGTCCATACCTTGTTTCCACCACCAACTAGCTATGTACATAGCTATGCACCAACTCATCAGCATGCAACAAGTGATATACATAATTACATTTTATCCACACAATGTCTCCAATGATGCCACTATAGTTGATGTTGTTACAAGGGAGATGGAGATTGTGCCAAGTCTTGCATTGCCCTCTCAATGGGTTCACCTAAACAATTTTAGTATACCATGTGCATTAAAAAGGAGGGATATTTTAATTCACATTTTGGGAAAAATTTAACAGGATTACAATAACAGGAAGAGTATTTTAATTCAACTTTAGAAAAAATCCCGTTAGTTCATAAGTAAAGAGGGGTGGGTTTATTTGGGGAGAAATTTTAGTTGAGGGGTTTCTTAAATACCTCTTGAACTCACAAGATAAATAGGGTTTCTTTAGTAGTGCACCCCACAAGATTGCCTTGATGAGCTTCCCATCGAGAAAGCTAAATTGCCATATGATTGGTAGGTGCAAGATAATGTGCACGCCATGCTGACATAGTGGGTCAAAGAACTCTAGCCTCTCATCTAGTTTTGACATATGGGATGCATTGAAGGACCTCAATGTCAACATGTCAATTGGTTGAGAAACTCCTAAATCTTGTGCTTTCCTTCTGCCAGCAATTATTATGCAAGAGATATCTTGCTCCATTGGAGCTAATTACACCAATCCCAAAGGAAGGTGCATCAAGATGGGGAAGTTCTACTAATTTGTAGAGCTATCCCACAAGTTTGTGCCGCCCATCCTGTCCTATATCCAGATGATCCAGAGGGACCAACGTACAATGAAAACTTTGTAGTGATCACAATGATACTGCAGGCCATGCGATTCTAGGTACTATGCTACTTGATGGCAGCTTTGATGCCAATATTATGGTTGATTCAATGTATCAATGGCTAGTATCCAGCCCTATTTGTGATTATAATGGTGGACCAACGGTGTATACAAATATTGGGCCTTTTGCATTTCCATCATAGCATTATAGATCTCACATTTGTGCGGTCACACTTGGTAGTGATGTGGATAAAGGATATTAATGGAGCCTACCCAATGTTATTGGGTAGGCTATGGCTCCGGCAGTGTGTGTCAAACAGGACTTGCAATGTGATTGGATCACCATCAAGAAAGGGAATAAAAAGTTCAAGTTGTCCATCAAGGCGAAGCGACCAATTTCACCATGCATCTCTAGCATAGGTGGCAGAGGCTATAAAAATGATCAAGGGCATGGATGATGATGTGGAAGAGTATTGTTTGGACAACAACCCAACCCTTGTCAGTATTTTTGAACTGGATGTGGTATGGCCATCTAGGACAAGGACAAGTCTCCATAAGACGTGTCGCCACCACGTGATGATGCTGAAGAGGAAGCAGATCTCAGTATCCATTATGAAGTCAACATGGACACTAGTACTAGAATTATAGAGCTCACCCAAGTAGAGGGTGAGTTTGAGTATGAGCTACAACACTCTAAAAACATTAGGGATAATGGCCTCTCTCACCTAATCTCGGCACTGACTCAGACCCCAAGCTAATCAAGGTCAGCTTCAACTCACATTGGCATTCTCATCCAATTTGCAAAGCACCCTTGCTCTTTTGTTGATGTGTTTTCATGGAGCTAACCAATGACCTATAGTTCTACTAGCATCAGCTAGTCCTCAAATAAGATGTGAAACCAAAGTCATGGGAAGAGGTATTGAATTAACCCAAATTATGCTAGAAGGTCAAGGAAGAGATTGGAAAATTACTGCATGTGGGCTTCATCTACGCCATCGATTGAGTGATCTGGATCTCCCCGATTCTTGTCATGCCCAAGAAGAATAACAAACTATGGGTGTGTGTTGACTACCATCGGCTCAATGCCATGACCATCATAGATCTGTTTCTATTACTATTTATGGAATCCATGCTAATGCGGTTGCTTGTCATGAGATGTACTCCATGTGATGGATTCAGTGGGTACAAACAATTGTGCATGGCAAAGGAAGGTCAAGAAAAGATGCAATTAATTATTGAAAGGGGTGTCTTTGAATCTAGTGTCGTGACATTCGGCCTCAAGAATGCACCGGTGGCATTCCAATGCCTTGTCAAAGAGTGAGGACCTTGAGCACCTCAAGCTATGCCTCACCACGTTAGGGAATCATGACTTTCTCTCAATATGATCAAGTATTTATTTGCAGTTAGCAGCAGCGACATGATGCATGGCCACATTATCTTCAAAGAAGAAATTTCTCTCAACATGGAAAAGCTAGAGCAAGTGTGCAAAGCTTCGTGCTCAATTGATAGCAATCAATTGTCTTGTTTCTTGGGCCAGGTGTTTTGGCATAGATGGGTGCTCCAGTTCCTTGTAGACGTGGCTGCATCTTTGAATGTTGTCCTCAATACCAAACTGTTCAAATGGACTATTGACTATGAGCATGCTTTATGTTTCCTCAAAATGATGCTAAAAAGGCCTTGATTGTCTAGAGTAGTAGCCACCAGACTAGAGTCTCCCATTCCATGTTCTTTCTTTTACATCCAACATCACCATCATGCCATGATGATGCAAAGAAGTAGAAGAAGGGCTTGTATTGACCCCATGTACTATGTGAGTCAATGAATGTACTCAGCTAAGAAAAATTACTATGAAACCAAGAAGGAAGCCCTCATCATGAGCTACTCCATCTAGAAGTTTCAACATTATGTCCTTGGTAGTCAGTTCACCTCTCATTCACCTTTCACATGGGTCACTTAGCACCTCCGTACATTGGCAACAACAAGATGGTGTTAGAAAGTAACCTTGCTCATTGGATATTGATGTTGTAATAATTTTACTTCTCTATTATGCATGTAAAAAGTATCATACCCATCTAATGTCATTTTCATTGATGGGCATGCATATTTCCTTATTTCTTGCCATGCATCATGTATGAGTGTCAAAAGAAATGCATCGGGTTGCCTCTATCATATGTGCATGTCTTCAATGGGTATGAAATTTTGCACAAGCCTTAAAAATATTTTATTTTAAGTTTTGTGCATAGCATCATATCATTATGCATGGTTTGGCATATAATTTTCAATATTTCTCATTGCATGTCATGCATGTGTGTCAAATTATGCACCAAGGTGCTTCTATGATATTTAGTTGTATCTGTTGGGTGTGATACTTTTCACCAGGATTAAACTCACCTATTGAATTATTTTGCAAAGTATCATACCCTTGGATGTCATTTGCATTGTTGGGCATGCATATTTCCTTGTTTCTTGCCATGCATCGTGCATAAGTGTCAAAAGAAACACATCAAGGTGCCTCTATCAGATGTCATATCTCATATGGATATATAAGTTTGCACAAGCACTAATGGTAGCTTGTTTAAGACACGTGCAATGTATCATACCGATTGAATATCATTTTGCATGGTTGGGCATATATGTTTCATTATTTCTCACCACGTGTCATGCCCGTGTGTAGAACTTATGAACCTGGGTGCTTCTATCATATCTAGGTGTCTCCATCTTGTATCTTCCTTGGAGTCGTATGGGTCCAAGTGCTTGTAAAAAAGGAGTGAGAGAGGTGAAAGAGAGTACAAGGGTCAGCCCTCCCTTCAAAAGGTGGATTGTATAGAAGGCCAAAAGTTTGACTTTGGTCTTTGTTGTGTACTTGCAAACTTTTGAAATACAATCTCTCTCATTTTGTTCATTCTCTTGTGAGTGAGACTTTTTGCTTTCCATTGTGTGTTGTCTTGTAATTGCCACTCCCCTCCCTTCATTCTTCCCTCTTCCATTCTCTTCCACATTTCCTCCTCCCTTCCTCATTCTCTTCTCCCCTCTTTCCCTCTTCACTCTTGTCTAATCCCATTGACCAATCTGGTAGATGCTTGAGTGTCACAAGTGTTAGGCTCATGCATGCAAAGATCTTACAAGAAGTTGATCGGTAGTGGAGTCCTCGAGGGTATTCTTCCAAGATCCTTATGACAAGTGGAGTCACAACCAGCTATAGATTTTTGGTTTCGTTGTTGCTGGGAAGTTGAGATATGCCTTTGCTATGCATAAGCTTTCTACCATCAACCACCCATTGCACAATTCTTTCTAGATTATGTAGGACTATTCTTAGTGGAGAATAGGATCAATTTAAGAGGACAAAGTGTGTGTTTGAAGGGGGAAATGTGGAAACTATCATTTCTATCCATATAGTGATTTTTATGCATTTGAGTTTATTTTGAAGTGTTTTTTGTTGTCAAATCGTAGGAGGAGTTAGTTGTATGATTACTAAGGTGTATGTGGTGTCACATCTTAGTGAAAATACTAAAAAATAGATTTTGAATCAGATTTTGTTGATGTGTGAGTGAGTTTCCAACCACCCCCTTGGAAAATCTCCCATTTGTTGCTTTTGAGTTGTTGTTTTTAGTACTTTTTTGGTTTGAGTAGGTAGATTAGGTATGATAGCACCCCCCAATGCTCACAAACCCTGCACCAAAACTCAAAAATTTACAAGGAGCACCAAACACTAGTAGATGACATAGCCAGACTTTAAGTCATAGCGTTAAGATTAATGAAGAACGATTGACATGTTAGCTGCCAAAGCTAGCCAGCCACCCCCACTCACCTCACCTAACTAACACATGGCATTAAATGAACTCATAACCATCACATTAGAAGTCAACCCACTACTTTAAGGTTAATGTAGTGACACTGAGGTCGCTACATCAAGCAGTCACTACTGTATATCACCCACTGCATAAAGTACCCATTTTGTTACTAGTCGTTGCTGCATTGCATTAATTCCCCCACTGCATTAAGAGTCACCGCTTTAATAACAGATCACGTTAAGGATTCGTTGCTTTAGTTACCATAAAACCCACATTGTTTGAGTTGTGTAGTAAGATGGTTGTACTCTTGGATGATAATATGAAGGATAAGTCACAACCAAAGAAGCTGCTTGTAGCTCCATTCGAAGTGTCTTATACATGCAAAAAAATTAGCACATGTGAAGCCAAAGATGCAACTCTACTAGCCAAGATTGCAAACATAGATGAAGTGGCCATGGATCTAATGAAGCGCATGGCTCAACAACTCAAGGGTGGATTGGGATGAGAGGTCCCCAGTAACCTCACTTATTTTCAAAATGAGACAATGTATGGTGTGGGATATGCATGGGCAACCACCCTACAAATGAGTGAGTGCCCTTGCCTTCGGGCTAGGCCAACACTTTACTGTGCTCACTATGCAAGATGGGGAAATCATGAGACTTTGCAATGTCAATACCGTGAGGCTATTCCCCCCCCATATATCAATAGAGGCAAACCTTGACCTTTCTTGCACCACCAAACTAGTATAACCAGGGTCAACTAGCTATACAAGGAAGCCCTCGGCCCACAATCAAGGGCCACCCAAGGCTCAAAACCTACCATTGCCACCATGCATCCTGGGTCCTAAACCCCCACCATGATAGATTATAGTTATTAACTAAGTGATTATTGAAGAGACATCCATGTGAAGGAAACCTAACCTTGAAAAGTAAGTCATAGCAGAGTCTTTTGCAGTGAAGGCCATTTGAAGGATGAGTTGATCAAGGATCTGACATATCTTCTCCACTTCCATTTTCGTAGGTGTCAAAATTTTCATCATCCTCCTGTTGATTCAAGTAAGGGTTTTGGAGAAAGAATGTTATCTTTAGGAGCTCTTCAGTCAAACCTTTCAATGTACTAAGATTAGAACCAAAATTTTCAATTCTAGGTGCCTTGTGGGCTGAACCCCTCAATTGATCAAAAGCCTTGTGGGATAAAGAGAGTGTGACAGGGAGAACAAGATCCAAATAGGTGCAATGACCACATACCTAAAGTGTCCAAAGACTTGACAAGCTCCACTACAAACAATTTGACACCACCCCTTAGAGAGTTTCAAGTAGGATTGTAGCCCTTGATTTTCCCTCTCGATCCCAAGTAGGATTGTAGCCACTTGATCCCCCTCTCTTTCCTTCTCTCTCGCACTCTTCTCCCACGGCTTACACAACCTTAGCCATGATACTTTGTGTTGATCTTCCTCTAGTCAAATCTCAAGAGTGCATTTGCAAGGCTTCATGTGGCATAGCTCTTTGAGTGCCATGTGGCACCTTAGAAATAAGGAAGTATAGATGTGTTATAAGATGATTTTCTCTGCAAAGGTTGAAAGACAACCTTCTTCTATCCTCATCATTTTGAAACCTATAAAATGTTTAGTATGAATTTATAGGGTATATGCGCAACAACCTACAAGCTCTTGGAACAAAAATTTCATCGTGATGCAATGATGCCACTACCATGGTTTGCATGCTTCTCTTTGAAAAGACTTATGTATCTAATTTCACATTCTTTAGTTCTTAGAAGGACCTATTTAATGATGATAGAACTAAGAAACTATCAACATGTTTGTGTCCAAAATAGTTTAGAATGCATTAGTCATTCATAACTGAGTGAATGATTTTTCACTTGTGTCTCCTATCAAAAGCAAGTGACAACTACAAAGTACTATGCACTATCTTACATGTAGTCTCTTCCTTCTTTGCTTTGAAATCCATTAAAATATAATTGGTTTGTGTTGCTATTTTCCTATTCCTTTGCTCCCATCTCTTGTTAGCTCCATACTTTCATATAATCTATAATTTTGAAAAAATTCCTTCAACAAGGCCCTGATTGCAATGAATCATATACTTTAGATTGATGCTAGGTTCCATAAATGGAGAGAGGTGAAGAGACAATGAAATCTTTCACATTTATGCGCTGCCTCCCAAAAACATGATCTTTGCTATAATAGTAACTATGCATACCTATATTTCTAGAGAGATTTCATTGGCATGGACATGGTTATAGGGGAAGACTAATTAGAGGTTCCATATTGTGCTTGGGTCAAGGTTTTCTTGGGTGTAGCCAATCGTCGAACTATTTTCAAGGCCATTTTGGGCCCCCGACACGATGCCCTCCTTGGTGAGATTTTGAATTTCGTGCCGACCTGCGCTCTCGCCAAAAGTTTTCTGATGTCATGGTGCCACATTGGCGTAATAATGAGATGCAATCTATTTATTTTGAGCATCGCAGAGCTCAACACACAGTAGCTCTACACTACATCATGCATCTTTGCACTATGGAGTAGGGGTGGATGAGAGCAACGTAGCAAAATGCCAAATGACATGGATCTTATATATTATAAAGTTCGAGCCATCATGATGGTTGGAGGCTTGGAGGCCAAGGTTCCATCCATATTATTTGCAAGCCACCACCCTAGATGGGCTGGTAATCATGAAGAAGATGCCCAATGGTCATAATTGGCAGGTGAGCATGCCACTGCGGTGGCTAGTAACTAACTGCCAGCCTAGTGGCATCTTAGGCACCACATATGTGGCTGATGAGAGCCACCACCACCGAGAAGTAATTACCACATAATTAAATCATGAATCCGAATCATCTCTAATCATTCATTACCATGCACTCTATTACTCTACTGAGCATGCAAGCCTGATGACTAGTAATCTACTGCACTCATAGTAATGATGCATACAAGCCCGGTGGTGGTAACTGGCAGGTGAGTAATTGTGGGCCACTATAGTGGCTCTAGTAATTAACTACCATCCCGATGACATCTTAGCTACCACAGACATGGTTGATGAGAGCTAGGTGCCACCAATGGGCAATAATTACCACAAAAGTAAATCATGAAGCCTAATCACCTCTAGTCACTCATTACCATGCACTCTAGTACTCTACTAATAAGCATGCAAGCTCGGTGACTAGTAATTTACTGCACTTGTAGTAGTCATGCATGCAAGCCTAGTGGTGCTAGCTGGCAGGTGAGCAATTGCGTGCCATTGTGGTGGCTGGTAGTTAACTGCCATCTTGGTGGAATCTTAGCTGCCACCACAGACATGGCTGGTAATCTTAGATGCCACCACCTCTAATCACTCATTACCATGTAAGGTACAAATGTTGCCTTGAATTAATCAAAATTTAGGCCAACCATAGCGGTGGCTCTCACCTTGATAGTTCCTTGTAGTCGGGCTACAAACTTAAGCCTCTTCTATTTCATTCCCTTCACTATTTTGTATTCTATCCCTCTCAATCATTTCTTTCTGCCTTGCACTCGGTTCCATTTCCTTCACTATTTCATCTTCTATCACTCTTGACTGTTTCTATCTCCCTTGCAGTCTTCCTTCAACTTCTATCCTCTCTTGTAATGGATCCTGCACAGGCCGAGAGCTCCTCACACAATCTTTCCTCAACCTCTGTAGCATAGTGCAAGAGCCTCTCCTCCCTTGATCTTGAAATTATGACATCTAGGAGCTCCTCACTCGCTCTTCAAAAGCCCGATTTGGATGCTCTCAGCAACATCACCAAGTTGGTATAGGAGGTGAATGTGAAGCAATGACAAATGGTATGTCAAGTTTAGAAGATTACCATCACTGAAATCGTGATTTAAAATGTGCTAGGCATTCCTGGAGGCAACTTGCAATCACACTTCTTCGAGAAGCAGTGGAAGAGACATGATATTTTAGATGTATACCCTAATGCTCAAAATAGTAAAGATGGTGGAGTCAATATCTCTAGCTTGCCGATAGACCTCCAAGATGTGTTGAAGAAGACAATGCCCTTCTTTCCTGATACGAGAGGAACTGTGAAGTTCTAATAGGTCCAAGTAGTAGTAGAGCAATTGAAAGGACGTGATGTATCTTTCTCAAGGGCGATCTCCAAGAGCATGATAACCAACCTGAAGAATTGCATGGAAGACAAATCCTAATTGTCATCTTAGTCCACTAGAGTTGCAATGCACCTATTGACATCTACCCTTAAAGGTATTTTTGAGCAATACGATAAGAAGATGTCTCAAAAGGTGACTTTTCTACAAGAGAAAGCCATCGATGCAGCAAAGGCATCGTAACTTGAGAAAATTCTCAGGGAGGGTGCAGAAGCCAAGGTAGAGGAGGTAGAAGCAAGGGCCTTTCAGGCACAAGGTCAACCTTAGGCTGCTGCAAAAATGGTCGACATGGAAAGGCATAGAAGAGAAGAATCAGAGAAGCGCATAAAGGAGCTCTGAGTAAGGCATGAAGAAGTTAGAAGTGATGGGGACATCGCAAACAAGGAGCTGGCAATGATGCAAAAGGAGCTTGAAGATCAGAGAGCCAAAAAGGAGGGTCTTTGCAAATGGCTCTACAACATGGAGAACACATTGAACATTGAAACAAACTAGATGATGGAGGAGCTAAAAAGGGAGAATGTAGAAACCAAAGCGGTGATGCAGGATCTACAAGAGAGCTTCAAGGCCAAGAAGGATGGGGTAGAGAGTAGCTAGGGTGGAGAAGACAATGAGGCAGCTCTCCAAGATAGGAAGGATGCAAAGAGCAACCACAGTGGAGCAAGTTGCAATAGCCACAATGGGGTTTGTTTTTTTGAAACATTGTTGGAAGTTCAAAGAGGAAGCTAAAGACCCTGCAACAAGATTATGATAGGGTTGTGCATGAGCTTATAGTGGCTTTGGAAAGTTTTGAAAAGCCTAAGTCCGCTGTCATTGTAAGAGATTTTCAAACTAGAGTGAAAGTCTTGGAAACAACCCATGTTGATATTTTTTAGCAATTTAGGCACCTTCAACACATGATGGGGGATTCAGATGATGCTGTTGCATGGAGTGAGCAAAGAGTGGAGGAGATGAAGGAGAACATCTGCAACCTTAGGATGAGGAAGGAAGGAATCATAAAGCAACTTCATCATGTACAAAGCAAGATTATGGTATTAACAGCTACAAGAGTTAAATTAGATGTATATTTTGTAGAAATATGATGCAACAGAGAGATCGTTTGACAACAATGATAGTACAATAACCAAAGAATGGACACAATAGAGCAGAATAAAAATTTTGTATCAGATACAATTGATGGTGTTGCCCACCCATGCGCTCTCCAGTAGGGCTTCAATGGCGATCTAGGCAGACTTTGGATGTGGAGAAGGACTAGAGGTAGGGGTATTGGCATTTGATGTTGAGGCTTGAGAAGTGGCCTCCTTATATAGCCCTTCGTAGTAGACCAATTCCACCACATTGGTGGGCTGGCAGTGGCACATGCATATTGACCTAGCACAATGTGTCACTAAGTGTGAGGATGGTGGAACATGTTTTCTTGAATTTCGCCACTAGCCAAAGACCATTGACCATCGACCATCGATCATGCACGTGAGGGAAAATTCACACGCAAATGATCATGTGCATGAACAGAGGGCCCTGGACCCCACCGTTGGGGGTGTTGCCCCCACACCCCCATTGAGAGTGCTGCCCTTAAACCCCCACTAGGGGCATTGCCCCTAGACCCTTAGGATCAAGGGCGTTGCCCCCAACCCCCGAGGAGTACGTTGATCCTTCTATCATCTCCTAACCATCAAACAGTCACCGTGAGACCTCATCTATTGTCAAGACCAATGTCTAGTGCTCGCACCATGGCTTCTCCTCATAATGGGGGCTTGCAAAAGGGCACTATGGAACATTGGTGGTTACATATGAAAGGTGGGCATTGCAAATATACCAACACCCCCTCTCAATTTCCATGCAAAGGTGGACTAGGTTCTTGGCCCAATGCCAAGCTCATGAAGATTTTGAATAAGATGTTCCTTCCCCAAAGCTTTGGTGAAGATGTCAGCACAATTCTTCTCAATGCAACAGTACTCCAAATCAACGATCTCATCCTAGATCAGCTCCCTTACGGGTCATGCAAGATACATATATACAGAAAAATCCCTGGACCTCACCAAATATGGCTACATCCAAGCAAACAATGACCCACTTGGACAAAGAGGAGGATGTGCAGACAAGAAGAGTTTAGAGGAGTGACAACAGCAAAAGACACAAGATGGAAGATTACTATACATTCACATCCTGATGAGAGAGACAAACAAAAACAGAGCAAGAGAACGAGAGAAGAGTGGGTGAGTTCCATCAATCTAGATGGAGTTATAGAATGAGATGCCCCAACACCCATGTTCTGATTGCACATGTAATAGAATTTCTTTAAGAAAATATTCCATTTTCTCCTCTACTTTTGTGCTTTCACAACTCATGTCTAGGACACGGCTTTTGTGCTTTCACAACTCATGGCTAGGACATGGCTATTTTTAACACCTTACCTTTCTTTCACCTAGACATATCATAGATATGTTTAGGAGGACATCCATTTTTTGTGGGAGAGAGATATCATGGACGTCTTCAGGATGACATCATTTAGCTATGGAAAGACACCGGAGAGATAACATAGGTTTCTTTAAAAGGACATATTTTTGGTATGGGAGGGAGATCAATGATATCTTAAAAGGACATCATATTCTTATAATTGATACAACATACACTTTCAAAATATCATGTAGTATTTGCAATCTTAAACCATCTACAAGCTAAATGTCATGTATCTACACAAGCAATGTTTCAACTTTATGTGAAGGATTTTTCTTTTGATTTAGAAATACGACCCTTTTTTTATTCATTTGTTCATCATAAGACTTGTAAATTTGGGGGAAGGGACACATTTGATATTAATCTATAAATATGTGTGGTTGTATTTTGCTTGGAAAACTATGCTCAAAGAATTGACATCCTCTCAATGAGACTCTTAATAAGAAGGGGCCCATACTCTTGGCTTTTAAATATATAGGGAGGAACTGCACTACATATCTATGGGTAGAGAGAGAGAGAGAGAGAGAGAGAGAGAGATGTGTGTGTGTGTGTGTGCATGTGTGCACGTATGTGCATTTATTGGCATTGGAGAGTAAGAAAAATGTTTTTTACTATAATTGAGAATGTTGATGTTATGAGAACCTAACTAGCCCTCTCTTCTTATGCATTTTCTCAATGTGAGGGAGCACTTGGGAATCAAAGATGAGCATGATGGATGCAAGATCAAGGTTAAAAGTAACAATATCTTACAGGGCATATAATGATGAGACATTATTAGCTCATGAGAGCAATGCCTTATTCATGTGTTGGCTTCACTCCAAAAAGTAGCAGTCCTTAGATCAATAAGTTTGTAATTATAGGGGAATAAAAGCATTATCCTTGACATTTGTAGGGAGGATCGCATCTTGAATGACCATATGCCCATCTCATCTCCATGATTTTAGTTCTTTCTTAAAAAAGGAGATAAATTATTAGGATTTAGATTGTGTTTTAAATAAACGATTACATGCACCATGACAAAAATAAAATTTTAAAACATCTAGTTCAATCATAAAATGAATGCGGCAAGGAGATGCAAATCTATGAAGCAAATGCCACTATTAGTCTCAAAATAGAGGTAAATGTGCATAACCTACATAGACTTAGCATCAAGCTTTGCATTGGATTGTTTCCCTTGGAATTGTTGGATATATAATGTGGCAAATCAATAAAGCCTTTAGTCTTGGAAATTTTCTAAAGGAAAGTTTCTAGGCACGTGCACTCATCATATACAAAAGAAGGGTTGGAGAGGTGTAAAAGATAATAGACATGAAAAGGAAGGGATCCCATCATCCCAATCTACTCATTGCCATAGGTTTGACTTTGAAGGCTTCAAGGAAACCAAGACAACAGAGTCCCCAAATTAGTGTGCGCGAACGAATCAAGATGAAAGCTGAAAAGGTCAACGAAATAGGATGGGAATTAACGTTTGATATGAGGAAATTGTGAAAGAACGAAGTTGAACGTGAGGTTGTGAGGTTGACGAGGTCTGTGTGTCTTTGAATACACATTTTTTCAGCTTTGTGTCTGTCCCTATAAAATACCCACATCCCGTTTCCTTCATCAATCCATCTCTCCTTCAATCCCAGTTTTCTTCATCAATCCATTTCTCCTTCTCCTGCAGTTTGCAAATCAGCATTCCTCGCAAAAATCTCCTCCACCTCTCTTTTCTACTGCAGTTTTCTTTATTAAATTTCCATTTCTCCTTCTACTGCAGTTTTCTTTCATCAATCGGTCACCTGTCCATCCATCCTATTGCAGTCTGCAAATCAACATTCCTCGCAGCAGACCTTGATCCAGTTTTCTTCGTTAATCCATCTGTCCTTCCATATTGCATTGACTCTCCTCGCAAAAATCTCCCCACAGTTTACAGTTTTACCAAGCCTCGTAGTTTTCCCTGCAGCTCTAATTACTTTTTGACACTGTTTGAGACGCCTCATCGACCATCCTTGATCAAGTTCGGAGTTGTTGCCTCGAGTTGAGCTCTCGTAATAATTAGTTCAGCAGTTCTGCGTGTACTGAGATTCGATCTCCTACCAATATGGGCGCTAGCAACCACCTCGTCGCCCTCCTCAATTTCCTCTCTATGCTCGTTTCTATCCCCATCCTGGGCGCCGGTATCTGGCTCGCCACTAAACACAGCACCGAATGCCTGCGCTTCCTTCAGTGGCCCATCATCGCCCTTGGCCTCTTCATTTTGTTGGTCTCGCTCGTTGGTCTTATTGGCGCCTGCTGCCGGGTCACCATCTTGCTCTGGCTGTATCTCGCAGTCATGCTTGTTATCATCATCGTCCTATTCGCCGTCACTATTTTTGCTCTTGTTGTCACCAGCAGTGGGTCGGGGGTGAGAGTCGATGGACGGAATTACGAAGAATATCATTTAGATAAGTACTCTAAGTGGCTACAAGACGAGGTGAGCAAGGCTGGAAACTGGAAAAAGATTAAGGCGTGCATCCAAGATGCCAAGGTGTGCAAAAAGTTGAACTACACCGGCTCCGACGGCTTCTACAAGGCTAATCTATCGCCCCTGCAGGTACTTGATGCTTTGATTCTGCTCAGATGGTCTCTTGTTGTTTTGAAATAAGTGAGATAATAGCTCAAGAAATTTGTGTTTTTGCAGTCGGGATGCTGTAAACCACCCACAGCTTGCAATTTCACATACCAGAACGCTACCGACTGGATGCCTGTGACACCTTCAGCCCAAAACGCATACACCAATCAGTCCGATTGCAAGGCTTGGAGCAACGACCAGTCGCAGCTCTGCTACGACTGCGATTCATGCCGGGCAGGAGTGACTGAGAATCTGAGACACGATTGGCGCAAGGTAGCTATATTGAACACGATTGTGCTCATCTTCCTGGTTGTGGTATACTCTCTGGGTTGCTGCGCCTTCAACAATTCCAGAAGAAAGGGGCTCTACCAAAGGCAGCCGGGTTATTGGAAAGGTTACTAACCTGTAGTAGTTCGCCACTCTCAAGTTCTCCGACAGATTCAGTGGCCATACCTCCAAGACGAACTTAAAACATTTTCATAGTACAGTATGTTTTGCTGTTAGTTCAATCGAGTTTGAAGATTTCTACCTGAATTCAAAACAATAAAATCTGCACGAGTTTAGATCGAACTTTGAGGTCTCATCTCAGACTATGTGTAACTATTGATCATTTGAGGTTTTATGTAGCTGATTAAAGTGAGTCAACATTTTGTTAAGTAGTCCCAACCTAACCTAACTTAACTAACAGACTAGCCTAGTTTAATTGAAAACTTAACCCACCCTAGACAAACATAGACACACACACAATGGCAGCCAATAAACAGGGCAAGTTTAAAGTGGCAAGGACATTAAAGTCCTAGAGGATGAGGGGAGACTCGATCCATCTAGGAGCGGTACTAGGGCGAGGCTAAGAGAGTTTTGTATCTATTGATCTATCTATGTATATATATATATATATATATAGAGAGAGAGAGAGAGAGAGAGAGAGAGAGAGAGAAGGGGGGGGGGAGGGGAGACTAAGAGGAGCACAAAGGTTGCTTTGCGCTTGTATGCATGACTCACAGGGTGCAATGTCAATATGTAAGCATGTGACTGTCGACTAGCAACCTCAATCTGGAGGCATCTGCTAAGTTAGACAACTCCAATTATGGTACATGGAAATACGGAATGGAGACCATTCTTGTGCTTCAGGACAAATGGGAGTATGTTGATGGGTCTACACCTAGACCATTGGCCGATCCATCCACCAGTAGCTCTACTCCATCTGTTGTCACAACACCAACAACGGGGTCTACAATGGGATCTACATCTACAAAAATAGTTTCTGCACCAGTAGTAGATCCTGCCATTGCCCGAGCTCAAGCAGAATGGGATAAGAAAGACAAGTATGCCTATCACCTGATCAAGCAGAATGTGCAAGATGTCATCCTAGGACAGCTCAACACAGTCAAGACATCAAAAGAAGCATGAGATATGTTTGCAGCTCTCTACGAGTCCAAGAACACATCCAGGATTCTCACCCTGAGAAACCAGATCAACCAGAGTTTCTGCAACAGCAGTGAAACCGGTCATGCTTATGTACTCCGCATAAAAGACTACAACAATCAACTTGCAGCAGCAGGAGAGACTATGAATCCCGTAGAAATGGTTCAAGTAATCCTGAATGGACTAGGAGAAGGATCATATGAGAATCTAGTCCAAAGTATTGCCATCCAACGGCAAATTCCAACACTGGAAGAACTTCAGTCAGTTCTACTTGGTGAAGAACTCAGGACTCAGGCCATTCAAGCACGTAAAGGTCATTCTAATGATCAGGCATTCACAGCTTCAGATAGAAGCAGAGGCAAAGGCAGAAACAGAGGTAGATCATATCAGAAAAGTGGTCATCATCAACAAAATCAAAGTCAGAATTAGCATTAGCATCAGCAACATCCTCAGCAACATCAAAATCAGCAAAGAGGAAATCATTCCAATTGAGGAAGATTCCAAGAACGAGGAAATGCATCCACCAATGTGTCAAACATCCAGTGCAACTACTATCACAAGTTTGGACACTATGAAAGAGATTGCCCCAAGAAGCAATACGACCAAGGCGGTCAATCCAACAGTAATCGAGGGAGTTCCCGAGGAAGAGGAAATCATCGTGGTGGACATTCTAGTCACAGTCATTTTGCAAATGAACATGGAAATATGTTTCTTGCAAGTGAGGAATTGCATTAGACTGATACAATGCACCTAGACACTGATTTCAATCCTAAAGAGGATTACAGCTATCAAGTCGACCAAGTGGAACAGGATCCTTGGTACATCGACAGCGGTGCATCATCTCATATGACAAATCATCAGGAATTGTTCATAGAAATGAAGCCATTAGAAGGTCAAAAGAATGTCATCTACACAGCAGACAATACACTGAATCTAGTTCAAGGGACAGGGGTTATCCCTATGAACAATTTCACTGGTACAAAAGGATTAGTCAAAGATGTGCTCTATGTTCCGAAGCTCAGCAAGAACCTTTTGTCAGTAGGTCAAATGACGGAACACAAATACAAAGTCATCTTCGACGGTGATGAATGCACTATCAGAGACAAATCCAAAAGAGGTCAGCTAGTAGCAAAAGGTGTCAAGGAAGGACGCTTATACAAGATGCTAGCTACAGTACTAGATAAGCATGCCATGTCAGCTCAAATGCAATAGATGCCACTATCTGCAAAATGGCACAAGAGATATGGTCATGTCAACTTCAAGTACTTGTTAGATCTCAGGAATTAGAATATGGCAATTGGAATTCCAAAGCTATAGTTTCTTGGAAAAGTTTGCGAAGCATGCTGTTTCGGTAAACAAAAGGGAACCAACTTTGTCAGAAGTACCTCTCGTGCACGAGGTATTCTTGATTTGATTCATACAGATGTATGGGGTTATGCCTAGACCCGCAGCATCAATGGTTCACTTTATTACTTGACCTTCATCGATGACTACAGTAGATATTGTTGGGTCTACTTTCTGAAAGGGAAATCTGAAGTGTTTTCTAGATTTCAAGAATTCAAAGCCATGGTAGAAAGCTAGACAGGCAGAAAGATCAAGGTCATGAGATCAGACAGAGGAGGTGAATACATGTCTTCAGCATTCATGAACTTTTGCAAAAATCACGGCATTCGAAGACAATTCACATGTGCAGATACTCCTCAGCAGAATGCAAGAGCTGAAAGGAAGAATGGGACTTTAGCAGACAGTGCTAGAGCAATGCTTAGTGAAAAGCATCTTTCGAATCAGTATTGGGCAGAAGCAATAGCTACAGCTAACTATTTGCTTAATCGGCTTCCTACCGAACCGATACAAGGTATGACTCCTTATGAAGCATTCACTGGACACAAGCCACGCATTGGGCATCTCCGCATATTTGGTTGCATAGCATATGCCCACATCCATGATGATCATAGTAGGAAATTGGATGCGAAGTCACGCAAATGCATCATGGTTGGCTACAGTGAAGAAAGCAAAGCATACAAATTGTATAATCCCATCAACTGCAAAGTCATTATCTCCAGAGATGTAACCTTTGATGAGGAATCAGAATGGAAAACCTCACCTACATAGGAGATAGAAGCATCGACTTCACAGTCATCTACAGAACAGGTTGATGAAGAAGAGCAAGAATTGCCAACAACACCCCAAGCAGCGCCACAGCAGCTCAGACGGTCTACTAGGGAAAGCAGACCTCTAGCCAGATTGACATATGCTCAGAAAGGCAAAGCTGCAATTCAGGTGGAAACCACCAACTATGCTCTTATGACTACCATCATGGCTACAGAAGAGCCAATGTACTTCGAAGACGCAGTAGACAAGCCAAAATGGCAAACTGCTATGAATGAAGAAATGGATGCTTTGTATAAAAATAACACTTGGGAATTATGCGACCTTCCACCAGGAAAGAAGGCCATAGCAAACAAATGGGTATACAAAGTGAAGTAGAATCCAGATGGCAGTATTCAGAGATACAAAGCCAGATTAGTTGCAAAAGGATTTGCACAACAATATGGTCAAGATTATGATGAGACTTATGCTCCAGTCGCAAAGATGAATTCCATACGGTTCTTGATATCACTAGCGACACTCAGTAAATGGAATGTGTATCAGCTTGATGTCAAGAATGCATTTCTCAATGGTTATCTAGACGAGGAAGTCTACATGCAACAACCAGTAGGTTATGTTGAACCAGGAAAGGAGAACAAGGTTTGCCATCTCAAGAAAAGTCTCTACGGCTTAAAGCAAGCACCCAGAAGTTGGTACAGCAGAATTGACAAGTATTTTGCTGATCTGGGATACATGAAGTCCAATGCAGATCATACTCTCTACTACAAAGTTCAAGGGGAAGACATTACTATTGCACTTTTGTATGTAGATGATCTGATTGTGACAGGAAGCAAGGATAGCTTCATCAGAAAACTAAAACAAGACTTATCTGCAGAGTTCAACATGAAAGATCTTGGACTTATGCACTATTGTCTTGGAATTGAGTTCTAGAGAGATTCAGATAGCACATTTATGAGTCAGCTCAAGTATGTTGACAGTCTCCTGAAGAAGTTTCATATGGAACCGAGTTTGAAACTTACTAAAGATTCAGAAAAGCCTACAGTCAATGACAGATACTACAGGCAACTCATTGGATCTCTCATATATCTGACAATCACACGGCCAGATATTTGTTATGCAGTAAGCTCACTAGCATAGTTTATGGCAAATCCAAAACAGTCTCACTGGAATGCAGCCAAAAGAGTCTTGAGATACATCAGAGGTACAAGACAGTTTGGGATAGAATACAGAGGAAGTCATCCACGGTTGCATGGATACTGTGACAGTGACTATGCTGGAGATCATGAGACCAGGAGATCGACATAGGGATATGCATTTTTCCTTGGTCAAGGTGCTATATCATGGTTGTCAAACAAACAGCCAACTGTTTCTTTGTCTTCGACTGAAGCAGAATATAGAGCACTCACTACAGGTGCATGTGAGGCTATATGGCTCAGAAGATTATTGTCAGAAACAGATTACTTTGATGAGTCAAAGCCAACAACAATATACTATGATAATCAATCGGCTCAAGCATTAGCAAAAAATCCAGTATATCACTCCAGGACAAAGCACATTGATGTCAGAGAGCACTTCATCAGAGAAAGAGTGTTACTTGGTGACATCACACTACAGCATTGTGATAGCAAAGAAAATGTTGCAGACATCTTTACCAAACCACTCGATAAAGAGCTATTCGAGAAACATCGACTAGCTCTTGGTTTGATGCAGAGGAAGGACATTCCCATTAAAGGGGTGTGATGGAATGTAATGCTCAGTCCTTCTTAGATTCCCAAGAATCATCATCTTGAGGGAAGGCCTACTTCATGATGTTGATCTTGAGGGAAGGTGTTGAGAGTTCACGCTCAATATCATGTGATCATGTGTGCATAGCACCATCACGTGATCATATGTGCATAGCACTAACCTTATAGAGTGCTATAAAGGAAAGGGTTAGATCCCCTAACCCTAACCCTAAAAGGGTTTGTATATATTCTATTTTTTCAACTAAGTCTAGTGTACAGTTAGTCATTTGTGGTGTGCTCTCTAGCTGTGCCCTCTCTCCTCATCTCCCCTCTTCTCCTCTCCCCTCTTCATATTTTGTCACTATATTGGTTGCCACCTTGTTTTCCTTAGCTATTACTCTTAGAATTGGTTTTTCTATAATACAAGTCCCACATTTCATATCGGCAACATTACATTGAATTTGAAAGATCCAACAATTCATAGTTATAAGTGTAGCAAGTCCTATTGAAATCTATGCCCTTTACTCTTAGAATTGCGTTTTTCTATAATACAAGTCCCACATTCCATATCGGCAACATTTGAAAGATCCAACAATTCATAGTTGTAAGTGTAGCAAGTCCTATTGAAATCTATGCCCTTCTTTCTCTGTTGATTTGAAATCCAATATGTACTATTAAAGATGTATATGTTTACAAACTCCCTTTTGGTTCATGATTGTTATGTCTTAAGAATAGTCTTTTGTATTTGATTTTGTATTTGAATCATATGTTGTTATTTGTTGTAGCTTTCTATTCTCTTTACTTTTCCATAATAAGTTCTCATTGTTTGTGGTGTTTTGACATCGATAAGGTATTTTGGGGTTTTGATTATTTGCCACGATGGCTTATATGTTGAAAAAAACTTGGAATTACTATGGATTGGAACTTATATCTATTACTTTGAGTTCTACCTAAAGCTTTAAGGTCAACTTAACATCGGTATTTCAAGTTGTTTTCTCACGTTTTAGGTAAAATGGCCATACTTCTTACTTAGAATGAGTTTTCTTAGAGTTTGTAAGTCCTAGAATCTAATTATAACTATAACAAATATGTTTATTTCTCCTTGGAGCTAGATAATCATATTCATTATGATCTTAACACCAGTATTTCAAGCTATTTTCTCAAGTTAAATAGATAAAATGGCCACTTCTTACTTAGAATGAGTTTTCTTAGAGTTTGTAAGTCGTAGAATCTAACTATAACTATAACAAATATGTTTATATTTCCTTGGAGCTAGATAATCATATACATTATGATCTATAGCCTTAAATGTAATTTTAGTGAATGCTGATGGTGAGGCAAAATTTGATCTTTTACAAAATTCTTTGGCATGTCTAACAAGTTCCAAACTCAACCATACTTTCTATATGTCTTCAATAGGATATTATGGAGTAGCGTGAGTTTTTAGGGGACCTAAATGTCATGTAGAACACCAAATTCAATTTGTATATTGATTGTTCCTTATGTTGTAATTCATGCTAAATTCAAGATACAAGGGTTAAGGGATATCATTAGAACCTTCATATGCTTAAATTATACCTATAGAGTGCCTCTAATCATGAATGAGTGATACCAGTTTAAAAAAGTTGTATGCAAAACACTTATATATGTGATAATTCAAAACTATAAAAGTGAGATTTAATGCTAATCTCTTTTAGTTTTAGCCTTTATTGTGATGTGGTGACTTTCCCATACGATATAATATTGTTATGTGTAGTATATAAAGATGCTTATTTGTGGAATGTGACTTATAATGCAACCTACTAGGCTAACCACTCTGGCTAATTGGTAAATTAATCTTGCCAAAATGATTTTTAACCAAAGTTTTGTCACTCTTAGGTGTTTGATATACTTATAAACACTTTGTAAAAGATGCTAGATCCTTGAAATAAATTTCATTTTCAGGCATGGTAGATAAAGTTTTAGATTTGAGTACTATGTGGGTGAAAGATTGTGTTATCATACATTTGTGAGCATTTTGTAATCACATGTAAAAGTTTTTTTCGCTCCTTATATTTTTAGATAACAGTCCTATGAGTCTACCTTAAGCTCAAGAGAGGAAATCACTAAAAAACACATGTACAACAAGTTGTGATTTTTTTACCAAAACCTCAAAAGGAAACTTTTATGTCTTGTTATGCTACCAAACTAGTGTTAATGTTGATGAGCAAAAACAACCTCAAAAATCAAGCCATACTTGAAGGCATGTATTACCACAAACAATGCTTTCTATTATGTTTAATACTTTAGGTGGACATTGAAATCTTTACTTTGAAAGTCACGGTTGTATCTTGGAAAGGAATAGTATCTTGGGGGATTCACTACGTATAGCATGTGGTGCGCTTAATTGGTCATTATATAAGCTCAATACCCCTTTTGCATGTATATATTGTCTAACTCCTAAATAAAATAAGACCGCTTCTATTGAATGCACGTGCTATCCTACATATTGCTTAGTGATTTACCAAGGAGCGACACTTATAGCAAAATCAATAGCACTCATTTCAATCACAAACATCATACTCGGATCAACAACTCCTAACACAAGTGCAACAATGGCTTGATGGATTAAAGTCTTGAAATATCATTCAAGTCTTTATTCAAACTTAAAATTTGTTGCTCATTTTTGTCCCCCCCTTAAGACGTTTGTTCATGAGAGGGCTATCTATGCATAATCATGACTATACTATTAATACCTTAAAACATTTTTTCACAGGAAGGGCTATCTATGGTGGAAAACACACAATCTAATCTCCCTCACATAAAATATAATAGCAAGAAGTTTATCACACCAAAATAGCACTCTCATATATTAAGAAAAGCACTTAGAAATCACCACTCATCCCTATGGGGCTTGTTGTGGTGAATTACAAGAGAACACACTTTGATAAAGAGCCACCAAGGCTAGTACAATTGATGCACAGTACTGGACTGCATAAAATGTCACTCACACATGACTATTTCCACACCTACATAGTAAGAAGATAACATAAGACTTTGCTATCAGAAAACCACACTAAGAAATGTCACAAAGCAGGGTCTCCCTCTTGTAAAGCTTGCCAACCAACTAAATGCCTTGGATATCTATCCACGAGCTTGCCATGAGATTCCTCCAATGAGCAACCAACTACTAACACGAAGGAAACTCTCATGTGGTTCTAGAGGTCATGGTCCTCTGCAGAAAGTTTAGGGAGAAGAGAAGGGATGCAACCAAAACACCGCTTTCTTCAACCACGTGATGACCTGCATGGGTGAGTGCCACATGGCACAAGCACTTCGCCATTCTTCAAACCTTAAGGCATTCCATACCCCTTGGAGGTTTACCACAAACAACTAAACCTAACAAACCTCCCATAAACCAAGAAGGGAAAATAAACGAGAAATAAACCTCTTTACTCTTGCCTTTGATTACAAATGCTAGATCACTTTCTCCTACACCGTTGATCTCTGCCCTTCTTGCGTCGCTTAAAAGCATGTTTGTTATTTATAGAATGATGTTGTACAAACATTGTTGGTTTATAAGTCGAGTACTTTTTAAATAGTATGTAAATCATATTTTGCACTATTTTCAAATGGATGTTGGATAACATGATTGGATGTTTAGGGTTTGATATTTTGACCACCATCAGCTGTATGACTACAATCTCATCGATCTTTTACAATTGTATGAGAACAAATTGTTGGAATGTATGTATGGCTCATGTTATGAACTTGTATCTTTGCTATTTGGTTAGCATTTCTAGGATCATAGTTCACAAATCACAACAATGGCATCATCATCAAGAACACCCTTTCAACCATCCACACAAGTCGAGTACCAAGCACAAGATGCATGCACATGCTCTAGTCAAGTAATGAAGTTCATGATGGACATGGCTGACACCACCATGCAACTTATGAGAAGAGACCATACAAATGCAATTGTGGTGCTTAATATTTTCCATAACCCCGAAGGCTTGAAGTATGCACAAGTAAAGACCCTCGTCTCAAATGAGGATGTTATAGCTATATGGGATATGAGCTCAGCCACCATTGACTACGGACGATGGCCCATTACATGCTATGTAGCCATCATTTGGGAGATGAATTTCGCAAATGAAAATCACGGATATATTTTCCTATTCTTTGTGAAGATACTATACGCAATATTTGTTCTTGGCCGTGAAGTGGACTTTGCCTCCGGTGCTCGAGTACGTGAGCAACCATGAATGACAAGCACCAGACCCATGGTAGTAGAACCTCATGCACACGTCGACAATCCAACGTCAAGTGATTATAATAGTTAAATATCTTTTCAACTATTTGCTTCTTCTTTTTTGGGACAATTCGAGCCCAACATCAACTGACGAGTTTTTATGTGACGTCACTAGACGTGTAGTGTCGATGACCACTAATAAGCTCTTCATGACCATCGAAGAGGATGTTTGAGAGGGAAATTAGGGAGCATGCACTGAGTGAGATGTCACATTTCCTCCCAAGACTCTGTGAGATGCAGTTATGGAGAATCGGTGGGTGCTGCAAGAGAATGAACAACTATTAAGTGACAATCAATGATTGCATGCACTGTTATCTCAAATAGGACAAAGACTTGATATTGATAATACATACACAGATATGTGCCTGATAGCTACTTATTATTCCCAATAGGCACGTGATGCACAAGTTGCCTTGCAACATATTGAACAAGGAGGCATGGTTTGCACAATCAGTCTCACGATTCTATTGGCCTCACCATGTGCAAACCGTCCACAATACCCGCGCAATTATAGTTCATCATGGATGGGCCATGTTGTTCAATTTGCCAAGATCACTTTGACAGGGCCATAGGATATTATGCTCTCCCTTGTGATACCTTGTTTGCCTCGTGAATACTCTAAAGGTGAGAAGTACATGTGCGGCATGCAATGCTCCTATGGCACGTGAGTTGTATGACATGCTTGGCATTAGAGGAATACATGTACTCTCCTAATCCAAGGCTAAGTAGAATTTAAATGATCAAGAGATTAAAATATTGTATAAAGCTTGGCATATAATATTAAGCCTTAATTTTTGGCATGTGCAATCAATTTGCAAAAATTATATTAAAGGTTTGTTTGAATGGTGTATTGAATCAATATTCATTTTGTTTTCAATTCTCATTAATTTTGTTTATGATGGTATATTGAAACAACTATTAATCATTTTTTTTCAATGGAGTAAAGTGTAACACTTTGTTTTAGTAGCTTACACAATGTCGATCATCCTCACCGTCTTATTGATCATTGCCAACATGCTACTGAGAGTGACCCATCATATGTGGATGCTTTGTCATGATGTATTGACACGGTCTACATATCTTTATATGGCTCAAGGCACCCACTAGCTTCCTCCCGTTCTCGCACATGCCGCTATGTGATTTACTTCTACAAAATCCTTTTTGGCAGACTACATCCGTTGGCTTTAATTTTTGCCTGTCAACAACTTTAATCCATTTCATATGGATATTGCCATCTACTATATTTATTGTTTTGCTATCTAATTTTTTTGTAATAGTAATGTTTTCAGAGATGCAAACTCCATGATGCGAATATAAATCTTGTAACTTAAAATGTATAACAAGTATTGATGCTTATAACAATGCATTTTGTCAAATTATTGTTGTGCATAGGTTGAAGTAATTGATGTGGAATTGTAAATAATGCAATGCTATTATCATGTGACATATGTTTTGTGCATTATGTCAAATTATTATTGTGCAATTGTTCAAGTAATTAATGTGGATTTGTTAAAATTATAGCTGCACACTTGTCATACTATGAACTAGAATTGTAAATAATGCAATGCTATTATCATGCGAGTTGCGACATATGGTTAGCGCATTATGTCAAATTATTATTGTGCAATCGTTGAAGTAATTAATGTGGATGTGTTAAAATACGGGTTGCACAATTGTCATACTATGAAGTCAAATTGTAAATAATGTAATGCTATTATCACACGATTCATGAAACATGTGCAACGGCACTAGGAGTGCAAAATGAGTTTCACCATATGCAAATACGAATGGCAACATATACTTTGACTCTCAAAGACTAATAGACCCCATAATGGAAGCTCCTCATCCCTTTCATTTTGCAATTCCTCTTTGCACATCACCCAAGTAATGCAACCTCATTCTCGAGTGAGAGCCGCTGTATTCTTGATGGCAGACATCACATCTCCACCATTTGCCACCTAGCATCATAACATTATTCTCCACGTTTGCGACAACTTCAACCACATCCATATACTACGATGCTGTCTCAACATGCATATTAGCAGGTGCTTGCAAGATGGCAGCCGCTCTCTCTGCACCATCGCCTCTACATCGTGGCATTTTTCTATTGAGATCCCCCACGAAGTGCCATAATATTCTCGCTGTTGAGCCTCAAAATTCTTGATGGCATATATCACATCCCCAATGATGGCCAACTAATATCATAATGTAGTTACGTGCTGCTATTGATCCTCTAATCCTCGTTGGAGCCATCAAATGCTATCAAATTAGGGATTACAATTAATTCAATAGCTTTCATAATCATCGAAAAACTTTTGAGCTTGTTTTAGCATTTTGTTCCTAACTTCCAACACATGAGTAATTCATGTAAGTCTGCTAGACTTGGAGAGAGAGAAATCATCCAACTGTCTTGCCCCCTCTCGACGTAATTGGATGATTATGAACGTGGTAATCTACCTATTAAAATAGGCATGGGATGGCAAATCTCCACAGTCTTCTCTCTCCTGAGTAAGCATCTATCTGCACCATGATCATCCGCAACATTATGCTTTATTAATGGATGTCAGTATTCTCTCGGTATTTCACACATACTAGGTAGCATCACTTATAGAAGCATTTACAAGTTGCAAGCCATTTTAATTCTTTTCAAGTTCCAACATGGAAACAATACATTTGTAATACCATCTAAATGCTTTAACATAACTTCCAAGTGGCATGACATCAATCAACAAAATTTAAGTAGCACAATTTTTAATGAGTCACAATACAACCATGTTCAATAGTGTTAATACTATTTCAAGCTTGTGAAACTCTATACATCACAAAGTCTCTACATCCTCATCATCATTAGAGCTTGCTTCATCTTTGGCTTGCATTGGTCCAACGATGGGAGGATCATGCAACGAGCCTAGCAAATCACAATTTACCCACGTGGCTAGATCTCCATCGTTACTCTCTCCCTTAACATCATCCAACACTCTATCATTTGCATAAACATATACCAATTTCTCTGTTGTTTTTGTCGTTAAGAGATTTCTTATTGAGGGAATGTACAAATTTGTAATTAATCCAATTTTGTTCACTAGACAAATTACTGCAAGGCTAAAATAGTACTTTCAAAGCCAAGCTTTGCAAATGACGTGTCAATGCTCCACACTCTTCCCACCATATCCATGCAGGCATGCCCTTTGTAAGGTCTCGTATTCTTCTATACACAAACAAACCTTCCCTATTTTGAAAAGTGGATAATTCCTTGACATCAGTAGCATATTCAGATGTATCTTCAAAAAATCATCCCAAGAGATTATGCCAAGGCTGTATTATGTGTTCCAATGTTTCCAGACGATACTCCCACCATTGGGGATCTAAAATATGACCAGCATAGTGAAGGTCATTGTGAGCATGATTCCATCACTTTCGAAACATCTTCTACAAAGTGACACGACAACTAGCATTGTAGCCACTGCCGTCATCCAAGTTTCAAAAACTCCAGTGGATGTTCAATAGGTTGGTGGTTTCTAAATATGCCCAAGAATCTCTCGTAGTTAAGGAAGTACAACACCATTCTTCTTCCTTCATCTACAGAGGATTTGAGCCACGAGGTATCCACTAATTTATACCAATCCTCAAGCACAAGGTCAAGGCAATGGCAAGAGCACGGCGATGCCCAAATGGTTGGATATTTTTTAGTTATAATTCTTCTAGCTTTCCTGCAATTCTTTGCATTGTGGGTGATTATTTGAACAACATTATACTACCCAACATCTAGAATTACTACCTCCAATTGTTCAACAATGTATTCACCTGTCTTGGCATGGCCACTTGTGTCAATGGATGGATGAAATGCCTCTCCCTTAAATGTCACGACCATGATATTGATCAGAGGCCTCTTGGTGAGATAGTTTTCCATCCATCACTAACAATGGTGTCGCCTGTTCTCTCAATATCATTGTATACTACTTGCTGGATCTCTTGTTTCATCCTCTCATAGTATGCATCCAAGTAGTTTTGCAAACAACATTCTAACTTGGCATCGTAAAACTTGGATCCTTGCTATAGATGCCATGGCTCTTTTCGGGGACGAGCATTTTCCGAGCGAAATCTTCTGAGCGTCCGAGCGAAGGAAAAAAAAAGCTTCCAACTATGCAAAAATATGACAAAAATGGATCAGAAGAAAACATAGTTTCACTTAGAAATATGAAAAGTATTATAGGAATGCCTATTTTATACACGAATATTTATGTGAATCTTTGGGAATGGTGAGAACATAATGGGATGGCTTTTGAAGAAACCCACATGTAGAGTAGACTTCTCTATGAAAATTCCCTTATGATCCTTCTTACAACTTTTTACTTAATAGGGGGTGACATTGAAAAACCTCTCTCACCCTATTTTCATGAAAGTGTTTCTCCAAAGAAAACTCATTGAAGCAAGCCATCAAGGTAGTTTCGCTAGCGAAACCCCTTTGAACAAGGTCTTTCAAGGTAGTTTCGCTGGCGAAACTACCTTGGACAGCACTTTTAAAAGTGACATAACTTTCACATCCAATGTCCAAATATAGTCATTCAGCCACTCAAATTGATCGGAAAACCCCATTTGAGCACATCTATGGGGTTATATTTTGGAAAACCTTGCATATATAGTATTAAATATTACATGTATTTTATGAGAGTGATATATAAGCCCAAGTTAATACTTATTTATAGTAATTTAAACTTCTATAGAAACATGTCCATAAATATATTGTTATTAATACTATAAAAACACTTGAAAAATATTGCCATATGATATAAATGTGTTTAATAAGTAATTATTTATGTATAATATTATTATGTTGAGAGTGATTATGAGGGATGTTTCTTAAATGAATTATTTTTCAATACTTTTTTAAGGTAATAACAAGGGTGCAAAGGGATGTCTATGAATAAGAAGATTTATGTTATGTAAAAATGAATGAGTAACTAGTTTGTATATTTTTATGATAAAGGGATCTAGTTCTAATGAAAATAAAAGTGTAAAAACCATGTTTCCTAAAGAAATACTATTTTTAAAATCTCTAGAAAAACACGCTCGTATAAACCTGCTCATAGGTTTTTGCTCGTAAAATTGACGCATCCGCTCTTTTCCAATGCATATTTTGAACCATTATTATTGGTATTTCTCTATATGTTGTTCGCTTCCAATGATCTTTATTGTGGACGCGCACACAATTTTGAATGAGCTACATCACTGCCTTGTCCACTCTCAGTATACATCATAGAGTAGCTTGCCATCTATGTCATGTATTATGAAGAACCACTACTTTGAGGTGGCACGTATTGCGAAGAACCATCTACATCTACAGATTGACTAGCTTGAGGTGTAAGTATATCATTAGGCATGGATTCATCAGGCCGGGATTGGTGGCATGTAACTATATCATCCACCTAGTTGTCCATACTTTTAGGCATTTGTCTGCCAGCTATAAATCTCTCAACTCTTGGCCACTTGCATTTTCCAATTTGTTTGTTGGCATCACCCAAGAAGTGCTTTTGCATTCTTGTGCCAGAGCTTGAGTACTCCTCATGACAAAAGTTGCATTTCCACTTCTTATTAGGTAACATTGTATCATAATCCCGAGCCTTTGTTGGGTTTCTTCCTCGTTTCTCTGGAGCCATGTTTGCAATCAAGGCTGTAAGAGAAATAGACAAAATTTTATATAATTAATACGTGCATTTATATAAATTTCATGTTTTGGTTTCTACCATCTCATTTAGCTTTTACGACATGTAACAATATTTGGATTTGTTTGCAGTTCTATGTCCAAAAATCAATGTGGCTATTTGGCACACTAATTTAGTGTACTTCATGCAAGATTGCTAGACCTCAAGAGAGAGAAATCATCCTATTGTCTTGCCCCCTACCAATTTAACTAGATGATTATGAATGTGGTAATCTATCTATTAAAATAGGCGTAGGATGGCAAATTGCTTTTCTCACATTCTACTCTCTCTTGCGTAAGCATCTATCTGCACCATGATCATCCCCAACATCATGCTGTATTGACGGATGTCAGTATTTCACACACACTAGTGTAGTAGCTAGCGTTACTTATACAAGCACTTATAAGAACTTTCACCACTAATTTCTAATCTAGGAGACTAGTATGTTAACGTAATAACCTCAATATGTTTTTTCTACATATGTATGGAGATTGAGTTCTAATAAGGGCCAAAAATCTCAAAGTATGCAACATGATCATATCTAGTTTCTTTCACCTAATAATATATAAAACACAAGGATAGTAAACCTATGTATACTACAATCTCTCCACACATATACGCCATAATTTTGTGAGTTGCTACGAGCCAGCAATCGCATGCTCCACAATCGGCTAGACTTTGATCGAGATGCAAACGGCTGGCATAAGGGAGCTTGCAACCAGCCCAAAGTTAAATATTTACTCATCACTCTTGAATCCTAGTTTATAGAGTTTTACTAATATATAGTATAAATTTTTAGCCACATGCGAGATGTTTCAAGTCGACCTAAGTGAACCCCCAACCAGCACGTGGTATAATATTATGCATAAATGAATGAGTTGTTATAGGTCAACTTATGCGAACCTCTAATCGGCTCATTGATTTTTAAAAAAATATAGTTATAGGATATAGCTACATGCTTATAAATAAATGCATATACTACAATCAAGAAAAAATATAGTTATAGGATATAACAACATGCTTATAAATAAAAACATATGCTACAATCAAGAAAAACTCATGCAACTACAACTAAAATCCTAAGCTTTTCCAAAAGTGAATCACTTCATGCGACTTGTAATGTCAGCTTTTCTATTTTTCTAAAGCTTCCTAGTACCTATGATATTTCATGCAACTAGATTGAAATATTAAGCCATGTAACTTGACTAAAATCCTAAGCCATATAACTAAGACACTCTTTACCTAATCCTAAGTCTTTCCAAAGAGTCAAGACAAGTGACAACTTAAATACTTCATGCAAAAAATTAAAAATCATGTATTTTTCCAAAGACACCTACAATATTACATGCAACTAACAAACTCTTTACCTAATAGTATGTAAATGCTAATTATCCAATTAGCGTCTAAGCGTGAGTAGATTTCGACCATAAAAAGCGAGCCCACCACTGGCACTAGATTCTATTTTGTGCTTAGAAGGACTAACAAACTTACAAATTTCTTTGTAGCTTTATTTATCCTTCTTTCTTGTCTTTCTCGAGACTCCATAGAATTTCAAGAATCTCGATAATATGAATAGTACTAGTGCGATGCATGTTTATATAAGATTAACAACACCGTCAGTGTAATCAATTATACCACATGGTGAATGGGTACACTGCTCGGTATACTTAACATCGTGTGGTATAATACCTTACCGCATGGTGTTATCTCGGTATATCATTTGGTAGATTGATTTATTGTGTGGTAACCTATTGTAGTCGGTCTCAATTAAATTTTGCTACTGGACCACTTTAAAATGCCCCTGGGTTAATTTAAAAACGTTCAAGACATTTTAATACTATGTTTTAAAACATACATTTTAATACTGTCACAAATCCCTGCATATATCATGCCACCGATTACTCTAATAAACAATAGGAAGTTATGAAAATGCATTAGATTCACTTATTGACAAGAAGAGAGATGATCATATCAATGAACACAAGGATGACATGGAAGATATAGGTGTCAGACCATGGTGATCTCCAAATTGTGAAGCTGAATTAAAACAAGGAGATGCATTGGTTACTGACTTGGATGATGATGAATTAAAGAAGGATCTTTCCCTTTCCAAGGGAATTGAAAAATTTGTCACCTTCAAAGGCAAATCTCTAGCAACCATACAAAATAAGATGTGTCTCTCGCAATTAAAGGGAGAAACTCCAATGCCTAAAATCCCTATCCCCAAGGCAAAAAAGGGGGGAAACAAAAATGGTAAGTAAACCATTATCATTCTTCACTCTTTGTTTGTGAAATGATTGATCCTAATATAGTATTAGAATTATCCATATGATTGAGGGGGGCTAGCTATTTACCCTGATTGGGTTAGCCTTGTAGGAATAAAAGTTACGAGTCAAATCCTTTAGTAGAGATTACGGTTAGTAGATAGAAGAAGGTTATGGTCATATACAAAGCATTAGGATGGAAGAACTTCCTCATTATAAGGAATCATCAAATAATTAAAAACATGAGGAGGCTAAGTGGATAGCCTTGCAATGCTATATGAAAGGGGTTTTTTCTTACTATATTGTATATTTATGCTCCCACCAATGCTAAAAGTAGAAAGAAGTTTAAGAATCGCTCAATACAATCAATGACATCATCATAATGATGGTTGATTTCGATATGGTGGAGAACGTTGAGGACAGATGGCTGAATAAAGGGTATCTTGAGGGGAACTAATTACAGGGCTTGGGATGGGCTAAAGATCCAACTTGTGGATTATCACACTACAAGGCATAGGTCATTTTCCGACGGAAATACCGACGCTTTTTACATTAAAATTTTTTTTTTTCACGGGCGCAAAGGTCGCTATAAAAGTCGCTAAAAGCGCAGGAAAAGGAGCGTCGCTATATAGCGACACTGGTAAACGTCGCTATATAGCGACGATGCAAACGTCGCTATATAGCGACACTATTAATCGTCGCTATATAGCGACACTGGTAAACGTCGCTATATAGCGACGATTAACAGAAGTTAAAAAAAAGGGTTAGTGGGGCTAAACAGGGCTTCCTTTTGGCCCTATTTAGCCCCACTAATCCTTTGTTTTTTTTGTAATTACAAAAGAAAGTCTTTTATAACAAAATTTCCCTTGCTTGCAGGGTGATACAAAATTGTTCTTGTGAAATGATGAGTAACAAATGCATATACATGTCGGACATATACAACAGTGTTTGTAACAAAATTATCCTGTGAAGGGCGATGCAAAATTGCTCAAACGAGCGGATATACAAAATGCTACTACCACTACTCATCCAAATCCGAATCATCTTTGTCTTGTTGGCCTGTTCCTTGGTCCTCGACACCTGCATCTTCTCCCTCGTCCTCGGCACCTGCGTCCGATCCTTGCCCCTGTTGATCGCTCGCCTCCGATGATGGGACGCTTGAGCTTTGACCCTAAGAGCGAACCATATAAATTGAAAATTAGATTGGAACTTAAATTAAAAAGTGAGATTACAAGTAGGAGTAAACTTATACCATGTGAGCAGCCACCTCAGCCCAATCGACTGTCGCTCCCATTGCCTCTTGCTCAATGAACCACGGCTTTGTTCCTATCCGAAATGGGCGCCGCGTCTCTGCATCCGTAGGAAGACGACCCATCGCAGCTTGTTGTGGATCCAATTTACGAGAGTTAGAGTTAGCTAAAGTACATGTAATATGTAAGTAAAACAAATAGAACAATACATTAAATGGGAAGAAGTAGACTTACCTCGAACGCATACCGTCCGCCTGCACCAAAGTGCGAAGTACCTATGACATCCAACCGTCTCTTCGCAGCCCTCCTCTGACCCTCGAACATTTCGGGATGGTCCCTATGTTGCTTCTTGAAGTACTTCCAATCAGCTTGGTCTGCCCAACTGGGTTTAGCCAACCCCTTTGTAATGGAAGTACGCAAGGTTGATCTACGATGCTTTAGGACCAAACCCATGCACTCGAGCATATAATTGTCATTAAACTCCACATTTGGCGGATTAGGGTATCTTTGTTTTAACTCATCGATCACCGCCTGCTTCTTTTGGGCATCTTGATACCGCCAATCGGTATTTATGCCGCTCTTGAAGTGATGACTCATCAACCTCCTCATGGCGGCCATCACTGCTTTGCCCTTTTTATCTTCTATTATCTCTCCGGCAGATGTGATTTGATAGGAGAGATCCCCTGATGAGTAAGGGGGACTGTAGCAGAGTCTGAAGGAGTGGAAGCTGCGCGACCGCTTCCGGAGCGAGGAGTAGCAGTGGGAGTAGGAGAGGGAAAGGGACCTGACTGATACTGTGTCTCCGGACCAAGTGGAGACCTAAAGGAGCGTGAGTGTGTTGACTCATCTACATCTCCCGAGTCAGCACAACATGAGCCGCCCGTCCTACTCTTCCTTCCCTTGCATAAGCATAAGCATAAGCATAAGCTCATGCTTATGCTCATGCGAAAAAAAAAGAAGGAGCTTATGCGGAAAAAGAGAAGGAGCTTATGCGAAAATAGAGAAGGAGCTTATGCAGAAAAAGAGAAGGAGCTTATGCGGAAATAGAGAATGAGAGAAGCATAAGCTTCTCTCATTCTCTATTTCCGCATAAGCTCACACATAAGCATAAGCTTATGCGTAAACTTAAGCATAAGCTCATGCTCATGCAGAAAAAGAGAAGGAGCTTATGCGGAAAAAGAGAAGGAGCTTATGCGGAAATAGAGAATGAGAGAAGCATAAGCTTCTCTCATTCTCTATTTCTGCATAAGCTCATGCATAAGCATAAGCTTATGCGGAAACTTAAGCATAAGCTCATGCTCATGCATGAGCATAAGCATGAGCTTATGCTTATGCTTATGCTTAAGCATAAGCATAAGCATAAGCTCATGCTTATGCTCATGCGGAAAAAGAGAAGGAGCTTATGTGGAAAAAGAGAAGGAGCTTATGCAGAAATAGAGAATGAGAGAAGCATAAGCTTCTCTCATTCTCTATTTCCGCATAAGCTCACGCATAAGCATAAGCTTATGCGTAAACTTAAGCATAAGCTCATGCTCATGTATGAGCATAAGCATGAGCTTATGCTTATGCTTATGCTTATGCATAAGCATAAGCATAAGCTCATGCTTATGCTCATGCGGAAAAAGAGAAGGAGCTTATGCAGAAAAAGAGAAGGAGCTTCTGCGGAAATAGAGAATGAGAGAAGCATAAGCTTCTCTCATTCTCTATTTCCGCATAAGCTCACGCATAAGCATAAGCTTATGTGTAAACTTAAGCATAAGCTCATGCTCATGTATGAGCATAAGCATGAGCTTATGCTTATGCTCATGTGGAAAAAGAGAAGGAGCTTATGCGGAAAAAGAGAAGGAGCTTATGCGGAAATAGAGAATGAGAGAAGCATAAGCTTCTCTCATTCTCTATTTCCGCATAAGCTCATGCATAAGCATAGCTTATGCGGAAACTTAAGCATAAGCTCATGCTTATGCATGAGCATAAGCATGAGGTTATGCTCATGCGGAAAAAGAGAAGGAGCTTATGCGGAAATAGAGAATGAGAGAAGCATAAGCTTCTCTCATTCTCTATTTCCACATAAGCTCATGCATAAGCATAAGCTTATGCGGAAACTTAAGCATAAGCTCATGCTTATGCTCATGTGGAAAAAGAGAAGGAGCTTATGCGTAAACTTAAGCATAAGCTCATGCTCATGTATGAGCATAAGCATGAGCTTATGCTTATGCATAAGCATAAGCATAAGCTCATGCTTATACTCATGCGGAAAAAGAGAAGGAGCTTATGCGGAAATAGAGAATGAGAGAAGCATAAGCTTCTCTCATTCTCTATTTCCGCATAAGCTCATGCATAAGCATAAGCTTATGCGGAAACTTAAGCATAAGCTCATGCTCATGCATGAGCATAAGCATGAGCTTATGCGAATGAGAGAAGGGGGAAATAGAGAAGGGGGAATGAGAGAAGCATAAGCATAAGAGAATAAGAGGGAAAGGAAAGAGAGAAGGGAAAAGAGATGAGGGGGAAAGAGAGAATAAGAGAAGGGGAAAAAAGAGAAGGGGGAAAAAGGAGTATAAGAGAAGGGGGAAGAAGGAAAGAGTGAGAGGGGAAGAGAGGGTTTCTACGCCCATCATTGCAGCTAGCGCTTAAGGCGCTAGCTGCAGGCCAATGCAAATAACAAAAATAATAAATGGAAAAAAGAGGAAGCACTTACCTGAAAAAGTATGTCCCGCTCAGTGTAGTGGACTGGCCCTACAAAAGAGAGAAAACAACCCATTTTTTCAAATAAGATGTTAGTGGAAAGAGGAGATTACAAAAGCAACTTCTTGAAGGGAGGAGATTGAGGAGACAAGGAAAGGAGGAGATTGAGGAGACAAGGAGAAAGAGAAGGAAGAGAAATACAGAAAAAAGAGGTGAGTTTTCTTTCTTTCTTGAAATCTTGTTTTTTGTTTCAATCCTTTCAAATCAAGCATGAAAACTAGTTTACAGGTTTAGCAATACAAGAAGAAACACTCACAAAACTAAAGCTAACAAACAAACAACCTACATTGTTGAAACAAACTCACCTCTTGAAGAACTTTCTTTCAAGAAACCAAAGAGGGAAAAGGATAGAGAGGGAGTACAAGAGGTAGGAGAAGGGTGAGGAGTGGAAAATAGAGTGGGAGGTTGCTTGGAATAGATGGGAGGTCGTCGAAAATAGGTGGGAGGAGATTTTGGGTTGCTTACTTGAGAGATTAGGGAATGGATTGAGCAAAACGCCGTGCGTTTCGGCGTTTCGGGTTTTAACCCACAGCGTCACTATATAGCGACGCTTATTTGTCGCTATATAGCGATGTTTTTAATTAAAAACATCGCTATATAGCGACGGAATAGAGCGTCGCTATATAGCAACGCTTACTGTCACTTTTTTTATATGGTCTCAAGAGAAGCTCAAACATGCTATTTTATAATTGTCAATATCTCCTCTTCATGCTTATGTTGTGATTTTATAAGTGTAGATGGAAGGGACGAGTGGAAGCTCATCCGATGATGCGCCAACGCCCGGGAGCACAAAGTGGCTTACGGAGAGGTTATACTATCATTGCACTCATTGCAAGCGAGAAGTACGACATCAACATCGTATTATCATGCGCCACTTGCGGATGTATGGGGAGGAGCCGGAACCAGTACCCCCTGTTGGTGTTGCACATGTTGATGGATCATCGGTAAGTCAAAGCTATTTAAGTTCGCAATCTTATTGTATACCAGGAAATAGAAGATCTTATATTTACACGAATGAGCTCATGACAGGATGAGGAGGGTGACGAGGGTACACATATACCTTCTCACTTTCAACAAGACTATAGTCTTCCGGATGACGACGAGGGTATGGTCGACATGATGGATTCCATTTTTAGGGGCACTACATCCCACGTACATGTGATGTCAGTGTCTGAGGTCAAAATGCGAGAGTTGCAATCAACACAATTGTACGAGGGTGCTAGGATGTCTAAACTACATGCTTGTCTCTCAATCTTGAATCTATAAGTACAGTATGGGTGGTCGGATACAAGTGTCTCGGCCTTAATGAGGTTAGCCCTTGCATTAATTTGACTCATTATTTGGATATTGTTTGTTTTGAGAATCATCATTTGGATAGTGTCTTTGTCATAGGTTGCTCCAGAAGATGTTGCCTGCACCAAATACCATGCCCGCATCAAGAGATGAAGCGAAAAAGATGCTAACAATGGTGGGTATGGATTATGATACCATCCATGCTTGCCGTAATGATTGTATTCTCTTTCGTCGTGAGCATGGAGATTTGGCTAGTTGTCCAAAGTGTGGGGAACAACGATATAGAGATGACTTGCAGGGTGAGCGGATACCGGTAAAGGTCTTAAGACACTTTCCCATCATTGCAAGAATACAACACATGTTTCAATGCAAATCCATAGCGGATTTGATGACATGGCATGCATCTCATCGGTCCACTGATCACACATTGAGGATTCCCGCAGATTGTGCAGCTTGGAAGCACATAGATAATCAGTGGCCGGACTTTGCGAGGGAGCCACGCAACTTACATCTTGGGCTAGCCATGGACGGCGTGAATCCTTTCGGGTTACGCTCGACATCTTGGTCGACATGGCCCATAGTCGTGGTGAATTACAATATCCCACCATGGCTAACAATAAAAAAGGGACACCTCATGCTTGCACTACTTGTGCCAGGAAAGTACAAGGCAAAAAACATGGACGTGTACATGGCACCTTTGATAGAGGAGTTACAAATATTATGGAGAGGAGTGCAGGTCTTTGATATTTCCAGAGCTCCTAGGCATACCAATGATATTTTGGTCAGGGGTATCTTGATGTGGACCATGCATGACTACCCAGGATATGGAGAGTGCGCAGGTACGTGGTTATGTCTTTACATGTACAATGAGGGATTATGCTTTTTTTACTCTCTTTTGCACGGATGTCTTGTACTAACATATTCATGCACACGTGCAAGACTTGTTACAAGTGGGTACCATGCTTGTCCTGTTTGTGGACCCACTCTGAAATCGCTTGCACGCTACTCCAAACATATGAGGAAAAATGTTTATGAAGGTCATGCTCGATACCTTCCGCTCGACCATCTCGCACGTGGAGGTCAGCTTGATCCACCACCATCATATTTGAAGGCAAGTGATTGGATTCAAGCTTAGAGGGTGAATGGAGAGGAACCTCCTCCTGGTATGAAGAGGATATCAATCTTTCACGAGCTTCCTTATTGGGGTCAGTTACAAATCAATCATCTCTTGGATCCCATGCATATCTTCAAGAATGTGGGGGCTACCATTTGGGCACACTTGGTTGGTTCCAAGGATTCGAGAGGAGTGCGAGAAGACTTGCGTGCTATGAATAGGATGTCTCGTTTGTGGCCCCAAGTGCATGCTTCGGGAAAAGTTGTCCTCTCGAAAGCAACGTGGATCCTCTCTACGAGGGAGGAGGCAGCGATCAAGGCATACATTGCCTCTTTTCAAACACCGATAGGGTACATGCGTTGCTTGAAAGGAGCATTTTCAAAGGACAATAAGCTTAGTGGCCTCAAGTCCCATGATTGGTACAAGGTCTTATAGGTATTCTAAGTAGAATTAGTGTACCGATAATAGTGATGCGTTAGCGTAATTATTATTATGTTATATTGTTGACATGACTTCATTGTTGCTTTGATAGTTCATCCTTCCAATTACAATAAAAGGGTGCTTACAAGAAGATGTTAGAAATGCTATATTCAAGATCTGTGGTATTGTGAGGTATGCTTACTATCAAATCGCATTATGTATTTTCTTAATGGACATGTGAAATAGGTGGATATCTCAAATATCCTACATATGCATGGACATGTGAAATAGGTGGATATCTCAAAAAGAGATCTCTATATCGAGCATTGAGAAGGCTAGGGTGGAATCCATCGAAGCCATATGCTTGCTTGAGAAGCACTTTCCCTCAAGCATTATGACAACTCAAGTCCACTTGCTTGTGCACATAGTTGATGAGGTGGCTATAGCAGGTACAGTTCATAATCGATGGATGTTTTTTCTCGAGCGGTTTATGAAAACTTTAAAGGGGTTTGTAAGACAAAGACCAAGACCGGAAGCAAGCATGGCAGAGGGATGGCTTGTGCAAGAGTCATTAGTATATATCACAGAGTTTCTTGCATCCACGGATCTTGATATGCCGCAAGCTTGGCACAACAAGGATGATGATCGCATCATTGGCAAGGTCCCCCAAGGAAAAGGGATTGAAAGAAAGATGAGTGAAGAGCAAATGGAGAAATTCAATAAGTTTTGTATCCTCAATAGCCCTGAGATGCAGAAGTGGATTGAGAGATATGAAGTGGCCAAAGCAGAAAGAATAAATGCAAGGACGAGATTCAGAGTAATGTACAGGTGATCACAACCATATCCACTAGATCTGGCTCTTCTCCCTACTCACATGTCACTTGATTGGCTACAACTGGCTCTACGTAAAGCCGAACGTGATGGAGAGACAATAAACGAGCGCGAGCGGGAGTTATCATCTGGATGTATGGTGCATGTAAGTTTCTTATCTCTTGACGTAATTAAGTAATTATTTGTGGCAATATATGCTATAAAATAGGTGCATCTTCATTGTTTTAATGATGCTCTTTTACAGTACAAAAAGTACAGTGCATTATGGTCATATGGACGACATTTTCGCATGGAACGCATCGATTCAAAGAGAGTCACGTATGATTGTGGAGTCATGGCTAACTTCACACAAGATAGCTGAGCAAGTGCTTCGGATACCAATCTTCTCTCCTCACAGTTGGATTATTGTGGAACCATACGCGACATCTATGAAATTGATTTCAGATGATTTACTATTTTCATTCTTGATGTAAAATGGTTTAGAACTACTTACAACGGTCCCCATGTGACAGTGAGAAAAGATAGTAGTGGTCTCTTTGCAATAGACTCCACCAAACATTGGACCGATGAAAGTGATACTTTTGTTCTTCCCGAGCACTGTGAGCAGGTGCATACTAATGATTTAATTAGTCGAAGCTTTCGTTTTTAAAGTCCATTGATATATATATAATTGACGACATTTGGCACCCATCTTCAATATAGGTGGTTTTTCATCCGGATCGTTCTGATCCAAGATGGTGGTACGTGATCCAAGTTGCACCACGAAGTAAGCAAATTTTTGAAGATCGAGATGTGGATATGGAGATGCCACTACCAATGCCGGATCCAATTGATGAATCTAGCAAAGAAGATGTAGATCACCATATAAGGCAAGAGGAAGATGCGCATAATGACATCGCACGGGAGGAGGATGGAGATCACGATATTGACGAAGAAGACAACAATCATCAAGATCAATCACCACACTTAAGCTTTATTGAAGAAGATGATCAAATACTTTTAGGTGAACGTACGATACTAGAGTACGATGATGATATAGGAGATCAACTCGGTATAGAGTTGGAGATAGACTTGCTTGGCGCCTTAGACTTGGCTCAAGATGAAACAGTTGATGTAAATGCTCTTATTTGATTTTTCTCATCTCAAACTTGGACATGAATATATGAGCTTCAAAGGCTTGATGTACATGCTCTCATTTTTTAATTCTCTATGAGCTCAAACATGTATGAAAATTTAAAAAATTTTGTCATTGGAAAAAACTAACTTTTAAGGCCTAAAAAAAAAAAAAACCTCTCTGTAAAAACGTCGCTATAATATTTTGTCTCAGTGTCGCTATACAGCGACTTTTAAAAGTCGCTATATAGCGACTTTTAGCAAAAGTCGCTATATAGCGACGATTTACAAAACCCGATTTTCATACCGATGATTAACACTAAGCGGGCGCTAAACGTCGGTACGTAAACGTCGCAATAGGATCCGTGTGTAGTAGTGTCAATAGGTGTTGACATTGCTAGTTGTGTGGCTTGTGGTAGTACCACAAATGTATCAAGGTAGTAGAAGATGAGCTAAGAGTATAATTTTGTAAAGGATATGGAACTACCTTGCACAAAGTTGATGCAAAGAATAGAGCACCCATTTCTCTCAGAATTGTTTAATCTTTGAGAAAATCAGGAATAGTGCACTTGAACTCCAATTAGCATCTACCCATCACTCTCCTTTGCTTGAAATGAGCTCATGGTATGACAAATTATAGTCCTCCTTCCTTAGGTGAACGTAGAATAGGCATAGTACGTTGTAGAACCTAGAGCATAGTATTTTGTAGATGGCCAAAGCATAGACATTCAAATGCATGTTTAAACACATTCAACCTACATATTAACAACTCATGAGTCATAAATAACATAGATTAGAAAAAATATATGCCTCTAATTGTCTCTTGATGCCATGCTAGGGTGGAGCTAAAGATTTCCTTTCATTGATTCTTTGTGACCACAAATAAGTGGCTTGTACATGTGACTTTGGAATGGTTCAAATATCTTAGTCTTGGTTCAAAGATGCTCCTAGTTGTTTCAAGCCTAAGGCTGTACAGGAGAAATATTAGACCATTTGGGACAATAATTTTTTATGTAATAGCTTAGAGCTAATTCTTGTAGGCTGAAGCATTGGCTTCAACACAAAAATTTTGAAAGGATGTAAAGAATAGCTAGAGCTACAAGAAGATATCAGATAGAAGAAAGTATTAGAAATGCTAAAATGAAGGCTAGACCTATTGGGCATCAAGGAAATCATTAATTTTAATAGTTTCCCTAAGGAAGGAATGGAGTCTCATCTTGAAACAATACAATATATACCTCAAAGAATGGTGAGCTATGAAGATAAATAGAACCACAAAGGAGACCTTTCACTTCATTAGGAAAAAACCATGGTAAAGTGGAGATCCCCTTGTTGATTAGAGAAGGTGGGACTACAACTATTTCTAAGGAAGAAATGCAAAGCTTATCCTCAAGCATTTTAAGGGGATACTTTCATATACATATCATATGAATGACATTATTCAGGCTAGAGATAAGTTCTAGCAAGTTAAGAAATGACTAGCCACCATTTTTTAAGAAGCTACTATTACAAGCCGTTCTTACCTTCATAGAGCTTAAGGATATAGAAAATGACATGGCTGATGGGAAACCACGATGGTATGCCTATATAGTTTTACAAGTAGTGTTGGAAACCAGTTTCCACCTAACCTAAGGCCCAAAGGAGGTATTGAAAAATTGGAGACCTCTCACAATACTCAATCCTAGCTACAAGATTCTAGCTAAGCCATTAGTGCTTAGAATTGCCAAGTAAATGAAAGACAAGATTAAACATGAGTAGAAAGGATCCACCAAAAGCAGACACATTCTAACAATTCAAAGGGAGACACATTCTAGAAGTTCTCATTAATTTTTGAGAGGGCTCTCAGTAAGTCAAAGAGATTGGATAGGATATATGCTTCATAAGGGTAGACTTTCATAAGGCATATGATAGGCTAGGGACTTTCTTCTTCACTTGTTGATGGAAATGGGGATGGGGGTTTGAACAATTTCATTAGCAACAACCAAAGCGGACTTTAATGAAGAGCTTACAAACTCTCCCTAGTTGAGCAGACTGATAAGGCAAAGATGCCCTATTGCTTTTCCATAGCTATAGATGCCCTTGGGTGGTTCACAATCATGAGTTCAAGAACGGAGACATTAAAGGGATAGAGCTTCTTGATGAACCACAATTGGTTAATCAACAATTTGCAAATGATGCCATGCTACTCCAAAGAAGATGTTCATGTGTTGTAAAATTTTTGGAGGCCTTCTATCTATCAACCTCCCAAAACTCTTATCAATCACACAAAGATAGCCTACTATCCCATTCTGATATACCATCATCCTTAGCTAAAGGTCATAGGCTACTAGAGGATTACTTGTTGATAGATGCCATGGGATACCAGAGGATTACTTGTGGTAGATGCCATGGGATACTAGAGGATTGAAAAAAAAACAATTTTCAAACTGCTTGGCATTCAAATGGGTTTTGGAATTTCAATGAAACAGAGATGGGACTAGTTTTTATAATATGTTATCAGAATATGTAGGTCCTTCTTATGGGGACAACCAACTCTACGAGAAATATTTCTCTAGTCGGATGGGTATTTTGTGCTATTGAGAAAAGGAAGGGGGCTTGGTGTTATTAACATACATGTTGCTACCCATAAATGTTATGGATCATGGCTTGTCAAAGAAATTCTCAAGCTTGAAGAGATGCGGTCTCAACTCTTGCTAGGTGCCCCAAGAAGCCACCCTTATTGTCATTTTTGCAAAATGTCTTGTATACCTTGCATACATATGGGAGCAAGGGATGATGTTAGCTCAGACGACGAACTGAGGGTGGGGGAATTTTGCAAGGCTTCTCCTATAACTATCTTCTAGATATTCACAATGCAAGGCATTTGCTAGTTGTTGTTGGCCCCAATTTTCACAGACTCCCTGGGTAGTGAGTAGGGTTTTCTAAAACAAGCTTGTCGACATTTAGTCAGAAATGTATTTCTTCCATGATCAATGCCACATGTATAGTTGATTCATATGGTTGGTTTTTTTCATGCATTAGTAGACGGTCTTATCTCTAGAAAATTTAACAAAATCCTTGTTTAGAGATTCCCAATGGGTCAAACCAGTCAAGGAATCAAGGTAGAAGAACTTCCTTTGCTAGCAACTATTGCAAACTCTAAACCCTACACTACCAAAGAGAGCTCTTTATGGAGATTAGAGAAAACGTCAGTCCCTATGTCAACATGCTACAAGAGAAATGTTGTAGGATTGTTTTCAAGTTATAATAGCACAATCAAATTTGCAATAGGCTACACTGTCCAACTATTTAATAATTTATCATTTTCAACTATTTAATAAATTATCCCTTTTAATTATAAAATTTAGTTACACCACGACTTTTATCAATGTAAGAGGGGACATAGTCACTCAAGTTTATTTTAATCCTATTTGTTTTGGACCATGGAGGTTAATAACTTATTTTTATCCATGGATTAATTAATTTAATTAGGTTAATAAATTTAGTTTAAGCTATGTCTAAGAGGAGTGCACATTATTTAAGAGGGTAGGATTCGTACCCACAATGTTGTCTTTGCCACATGTGAGCCCTAGGTACTAGTAAGCTATAGAGTGGAAGAGCATACCTAGCGCTAGCTAAAATATTATTAATGGTCCCCCTTCCCCCTCCCCCTTTAGTAAGTGCAGCCTTCTTCTTTAATGCTCTCTCCAAATGGTGCCTATTACCCCTCTACCTTTAGCATGTGCTTTCTTGTTTAATGCCCCCTTCTAAGTGGTCCTTCTTAATTGAAACTCCTCCCTCCCCCCTTTATCCCTTAGTTTACTCATGCCCTCTCCCTCTTCCTTTTCACCCCTTTTCTCTTCTCCACAACTAATTAATGGGAATTTCCCATTTTTCAATGTATGGGGGAACATACATGTTCAATAGCCTAAGAATGGATGGTTTCAAATATTCACAAAAAAGTCATTCATCAACTCAAGGTGATTCACTTTGCCTATTTTATGAATTGATTAATTAATCAAAGCAAAGGAATACACCTTATGTGACCCTAGGCGATTTGCTCTGCATATTTTATGAATTGATTAACTATCAAAGCAAAGGAAAACACCTTATTGGCATATCTTCACATACACAAGGAACTAAGTATAATAACTCATACAAAGCCATTAAAACATAATACTAGCTCAAAAGGATTGGGAGCTGGTTTCCATTCTAGTGTGAAGTAAGAGGACTTGACACCATCCAAACTTGTTGAAGGCCATGAAGATTTGTGTCAAGGCAATAAGATATGCATGCACAACACTAGATAGAAAAAAACTTGAGGAGGAATTGAGGTAGTCGTACATTTTTTTCTACTTGCTGATTCTCCATGTAACTTCTTACAAAAAGGATTGATTGAAATGAAATAGTCCAATGCATGTAATGTGAAATGAAGTAAATAAGCATTGTGTGTTTAAACTTGGGTATAATCACAAAGAAGATTTGGAGCTTTGTATATTTTGTCAAATTTAATCCCCCTTGTGTCTTTAAACTTAGGTATAATCACAATTGAGATTTGGCAATTATATTTGACTAATTTAATCCCACCTATAAAATCCAATATTAGTTTTTTAGTTTTTTATTTTTTATTTAAAATAGTTAAACAATCTTACACCAACCAAATTATTTTTTCCATACATCATGACATCAAGGATGAAACATATAAAACTAAATTCGTGAAGAGCGATAATAGACTAAGGGAGAGAGAGAGAGAGAGAGAGAGAGAGAGAGAGAGATAGAGAGAGAAAGAGAGAGAGGTGCGGGGGGGGCGGACTTGGACAACTAAAATAATGATGATGAAAACTACAACAACAACAACAACAAAGACTCAAGAGCTTAGACAAGGTCATGTAATAAATACACATGCTATAAATAAAAACTGTATTATGAAGGTTCACATGTTGTGCTCAAGGTGACAAAATACAGTTCAAAAATCATGATGAACTATATTGCACAATGTTGCTAAGAATATCTTGATACTTAGAAGCACCTTCATAAGTCTCAAAATATTGCACGTCCCAAAATAATTAAACATGATTTGCTAATCAAATACACATAATCTCTCTCTCTCTCTCTCTCTCTCTCTCTCTCTCAACATGTGCAAGTGTGTGTGTGCACGTCACACACACACACACACACACACACGTGCATGTGCACACTATTAACTAGAAAAGATATCAAGGCATGAGGCTAGACGCTAGACAAGGCAACACTCCAAGGCCATGGGGGAAAGGGAACGTGAGGGGAGAATTATTAACATAGGTGGAGAAAAGGGATTAAGAGGGGTGGGAATGAAGAGGGAGACTATGGCACAAGGGGGAAGGGAGAGGGGGAAGAGGAGCATGTATATGATGGGAGGTGGAATGTAGAGATGGAGACATCAAGGGAAGAGAGTCAAGGAATAGCCCCCTCCTTTTATAGCCAAGAGAGGGGGGTCTCTCCTAATAAATGCAACCTCCCACATGCATGGTGTGTGTGGAGCAATCTACCATCTGGGCTAGGTGGGTACACACTCTCAATTGTGTGCGACACCCTTTGCCTCATTTTTCCACATAAATCAGACCCCATATCCCAAGTTTAAGATACTCCCTTGGTCCCTTCTCAATTTTATAATATGTTCAAACATCTAGGAGGACAAGTGGAGGGTTGGCACAACGAATCTTTCCACCTCATCCTACTTTCCCCATTATTTAACTTGCATTCTTGGACTATCTACACCCCCCCACATGGGCCTATCCTACATGGAGGGAATAATCTAATATAATATCCATCTCCACCTATTTTATATTATTTTCCCATGGTCCTTGGGCCATGTCTCACCAAATGCAGGCATGCGGCAACCTAGGTGGAGGGGTGGCACATGGAGGAACCATGCCACCTCAACATTTTATAATATTACTACCATGGATTATGTACAACACACCTATGGGTCCTCTTATGTGGAAGGGTGGCACATGGTCATGCCCTACCACCTCAACCCTGGGCCCTATGCACACCATATTTATTATACTATTGCCACACATACAAGCACACACACATATTTATGCTCTATTTATGCCTTTTACCTTGGTCAAATTTATCCATAACAGTTCCCCCCCCTAGGCAGGGAATGCATAGCATTTCCATGCCTGGGACCATCTCGCACAAAGAAGGGCTTGAGATAACACTTGTTGATCACCTTCTTGCCATATGGCTCATGCAGCTCGTGAACTTGTATAGACCCATTGCTACATTCCTTGATGACTTTGTATGGACCGTGGAAGGAACTTTTTATCCATTTGATGGTCCAATCTATTATCAAAGCATAGCACATCATCTCCCTCAACAAGTTGTCTTTCCCATCCCTTGTGAATCTTAGCATCCAAGCAGGCCTTTTGTTGATTCTTTTGGATCTCTGTTTGATGTAGTGCAAGCTTTCAGGTCTCATCTAATTTCTCAAGTTGTACCAATCTGGCCTCTAAATGTTCATCTTCTGTCATCATGTGTTCTTGTGCCAATCTCAAGGCCAGAATCTCTATCTCTAGCAGTAAAACTACCTCAGTACCATACACCAACTCAAAAGGAGTGTGACCTGCAGATGTTTTATGGATGATGTTATAAGCCCACACAGCTTTAGTGACCTTTTGATCCCACTGGCTCTTGTACCATGTGGCCATTTTTCCCATGGATTTACAAAGGAGGCCATTGGTCCGCTCTGTTTGTCCCATGGATGCCAGATAATAGATGCTAGAAGTGCGATGATCAATACCCATAAAATCCATGAGCAACTCCACTACTTTATTTAAGAATGGACTCCCGTGGTCAGACACTATTTCCATGGGTGTCCCAAACCTTGTGCAGATACGTTCAAACATGAAATTTGAAACTTCCTTACCATTTGCAACAAGGAGGGTGATAGCTTCAGCCCACTTAGTGACATAATGAGTGGTTACCAAAAGATACTTCTTTTTGCGGGCAGTCATGGGCAGGGGCCCAACAAAATCTATTCCCTACTTCTGAAACGAATGGATGGACATCACTAGATGATGTTGCCCAGGATGCAAATCCTTCCTACCAAAGAATTGGCATGGTTCACAAGTTTGGCAATACATAGTGACATCCTTGAACAAGGTCGGCCAATAGTACCCAGCATGTAAAATATTCTCAGCAGCTGTATAGTCACTAGCATAGTGGCCTCCACAAAATCCATCATGGTAATGCTTCAATACCTTAGGTACTTCATTTGCATCAATGGCCCATCTTAGTACCCCATCCATGCCTTGACAATACAACACCCCATCAAAGAGAGTTTAGCGCCTACTATCTCTATGGATCTTCTTTCTCTCATAGCTAGTATTTTCCGGAGGAAAGGAGAAAGTGGTCAAAAATCTGTAGATACCACCATACCATGGATCCCCAACTTCTATGGCCGCTACAAGGTTTACATTGAGGCACTCCTCTAAATCAATCAAAGCATTCTTCAAGTTAGAATAATGCCCTTTTCCAATTTTGAAAGAAAAATCATATTCTTGTAGAACTGCCAACCATTTGGCCAACCGGCCCACGGGATTTGGTGATTGAAGAACCTGCTTTGCAAGACCATTGCTAGAGATTATAATGAAGGACTTTCTAGCCACATAATGCTTAAATTTCTCAATGTAGAACACCAAAGACAAGGCATGCTTGTTAGCCTCAGAGCAGCATCGTTCAATTTCGAGCAATTATCGAGAAGCAAATCGAATGGGATACATGAACCGATCCTCTCCTTGCTAGAGAAGAATACCATCTAGAGTGTGCTTACCAAACCCAGGATTGATATAGAAAGTCTTTCACCAATCAGGATTGTGTAGAATGGGTTTTGAAGCCAGAGCACTCTTGATTTGTACAAACCCTTGATCACAATCCTCATCCCAAGAGAAATCAACCCCATCTTTTAATAGCATAGTCATGGGTCACGTCAAAGTAGCATATTGATCAATGAAGTGGCAATAGTATCCTGCTAGATTGACAAATGAACGTACCTGACGTTTGGTTGTGGGCGGGGAGAGCTTGATGATAGCTTCTACCTTCTCGGGGTCAAGCTTGACACCCTCGAATGAGACAATATGTCCCAGTAACCTCCCTTAAGTGGCTCCAATGGTACATTTATCAGGGTTGAGACTACTGTTCGCATCATTGACCCTTTGGAAGGCCATCCTAAGCTTCATGACATGCTCCTTACGTGCCGAGAATATACAAAAATCATCTAAGAACACCTCCAAGAAGACCCCCAAATAAGGAGCAAACACCATCTGCATCTTTGAAAGGTAGCAGGAGCATTGGTAGGCAAAATGGCATCACTTTGAATGCAAACGTCCCCTAGGGTGTGACAAATATGGTTTTAAGCACATCCTCCTCAGCAATTTTGATTTGATAAAACCCAGAGTAACCATCATAGAAAGTATACATCTCATGACCACTTATCTTCTCAAGAATGAGGTCTTGAAAGGGCAGAGGATGATGGTCCCTCTTGGTGGCCGCATTGAGTTTCTTATAATCGATGCAGACCTGCCCCTTGTTTTTCTTTGGGGTGACTACCACTAGTGAAACCCATTCAGTATTGTGAACCGGAGCAATAAACCCAGCTTCTACAAGCTTCTACAACTCTAAGCACAAAGCATCGGTGTGTAGGGGCCCTAATCTCCGATACTTCTGAGCCATTGGCTTAGCTTTAATCTTTAGATCTATCTTGTGTTCTATGGCGCTCTATGGGAGTCACATGGCGAAGGTGGTGGTAGCTAGTTGCAAAGAGGTTAGGGAAACCTTTGAATATTTCTAAGAACTCATCTTTCTCACTTGGGGTGAGGTCTATAGAAAGCATAGATTCAAGATGTTGAGGACTAGCTGCTACCTTTTCCATGGGTGGCAGGGTCAGAGACACCTCCATTATGTAAACTTTTTCCTCTGAGAACTCCTCCCCCCGGTTTGAATCTTCCATTGACGCAGACACCGAGGATGAGAGTGTAGCACTATCTTGCTCCTCTTCTTCTTCTGGTTTAGTGGCACCCGGTCGCACTTGGATCTTCTCCTTTGAAGCACCAGAAGACATGTGTCCCGTCTTCCAATAACTGACTGCATCACTCTTTCTCAACCACGGTCTCTCGAGTATGGCTAGGTAACTCCTGCCTATATCTTCAACATCCGCTACATAGAAATTGGTGGTGGTGGTCAACCCATTGACAGTGATAGGCAAATCCTTAATAACCCCCAGGGTGGCAAGTCATCAACCATCTACCACTTTGATTCGAGTGGAGGAACGCCTTGTGCATTTCAAATTCCACTTCTTCATGATATGGGGCACCATGATATTGCATGCGGCTCCCCCATCAACACACACTTTTGATGCGGTAATTATCTATGATGACATTTACTATATGTGGGTGCCGATCAACATCTTCGGTGATAGAAGAAATTTCTCGTACCTTTTTCTTTTTATTGCTCCTTTGTGTTGAGAGCCCTTGTTGCAGCTCATGTCTCCCCTTAGGGCTTAATGCTATTAGTTGAGGAAGCGTGATGCTCAAAGATCAATGAGCAAGATCCTAAACAACCAAATATTCTTCTTGCCCTGAGCCGATAGGGAAATTCGAGGGCGACCACTTACACCTACAAGATCTTTTAGCGTTCTCTATTGGTGGGTCTGTCATCTCAGCATTTGGGGACTCTAAGAAGGACACCTTCTTCTTGAGGTGGCCCGGTCCACAGTTTGGAGAGGGGTTCGCACTTCTCTTCGCGAGGTCAAGGACCTCCATGTCAAAATCCTCGGTGCCTGATTCACCTAGGAGATTCACCCTTGGAATATTAGGACATTTGGTGCGATAATTTCCTTTCTAGTGGCACTCATCGCATACAACATTGGCACGTTCTCTTTGAGGGAGATTGGCTTGATTTCTAATGCCCACCATCTCAAGCCAAAGATCATTAAGGGCCTTGGCAAGGTCATTAACTCTGGGTTCTTTAGCAAGAGGGGCCAGGGGAGTAGGAAGGAGGGGGGATCGTTGGCAACACTGGGGAAATCTCTCAAGCAGAGGGTGAGGATATACATCTTGTTGAGGGTAAGCATCTATGGGAGGACCATACATTTTAGATGGAGGCGGTGGATACATCTCTGACAGGGGGTGGGGGTATGCCCCTGAGTTGGACCCCCTAGGTGATTGTTGCAAGAATTGAGGGGGTTACGGAGGGACAACTGTCTTCTTTGAAGCGAGGTCATATTGAACTTTGTCAAAATTTTGAGCAATCTCTTGTGCTCGCACCATGGTCTCTAGATTCTCCCATTTAAGCTTGAGGCAAAATTCATCACTTTCTCCTACTACGAGGTAGCCCAGCACATGCTGAGTCATTCCAGCTCAAAATCTAGCATTGTCCTCCTGTGTGGCAATCAAGCGGTCCAGGAGCACTGTCCCTCAATCCATGTATCGATGCGTCGTCTCACCTTCTAATTGCTTCAGGTTTTCCATCTACAGGTACACATTCTCTGACTCCTTTTCTTTGCCAAAATACTCGATCATAGTCTCACTGCTGTCAACCTCAGCCAAACCTCATCCAACTTTGGCAAACATCCTCAGCCTACTTCTCATATCACACTTGAGCCAAACCCTCTAGAAATGTGGGAAGAACCAACAACCATCTATCTTCAGTAAGAAAATTGAGAGAAACACAACGGCACTTGAAGGCCACAAGATATTGATTTGGATTTTTCTTCAACCCGACCACAGAACACAAGAATGTCATCCATGCTTGGAAAAGAGGAGGGGATTGAAGAATACAGTGGAGGAGGTAAGAATATACAAGATTATCTATTGACAATAGAGAGTGGAATTTTAAAATGGACGTGCGGTGATGAGACTTTTAGAAAGCAAATGTAAGCCAAAAATGGAGTATTGGGAGTGGTGAGATATTTCATACAAGAAGAGTCGATGGCTAAGAAGAGTTCGTAAACAAATTTTATAGCTGACATCGTTGCGGAAGATTGGGGGTACATCGTCACATTAAGTTGTTCATCAAAGCAAAGAGGAAAGCCATTACCATGGTAAGAAGATGCAAGGCTTGCACATCACCTCCGAATCCTCAAGCTCTTGTAGTCTCTAGGAGATTTCTTCTAGTGGGGTGAGGTTCAACATTTCTGTTCCTTTAAAGAGGTATCACCTTTTGATTCACAAGACGCTCATGCAAGTGAGTTGGCAATGCTATTCTGATTTCTTGGAATATGCTTCACTTGAATCTCTTCAAAGTTTTGACAAAGTTGAGTGGCCTATTGATGGTGGCATGTCAAGGCTTCACTTCTCACTTTCCACTCACCACTCACTTGTCAGCATACCAGTTGTGAGTCGCCTCATGCCTCTAGCTGAGTGATTTGATGTTCTTTGGGTTTTTGTAAGCCAAAAAAGAGTACGGAGTACTCAGCCTGATTGCAAGTGTCTATTGCCATGGGGCTCCCATACAAAAAAATTTCTCCGTCGAGTGAAGTCAAGGTTACCCCTACCCCTGCTGCTTTTGTCGAAGGTCTATAAGCACCATCAAAGTGTAAGATCCAAGCCGACATCATATGAGTACCAAGACACATACATAACAAGTCTCTCGCTAATCTAGGATTGGGAGGATGAGTGGATGAGGGGAAGCCAAAACCTCAGCAAGGCATTCTAGTCCAAACAAGCTCACAATTTTCTGTTGAAAATTCACTTTGTGTCTAAATAGAATTACCACATGAAGTTCATGATGCGGAACAAAAGGTTGATTAGGAACAAACAGGTTCCGAAGATGGAATATCTTAACCATATAAATGCATGTTATTACATAAAAATTCTAAGAACCCTAGCTCCTTGGCGTAATCATAGTAATAGCTCCTTGGCTTTTCCTGCACCTTGAACTTTTTCTTAAACACTCTTTTCTTCTTAACCTTCAAAGGGATAGAGTTAGATGAACAACTATTCTAGCATTTTGTCAGCCACTTGAGAGAATTCGCTAGAAGAGACTCACTTTTCACGCGTCTTCTTTGCCTAGGAGGAATAATTTTTTATTCTGACTAGCCAGTCGTGAAGAGCTCGGAGAACTGAACACTTATCCTTTTTTTGGCACTGATAAATTCCACCTTAGCAAAAAGATACAGCCCCCAGAAGCTTTGTTGCCGAAGAGGATGTAGGATGCCAAGTAGGGAGGAGGCGGTGAGGTGGCAGCAAGGCATAGGTGCAAGCACAAGCGACAGGCGTAGGTGGCATAGGCAACGGTGACAGCGGAATTGATGGCATCATAGGCATAGGCAAGCACAGGCCAGCAAGGATTGGTGACGGCGTGCAGGCAAAGGCAGGCACAGGTGGCATAGGCACGGGGTGGCACAAGCACAGGGCGATGTCTGATGGCAAGCGCAAGTGGCAGCGGCGCAAGTAGTGACAACAGAGAATTGACGACGGTAGGGATGGTGAGGCACAGGGCATGGCACCCAAAGGTGGCACACAAGCGATGGCCACAGGCGTAAGTGGCAAGGTGCACGACAGCACGGATCGACGACAGCACGATGGATGTGGCACAGATGGTGAGGCACGAGGCACGATGCCCAATGACAGCACACAATAGAGTGGCAGTGCGGCACGGATAGCAAGGTGCACGACAGCACAGATCGATGAGATGTGGATGGAGAGAATGCGGGTGAGAGAGAGAGAGAGGAGAGGGGGGGGGGGGGAGAGAGAGAGAGAGAGAGAGAGAGAGAGAGAGAGAGAGAGAGAGAGAGGAAAAAGTCAAAAAAAATAAGAGAGAGGAGAGAGAGAGGAGAGAGAAATAGAGGGAGAAAAAGAGGTGGGAAAAAAGAGGGACTAGAGGGAGGACTAGAGAGAGAGAAGATGAGAGGGAGAGGGGGTGGGAAGAGAGCATTTGCACAAGAGAACTACCAAGTTGTCGAAGGTGGCATGATCCACATACATGGAGATTCGTATCCCACTAGCCACACTATATGGGAGGTGGTGCTCTCAGACAGTGTAATGCGTGCAGACGTTTTGGCACGTTTTGTGAATACATGCATTCTTTTGTACCATTTTTTATTCCCTTTTTTTTCTTGTTGACACTCACGCACGGGGTGGGTTGAGTGCACATGAAAGAGAGGAGGGAACGGGGTGAACATCTAGGCAGGTGCCTAGGTGCTTGGGTGTAGGACGCATCACAGAGGACATGACAAGTGCGAGACCCCGGCGGATAGGGCAGACGTGGTCGTGGAGACCCCTTGGTACGTTTTTGGTCATAACTTTTGCGTTTGGACTCTAATTGAGGAGCTTCTTGAACCTTGCAACGAGCACATTGTGCTCTTCGAGGCTAGGAAAGTGGATGCCCACATTGGGATCCCAAGAGGGAGTTATTCAGGCTGAAGCCAGCGTGGGGCTTGGCTATGTTTGAGGGATGAAAAGTCACCTCGGGACCTCTTGCAAGACTAAGGGAGAGGTGCGGTACCTTACACTTGGTATCAGAGCCTCACTTTGAGGTGCATGGTGGGAAAACTGTGACTTGAGGGAGTATCTTGCGGCTTGTGGGCGTCAGCCTAGACATGATGCTGCACCAAAGTCTAGAAAGGATCGATGAACTACCCAACGAGGGTAAAGATCCAAGCAAGAACAACAAAACCAAGAGGAGAAGAAGAACTAAAGGAAAAGAGAAACTTGAGAACTTGGACGCAGGTCGTGAAAAGAAATTGGACGTTGCGGAAATAGCTAACGATAGAAAACGTGATACCACTGGTTATACAACCAACGTAGGGGTTGGAGAATCCATTCATGAGGACAAAGGTACCCGTGTGGATTTTGAAGATGGTGTGGATGAATTCCTCAATGTTGATAAGACAAAGAAGCTGGAACCAACAAGGCGGACTCGCATGAAAGTGCTTTTGCATGGGTAAGCCAAAAGCTTGAACAGGGGGATAGGAAAAGGAAGCAACTATCAAAAAACATGAACAAGGTTCACGACACGTTGAAAGAGTTAGTGACAACCTTGGGGAAGGGTCAGCCAGAGAGAAAGAAGTTAGAACCTCTAAGGAGGAGGAAGACCAAGCTTGAGGTGGACTCAAGTAGTGACTCTGAGGACAATGGGAAGGCAAACTACGGAAAATATAAGCCACAGTTGCTCGAGAAATATGTTGGAGATAGGGAGTCTCTAGCTGTCAAGAAATGGATCCAGGAGATGGAAGATTACCTAGAAATGGTAAAGGTGCCTATGCGATTCCATCTCAAGATCACCATCAAACAATTGTCAGGAGAAGCCTACAATTGGTTTCTAGCCGAGGAGGCTCATGATGAGATAACTAACTGGAAGGAACTGAAATCCAGAATGAAGCCATACTTCATTCCCCAAAATGAAGTGTTCAAAATTCGTGACGAATGAAAAAACCTTCGCCACAACAATGGAAAGCTCAAAGAATATGTGAACTCATATAGGCAAGTCATGATCCAAGCTGGAGACATGACAAAAGTAGACCGGTTACACGGGTTCTTGTATGGTCTACAAAACTGAACTCGCCACCGTGAGATTGAGAAACAGGAACCTGAGGATTATGCCACGACCTTGAAGATGGCTGAAAGAATAATCGATGTGGAGGGGAAGAGATCCTTCACAAAAGCAAATACTAGGGGCGGCTCGTGGATGAGCAAGCCCGCTCCTAAACCTGAGGGCAAGTTAGAGAGTGTCTCGTCAAATACTAACGTGGCGAGCTCTAGTGGAGCAATGGTGACTCGGAACTCGATGAGAGGCCGCTATGTTGGTCGAGGGGGCTTCGCGACGAGTAGAGGCACCAGCTCTTTCTGTACTAGGCAAGCACCAACAGGGGGTGCTTTGAATGCAGAAAGGACCATTATGTCAAGGATTGTCCGGAACATGGTAGATTTGGAAGGCCTCGAATCGCCTTGACCCAGGCTGAGGAAGCTAGGGATCATGAAGACATGGGAGAAGTTCAAATCACAGAGATTGACGAAAGAGACTCCTCCCGACTGGATGAACAGCCCAAAATAGGGGCATGCACGGTAACTGCAAGATGCATGGCCGCGAGAGTGGCAATGGGCATACCCAACATTTATGTCGATGCACAGATGAATGACGTCCCGCAAAGGGTAATGATCGACTCGGAGGCCACACGCAATGTGATCACCCCAGAAACAGCTAAGCATCGGAAGATCAAAATGACTGATCTAACAGATATTCAAGTGGCATTTGGGCAAGGAAAGCATGACTATGTGAAGATAGCATGGAACGTCCCATGCCAGATTGGAGAATGGAAAGCCAAGATGGACTTCTTGGTAGTCCCCATGGATTCGTATGAAGCTATATACGGAATGGAATGGTTGGACAAGTTTGTGATCGCAATGATGGGCAAGAAAGTGCTAGACAAGCAAGGACGTGGAGTCCAAGTGAAGTGCATCAGATCGGAGGTATCGCCCAAGGATGCAAAAGGTCTTATCAACAAGGGAAAGAAACCAGCAGTGGCTCAGAACTTAGCCACCCGAGTGATAAATAGGGCTTCTTACAACCTCATAAGTGCCAAGCAATTGAGCAAGGAGGTCAAACGAGGTGCGGAGGTGCACCTAATGATGATGTGCATGGTAGAGACCGACCATGGCAAAAGTAGCATTTGTTGTAATGCATCCAGGGCGAGCCCAAAGAAATCCAATGGATTGGATATGATTTTGGAGGAATTTGGCGATGTGATGCCAAAGGAACTCCCTAAAGGATTACCACCGTGGAGGCATGTCAACCATCGAATCGAGTTGATTCCTGGCAGCGTGCCACCAACAAAGGCGCCATATCGAATGACGATGACCAAGTCAGGGAGTTGAAGAGGCAACTCAATGAACTCGTTGAGAGTGGATTCATCAATCCAAGTAAGTATCCATACATGGCTCCAGTCTTATTCATCAGACAAAGAAAGGTGGAAGTTCCAGATTGTGCGTGGACTTGTGCGTGGACTATAGGGTGCTCAACAAGATCACAATCAAGAACAAGTATCCAATGCCGCTATTGGATGACTTGATGGATTAGCTAGCCGAGGCTCAGTACTTTAGCCAAATCGATTTAAGATTGGTGTATCACCAAATAAGGATTGCAGATGAAGACATTGAGAAGACGATGTTCAAAACCAGGTATGGGGGAGCTACGATTGGCTAGTCATGTCTTTTGGACTTACCAATGCTCTGGCCACATTCTGTACCATGATGAATGACATTTTCAGGGAGCACTTGGATGACTTTGTCATCGTCTATACTGATCACATACTAATCTTCAAGAAAACGATGGAAGAACATGAAGAACATCTGCGGAAGGTGTTTACCAAACTTCGAGAGCACAAGTTGTTCGCCAAGTGCGAGTTTGGGGTAAACAAGATAGATTTCCTGGGGTTCGTGGTGGGAAAAAATGGGATCAAAATGGATCCATCCAAGATTGAAGCAGTGAAAGAGTGGGAGGCGCCAAGAACAGTACGCGGAGTACGGAGTTTCTTGGGAGGAAAAGTTGCAGCTCCTCTAAATGACCTTTTACATAAGGAGGAAAAGTTTGATTGGAACCTTGGGTGTAGTAAGGCATTTGGGGAAATGAAAGAGATCATGATCGATTCGCCCGTGTTGAAACTCCCAGAGTTTGACAAGCCATTTGAAATACACATAGATGCATCAGACTTTGCTCTAGGAGGGGTGCTCATGCAGGATGGGCACATGGTGGCTTACAAATCGCGGAAGTAATTGGATGCAGTGGAGCGTCGGTGGACGACGCATGAAAAAGAAATGTTGGCAGTGGTGGAATGTCTTCGGAAGTGGAAACACTACGTGCAGGACAAGCACACCAAGGTGTTGACCGATAACATTTCACTGAAGTATTTTCAAACTCAACCAAAATTTTCTACGAAGCAAGCACGCTGGCAAGATTTCTTGGCGGAGTTTGATATTACGATTAAGCACAAGCCAGTAAAGGCTAATGCAATGCCAGATGCATTGAGTAGGAAAGTCGAGCTGATGGCAATTAGCATTATAAAAGTGTCTCTCATGGAACGGATCAAGGAGGCCATGGAATGAGATGCGGAATCCTAGAAACTGCTTCAAGATGTGAAGTAGGGTGTCGTCCCGTGGGGAATGTACAATGAGGAAAATGGATTGCTCTATGTCTATGAAAACCGCTTGTACATCCCGGATGACTTGGAGCTCAAGAAAGCTTTGTTATGGGAGTGCCATGATTGTAAGCTTGCAGGACATACATGGCAGAACAAGACGCTTGAACGAATGTGCCCAATGTTTTTCTAGCCCAACATGTGCAACAATGTAGTGGAGTACGTACGTACATGTCGTGGTTTGTTGTCAGTTTGTGAAGGCCGACAGTACCAAAAGGGCAGGCAAGTTGTGGACCATGCCTGTACGATCAAGGCCATGGGATGTGGTGAGCATGGATTTCATCACTTGTCTTTCCAACTCTCATGGCTACACTGCAATCATGGTGGTGGTAGATTACTTCTCTAAGTAGGCCCATTTCATTCCTATCAAATCGCCCATCACGACAAAACATGTAGCCCATTTGTACTTCATGCATATTCTCAAGTACCACGGATTGCCCCTTGCAATTGTCTCTGATTGGAACCCTAGGTTTCTAAGTGACATGTGGACTCAACTCTTCAAGATATTGGAGACACAGTTGCGTTTCAGTTCATTGTATCACCCGGAGTCTGATGGACAGACCAAAAAGATGAATCAAACCGCAAAGGATTTCTTGCGCAACTATGTTCAAGTGGACCAAAAGTATTGGGCGCACTTGGACATTCTTGAGTTTCACTATAACACGGTGCACCAGAGCACAGGCTTCATGCCATTCGAACTAGCAACAGGTAAAGAAGTTATAATGCCAGTGGCTCTTGCGTCAAGGGTTACAAAAGTGGATGATCCCGATGCATAGGAGTTCTTGAATAGATGGCAAGAAAGGATGAAAATTGCAAAGGAAAGCTTGCAAAAGAGTAAACTAGTCATGAAGAGGTACCATGATAAGAAGTGCAAGCATGTGGAGTTCTACGCTGGCGACTTGGTACTTGTGAGCTCTCGCAACATTAAGCTACCGCAGAACATGACGCCGAAATTCAATCATCGGTTCTATGGACCGTATGAAGTAATGTACGCGCTTGATGATGTAACCTACGAATTGAAGTTACCGCCAGAGGTTGCCATCCACAATGCTTTTCATGTATAGTTGTTGCATCATTTCTATACAGATAATAAGTTCGGTAGGAAGGTCCCCCCATCATTCTCTAACACTGTAAGCCCACCTTATGAGCTAGAGGCAATTTTGAAATACAAAATGTTACGGGGTAGAGTAGAATTTTATGTTAAGTTTAAGGGTAGGCCCATGACAGAATGTAGGTGGATTCCAGAGGCATTTATGATTGATAACTATCGCGACATGGTTCTCAACTTCTATAATGCTTGAAATGGACTTCAAGCTCCATCGAACCGGCGAGAGTATATGGGAGGTGCTCGCAAACAGTGTAATGCATGCGGACGTTTTGGCACGTTTTGTAAATACATGCATTCTTTTGTACCGTTTTCGATTCCCTTGGTTTTCTTGTTGACACTCACACACGGGGTGGGTTGAGTACACATGAAAAAGAGGGGGGAATGGGGTGAACGTCCAGGCAGGTGCCTGGGTGCTTGGGTGCAAGATGTGTCATGGAGGACGTGACGGGCGCGAGATCCCGACGGACGGGGGAGACGTGATCGTAGAGACCCCTTGATACATTTTTGGTCATAACTTTTGTGTTTGGTTTGAGGAGCTTTTTGAACCATTGCGACGGGCACGTCATGCTCTTTGAGGCTAGGAAAGTGGATGCCCACGTTGGGATCCCAGGAGGGAGTTATTTAGGCTAAATCTAGCGTGGTGCTTGGCTATGTTTGAGGGACGTGGAGTTGCCTCGGGACCTCCTGCAACTAAGGGAGAGGTGTGGTACCTTACACACACCATTTCTATTAACTAGAAAAGAAATCAAGGCATGAGGCTAGATGCTAGACATGGCGACGCTCGAGGGCCATGGGGGAAAGGAAAGGTGAGGGGAGAATCGTTAACATGGGTGGGGAAAAGAGATTAAGAGGGGTGGGAATGAAGAGGGAGACTATGGCACAAGGAGGAAGGGAGAGGGGGAAGAGGAGCATGTACATGATGGGAGGTGGAATGTAGAGATGGAGACACCAAGGGAAGACAGTCATGCTTTATTTGAAAGGTAGGATGGGAAATCAAAATTCTAGCATGGTGGCTATACAAGAATGAGTGTGTCACATCAAGGAATAGCCCCCTTCTTTTATAGCCAAGAGAGGGGAGTCTCTCCTAATAAATGCATCCTCCTACATGCATGGTGTGTGTGGAGGAATCTCCCATGTGGGTTAGGTGGGTAAACACTCTCAATTGTGTGCGACAACCCTTTGCCTCATTTTTCCACATAAATCAAACCCCATATCCCAACTCTAAGATACTCCCTTGGTCCCTTCTCAATTTTATAATATGTTCAAACATCTAGGAGGACAAGTGGAGGGTTGGCACAACGAATCTTGCCACCTCATCCTAGTTTTCCCACTATTTAACTTGCATCATTTGGACTATCTACACCCCCCCCACATGGGCCTATCCTACATGGAGGGCATAATCCAATATAATATCCATCTCCACCTATTTTATATTACTTTTCCCATGGTCCTTGGGCCATGTCTCACTAAATGCAGGCATGGGGCCTCCTAGGTGGAGGGGTGGCACATGGAGGAATCATGCCACCTCAACATTTTATAATATTACTACCATGGATTATGTACAACACACCTATGGGTCCTCTTACGTGGAAGGGTGGCACATGGTCATGCCCTACCACCTTAACCCTAGGCCCTATGCACACCATATTTTCACATACAAGCACACACACATATTTATGCCTTTTACCTTGGTCAAATTTATCCATAACAACACACACACAAAGCATCTACTTCTTTTTTGGTGGTCAACCTTGGCAAGACCAAGGTTGTGATCTTCGAAACCTCAAGAGCAGTACTTAGCGGTACAATTTCACATACCAAGAGGAGCTAGGGGAGATAGTACAATCATATACCTATCTTAGGGCAGTTTTCGTGGGGCTTGTCTTCACGATGACACACATATCTAGGATGTGACTCACACGAGGGAGGGGAGCTCTAGCTCGACTAGAGAGACCGTGCTTCCAAGCACACTTCTAAGATCCCCCCCACAAAGGGATGGCTCTTTGATACACTAGTGAGACCGACAACCATGTATGCAACACCATTCTTGGGATGTGATCTATCGACAACTAAATGGCAGAGATTGGAGATGCTACAGGTTGTCATGGGGTCTACGATGATCAAGAGTAAGGCATCGGTTCTCACTATGACAACAGTGCAAATTGATGCCATCTTCCAGACAGTGACATGTCTACATAGGATATGGGCCTTACCTAGATGGAGACTACCAAGGTTGATATTAGAGTCATCTAGACAGTTAGCTAAGAGTGGGGTCAGCACAGCCTGGTATGCATGCATCATCTCCAAATGGTCTCGTACTCAGGGCGTTGGATCGCCTCCCCTCCTTTCAATATAGTATGGACTCCCCATCCCTCTAGATCCCACAAGATGAGATCAATAGTATCATATGGTTGGACCTACTCCAATTATAAATATCATGGACTGGGGGGGGGGACCAAGAGTTCCTAGGAGTATCAAAGGATGGTGGACTGGTCACCAAGCCCCAGTATCTGGAGGACAGACAGGTTACCCATGTGTTGAGGATTGCCATAGGAGTAATGCAGGTCTCTGTTAGAGGTCAACATCATGTGATGTCACCTAGAGAGAGAGGGACTTGCTTGTGAGTGTGCTCGGCCAGTTAGTGAGGCTAGGATAGATGACTTAGGGCCAAGGTTGTGGGTGTGCCTGCCCCTAATAGGGTAGTCTAGGATAGGTTGGTGGCAGTGTGGCAGCCTTGTGTAGAAGTAAGGTAAAGGGACCAATCTCGTGCACCCCTATCTTTTTCATAGTGTAAGGCGATGCACCTATAGTTTTTTTTATGTTTTTCAAAATGTAAGGGCATCACATGAATGGAAATAGAGAAAGGATATAATTTTATCGAAAAAATGAGGAAAAAATATTAACTTGGTGGAAAACCTACATACCCAATACTAAAGGCACTGATGGGCCAGTATTGTGTCACATTTAGACTATCTTAACTTTTCATAAGAGCTTGATACCTAAGCATATTTTCCTTTTTCCATGCCTCTATTGGGTCTTTCCATGGAGAAAATAGGGCTGACATTTTAAAGGCACCCTCCTCTTTACTAGCCCCTTACCCTAGAGGGCCCCCATGGGCTACTTCTGAGCTCTATATTGGGCTGTGTTAAGGTGCCCTAAAGTCTACCTTGCTTGGAGGAGCAGTAGGGAATCGGGATGTGGACAACCCTACAAATGGGTCGGCCCACCTAGCTTGCTTGGCCCCTAGCTAGCCTGGGGTACTCATTTTCCATCTCATTCTAGAGTAGCATGGCTAGCTCAATAGAGTAATTCTGGAGCAACATAGTCAGCCTAATAGAGCACTTCCGGAGGAGTGATTTGGAGCAGTTCATCCACCCCTATGTGCCTCTGGTGGTTGAGGTTATTGAGCTGTCCCCGTAGAGTGCTCGAGCAGCCTGTTGTGGAGAGGCTTTTGCTAGAGATTACTTGCAGTTCTCTTATGCCTTTCTCTCCTTCTCAGTGTGGGGTGTGTGTGAGGCATGCTTTCTGTCATCTCTTCTGTCCGTTTCCGCTACACTTCTCACATGGTAACAGAGCCACGGTCGGTTTGAGACTGGAAGAGCAGAGGGGTTGTTGAGCCAACTCACAGAGAGGAGGTTCAAGGTGCTATTCAGAGGTGTATTTGAGGAGGAGCATGTGTGAGGTGTGGACTGTTTGGGTGCCCAACAATGGTTGACTTTGAAGGGTGTTTTCAGATCAGAGAGGAGGTGTTCCCAAGGGACGGATAGCAAGGAGTGAACATATATTAGGCTGTCAACCCCTTCATCCTCTTCTCTAGCCCCTCTCCTTTTTTCAACCCTCTATTCCCATCTATCCCATCCACCTTTTCTTTCAGTCCAGCTTCCTCTTCACTCTAGGATGGCCAATTTGTCCAGACGGCAATGAATAAGACTAAAATCCCAATATTGCCCACGTTCAAGGTTAACCAGTAGTTGGATGGGCTCAATTATGGCATCTAGCGGGTGATGATGGAGTTTGTGTTACAGTCATACGATCTAGCAGATTTCACCTTGGTAGGTGTTGAAAGACCAGATCCCCTTGCAAAACACCTTGGCATCCTGGCACAAAAGGAGGCTGAGACCATGTCTCAGCTCTAGCACCATGTCAATGCAAGGGTAAGATCGTTCATTTTTCTCAACTATTCTCCTCATGTGATTAATCATGTAAAGCACATGATAGTGGCCAAGAGCATATGGGAGCATTTGGTGTCCATGTATAATCGAACCTCTCTCATGAAGAGGGTTTCCCTAAAAGTCCAGATGCGATCGTTGGATACCAAGAAGTCTTCATCGATGCGGGACTACATCAACAAGTTACAAGAACTTCAGCATGAGATCCTCCAGGTAGGGAAGCAAATATTGTCAGAGGACATCGCCATAACTCTATTGTCCTAGATATCCTCTCAGTATGGGGCCTTCTATTCATCCTTGATCACAAGTGAAAGGATGAATGAGTTGACCTAGGAGGAATTGGTCCGAATGGTGCTTGACCAGGAGGAGCTCTTTGTAGATCGTACCTATGAGAGTCAGCCTGAGCAGCTGAGCAGAAAGGCAGAAAGCAGTTGTGACAGCCGAGGAATGAGAAGCACTCAAGGCATCCCATATGTGTAACCGATGTGGCCAAAAAGGTCATTATTGGTGGCAGTGTCCTCAAAAGGAAGGTTGAGGGGCCTAGTAACCAATTGGCCAATAGTGTTACTGCTGCGACGACTTATACTCTAGCCTTCTAGTAGCACAGGGCAGGTGCTACCAATAGGCTTTTCGAATTAAGATGGAATATTGCTTGCTTGTTTGTGCCAGCGGGACTTGCCAATCCGGTGTAGGGGGAAGGGACTCATTTATTGATGCAAGCTTTCAAGCGAGCCACGAGGATATGTTCCCGCTAACTTAGGTGATTGTATGTTACCCGTATGTCTTTTGTTGGATGTTGTTACCTAGAAGATCTAGACGGGGTCTCCTAGTCACTCTGTTGTAGCGTTTATGTGATGCTATTAGAGATTCGGATGGATCAGTAGATCGCCAATGCGGGAATCCAGACACGGTTATCAATCCTTAAAGGTTGTTATATGCCCATTGTCATTTGAGCAGTCATTTGAGCACTGAAGTTCATTGATCTGAAAACCGTCTAGCAGTTTGGACTAGAGGGGGCTATGTAACTCTAAGATAATTGTGCCCATGCAGGGAAGAAGACCTTGTACTAGTGGCAGTATCAGTTAAATTGTTGTACCAAATGACCCAAAGTACCGGTACTAGACGAAAGGAGTGTATCTAGCACATGTGGCATGGGAGCAACAATTCCAAGTTTCTAGTGATCGTGTTGAGGTAGCTCACACCAAGAGGGGGCTTCTTCGACAATACCAGTGGTAGTCTACAACAATGGATCCCTCCAATTGTTCACTCCCTAGCATCTCTGCTCCATCTAGGAGCTAAGAGGGGGTGTTAGCAGTCAAGATCTCCTGATGTCACCTAGAGAGAGAGGGCCTTGCTTGTGGGTGTGCCCGCCCAATGAGTGAGGCTAGGGTAGATAAACGAGGGCTAGCCTTGTGGGTGTCCCACACCCGGAGGGTAGTCTAGGATAGGTCAATGGCAGTGCGGCATTTGGTAGCTTGGTCGAGGTGGTGGGGCAAGAGTAGAGGACCCCCACGGGCTGCCTGTGAGCTCTATATAGGGCTATGTTGAGGCGCCCTATAGTCAGCCCTGTTTGGAGGAGCAGTAGGGCTAGTACCAGCCTCTTTTATAGGACTATGGGCAGCCCTACACGTGGGTCAGCCCAAATAGCCTAGTCGTCCCCTAGACAATATGCGGTCGGCCCATTTGGTGGCTGGTCGATGCCCTAATAGGCTGGTCAACTAGGGGGGCTGGGGCTATATGTGTGCCTCCCCCCTCTCCTCATTTTTGGTCTCATTTTGCAGCAACATAGCCAACTCAATAGAACAATTCTAGAGCAACATAGCTAGCCTATTACAGCACTTCTGGAGCAGGGTTGTGGAGCAGTTCATGCCTCCAATGGTTGAGGTTCTTGAGCTATCTAGTGGAGCTCTCGAGCAGCTTGTTGTGTAGGGTTTTTCCGAAAGTTGTAGCGGGGCTTTTGCCAAAGATCACTTGTAGTTCTCTTTTGCCTTTCTCTCCTTCTTAGTGTAGTGTGTGTGAGGCATGCTCTCTCCATGTCTCTCTTCTGTCTATTTCCACTACTGCACTTCTCACAATCTCATCTCACCAACTGAGGATTGAGGTAGGGAGTGTCGCAGGCGCACCTAGAAAACAACACATTTGCATGCTATACAAAATGGCAACACTGGAAGAGGAGCACTTCAATGCGGGATCAACTAGCGGCAGTTGGTCAAATGACGAGCTCAAACAGGATGGAAGGCTCTTGCTAATAATGCTCCCCCTGAGCTATAGTAGTTTTGTAACTAGGATGACTACTGGGCACGGGCAATGCCGGTGACTTTCAAGGAGTTGGTTCCAGTGTTGTTGCTGCAACAAGAAGCTCGGGAAAAGAAGGATGATGGTACGAATAAGGATGACAAGGCCTTGGTTGCTAAGGATAGGAGCAAAGAAAAGGTCAAGGGTAAGATTGGCAACGACAAGCCCAAATCTGACGAAGGAGTGGACTCTTCAGATGAAGACGACAAGAAGAAGAGAATGCAAGAGAAGACGTGCTTCGACTGCAATGAAAGATTGCAAAAAGGAGGCTGATAAGAAGAAGAAGAAGGGTGCCAGCTCAGAGTCAGAGGAGTTAGCTCAGGTGGCAGTAGGGGAACATTTCTTGGTGGCCACTCCGTGTGCTACCGAGATTAGGTACATGGACCTCGGTATTACTATCAAGATGTCACACATTGAGGATTGGTCAGAAGAGGAGTTAAGATTTGTTGTGAAGGTGATGGACAATGACAAGTGCTTGGAGTCATCTGGGTGCTTGGCTAGTATTACTGAAGCAGAGGAGGGGGATTCTTTGACAGGATCTGAGAACTCAGGGTCAGATGGTGGCTATGAATTAGAGGGGGACAATAATACAAAACCACATTTGGAGCTTGATTGTCCAAGTAAACTAGATTTGTGCTTGGGATATGATATCTTGGGTATGTTGTGTGGTTGTAGACCTAGCCAGACGGAGGACAGGTTGAAATAGACCCTAAGAGCTTGGTGCTTGGAGGACGTCAGGCTGTTCACCTATTGTGAGGGGGATAGTTGGAGGATGCTGGTACCTGGAGAGCTCGAGTTCAGAGGCAGGTTCGTGAGACTGAAGGTGGTGGTGCCATTAGGCGCTATCAGTTATGGACCTGCGTACTAGACTGGTGTGTGCAAGCAGAACCGGACCTCGAGTAGAAGCCACTGGTTGAAAAGCCAGAGAAAGACTATGACGACTCCATACTATTCCAAAGGGCTATGATAAGTAAGCTACTAGAGCATCTTCATCGATGGATATGCATTTGCCCGACTTACTATGAGACCTAAGGATGATAGCATTGCTCCTTTCTGGAGGGGGACGGGTTCAGACCACTCCCGTTTGATCTATTTCCACCACCAAGTGTGTGTTGTGTTGGGATATGTGTGATCACGGGCTTGCTAGGAGCATGTGTGCATCCACTAGCAGTCATATGGTTGTGTGTGTGTGTGTAGAAGAGGCACACGTAGTGCCATAGACCATGACACAAGTGATGATGTAATGCAAAGGCCCCCACATGGGGTGGTGCCTATTATTGTGGAGTTCCTATGATTTAGGAGATACCTCCTTTGATGTAGGAGAGGTGCCATTGATTTAGGCCACCCTCTCTCCATTTCTATAAAAGAGGGACTTCCCTCTCACAATGGAAAGAACACCCATTGCTATATCTCATGTGTTCTCACTCACCTCCATGATGAAGCTCTCCTCTCTCCCCAAGTTCCAACATTTGGTATCAGAGCCTCCTTGAGTCCCTAGCCCATTGTAGCTTCAATATGCCACCTCATCATCTTCTTCTCCACCCTCCATCTTCTTCTTCATTTGTGCCCTCTTTCTTTCTAGATTTTGCTTAGCTCCAAGAGCCCTCTGAGCTGAAGTTTCCTCTACTTAGGGCGCATCTTTGACACCAAGCAATTAGGGAGAGATGCCCTCTACAACCCATGCTAACACGATCTCTAATCAACAAACTTTCAAGCAATTCTGCCTACTAACACTAATTCCTCTTAGCCACGGGTGGGTGATACTATGAGCTTGTTGCTCATGAAATTTGAGCTCAAATGCTTGCTGGAATAAGGAGAAACAAGCAAAAAACTAATCGGAATAGGCACATCTTTCCATGGTGACACAACGCGCAATTTTGCCATTCCTCTCTCTTGGAAGTAGTCCTCAGTAAGAGCTTCCATTTTCCTTTGAAAGCCCTCTCAAAGCTTTTCTCTTCAGCCTCAATTGCACCCTCCAATTTCAGACTGCTCAATTTGGGGGTCAGTGATATCTGCTTCTAAGATGAACCATTGAATATGGTTAAGTGCTAGAAAGTTTCATTATTATGTCAGTTATCTTTGGTCTTTTGGACGTTTGACCATTGGAAGTGATCTGAGGCATTTTTCAGTCTTATCTTTGGAGCACTATCCTGCAGTTTGACAGTTTTGGTAAATGCTCATAATGAATTTATGTTTTGAATATGCTTGAATGCTATTTTTTGAAGCAATAGACATTGTATTTCCTTTATGCTAAGAGTTTGGGGTATCTAACTATCTATCCAACCAATTATACTTATGGAGAAGGAGACTTATTTGTAAGGGACTAGACACTCCCACATTAGTGGTAAAACCTTCCCAATATGCCTTCATCAGATTGTTCCTCTAACATTGATTATGTATCTCAGAGAAAAGCATTCCAAAAGAAGCCTAGAATGAGAGTAAAGCCCTGTAATGGTGAATATTTCATCAAGGTGAACACCAAGAAAAAAGATATGTGCCTTTTGTGGAGTACCCAATCATACTATGGAGTATTGGCATCTAAAAAGGTTTTCTCTACAGGTGCTCTCCAAGAGACAAGCCCATGAAGAGGAGAGGAATGACTCCCAAGAGAATGAAGCATTTCATGTGAAGAAGAGCTGCATCAACAACAAAGAAAATCTTGCTGAAGGAAAGACTCCATCAACAAATGAATAATCAAACTTTGTGGTAGAAGACAAGGACTATGCCTTTTGAGCACTTTATCTTTTGAATTTTATTTATCATCACTTGGTCATGTAGTCAATTTTGAGATTCTCTGCCTAGATTAGTACTCCAAAAAGAATGTTATGGTTTTATTTTAGTCCATATAGTCTTTGTAAATCACCTCTGGTCACCATATGATGTAGGCCATGTGATGTGTGTTTGCTCCCATGGTACCTCTTGCAGAAATGAGAAACTAGGTCCACACAAAGGCCTATGATTAATCCTTGTACATGCAAGAGAGAGAACCATTTGGGGGGGGTCTATCCCATTTTTGTGAACCTTGACCCTTGGGCACCTTTGCTAGCATGAGATTATCCTTGACCACCATGAGATGGCCATGTGTAACCACCATGAGATGGCATGAGAAACGATGAGACTAGATGTATCCTTGACATAGCATGAGGCAAACCCTTAAGGGGGGGTATGTTGGGATATGTGTGATCAAGGGCTTGCTAGGAGCATGTGTGCATCCACTAGCAGTCATATGGTTGTGTGTGTGTGTATAGAAGAGGCACACGTAGTGCCATAGACCATGACACATGTGATGATGTAATGCAAAGGACCCCACATGGGGTGGTGCCTATGATCGTGGAGTTCCTATGATTTAGGAGCTACCTTCTTTTACGTAGGAGAGGTGCCATTGATTTAGGCCACCCTCTCTCCATTTCTATAAAAGAGGGACTTCCCTCTCACAATGCAAAGAACACCCATTGCTATATCTCATGTGTTCTCACTCACCTCCATGATGAAGCTCTCCTCTCTCCCCAAGTTCCAACATGTCCTCCTTTTTTTGTGACACAAAGAGACCTTGCTACACAAGATCGGATAGCAAGAGGTGACAATACCACAGGACATTGACCGGGCATAGAGACAAGTCACTGACTTTTATGCCTTCGAGTCAGCCCCGGGACACATCAAGGTAGAGGAGGAGGAGATAGCCGACATGAGGGCAGCATGGATCACAGGGAAGAGACGACGCAGAGCAGTGGAGAGGGAACTACAGAGGATGACCAGAGCACGCATGATAGAGATCCAACCTATAGCTCCTCTACTCAGAGGAGACCAACCGACCCAAGGTGTCACCCTTGATGTGGCTCATCATATACACAAATCCCGAAGACCACGCCCCCCACGACCACAAGAGACAGCTCGACAACTACAGATACACGAGATCTTCGCGTCTCATCAAAGGGATACCACGACTCTTGGATGTGTCCTCCAAGCTTTCACACTAACTACTCGAGTCTCTTGAGAGTTTCTAAGAGTGTGTTTTTAAGTTTTTGAGATCATTAGCTTAGCTTAGCACTTGGCAAGGGCCTTAGCGAGCCCTTTGCTTCAGTCCATGGCGGCTTGTACAAGCTGTTCTATTAATTGTACCGTCTCATAGGCCCACGAGGCCTCCCGAAGACGTTAATACGACCTCTCTCTCTCTCTCTCTCTCTCTCTCTCTCACACACACACACACACACACACAATGATGATGGTGCTGGTGGTGTTAGAAGATAAAAACGTGATTTGGCTTTGTGAGTATATTGCATACAAGAAACGTGGAGTTGCCATAACTTATGCATTCTTTGGTGAAATGTAATAAAGTTGATGCCTAAACTAATCTATACATGCCAAACCTATATCTGGGATTAAACCATTATATAATTATCTCCAAGCTGATACTAAAATAGCTATAAATACTTCAGATATTCAAGTTTGTATCTTGGAATGTATAGGACCTTGGAATTTGTTTAAGAACATTTAAGTTAAAATGTTCTGCAGATATATACAAGTACTCCTAAGAAAGATCATTAATAGAGCTGCTTTACAAATCCAATGATACAACCACTTGAGACACGCTTGTTAGACCAAGCAACCAGCTCCAAATGCCTAGCTCTTGACATATGAATAAAGTGGAAATGGATACAAATATTTAACAACATGATTGATCGATGCCCCATGGAACTTCAAATTCTTTGCCTCTTTTGAGGCCTCAATTCCACAAAGGGACACCTACAAGAAGGTACAGAGGCTGGAAAGAGGACAAGCGTTGAAACAATATGCAGGAGTCCCCCTGATTAAGTACACTAAGGCTCTATCATCTCATGCTCAAGGTCTTGCATTCCACTTATGTGGAGCTTCATGTTTGTTGAAAAGAGCCATAGTATTGGCACTCAAGAGCGTTATATTTATCCCCACACTAGTCCAATTTTGGCCATCTCAAGTTGTCTTCAAGGTTGAGGACAGTCTACAGCTACGATTTGTTGTATGTCATAGTAGTGGCTCGTACATCCATAGTCCTGATAGAGATTTCCCAAGAAGCCGCACTGAATGCCAGAGAGGTAGCACACATACTAAGACTCTGACTCCATCCTTTGGTTCTTCCACGGGAAGGCTCTACCTATGCTACCGTTGTTTTGGCAGCCAGGCAGTTTTTGATGGGCTCTAAAGTGGCATAGAGGAGGTTTGTTCCTCCTTCCGGCTTAAAGTAGATCATGATCAGCTCACTTCATCCTTCTTTCAGTACACCTCACCTGTCTTTTCATCATTCTAGGTCTCACCTCAGGCTTTAGTCTTGAAACTCTTAGCAGGAAAAGTTCAAACAATAGGGATAATGGCTGCTAATGCAAAGCATCACCAATAATCCCCACATGAACACTTCCCCTCTTTCAAAACATGAAAGCGCTTTGCATCTCTAACGGAAATAGTTCGCTGCTCTATCTTTGATATAAGTTTAGCTGCCATATGACAGTCATCACAAACCCGGAGATTTTTTACCAAACGTATGGGAGTCCCCTTGGGTGTATTGAGTAGTGCAAAGATGATAGCCAGCTTCTCACTATGTCCACATATCCTGTCTTTCTTATCTGAGACATACCCTTCCTCCTCCATTTGGACAGAGAGATCTTCTAGCTTTGCATGTATATCTTTGGTTCGGGGATGTTTTGTATCACCCTCCACAAATGTATGCAAAATTCCGCCAACCTCAGTCCAACTCTGTTCTAGTTTCTTCCGCGGTTGTTCTTTCACTCTCATTGCCTCCATCTCCTTCTCTTCGTCCTGCATGCCAGCATCTGCATAGATGTTTGACATCAAGACATAAGCTGCAGCATCCTTTTCATCCAATCTCACTGCATGTTCAAAGGCCCGTCTTCCAAGCTCCACATTGCCCCACTTTCGACAAGCACCCAACAAAGTATGCCACACTACAAGATTAGGTTGAAAAGGCATCTTCTCCACCATTGCAAGTGCCTCTTCTAGTTGGCCTACACGGCCAAGGAGATCAACCATGCAAGTGTAATGCACAATAGTTGGACTGATGCCATAGACTTTGCTCATGTCCTCGAAGTACTTTTGGCCCTTATCCACGAGACCCACATGACTGCATACGGCAAGCACACTAAGGAACGTGACCTCGTTTGGTTTTATGCCTTCTCCTCTCATTCTCTCAACCATATGGAAAACAATTTCACTATCTCCCAGCTGGGCATACCCTGCAATTAGGGCGGTCCATGAAACTACATCTCGAACTGGAAGCTTGTCGAACATGTCTCGTGCTCTTTCAAGGGAGCCACATTTGGCATACATATCAACCAAGGCATTGCCAACACAAGTAACACTTTCTAATTCCTGTCTGGCAATTTCAGTGTGTATTTCTCGGCCCTTATCTATGGCTCCTATGCTGCTAGAAGCTTTTAAGATGCAAACAAATGTGTTAGCATTTGGAGAGACACCCTCCAGCTGCATTTGTTTGAAAGAGTTCAGTGCTTCGTCACCAAGCATGTGATCAGCATATCCTGCAATTAGTATGTTCCACGAGATAATGCCTCGAATTGGCAACTTGTCAAACACTTCCCGTGCTTCTGCAAGCAAGGCACATTTGGCATACATATCAACCAAGGTGTTGCTAACACATGGATCCCTTTCCAAATCCTTGCTGGCAATCTCAGCATGTATCTCTCGGCCCTTGTCTATGGCCCCTATGCTGCCACAAGCCTTCAAGCTGCAAACAAAAGTGGCAGCATCCAGAGAAACATGCTCACTTTGCATCTGCTCTAAGCAGTTCAGTGCTTGCTCACCAAGCCCATGTTCAACATATCCTGCAATTAATATATTCCAGGACACTACGTCTCTAACTGGTAGCTTGTCAAACACTTCTTGGGCTTTTGCAAGCAAACCACATTTGGCATACATATCAACCAAGGTGTTGCCAACAAAAGGATCAATTTCCAATCGCTTTCTGGCAATCTCAGCATGTACTTGTCGTCCCTTATCTATTGCTCCTATGCCGCCACAAGCTTTCAAGCTGCAAACAAATGTGACCTCATTCGGAGACACCCCCTCCAGCCGCATCTGTTCAAAGCAGTTCAGTGCTTCCTCACCAAACCCATGCTCGGTGTATCCTGCAACCAGTGCTGTCCACCCAATTACATCTCTAAGAAGCAGCTTGTCAAACACTTCTTGTGCTTTTGTGAGCAAGCCACATTTAGCATACATATCAACTAAAGCGTTGCCAACTGAAGGATCACTCTCCAACCCCTTTTTCGTAATGTCATCATGTATTTCCTGGCCTTTGTCTATGTCTCCTTTGCTTCCACAGACTTTCAAACTGCAAACAAAAGTGACAGCATCCGGAGTGATGCCATCCAGTTGCATCTGTTTGAAACAGTTCAACGCTTCCTCACCAAGCCCATATTCAGCATATCCTGCAATTAGTATGCTCCATGAGACTACATCTCGAACTTGCAGCTTGTCAAACACCTCCTGTGCTTTTGCAAGCAAGCCACATTTGGCATACATATCCACCAACGTGCTGCCAACAAAAGTCTCTCTTTCCAAGCCCTTTCTGGCAATCTCAGCGTGTATTTCTTGGCCTTTTTCCAGAGCTTTCAGCCTAGCACAAGCCTTCAGTAGGGCCACAAACGTGAACTTGCTAGGATACACACAATCCTCTAGCATTTTCTGGTAAAGGTTGAGGGCATGGTGTGATTCCCCACATTCAATGTAACCTGTGATGAGAGAAGTCCATGAATGCTCATTCCGATCAACCAACAAGTTGAAAACCTCCTGAGCATCGCACATGCTTCCGCATTCCACAAACATTGGGACAAGGTAGTTGCCCAGAGATCTCTGAGATTCCAGCCCATGTTTGCACATGTATGCATGCAAGCGCTTGGCATGCGATATATTTTTACTCTTTCTGCACTTATGCAAGAAGCGTATAATGTTCCCAACCGAGGGGAGCTGGGGCATCTGTTCCAAAGAAGAGAGTCGGACTTTGAGACTGACAGATTTCGGGGTGGGTCCAGCAGTACCTGGACGAGAAAGCTTTGCAGTGGTACATCGAGTAGAATCCTCCACCACAGGTACAGCGCCCTGGCCGAGAGTACCTCCATTGTCGTGCTGGGTCCAAATGGGTGATCCTCCAGCACCATCTTGGGAGCTGAAAAGTGTACCAAAAGTACGCTCAGTGCTGGTGGATGTTCTTGCGGACAAGGTTCCTCTCAATGAAATCATGCTACACGAACATAGTCCCGAATTGTCTGTGAGCTAAGGCAAGTCGATGGCAACAAATCCCTTGTGCTGTTCTGAGCCATGGAGGGAAGCGTATGAACTAAACAGCGTTAGCAAAGATGTAGATGCAAGAACCCACAACTGCCGTGTTTACAGACTAGAGTCGCCCATGCCCCATGCAATCTTGCCCATCCATGATCCGGTGCTTGAGTCTGAGTTCACTAAGACACCATTGCAGATTGATGCCATCTTCCAAAGAGTGACATATCTAGATTGGGTGTGAGCCTTCACAGAATTGAAACTAGCATTTTCATTTTTTGAAATAGGTTCCGGGTTTTCTTTTGTGTTATGATTGGATGCAATTTACGGCGCAGCTTGTTCTCTCACATGGCTCTAGCCAAGCATCCTGCCTACTGCTGCTGGCGCCTCCCGTGATTTACTCCACCATCTTCTTCTTCTTTTGCTCCTTCAACATAAGTAGGGTTATATAGTAAATATTCACTCTCTCGCTTGATGAAGTCATTCACCTTGTTTAAAACACAAAAATAAAAAACAAACAAGGGTGGGGTGAGCGCGCGTGTGTAACTTTCACTAAAAACAAAATTGTGCGTGCGTGTGTGTGTGATGATCATTATAACTACACGTAGTGTGGGCGGGGAGGTGGCACGTTGCATTTCCTAAAGAATCATAATCCAAGGGAATGGACCCTTTCCTGGGCATCAAGGTTGAGAATATCGAGAATATCAACATTGAGTAGCATCACGATTAAGCCTCATGAATGGATAAGACACTGACATATTACATGAATGTCAATAGTCATATCCGTATTATAACTCGGGGGGGTGGGGGGGATGGGGGGGGGGCACTATGTAAAAACCCCATATAGCACAAGCAATCAAGGCGTATTAAAAAAACCCCCTAGCTTCGGATTTTTATAACCTATATACACCCCTTTTGTAAATTTTAAGATGATTAAAGTATCCCTTAAGTATGAAAATTTCCAATTTTTGGATTTAAAAACCCCTTACGTATGTATATTTTCTGTAACTCCATAAAAATATAAAACCCCTTCTGTTGATCACACGTGTTATCTTACATATTTCTCAGTGACCTCCTTGGGATTGTAACTCGCAAAATTAATATCTTGCACGCATCCAGTCACGTACATCTCTTTCACTTTGTGCAAAATAGAAAGCATATTAAAACATGTTATTACGCATGAAAGATCCATGAGATTGAACTCCCAGATGTTTGAATTGCAACTCTCTCATTGGCAAGATTGTGCTCTTTGTTCAATCATGAAATTCACAGTGCATGCAGCTGATGAAAATCAAGTGCAAACGAATGGCAAGATCCAGATATACTAGATTACTAGAGCGAAGACAAAAGAGCAAGAGAGGGAGAGACTGATCTTTGCTTGATGTACTTCTTGTGTTCTGATTTGGTGCCACACTCTTTCAATTCAAAGCTTTCACAGAATCACCACTTTCGTCCGATTTTGTCATGATGTTTGTCAATGCTTAAGAAGCCTCATTCTTGCTTGAGTCCAATAGCTGACCAAATCTGAAGCTGGTGGCATCAACATCAAGGTTATTGCCAGTGGTGAGGGCAATTGAGCATGAAGCCTTCAATTTTTACGAAGTTTTCACATCAAGCGTTTCAAAGAGCTATAATTAGCTTTCATTCTTGCTTGGCTGAGCAAGTCTGAATTTAGACATAAACATTTCTTCTTACCAAAGTTTCAAAATGAACACCTTTGAATATATTTAATGCAAGTTGGTCACAAATATTGGAGCACGAGATTGCCCATACAATTTGATGACGGTTTTGATATCGCTAGTGAAACTTTGATCGGGAGCAGAGCTCATATTCATGAATTAGGGTTTTATCTATATGAGAGGAAAGAAACCAAGACTCCCACCATCCGAAAAGAGCTATGTGCAAAAGCCAAATATTTCAAAGGGCGTGATGAGCCACCCATGACATGCGGGACTATGGAATTAGAAAATCACAAATTGAACTTGCAACAAAAGGCTATGAGAAGATCATCAACATCCATGAGAGGCCACAAATGAAGGTTTGGGCACCTATGCAAAAAATGAGAAACAACATAGAGAAAGCGAGGGGTTCGTCGAGAAGAGAAAGATTGTGGATGACAACTATAGTGGACAGAGCTTGAGGAACTTGGCTCCTTGTTCTATAGGACATTTGTTCTTGTTAGCTTTTTCTCTCAAGACTACTCACCATTTGTCTCATGCAGCGTGCTTGCAATTGCAAAGAGATGAAGCTTTAGGAGGCATTGCAAGGTGATAGCCTCAAGGGTTTTGACTTGGACTTGTTGGCTACACCATACGACGACCTCACTTGCAGTATTGCATTCTTGGGTGAACTTGTCGATGGTAATAGGATGTAACCGAGATAAGGCAATCTTTGCTTGTAGCATTAATGGATACCATTGTTGACATTCAGAGGCCAACATATAAGTATTACTAGAATTATTGTCCCCTTGCTGAGGTGCATTGTTGAAGTCCCCACAATAAAAGCATGCTCTCTCCAAGGATATTAATGCATAGCTTCCCAAATCAATGCTAGAAGATTGAGGTGCATAAACTAAGGCAAATTCAAATATCTCTCCCTTGATAAGATATTGCATAAGAATCCATCTACCTTCCTTATCATGTTTTTTTAGTACCCACACACATACGCACACAAAAAACCACTCATGTACAGTAACCAAAAAAAAAGATAGTACACACACACACACTGGGGCTACACTAAAAAAGCTTCAAATATGTCTTTACACCTTGAAATTTATGTAACACATGAAAAAGTTCATTAATTTGAAAGGAGATGGGTTTTCATATTTTAGTGTCTTTCTTGTTTCCCCCCCCCTCATCCAAAAGACCCCCCCCCGCCCCACTTGGGCCTCACACATTATGAAAAATATGTACACATCTAAAAAACTTGCATATTTTTCAAGGTATATGCCTTATATTTTGTGAGAGGGGAGACATAAAAATTTCATCTATTTTCCCTTGCATTTTTTAAAAATTTAAAGGAAATCTATGCATATTCTATATGGACCTTGTCTCCCCATACCCTGGATTTTGGACGAGGGTAGTAACATAATACATATTGAGTTAGTTGGGGGACATTGGGCGGCATAGAAGCCAAATGCCCATGTACATTTTGCACTTATCTATGGGTACATTCGTCCCCTTTGTTACCACCTAAGGACACTATTGATTGAGGGAATAAGGAACAAGGATCTTTGTCCCTCCTTATGCTCGTGTGCCTATGCCTATCTATTTCTAATCATTAGTCAAGGGATAATGAAAAATTGCCTTTAACTCTAAAAAGAAATGTGTGAGCACCTTCTTGTAATGGCCGCATAAAAAATTTTGAGTGCCCACCATTGGGTGTTCAATGGATTGGCAGTTCGCTAGTGGTGTTGGAGGGACCTTGGAATAGCTTGTGATTCGATTGTTTAACTTGTGCCCCTCACTCGACAACCAAGCTTGACTGCTCACGAAAGGGCTCTCCCCAAACATGAAATGGCATCCACGTAGGAAGGAGGACTTGTAGCCAAGGTGTTCAGTGTGTAACAAGATGGCCGCCCAACGTGGAAACCCCACTCTCCCATTGGTTATAATGGCTAGCCAGTGTGATGGGATCCATTCAAGCTATAAAGAGCCTTATAGGACCCATACTCTTGCTATAATTGTAATTCTTCTTCTCCTTGCCCCCCCCCTTCCCCCCAAACACTCCCTCATCCCTCTGACCATAGTGAATGCATTTGTGGCACATGTCCATAATGTGGTGTGAAGAAGAAGCAATATGTTTGAATTTAGGGAAGATAACTGTGTCATTAGTAAAAGGAGGAGATCTGAAAGGGTTTGAAGTGTCGGACAAGAACCGACCAACAACCACCCATGCACAAACCACTTGAGCTGTTGCCACCGCGACTTTGCATAATGGAAGCATTCTTGAATCCTCTTCGAGTTCAACAACTAAAGGGGTGGGCATTACATTTTAAAACAAGGGGTATTACCCATCTATCTCCCCCCCCATATCCGTTTGGTTTGCCTTTGTAACACGTTGGACTTAGACCATAGCCAGATTGTATGAGTCCTAGTCAGAACCAGAGCTGTTAGGTCTTTATGGCCATGCCACATTGTCATTAGAGGCAGTTAAGTACAACAACCCCTAGGCAACTCAATCTAAGACATTTTAGATGTCTTTTAGATACAATGTCCGGTATCATCACACATCATGGATGATGGTTAGCGAGAAATGAGGATTTAAATTGCATCCCACCCCATTGTTAAGATTACCCAGTTAGTTTGAATACAATTATTCATTGTTCACTTGTTTTGTCTCCTCAGGGACATTGAGTGTAGCAATTCTCCAAGCAAACTCTGGCAGTTTGTGTGCATTCCTACTATTATTTGTGTTGATTTCCATCTGGTTTTGTTCATTTTTGAGTTTCGATGTCGTTTGTTTGAGAAATCTGAACCAACTTGATCTCTATTCTATCACACCATGGCTATCACAGCCCAACTCAATGCTATGTCCCAACTTGTGGTTGTGTACGTGTAAACATAGGTTTGATACATTTTATTGGTGTAGTTCTACACTTTGGTGACCACGATAGTGCTAATAACATATATAGTTTATGTCTACATGGGAGGATCATTACCTCCATTGTGATCTGTGTCAGTCTCTAGATTCTCTTGAATCAGTCAATTTTGCAGAGGCTAGTAGTAACTAGACAATGAGCCTTCCAATGAAACCCCAAACACTTTCCTGTGTTTTGTGTAGGTGGCATTGAAGGCATCCCTAACCCACCACCATATCCTTTGCCATTCATGTTTTGTCACTTTGTTCCTCATTCTCTTGAACCTTGCTCAATCATTATGGTAAAATATCCTAAGTTTTGGGGCTAGATGAAGAGCTCATGTTATCTCTTATATTCCTAATCCCATACGTGAGACAAGGGAGGTTTGGGTCCAATGGAGGCACTTTGGAGATTCGGAGGGAGTGGAGGCATTTTGGAGGTTCGGAGGGAGTGGAGGTAGGAGAGACATTCAGAAAGAGGCCACGTGTCAAGGCGCACAGTTTGCAATTCTCTGACATGAGTCTGACACTACCCACGTGTATGATGCACAATCCTCTACTTTGCATGTCCACTGTCCATGTGGCAGCTTCAAGGCTAGTAGTGCAGCTCTAGTGTTGGCTGATAAGAAGCTATGCAACCACACGACTCGGAGTTATGGTGTCCTACACGTCAACTGCCCGATCAAACTACACATTAGACAAGGTGAGAGGGATAGAGGGACACACACATAGAGGGGTGGGGGACCGGGTCAGGGCGAGCGGGTGACCACATGGCACAATCCCAGGAGGACAGTGAGCGAGGCTCCATTTAAGGTCGTCTGTTTCCACCCTTAGATGCCATGGTTCCCATCCAGCAATGCACACGATCCCTTGGATCGTATTCAAGATCTATAGTGGCGACTTGCTACCCAATGGCTGCAAGTGTGCGGCCCTGCCAGTGGTTTGGCATGAGGAGCAGTTCTCGGAGGGCAAAATGCATGGCCAGACGCACACGTGGTAGCTTCGTGCAGTGCTGATCAAGTGGGGTGGACTCCGACGGACTGTGGTAGTGACCAGACACCAAAGATCAAAGCTGACTACTACTGAATAGGGCAGACATGTTCATGCAGAGTGTAGAGTTCAGAATATTAAACGCCCTCGGGCAGACACGTTGATGGCATGATGTGGCTTACACTGGTCCTATGATGTGGCCAATAGCATAGTTGATGATGTGGTGTGCACGCCTGCGGGCACTTTAAATGGTGCAAACTTGAAGTAGAAAATGGCGGTGGAGCGCCCATGAATCCGATGATGTGGCATGTGTGGTATAGAGTGCAAAGCACTGCAGACGACTAGAACGAGGCAGGTTGCTAGAACGGATTCTTCACATGACATGGCGATGTGGACCTACTGATGTGGAGCGCGAGGTTACACAAGGTAGCAAGTGTAGCAGCTTGCGGGGGAGACTGGAGTGCTAGCACATTAATGCCATGTGGTAGCGATGGCGGCAGCCCCTGGGACATTAGAGTGACACCATGTGGCATGGGTCCAGACTGGCATAGAGGGCCATCCATTGGGAGTGCCACATGGCATGAGCCAGCGTAGATGCCAGTGCCACACAGTGCATAAAGATAGGTTGACATGCTGACGGTGTGGACTGACAGTGGAGTAAATGCAGCTACTATGCGAGAGAGAGAGAGAGAGAGAGAGAGAGAGAGGAGATGATATATATATATGTATACGTATATATATATATATATATATACACATATATACATATATACATATATATATGTATGTATATATATACATATATACATATATATATATGTATATATATATATAAAGAGAGAGAGAGAGAGAGAGAGAGATGCAAGAGAGAGGAGAGAGAGGAGAGGAGAGACAGAGAGAGAGAGAGGGGGGGGAGGGGGAGGTCTAGAGAGCAAAGAGAGAGAGAGAGAGAGAGAGAGAGAGAGAGAGAGAGAGAGAGAGGGTGGGGGGGAGGGGGGGAGGGGGAGGTCCAAAGAGCAAAGAGAGAGAGAGAGAGAGAGGGGGGGGGGAGGTCCAGAGAGCAAGAGATAAGGGGGGGGAGGGCAGCAAAGAGAGAGGGAGAGAGAGGGAGAGAGACAGAGAGGGGGGGAGGTCCAGAGAGCAAAGAGAGAGAGAGAGAGAGAGAGAGAGAGAGAGAGAGATGTTGGGGAAATGATCTTCATAGGAGTGGTGTCATGCCTAAGGTTTACAGACAGGCTTGTGATTGGTTGATGAGAGTAGAAGACACATGGTCATTGGACCATGCATCAGGAGAAACGTGATTGGAGGAAAGTGGAGATGTGGACAGAGAGAAGCAACATCTAGTTGCTTCTCTAGCATTGCATGGCAGTGATTTCATGCGGCTACTTAGGGTTGCCTCTTCGGATCATGAAGCTCTCTTTGTCCAAGCTATGAGCCTACGTCGAGTCGTAGCCTCGAGCTGCAAATATGTCATTGAGGGTCCTTAGATGTGTCTTATTATTGTAAGCCAACAAACTCAGTAGAGTTGAGGCTCATATAGTTTTGATAATAAAGAGCTCTTGTGTGTGTGTTATTCTCGATTCTCTTGGTTGTAAATCTATGATTGTAATTTAGGTGAATTCATATGGATTTCACTCTGAAATCCAAAAATTGGTTTTAGAGCACGGTCGTGAGGATCCAGAAGAGAAATCATGAGCAAAGGTGGTCTTAAGATTGACGGTCGTGTGTTGGTGTCGAGGTCAAAGAATGCGAGGAGTAAAATCCATCGTCGTTCCAGATTTTCTCTTGCAGTATTAGCTATTGTATGCTCACAGTTGATCGAGTCGGCTAGTGCATGCTAGAGATGAAATATGGAGCCATTAAAAAAGACAGAAGCAGCTCGCATCAAGTTCACTGGGAGGAATTTTTCGAGCTAGCAACTTTTAGCCAAGCTATGGTTCATGCAGAAGAGCTTGTGGGAGATTGTGGTTTTGATTGCTTGAAGCTCAAAACGCGCCCTTATGTGCATGAAATCCTTGCTCAGAATTCGACATAATCCATTGTCGAAAATAGTGGAATCCATTGTCAAATGCACAAATTAGAATAGGTGAAACAAATCAATGGAATACAATTTCCATGCATTTGGAAAAGGGCAATCATTATGTGCTGACAACATAGCTATCTACTCAATCCTCCATATATCAATACTTTCTTTCATACTCACAAAATCTTGCTTCGACCATTTCACCTTTTGGCTACAAGTATGCTTTGGTCTACAGGTCACATGGTCCTTGGAATGAGTAGAAACAAATCAAGGAGTGGGCTTTTTGAGAAACAATGCAAGGAGGGGGCTATTGGACTACCTAAAGGACCAAAATAGGCAATGCATTAACGGACTGCCTATTTTGGTCCCTCATGCAATCCAAACGCCTCCATAAATCAGAGATCAAACTTAAAGGAAGACCAACTATGATTTGTTACAAGTGATAGAGTTAGCTTCCATTGCACCATTGAACACAAGAATAGTTTGAACGATGCAGTAGTTTTGGGAATAAAGAATGGAGGTCATCAAGAAAACAAAGGCCAGTATGCTAGAGACAAAAATGTGAATTCATTGTATGCATATGCAAAGGGGTTTTACTTTCGCTTCAACCCTGGCACTTGCAAGAGCCTTAATTGTTTGTGGAACACAAAACCTGTGGATCTAAGATGTTGAATTCAATTTGGGTGGCTAAAGATAACCAACTACAGGTGAAGCTAAGAAGAGAGTTTGGAGGAAGAAGAACGACAAGGCGATCAGTATGATGGGATGAGCCTTGGGGGAAGAGTATTTTCATCATCTAGAGATGACGAAGACAACATCAGCAAACTGGGTGATTCTGGAAGCTTTGTTCGGGACCAAGATGCGACATTCCAAAGCTAATCTCAAGCAAAATTTATATGACTTGCATATGGGCAATAATAAGATCTGGAAACTTTTTTAAATCATATGCAGGCACTGTGCCATGTGGCACTTCTACAATTATCCCATAAGCACTCTTGCTTTATGTCTTGTACTTTGGCCCATATATTCAATGGGTCGCATCATTGTAAACAATCAATCTAGCTTGTGTCTTGTCTACACTCTTCTCAAGGTATTTCTAGTCTTTCAGTCTTGTTATTTCATTTCGAGTTTCTAGTTCTAGTTCTTGCTTCCATATTCCAACATGGCGATACTATCTCGGAATATCCTTTGATATGCCATTTTTCCATTGTTTTCTCTTCCAAAGTGCTCAAAACTACTGTTGTCTATTCGGCCGCTCATTGCGTATACATGGTTTATCTATTTCCCAAGTCACAAAAGGAGCTCTTTCTTTCCTCCTAGGTGACCTCTATGGGACTTGGATCGTTGATGAAGTCTAATTATGGAGATAGTATTCTCCCAATTCGGCCCCAATAGAGGGAGTAGGTGTTTTTCATGATAGTTTTACCCCCTATCAGTATTTTTTTCATAACTTTTTGCTCGGTGGTCCAATTTGGACAAAACTTATACCAACGTGAAGTCTCTTCAAGGAGCATAATCCTATGTCTTCAGTTATTGTATTAGATGTCAAACCAAAAATCTATGACTCTCTGTGTGTGACTATTTCTTTTTCAAATAGTTTTTACCCTCATCTAGTAAATTGCCCATATTTTTCCAACCACTTCTCTGTTTCTTATGAAACTTATATCAGAGCGAAACCCATTTCAAGGCGCATCTCAATATGTGTTTGAATATTTGATATCATGTCTCTTCTGAAAGCTATGCGTCTTTGTGTCTTATGATAGTTTGGAGAGTGTTTTGAGCTAAGTGTAAAGGTGTCTATGCAAGAGGTGCAATGTTTCCTCAAAACCTACCCATCCGACCCAATCAGCCCCTTCAAACTCCTCGATATATATCAGTTCATGTCATGTTGAGCTGCAAGATCTTCTTTCAACAATGTATCGCCCTTCTCTTTGGCACAAACCGGCTTGCTGAGATTATGGCCTCCGCTGATCCTTTCCTTCTCCCTATGCTTGAGTACAACATCGCTTGGGATGTTACCATCTTCATTCTCATATAAGGGAGGATAGTATGGTGTGGTCTCTTGGTATAAAAGCTTCTTTTTAACGTCCCTTTTCCAATGGTGAATATCTCTATCACTCAGTTCGATTGCAGCAGGAAGTGAAGAGGTGCATGAAGTTTATTACCCTCAACTTCATGTCACAATATCAAAATCTTGTATGCCCGAATTTAAAAAAATGTTTGAAACATTCGCCAGGATTTGAAACTTTAAAGGGATATATTTTAAAGTTTCGCTAGGATTTACATCTTTTACTTCAAAATTCAAAAGAAAATATACAAAAGTGTACTATATTCTCTCAATATTGTGAAACTAAAAAAACTAGCCCAATAAACTCTTGCTAGGAATTTATATTAGTATGTAAGTATACCTAAACATCATTGATGTCATGGCATGCCCTAAAATTGGTTCCATGATTGGCTACACCCGATCATGCATCAAATCCACTCTAAAGAGCATTGTGGTTGCCTCTACTCATATTCTCTTTTCCTCAATACTTATAAAAATTTCTACATCATTGACTACATCCTCATGCGGATCTTCCTCTATGGAAGGTGGTTAAAGGAAGCATGAATCAAGTCTTGTATGGCCACACATCGATGTCATAATCATTCAATACATTCTCCTCCATAAAAGGGGGATCACTTCCTTTTATTGGCATGATCCTCCCTCAAAGCACGCATACAATTTACTCATAGCTAGGATTCATGGCGATGAAATATGCATGTCACAAACATGAAAATGTAACCAACCCACAAAAATCTTTGAGATAACATGGATAATACTCAAATTAAATCCTTTCCAAATTATTCTATCCAATTGGACACATACACGTATTCTAGAAGCATACCAATGCATATTTTGTGCTTGGATGGCTAGGACTTCTTTTTGTATTAGCTTCTAATACATACCAAGTTTTGTATCAAAGTGTTCCAACTTTCCCTTGATGCATCCCAATTTTTAGTGTAACCCAACTTATCCCAATTTTTAATGTAACCCAATTTTGTGCATAGGCCATGTACAGATTTGAAATTAATTCTATTTGTTAAAATGTGACACATTGTATGTCTAAATGGAACCAAACTTGATAGGATGATTGGTTTCGTTTTCTTATATCCTTACCATTTCGTTTCCCATTTAATACCATGATGCACCCTAATTTAGTGCCTAGATAGAGTTCACTAGATAGGGTTCACAAATGATGATGTCTATTAAAATGTTTGCCTTTATAAAGCAAAATAAACCCAAATTAGCACGATGCTAGAGGCATGCATGACCCTGAGTACCACCAAGTATGAACTTCAAATTTAGAATGCAAATGGAGATATAGGTTGATTTTAATTACAAATGTTGATATTAATGTTGACAAAAGTGTCATAAATAAAAGGTGATAGCATCAAAATAAACATTAAAAAAGGCATACATAGCATCAAAACAAGGATAAAAAATATAGTCCAAAACTATTTTGATTCTTACTTTGATCGTGTGAATGCCTTGAAAGATGTTTATTGCAATGCTTTAGTGGGGCAAAAGCTAGGACCCATTGTTTTGGCCATCATTTTCAACCTACGTCTTCACTATTTGCACATCTCATTCCTCTCCATCACGCCAAGCTCTCAACAGTCTTGCTTCCACACCCTATATTGGTGTTCCATCTTGCAAGCGTAAACAAAGAGACAAAGATAGAAAGAAAATAGGTAGTTTTCTTCTATTTTCCATACTTTTCATGTTTTGATATTTTTTCTAGGTTTTCTCTTTGCAAACGCATTCACACCTTATACTCTTTAAGACTTTCATGTTTTTAGTATTTCATATAAAAGCTAAGATAGATAGAGAGAAATTGCTTCTAATTTCTGGGATTTTTCCAATGCTTTTGCTTTGAAAACACATTCACAAACCTAATACTCTTGAGGGGGTGAATGTTTCTAAGAATTCTAAACAAAACCTTAGATAAAGAGAAAATGGTGTGTTTGTTTCTACTTTCTTAGCATTTGTGATATTTTTGGATTTGTTTTCGAAGTTTTTCCTTCAAAAACATCTGAACTACTCTCTTGGAAATATGAATGTTTTCAATATTTTTGGCAAAAACCAAGGTTTCTATAATAATTTTTTTTCGCAGAAGCTACGGCTTTCAAAGTTCTAAGTATTGAATCTTGGGTTTTCTTAAATTTGAATTTATTTTATGTTTGGGGTTGCTTATAGAAAGCGCGTCTGCTAGGTCAGATGGTGGAAAAATGGCTTCTATTACCTTAGGTAGTAGTAAAAAGAGGTGAGAAAACTTCTCCGAGAGCTACTTCTTGAGGATAGGGAGAGAGTTATACAAGAGTTTCAAGTGTACTGGAAAAGGACCTAAAGAATGAGCGAGGGGTTGTTTATCTATATCTCCCAACAAGATAGTGTATCTTCAAGGACATGAGAGTAAGAGATTGATCATGAACATCATTCCAATGTGGGAGAAGTACACAACAATAAGGATTCAAAAGAATCCACAAACTTTCCCTATATAGCAAATGATAAAAAAGAACTAGTAATGGACTGTAAGGACAAAGTTATAACAAATCGAGTGCATCAACTATGCATTATAGAAGTTAAAACTCAAACAAGTAATGATGGATTGGTGATGTAAAAAGATTGTGCTTGATTGATTGCATGTTGAGTTTCGAGTGGGATTTGAGGAGTGCAAATTCGATAGTTCATGGATGTTAAGGAAAATGTCCGAAAGAGTCAAGAGACTTGACTCATAGGGATGTTGGAGGGAATCAATCATGCCCACCCTACGCTTAGCAGCAGGATTGGAAGAAAGCCTAGTCTAAGCTCAAGAAGATGCCAGACTTGCACAAGAAAGAACTAGAGGCTATTGCAATGAGGGTGAAGAAACTGGGAATACCCCATTTGGGTTTGGATTGCAAGGCTAAATTCATGACATAGTAATTCCTCTAAAACTTTATTCATATACAAACATAATAATACTTTTGAATTGCATGCATTTGACACATTGTTTGTTGTACTTTCAATACTAGGTCATGAACATGAATCGCATGTAAGAGGAGTACAAACATGCACATACCACAATTATAGGATGAGTGCCGCTCTTTGAGAGAATAGAGAATTTTGGAGAAGAAGTTAGTCACTTTATGATGTAAGTGAAACTTCATATATATGCTATGCTTCTAATCATAAACCTTCCATGAGACTACTTACCTTGGATTTCTATGTTGAGCAAGATGAGAATGTGATACAATGTTAAGGGATGCTCGAAGAGAGACAGGAGCAATCAGTGGTGGGGGTGATGAAAGCGAGGAAAGAGAGGGTGAGGATTCACGATGGTTCCAACAATAACTAGGATTCTTCGTGTGATAACATTTGAATAAAAATATCCATAGAAGCATCAAATTATAAGAAATGTATCCACAAATAGCAATGTTAATTTCTATGCTATTTTGATGCTAGTTCTAATGGTTGTATATGAACACTTTTCCTCGGTTATTTTGACACTAATCCAAAATGTAGAAATTTTATCAACTTGTTCAATGTCAAAAATAAGGTGAATTGTAGTAGTGTTGAATTTTACAATTCAAAATTGTATATTCAAGTGAAGTTTTGGGACCAAAAACCCCTTATGTTGAACTGATATTGGCGCAAAAAAATGTACTCAAAGTGTCCTGAAAAACTCTGTATGAATCAACTGCAAATACACTGAAGATGCCAAGTGAAATCTCTGTACCGTCGGTGAAGATAGAACTGCAGTATATAAAATTTGATCTGTGTTACAAGGCTTGTGGCAATGATGCCGGGAATAGCCAAGAGGCTTTACAAGGCTGAAAATGATGTACACGATGCCGTGAGATAGCCGAATAGGCTTTACAATGGTGGCATGTGTGTGTGAAATCAAATGCTATCTGCCCACTGAATCAATCTGCAATGCCTCTGAACTCTGAAGTCTGCTCACTGAACTGATGAATGTAAGATTTCAGGTAATGTAATGATGTGAAATCGGATGTGAGCGTATGGACTGACTCCGAGTAGGTACTAGTCAGGAATTTCGGGCATGGCTTAGATTGGCAACTTGGGGAAATTCAAAGCATCCCCTCTATGGCGATCTAGTCTACTCTGATCTAGATCTAAACCAACCGTCAATCGATGAAAGAACAGCAAATAATTCCTTTTCTTTTGTTCTTTTTAAGTGCTGGGTCAGATGCGTCGATGTAGAGGCAAATGTGCATGAAGGAAGTGGTTTTGTCGGTGAGGCTCAAATGTGAGTGTAACTTGCACCGAAATGTGCATGTGATGTGACGAGCGCGTAGAGCACAAAAAAATAGGCAACTTTCCTTTTTGGAGCGCCCTCAAATTCTTCCTGGATCAAGAGATATGACTTGATCTAGGTGGAGGGGCAAAAGGAGTGCAAATGTGCTCAATGATGATGTGTCACTGTGAGTCACATGCAGTGATGATGTGGCACTGTGCTTAGCAAGAGGTGTGCATGTGAAGCTCTGTGCTGAAGTGGCAGGAGTGTTCACATGAAGTGCCTGTGGAGCACTGTGTGTGCCTGGCAGGGGTCAATGCTGACTGGACAGCTGAGGTGGCAGAGGTGACGTGGTAGTGATGATGTGGCTTAATGATGTGGCACTGATGATGTGTCACTAATGATGTGGTTGATGATGTGGCACTGATGACATGGTTGATGATGTGGCACTGATGATGTGGCACTGATGATGTGTCAAGATGACGTGGCCTGCTTACATGGCATTGATGATGTGGCAGATAGGATTGCCACGTGGTAAATTTTGAGACGCTTATCTGCCACATGGCAGATAAGATGATGTGGTGCACGGGCCACGTGTCACTTTCTGGGAAGCCAAAATCTACCAAGATTTGGATAGAATCTTCCAGATTCCGTCGTCTTCTTCGTCGATGGAGCTTTGGAGTCGCACACCTTGGAGCCTTGGCGTTGAGGCTGGTAAGAGCTATTCATTGGCTACAGAAGTAGGAGGCAGCTGTTGGCGAAGGGCTCGTTGGCTCTGTTGTTCTCAAGAGGCCGTCGGGCATACGCTGATGGCTGCACGTCTGGAGAGGTGGCCGGTCGTCCACGAGCTTGCAGATCTGTGGATCGATGCAGGAAGCGTAGTCTATGAAGTCGAAGCTCTTGTCGTAGGAGTCGAGCTGCTAGTGTGAGCTTTGAGTCCAGATGGCCTTGGAGGCTTTTGTTCGTGAAGACAACAGCAGGGTTGCGAGAGGTTGCAGAAGGCTATGAGCCAGCCAACTAGTCCTATGCACTGACTGTGGGTACCAAGAGCCGTCTGCAGAAGGCACAGTCCGGTCAAGCAAAGCTTGTGTCTATGCTATAGTCGCTGCTGTCGGCGGTGCTGGAGCTAGGTGCAAATGATGTTCCGTGATGGAGGCATTTGATGTTGTTGGTGGCAGCTACTAGGAGCTCACGTTGGAGGAGCTGTTGAGCCACTCTTGCTCTATCCGCTGCCTTGCTGGAGTCGCTTGTTGGAGTCGCTAGAGCTGAGCAGCCCGTATTGCACACAAAGAGCAGCCCGTATTGCAGGGAGCTTGGTAGCCTGTATTGCAGGGAAGCCAAGCTCTCTCTCTTTTGCTCATAAGGTGAAGAACAATGACAGCTTCGGAATGCTTCAAAAAACTCAGTGTTCACTAAACTCTCACTTTCATTCTCAATGGAAATCTCTCAAGGAATTCAAGAATCTCTCTCTCTCAATCAATAAAGATCAAATGAAGGAAATCTCAAATGAATTGGACGGAAATCTCTCATGAAATCTCTCTCTCCATAGACGGAAATTCTTCTCAATGAGAAGGAAATTTCTCTCTTTCATTGAACGGAAATCCTTCACTCAACGGAAGTGAACGGAATGAAAGACTACCTCTCAATCTCTCAATCTCACACTCTCAAGGATCTCAATGTCTCAGCGGAAGACAAGGGAGCTCTGATACCATGACAAAATATGAAGAGGGGAGAGGAGAAGAGTGGAGATGAGGAGAGAGGGCACAGCTAGAGAGCACACCACAAATGACTAACTGTACACTAGATTTAGTTGAAAAAATAGAATATATACAAACCCTTTTAGGGTTAGGGTTAGGGGATCTAACCCTTTCCTTTATAGCACTCTATAAGGTTAGTGCTATGCACATATGATCACGTGATGGTGCTATGCACACATGATCACATGATGTTGAGCGTGAACTCTCAACATATAGGCATAAAATTGCCAATCATGAAGGTCACAAAATAGAAGTGAATAAATCATTTTTATAGAAGGCATTTAGAAATATTATACAAGTGGAAGTACAGACTTGTTAACTTTTAAGGAGAACACAAGAATCATTGAATACTATCATAATGCCAAAACCCTTAGTAGTGGAAAATAGTTTATGTTTTTTTTTTTAAGGAACACTTGGAAAATCAAGGTATTGTACTAAAAGCACCAAAAAAATTGCAAACATTAGGTCGTTAACACTTCCAACAAAACCAAATATTTTAATATTAAGGTCTACAATCTGTGGACGCACGATCTCCACTATCAAATTTGTGAAAATTTTGGGGCACAATAAAAATCAATGTCATTCTCTTAACATACCAACGTGACAAGAATGGAGAAGCTGCTTGTGTACTTAACATTTGAGTAGCTATCCCATCTTCTAGTAAATTCTTCTCATTCCACAATTTAAAAATGCGGTGTGTGTCTTGGCACCAAGGCTTGGTAGGTGGATGGATTGCAAGCCACATTTGGGCCACATGCAATGTTGGAAAGGCAGCCAGGAAAGTAGAGAGCGAGAGGCGGTAAAGGGAGGGGAGGCAGAAAAGGAGACAGAGCAGAGTGCAAAATTTTTGAACCCTCTACATGATGTCCAAGGGTCTCTTTCAAAATGCACCCTGAGGTCAAGCATCTAGGTGCCCGAATGGATCCATCATTTTCCGAAATGTTGGATGGGCCACCCCAGTGCTCTCTGATTGGCACGGCACCTAGGGCAAATAACGCTTCAGTGCTCATAGACCTTTGAGGTCAAGCATCTGAGTGCCCGAATGGATCCATCATTTTCCGAAATGCTGGATGGGCTACCCCAAGTGCTCAGATTGGCAAGCTTGCATGTGTGAAGTGACTCGAGGGCACATCAAGGTGCGCCCATATGAGCCAGTGGAAACAGGCCCTAATTAGTGACAACAAGCTAGAGACCAAGTGATTATCGCACATTTGGAATCCTCTAAATGTCGCGACGCTTGATCGAGCTTTTGGCGTCGTTCTTACGAGCAAGAAAGCTGCACGGGGAACAATCTGTTTGAGCCCAGGTTCTCCGCTGGTTGTTCATTGGTATCCAACCTTTGCAAATTCATATCTCGTTAGACGCTGCCGGATTTTCGAATCAGTGCTTGTTTTTCGTCGACAAGCATGGCATCAGATGCTGAGAGATTGAAAAACATTGTCAAAAAGCTTCAATATCAGCACTACTTATATGATGAACTCGAGATTATAGCGGTTCTACGCGAACTGCAGCGAATAGAACTCACCAAGCAGATGCTGCAGGAGAGTAACATAAAGAACTTGCTGATAAATTTAATCCCAGATTGGACTTGGTTTCCAAGCGTGACGGGCCCTGTTTTGTGCGTCATTGATCGTATCGAGACAATAGGGCGGCAATGGGCATCCCCTATCGAGAGTCCCCGCAGGCTCCAAAAAACCATGGATGGCAAGCTAATCCGTCTCTCCTGCCCCACGGATGAGGGTGAGGATCGCTTTGCCAACGCTGGGAACCCTCGCGGCCCCGACTCCCCTCCGTTCGGAACAGCACCGCCTCGTTTTCTTTGCAGGAGCACCAGCACATCGCCACCCGCGGCCCGCGAACCATCTCCTCCATCGTCGTCTCATCGACCCACTTGTTCCTCATCTCCAGCTCGTAACCGATCGCCCTTGTCTCGATCCCCATCTCAATCACCCTCACAACGTGCGAGGGCTTCCAGTACCGCCGCAGAGTCGCCAGCGTCCCCGTCTGCAAAACGCTGCAAAACTTCCAGCCCCGCCCCACAATCCCCCCCTGCAGTTGCGTCAATCTCCCAATCACCGAGACGATCGCAACGCATTGCAGCCTCCAAAATGCGCGGGACAAAGGGGAAGGGACCGGCTACTAAGGGATAAGCAAGCAGATATCGGAATCTGAGAAACGTGCAGATAACGAACTACAAGTCCAAGCACACAACGTAGAAAGCTCAAATGGTAGTGTCTGATTTCATGTGGAATGTGACGGTCTTCTAATAATAGCAAGGGCTCATTAGGTCATCTAATAAATTGTAGCTTATAGCGTGTTTACATACTAGAGCGTCCATGTTCCCCCATGGTCCATTCAAATGCATCCTAGCTCTGGGCTAGACGTTAGTGGCCAATCATGCCTGTCCATGACAGTGCCCATGGTGTGCAAGTCTGTAAATAGCTTAATCCTTGCTATCCACTCATGATCGTCGTCACTTAAATCCCAAACTTGACTTATGGCTTATAATCTAAGCATCGTTTATACTTTTTAAACAAGGGACCATGAATTTCTCCGTGCATCTTTACTCTATATTCCTTATTTATGGGGTGTTGCATGGCATAGTGCCATGTGGAACCCCTCCTTAGAGCCTCCCCTTGCCTTGCTCAACATGGTTGCCCATGTTGAGCGCCATTGACTAGGTTCATGGCTCACTACTCCTTTCCCTCCTTGGCTCAACTCCCTTCACGACCAATGTCTTTGTGTATTGGTAATAACTCATCATATTATTGGTTTTAGCTAGTGGTTCCATACTCACTATCTCTGGCGTCATTCCTCCATTAGTTTGCTCATATATATGTTCCATCAACCCGTTCTAAGGGCTCGTAATCATTGCACAAGGGATTGGAAGCTACAAGGGTTGATGAACTAATTAGCACAAAAAAACAACCTTGATATCTAAAAAACCTTGAAAGTAAGTACAATAGATCCCTCTCTCTCAAAAACCAAAAGGGCATAGAACTAGCAGTGTGAATGTACCTAGTTTGCTCAGGGGGGTCACTATGTATAAACCCTCTATATCACGTGCGTTCAAGGCATATTTCTAAAATCCCTTATCTGTAAATTTTTCATTAATAAAATGTACCCTTTTTCTATACAAATCTGTAAATTTTTTTGAAAATTGTTTTAAAGACTCCCTTATGTAAATTAACTTTTGTTAAATTTAGATATTAAAAACATCCTTCTGTTGAACTCACGTGATAGGGTTACATATAATGAGTGACCCCCCCGAGCTAGTTTGCAAATGATTTATTAGTTATTCTTTAAAGATAAAAGCTAAATGATCTTGCTTGCAAATTTGATAAATCCTTAACCACTCTAGTAAATTGCTTAGCACATGGCATGCTCTGATGTTTTCTCGGGGGCTCACCTCCCAAAATTTTAGTGTACCATATGCATTCAAAAGGAGGGGTATTTTAATTCCACTTTTGGGAAAAAATTGTCAGGTTTACACTAACATGAGGGGATTTTTAATTCAACTTTAGAAAAAAAAATTGTTAGTTCATAAGTACAGAGGGGTTGTTTTATTGGGAAAAACATTTTAGCTGAGGGGTTTTTTTAATACCCCTTGAACGGATGTGATACCTATGTTTTCATGAACCACTATTTTTTTGTCTCACCTAGCGAATTGCAAATAATTATTTGATCTAGGTCTCATACGAGAGTCACAACCTTGAAAAATCCACAACGTAACATTTTTTCTAAGTGTACATTTTTGTATAAGTAAGAAAATTTTTGTATAAGTAAGAAAAAATATCGAAGGTATATCTAATGAGCATTCGATGTTGTGTTTCAAAAACATTTTTGGATGTTGTGCTTTCATAATTATTATTGGCATTCTATAGATGTTTCAAAAACATTTTTAGTGTTGATTTGTTATAATTATTATTAGCATAACATTGTGCAAACTTATATGGCACGTGCAAAGCAAGTTGCACACATTTAAAGAAGATTGCCTATAAGTATGCTAGGAAAAAAATTTAATGGATGTTTTATTTCTCTTCTAGAAATATGCAAGTTTGGATGTTGATTTTGAAATCCATTGTTGTACACTTTATAAAAGCTAATCGCATGATATAAATAAGTGCTATTAAAATCCTCTCTTATATCTTTATAATGGGAACATAGGACCCTTACTTTTAAACTTTCCCTGCTATCCACTTACGTGCTATATCACATGTTTAGGGCATGTTTAAAATGTGATTGTCGAGAGAGAAACTTACTACATTTAAATACAAATACTTTTAAAAATGTTGAGCCTATGTGGAGCAAAAGACTATCATTATGATTGCAATGCTAACAAACGTACTCTTGTAAATGTAGTTTGATTCGTATTTTCTTCCAAGTGGTATATTTTTCCATTGAGTCTCCTTTATTCTCGCTTCTCCTTTATTCTTGTCCAAACAATCTTTGAACCCTTGCTTCAATTGACTTTTTGTGCTTCTCTAAGATGAGATTTTTAGAGGTAGAAAGAGTATAGTATAGTATAGGCTTTATAATCTTATTCTTTTGCACAAAAATTTTAAGCCATCTATGGGCACCTAATTCCTCCATTAGTTTGCTCATATGTACCTCCCACTAGCCCATTCTAAAGGCCCTTCATACCAAAAAATTAATGCTTACATATAGCTTAACATAAGAACAAGATCAACTAAAGAGGTCATAAACTTCAATTAATTTTTGTGAGTGAAGAGGTAGAGTAGTCCAATTAACCAAAGATCAAAGGTACAACTTTAAAAAATCATGCAAGATATCCAAATACCCAAAGAAAAGGTCTTGTAATCACTGAGCCATGTAAAATCTGAGACATAAAGAAAGCTAATTAAAAGTCTTCAAAAGACCAAAGGGTCAAAGAGACTAAAAGGAAATTGAGACTCTGATCTAACGGGTGGAGCCACTAAGTTGGCATTAACACGCACAATGAATACAAAAGAAAACCCATAGTCACAATCATAATGACACTTCAACACAATATAATTTGAGATCGATACTTACAAATTGGGCCTCCCATCTCAGGGGGGTCACTCATCATATATAACCCTATCACGTGAGTTCAACAGAAGGATATTTTTTATTTCTAAAATTTACAGAAATAAATATACATAAGGGACTATTTAAAATAGTTTTGGAAAAAATTTACAGATTTGTATAGAAAAGGGGTACATTTTATTAATGAAAAATTTTACAGATAAGGGATTTAAATATAGTCCTTGAACGCACGTGATATAGAGGGTTTATAGATAGTGACCCCCCTGAGCCTCCCTTGATTCAACACCCCGTGCTCCAAAATGCACATTTCCATCTTGCTCCATTTGGATCCTTCGTGCCTCCACGTGCTGCAGACTGGGGTCCGCCGCCTTCACTGCCTTCAATGCTTTCTTCCACTCATGCTTGTGAGTGGTGTGGGGTTGGCCCTTTAGTGGTTGGCCTCCCTCTCTCCTGGCAATCTCGGCTAGTGCCTACCTCTTAAGCAAAGATCTTTTATTGGCAAGTATCATAAGAATCTTTGACTTGACCCATTTATCTATGAATTGAACATTGGGGGGATTGGGATACCTAGAGCAAACAGCAGCGAGGGTCTCTTCAGCCAACTTTTTTGGATGGTCTTTGTAGTGAATAAAGCAATCTCTATAGTTGTTAGCAATTACAAAGTGCATGAAGGCCATGATGTCCTTCCCATGTGCATCCATCAAGATGCCTCTTGTATGAGTGATGTCATAGAAGATCGTACCATCACCCTCTGGCACGTTTGCATCATCTGAATCATCCCTGTCCCCACTATTATCCCCCCCAAAGCATTGTGCCATGCATCCCCCACTGCTCTCCCTGCTACTATGCCTGACGCCCTATCGTGTTGAGCTAGTACACTGGCCACTCGTAGTTGGAGAAGCAACTCTCGACTGCACGGGAGTACATTGGCCACTCATAGCTGGAGAAGCGACTCTTGACTGCACGGAAGTACGCCGGTGGCTGTGCGAGGCAGAAGGGCCTCCTGACTGTAGGGGGGGGAGAAGGGGCTCCACTCTATAGCTGATTGGGCTATCTCGACTCCACTAGGGTAATCTCAGCTGGTGTGGGGTTGGGGTGGTTTGGAGTCTGTATTGCCGATTCCTAGGGGGTGTTTGGAGTACCCGTCATGTATGTGTATAACTCCCCAAGAGTGGGAGGGTGCCCCAAAATGTTATATAACTCCTGAAAGATGGCATCCCAAAGATCAGGTGAGGCTGAAGAGCTTCCTGGCCACATGATGAACTGAAGAAAAGAAAAGAAGAAGATTACCATCGAGCATGCCCTCTTTCCATCATGCATGCCCTTGTCATGAGATGCAAAAGAGAAAATAGAGTGATAGCCTGACATTGAGCAAGCATTTACAAACTTCTACATTCTTTGAATTAGAGTGACAGAAGTCTGTATCTACTTGCTCAATGTCAAGCTATTGAAGCTTCACGTGGGAAGAAGAGAGAAGGAAAGAGAGGAGAAAAGAGAGGAAAAGAGAGGAGAAAAAAGAGAGAAAAGGAGAGGAGGAAAAGGAGAAAAGAGAGGAGAAAAAATAGAGAAAAAGAGAGGAGATAAGAGAGAAAAAGAGAGAAAGTGAAAAGAGAAAAAGTGGGGATAAAAGAGAGAAAAAGAGAGAAGGAAAGACAGGAGAAAAGAGAGGAAAATAGAGGAAAAGAGAGGAGAAAAAAGAGAGAAAAAGAGAGGAGAAAAAAGAGAGAAAAAGAGAGGAGATAAGAGAGAAAAAGAGAGACAAAAAGAGACGAAAAGAGAGGATCAAAGAGAGAAAAAGAGAGAAAAAGAGAGAAGGAAAGAGAGGAGAAAAGGGGGGTTTCCATTTTCCGAGCAAAAACCCCCGAGCGACGAGCGGACAAAAGGTGGGAGGGTCCAAATATATAGGCTCAAGTCATTTTTGGGGAGCAAAAGAATCCAAATTATTTCAAGGAATATGTAAGTAAATATGAAATATTGATAAATAGATATAGATATAAATATACCTTTATATAATATACATATATAATGTCTAAGTGGTGACTTATTTACGACTTTCAAAAATGCTTTCTTTTCCTTCCACCATTGGTTGGATCATGAAATTTTGAGCAAATATCCTCTTTACAGTTCCTTAGGATGACCTAAGAAAAATATATAATACATTTTTAATAGACCCTTTAAGTGTATTTTGCTAGAGGAATATGGTTTGAAGAGCTTGCCCCAATCCTATTCCATCGGCGGAATACCCTTGGAGAGCCTACGCAGAAGGGGTCATAACTTTTGCTCCTTAGCTCAGATTGAGGAGCTATAAAAGGGAAAAATGTTCAAAATCTCATTATCTATGCAATAGTAGGCTTAAAATTACACTTTTTATAGTTATAAAAGAGAAAAATTAAAAATTTCAAGATGTATATGAGAGTTACAACTTCTCCCTAATTCATATTATGGTAAGAAGGAGTTCAATAGAGACCACATTTCCTTAAAAGTACTTAGGTTCGGAGAATTGGGAATATTTTGAAAATCCCTCCCTTGCCTTCCCATATTTGATAATGTATTAGAGATTAATTTATAATCAATTATAATGGCTTCAAGTATGAGGTTTCCAATATCTTTTTCCTACTTATCCAAGGAATATGGTATACGTTGTTATATGAGAGCTTCAAATATGGGATTGCTAAAGATTAGGGAAACTCTTTTAAATCGATTGAATTACCATAATCGTCAAAAGAGAGTATGGTAGGGAGGTATTTATAGGATTTTCTAAAGTGTTCACTGTTTGTTCATATATAGATGATGTTCTCTAAAATGAGGGTTATAATGAAAAATAAGTAAGTATATGGTTCCATAAATGAGAAATTAGCAAGGAATTTTATATTCCTTTGAGAAATATACAAGCATGGTTGGTGTCAAAAATTATCGCTCGGACTTTTCTGCTCGTAGGTTTTTGCTCGGAAACTATGCACATCCGAAAAAAGAGAGGAGAAAAAAGAGAGGAGATAAGAGAGAAACGGAGAGGAGAAAAGAGAGGAAAAGAGACGAAAAGAGAGGATAAAAGAGAGAAGGAAAAAGAGAGAAAAAATGAGGATAAAAGAGAGAAAAGAAGAGAAGGAAAGAGAGGAGAGAAAAAAGAGAGAAAAAGAGAGGAGATAAGAGAGAAAAAGAGAGGAGAAAAGAGACAAAAAGAGATGAAAAGAGAGAAGGAAAAAGAGGATAAAAGAGAGAAGGAAAAAGAGAGAAAAAGTGAGGATGAAAGAGAGAAAAAGAGAGAAGGAAAGAGAGGAGAAAAGAGACGAGAAAAAAGAGAGAAAAAGAGAGGAGATAAGAGAGAAAAAGAGAGGACCAAAAAGAGGATAAGAGTCGAAAAGAGAGAAGGAAAGAGAGGATAAAAGAGACAAGGAAAAAGAAAGAAAAAGTGAGGATAAAAGAGAGAAAAAGAGAGAAGGAAAGAGATGAGAAAAGAGAGGAAAAGAGAGGAGAAAAAAGAAAGGAGATAAGAGAGAAAAAGAGAGGAGAAAGAGAAGGAAAGAGGAGAAAAGAGAGAAAAAGAGAATGCAATCCCTTATTTCCTCATGAATGCAATCCCTTTCTTCATTCATGCAATCCCTTTCCATCATTCATGCAATCCCTTTCTTCATTCATGCAATCCCTTTCCATCATTCATGTAATCACTTATTTCCATCATTCATGCAATCCCTTTCTTGGAAGTGGAAGGGGAGGGGGAAGGGGAAAGGGAAGAACACACAAGAAAAACTGTCATAGCGCATCTATAGATGCGTCTAACGGTGCATCTACAGGCACGGCTGTCTATTTTTTTAAAAATTAGATGCGCTGTTAGATGTGTTGTTTGATGTGTCTATAGATGCGCTCCGACAGATGCCTTTTTGAAAGAAACTAAAAAGGACATGCACCTGACCCCAAAAAGAACAACACTAGTACCAAAAACATCCCTTCCCTACATACGACAAAGGATGAATCTAAAGAGACCAACTTTCAAAGAAGACCAACTACCAAGAGACTTACCTTGGATAGAGGTATGGAAGCTTCTTATCCTTCTTCAAAGCTGCTTCTCTTTCTTCTCTTCCTTGTTCACCCTCTTCTCTTGTATGCTTGGGGATGACTGTGTAAGCCTGGAGATGAGTGTGGGTGCTTGGAGATAAGTGTGGATGCCCGGAGCTATGTCTATTAATAGGAAAGCAAGCCACGCAATGCTAAAATTATGTGAAGGAAAGCAAGCACGCTAAAAGTAGGTTCGAAAATCAGCTCGTAGTGTATGCATCTAAAAGCCCGTCTATTATCACGTCTAAAAGAGCATCTAAAAGTGCATCTAAATGTGCATCTATCAGCGCATCTACATTGTGTTTTAGATGCACCTATAGATGCATTCCACAGTACAAACACGGTGTTAGACGTACTTTTAGATGCTCCACAAAGTTTTGACATTTACAACTCATGCAAGAATACATTTTTTGGGTTGTTTATCTGTAGAATGTCTTCATCTTCAACAAGTAGCTCCAGTGAGGAGGAATCCTTCCATATCCACCATCGCGAAATGTGGTTGGAGCAAAAAATCAAATGTATGTGTGATAGATGTCGAGGAAACATGTATCATGCACGCAGAATTACACTCAATCACATCTCAAAGTATGGAGAATGGGATGCAATCGTAAACATGGTAAGTGTTAGAGAGTTAAGGTTGATTGAGATACCTATGGGTGTTCATGTGTTTGAGTTATGATCTCGTTTTAATTTGATACAGGATGCAGTGCCACACCCACATATGTTGCACTATGCTCATCGTGAGGAGGCAAAGCATCAGTGATATGAGGTGGGATCTTCAGGAGGGACCGTTATGGATGCATGGAGTGAAAGTGATAGTAGCCCTCCACCATTACCTCATGAGAACGTGGAGGAGGAAGTGTTTGATGATATGGTGCAGGATTTATATGTCCATCAATCCTCGGGTAGGGATGATAGCATGGACCAGGATTATCTTTTTACTACAGCATTGACTCCACTGTTTGAGGGGTCTGTTTGAGGGGTGCACATTATCTGTTCTACATGCCTCCGTTGAGTTACTAATCTTGCAAACCATCTATGGATGGAGCAATGCAAGTTGGAATGCATTACTCAAGTAAGCTTTAAAGTCTATTTTGCAAACATGGTGAATTATGCTAGTGGGTCAATTACTCGAATGCTTTTTCTCATTTATGGTCTTCACATGCAGGCTATTGTGTAAAATGCTTCCAAGGGAGAATAAATTACCGACCTCAAGAGATATGGCAAGGCAACATGTGACCTCTCCATGCATGCATCAACGATTGCATTTTGTTTCGTGGACCACATAAGGATGGCGCAAGAGAGTGTCCTACTTGTGGAGAGGCAAGATATAGAGTAGATCTCAAAACTTTGGATGTGCCTCGTAAGGTTCCGTGACATTTTCCCATAATCCCTCACATCCAACATATGTTTAAACGCAAATCCATTGCAAAGCTCATGTCTTGGCATTCCTCCCATCGGCAAGTGGAGAACTCCCACAGACACTCCTGCGTGGAAGCATATTGAAGACACATGGACAAGCTTCAAGGAAGGACCTAGGAACTTGAGACTTGAACCCATTTGGTCTCAAAAGCACCTCTTACAGTGTATGGCCAGTGATATTGGTGAATTATAATCTTCCACCCTCTATGGCGATTAAGAAAGGACATGTTATGTTATCCCTTCTAATTCCAGGAAAACATAAAGTAAAAAATTCTGATGTTTATTTGGAGCCTTTGATTGATGAGCTAGAGATACTTTGGAGAGGTATCGAGATGCATGATGTGAGCAGGCCTCCCTTGTCACAAGACTTCAACTACAAAGCAGTCTTGATGTGGATGATGCATGACTTTTGAGGCTATCCCTTCTAATTCCAGGAAAACATAAAGTAAAAAATTCTGATGTTTATTTGGAGCCTTTGATTGATGAGCTAGAGATACTTTGGAGAGGTATTGAGATGCATGATGTGAGCAGGCCTCCCTTGTCACAAGACTTCAACTACAAAGCAGTCTTGATGTGGATGATGCATGACTTTTGAGGCTATGGCGAGTGTTCAGGTAAGCATTGAACTTTTAATTATGAGTAGGTAATGGCTGTGGCACCCTGAACCCACCTTGAACTCTTAATTGCGTCTATTGTTCAGGTCTCACTACATCGGGTTACCATGCATGTCCTGTTTGTGGTCCTTCCCTAGTTGCCTCACGGGCAGATGCATTCAATAAGGTCATTTATAAGAATCACCATCGATTTCTTCCACTTAATCATCCTAGATATGTCACCCCTTGGAATGAAGTCCCCCCATAGTCACTCACTGCAGGAGATTGGATGAGAATTTGGGACGGTTCCACGACTCTTCCCCCACTTGGCATGAATCGGTAAGGGTTTGTAACTATTATCTGCTATATTGAATGGAAATAAAGATTGCCCGCACTAACACCAGTTTTGTTTAGATACTCCATCTTTTATTGTTTACCATATTGGCCCCACCTCAAGATCAATCACCTACTTGATCCCATGCATATCTTCAAGAATGTGGTGTCTACCATTTGGGAACATTTGAATGGGACACGAGATTCTGCACGCATAAGGGAGGATCTACACACCAGCTTTTGTTTAGATACTCCATCTTTTATCGTTTACCATGTTGGCCCCACCTCAAGATCAATCACGTGCTTGATCCCATGCATATCTTCAAGAATGTGGCGTCTACTATTTGGGAACATTTGAATGGGACACAAGATGCCGCAGGCATAAGGAAGGATCTACACACCACAGGGAGGATGTGTGAAGCTTGGCCACAAGAGAGGCCAAATTGGCGTGTCTTTTTACCTCGTGCACCATGGAGGTTATCAAAGCTAGAGATGGTGGCAGTGAAATGAGCTATCACTACAATTCGTACTCCCATTGGATGCATGAGGTGTTTGAAGGGGGTCTTAACAAAGAGCAAGAAAAGAGGTGTAGAGCAATTCTATGGCTTGAAATCTCATGATTAGCACAAGATGCTCCAACTAAGTATTTTATGTACATAATATCTTTTTCCTTCCAAATTTGTGAGTGAATTAGAAGCAACTAATCAACCATTCCTCATGTGTTTAATTCATACTACCTACTAGCATTTCTCGTAGTGTATCAAAGGACATGAAGGATTATATTTACAAGATGGGTGAGCTTGTGAGGTACTTTACAAGATACAAAATGTGAAGTGTATCAATGCTCCATCCAAGGTTTTCATATTGCTAATATGGCGTACTTTTCCCTTTCTAGGTATGTGAGCTCAAAGGAAATAGATCCCACCACACTTGAGAATGCTCGATTATGTCAGTGGAGGTGGTTTGTTTAGTGGAGGAGATATTTCCACGTTCTATTCTCACAAGCCAACTACATCTCATAGTGCATTTTGTGGATGAGATTGCTATATGCGGTACTGTATATGCATGAGGTAGCATGGTCGAGGGTTGGTCGGTACAAGATTCACTTGTATATATTTCTGAGTTTCTTGTTGATGTGGATAGCTCTCTCCCACGACTATGGAGATATAATGGACCTAAGGATGACCTCTATTATGCCTCAAGGGAAAGGATGGAGCAAAGTAATAGACACGAAGTTGCTTAATAATATCAACCTTTATTGCATGCTTAATAGTGATGTGATGAAAAGATGGGTGATAAGATACAAGGATGCAAAGGCAAGAAGACAAGGAGAAAGGGCCCTCTTTCATACACACCATGGATCTCGTGTGCCATACCCTCAGTATCTAAGAGCACTTCCAAAGGATATTCATGTGGATTGGCCACTTGACGAAATGGAGAGAGCAAAGAGGGGACGCATATCACAATGGAAGAATCGGAGTATGCTAGGGGATGCATGAGCAAGGTCAGTATATAGAATGTCATGCATAAGTTAGGAGCTTTCAACAATTTAGATTGCTTATTTGATTGATTTTGTCTTGGTGTAGTGTACTATGTTCAATGCTATATGGTGTGAGGGCAAGCATTTTCGAACACAACGGATTGATGATAAGAGAAATGCACAAGATTGTGGCATCATTGCTAGCTTTGAGGGAGCCAATGGAGCCATGGATGATTATTGTGGCATAATCCAAGATATTATTAAGCTTGACTTTGGATGCTTCTTTGGGTATGTTTTGGATGTAAAGTGGTTTAAGGACATGGTGGAAAGAGGCCCTAATGCAATAATCAAATGCCATGCAAGTGGCTTTGTAATTATTGAGTCCACAAAGTTTTGGCAAAGTAAGGACACACTAATACCACTGCAACAATGTGAACAGGTATTGTACACACATATAAAAATACTCACTTTTAAACATTTGATACCTTCAATGCAAGGAAAATAACATGATTGTATTTGTGTTTGAATTAGGTTCTCTATAACCAATGGTGGATAATAATAGGTGGTGGCATGTCATACCTATTATGCCATGTTCCAAAGTGATGTATAGTAAATTTACTAATATGGAGCGTATGGAGGATGATCATGGCCACAGAGATGATGATGACTGTGATACGAGAGAGGAGGATGATCATGAGATAGGAGATACAGATATTGAGGCCATTACCCATGAGGACGAGCCTACCATTGGTGATGCTGATTTTGATGAGCACATGAGTAGCACAAGTAGTAATGGGCTGAATGTATTTGTAGATCTCAACATTGGTTTGGATTTTGAAGTAGATAGTTTGGCAAGGGTTGATCTCATCTAGGATGAGATTGACCATCATTGATATTGGCAAAACTATTTTACATATTGTCTCATGCTCCTCACCTCACTTAATTTTTGTATATGTGGGTTTGCCAAAAAGCATTGATATTTTTATTAAAATTATGTGCTTTGGTAATCATGGGCAATGTTTGGAAAGCAGTGATGTGCATTTATCAGCCTACACCAAAATCTCACTTTCTGTATTCTCTGTTTTGAGTCTAAATCTGCATCTAATTCATAATGCAAACGTGCTAATAAACGCGCTATTAGACGTGCAAATAGATGCACTATTAGACACGCCTATATTTTCACTATTCTAGCAGCATCTATAGACGTGCCCGCTATTTTGCGCATCTATCAAGCACATCTATATTTGCTTTGTGTGTGTGTGTGTGTGTGTGTGTGTGTGTGTGTGCATATGTGTGCGTTTTAAAAAATGGAAACATATTAACAACATGGCACACTATGCTCAGATAAAGGTGGATAAAAGCTTTTTATTATTATATGGATGATCATAACATATGAGTACAACTGGTACAAAAAGTGTCGAATCCATCCAATATCCTAGGCTCCAAGGTCGGGGTCCACTTACCTGTCACCATCCATGGAAAACCATTTGTTTGAACAAATTTGGCATCATGTGGGAAGGCAGGTAATGCATGTGTTCCTCAGCTTGTTATCACTTATACCAAAGAGACTTAGAACTACATATAGATTCTAAATGTATACCAAAAAACAACTGGATGTCATAAGTTCTCTAATATTTCTTGCATTTTGCTTTTCAATACAAAAGTGGTCTAGTTCTATTCTCTTGTCCAATTGTTTTCATTTCCCGTCATGCATCCTCCAGCTTTTGAGAGATAAAGGCCATTTTGGTAGGGTCTGTGATTGCGGACATCCTAGCAGTCCTATGGAATTTGTTTGAGTTCGTCGCCAAAATTTCCTAACCAAATTCAGTTATCAACCAAATCAGGGGGGTGGTCCACCATCAAGGTAAAAATATTATAGAAAAGAGGGGGTTAGTTCATAACCAAGAGTCAGAAACCAAATGAGTATGTGTGAGTGTATGTAGGATGGGGGGTTTGAAAATGAGTAAAGATATATGAGTTCATGTAGGGGGGTTGTCCACATTCTTGTGAGAAGAAAGATACCGTTATAAAAAATTCCTCGTGAGTCTAAGCGAAGTATTCAAAATGAAACAGATATCATGGGGGGTATTCTTCACCATTGTATAAAAAGAAACAGTCTTGGGGGGGTAATCCACTCCCTTACTCGGGGGGGTCACTCATCATATGTAACCCTATCACGTGAGTTCAACAGAAGGATATTTTTTATTTCTAAAATTTACAGAAATAAATATACATAAGGGACTATTTAAAATAGTTTTGGGAAAATTTTACAGATTTGTATAGAAAAGGGGTACATTTTATTAATGAAAAATGTACAGATAAGGGATTTTAGAAATAGGCCTTGAACGCACGTGGTATAGAGGGTTAATACATAGTGACCCCCCCGAGCTCCCTTATTTGAGAACATAAAATTTTTGAAGTGGGGGGTACTCCACACCCATGTACTAAACATGAAATTTAAATCATAAAAAATAAGGCATTAGAATCATAAAAAATTCCTTTGTAAATGGGGGGTATTCCACACCCATGTGAGGAAACTAAACAAATAAAGGGATGTAGACCATATCATGAAGGAAACAGCTACAAGTAGAAAATTAGCTATAAATATGATGGAATTTTGAATACATTACTTGATAAGATTAAGAGGGAATTGTTTTTTTGACACCCTTATTTGCAACAATTAGAAAAAATTAGAGATGGGGGATAATCCACACCCATAATGAGCAGAACCATAAGTGTTAATCCATACCCATGATTAACCTCATATACATACACACACACACATGTGCACGTGCACGTGCATGTGGCACATACACACACACACACACATATATAAGGGTTAAAATGGAAAATTGTTAGCGCATAGAATTTTGTCTAGTGGTATAAGTATAATGAATTTTTATCATATGGGGGTGTAGTCAATGCGTGAGGAGTTTTTAATTACTATTATTACATTGTTTCTTTAAAAAAAGAAAAGGGAAAGAACCTTAAAAAGAAATCCAAAGTTATCAGTACAGAGTCTAAATAGACCGATGTGGTGATCTCCGACCATACAATTAATAAGCTTAATAAGAATGGTCATTTAGAGGCTTATAGGTCACACAAAATTCTAGAACAAGTGGGAATATTTATTTACTAGATTTTGGAATCATTTCTTAAAGTACCCAAGAGGTCCTTGAACAAGGAGAGTAGTTGTATCTCTAGGGGCTGATGTGCATGTGTGTGTATATGGTTATGTGGTCGGTGGGATAAGTGTATGTGTGTGTGTGTGTAGAATAAGTGATCTGAATATTGGTAATGTGTGTGTGTGCATGTGTGTGTGTGTGCATGTGTGCTTGTGTGCATGTGTGTGTGTGTGTGCATGTGTGCGTGTATGTGTATGCATGTGTGTGTGCAGGCATGCGTGTGTGTTTGCGTGCGCATGCATGTGCATGTGTGCATGTGTGTGTGTGGGCATGTATGTATGCATGTGCATGTGCATGTGCATGTGCATGTGTGTGTGCATGTTTGTGTGCATGTGCATGTGCGTGTGCATGTGTGCATGTGCATGTGTGTGTGTGTGCATGTGCATGTGCATGTGCATGCATGTGTGTGCGCATGCATGTGCATGTGCACGTGCATGTGCGCATGCGTGTGTGCATGTGTGTGCACATGCGTGTGCATGCACGTGCACGTGTACGTGTGCGTGCATATGTGCATGCGTGCATGCGTGCATGTGTGTGTGTGTGTGTGTGAGAGAGAGAGAGAGAGGGGGGGGGCAGGATGGAGGGAGGGAGGGAGAGAGAGGGGGAAAGAGAGAGAGAGAGAGAGAGAGAGAGAGAGAGAAAGAGAGAGAGAGAGAGAGAGAGAGAGAGAGGCCTCTACAAGTAGCTCAAAGCACTCTACAAATTATTATCAAACATAGAGGCCTATAACTTCTAGCAAAGACATGATATCAAATATTTAAGCACAAGTAGTGATGCACCTTGAAATGTCTTCGCTTTGATATAAGCTGCGTAAGAAATAGAGAAACGGTTGAAAAGTTATTGACATTTCACTGCTGGAAGGGGGTAAAAACTATCTGGAAAAGAAATAGTCACACACAGAGAATCATAGATTTTTGTTTTGCCATCTGATACAAAAACTAAAAACAAAGAGTTATGCTCCTTGAAGAGAGCTTTGCATTGATATAAGTTTTTCAAAATCAGATTATTGAGTAAAAAGTTATAAGCAAAATACTGACAAGGGGTCAAACAGTCATGAAAAACACCTACACCTTCTACTGATGTCGACTTGGGAGAATACTCCCTCCATGCTCAAACTTCATCAACGATCCAAAGCCCATAGAGGTCACCTAGGGGAGAGGAAATAATACCCTTTGTGGCTCGAGAAATGGGTGGACCAGGTGTGTGCAATGAGCAGCCAAATAAACAACACTTTTGAGCACTTTGGAAGAGAGAGCAATGGAAAAGGGGGAGAAACACTCAAGAGAGAGAACCTAAAGTGACCTTAATTACCAATAGAGTGAGGCTCCACTCAAGTTCAACTCAAAATACTACAAAGACAAGGTAGAAGAAGAGGTTTCATACATACAAGAGGGAGTAGGAGCTCCAAGACTACTCCTAGAAAGAGAATGAGCTAGAGAGATATGGACTCAAGAGTCTACATAAGAGAATATCTACAAGTCTAGGGAGAAAGAAGGCTCATGGAAGATGCTTGAAGAGACTAGGGCTATAGCAGCATGAGGCTCAATGGTGGAAGAGAGATGTTGAACAAGGGAGAGGAGGGCTGTTTTTTTGGAGATATTGTCATTTAAGAACTAAAAGAGAAATAATATACATTACCAGATTCATATGACAAAAGATATTAAGTGATCATAATTTTTATCAAAACTTGAAAGCACTCCTAAGAAGTACTAGGTAAAAAAATCACACAAATATCCAAATGGATTTACATTTTAAAAAAAGGAAGAAGTATTGAAGTAATAAGACCAAAAAGGAAGAAAATATTTTAGTACGAGATAACCTAGAGAGCAAAAAAATGTACGTACTCTACATAGAAAAACTTTAAAAGAAATTAATTTAGGAAATCATGAAGGAAAGTTTTTAAGGGGTCTATTTTAGAAAAAATAAATGACTAAAATGTTCTATTATATATAACTATAAGCTAGAAGACATGGACAAACATGTGAATACTATATAATTGTATATATAGTCAAACAATATATATATTGAGAGGGACAACTATTTTTTAAATGTGGGAAAAAGTTCTAAATCACCTTCTATATATATATAACCAGCCAATAAAAACAAAAAATAGAAATATATGTAGGGGAGAGGGGAAAAAAAGGGGGGTGGAAAGTAAGTGAGACCTAAGTCTTAAGAAACTTTACCCTTAACCTGAACTAACTAAACTAGATAACTAACAATAAACAAACAAAGCTACCTACTACTAGCAAACTAACCACCACTCGTGAACTACTACTTTAACCTAACCTTTAAACCGAACTACCTACTACTATCCAACTAACAGCCACTAGCTGACCGAAACATAGCTAACTCTAACTACTAACTAAAAAGCCAACTAAAACCATGATCCAAAGTGCGACGATGCACCTTTCAAAGTGTACGTGACCAGAGCACTTGGAAGCTAGGGAAGTAGACTAGTACCATTCAGTCAAGGGCGGCACAGCACAGTATCAGCCACAACAGTCGAGGTAGGGCTCGTACATAAGGCCTAGGAGTCCTTGGAGTAGCAAGGAACCAGACAAGCAGGGAGTAGATGGAGCAAGTCAATGGGATGTCCATAGTACATCGCGCGGGGGAGCAAAAGCGAGACTATGCAGATTAACGAACTGCATGGAGGTAGTAATGCCTACTAGAGCCTCTATTCTATTATGTAGCCTATTAGAGCCTCTAGAGTCAGGGTCGAGGAGGGGGACGGGCACACAACCCAAGGAAAATGATGAAGGCAGCTACCATACACATGCAGTTGAGCATAGAGAACGAGGAGTCAGGGGGGTTTTTTGAGAGGTGGAGCTATTTATGGCAAGGCCATGTATGTAGGTAGATAGAGTACTTAGGATAGTTATAGTAGATGGTTTTTAGATAGAAAGTAGTTAGCGGGGCGGTTTACATCGGCGGGAGATGAATGTAGTCAAAGCTTAGGTAGGCCTTTTGGGTTAGTGTAGTTAGGGAAAAAATAGGACAAGGAAAAAAGAAGGGGAAAAAAATTAACATAGTGGAATAACTTAGGAAAAAGTTTTAGACAAACCTTTTAAGAAAAAAGAAAAAGGGAATGGAATAATACACTTTTTAAGAAAATTTAAAAGGGCAAGTTAAGAAATTTAAAAGAAAATTAAGAGAAAGTTAAAAAGAAAAATTAAAGAGAATTTAGGGAATATAAAAATAAGAGAGAGAGAGAGAGCAAGCGAGAGAGAGAGAGAGAGAGAGAGAGAGAGAGAGAGAGAGAGAGAGAGAAAGAGAGAGAGAGAGGGTGGGGGGGGGGAGAAAAAGAAAAAGGGAATGGAATAGTAAAAAAATTTGTGAAAATTTAAGGGGAAATTTTTAAAAATTAAAAGAAAAATTAACAAGAAATTAAAAGAAAAAATACAGAGAATTTAAGGAATATTAAAGAATAATAAAACTAAGAGAGAGAGAGAGCAAGCGACAAAGAGAGAGAGAGAGAGAGAGTATGTGTGTGTGGGGGGGGGGGGAAGTATGTGTGTCTCTATGTGTGTGTGTGTGTGTGTGTGTGTGTTTATATTTATATGTATGTATGTATGTATGTATGTGTATATGTGTATATGCAACCTACATTGTTACAAGGGAAAGAGGACACCAGTGGTTCTCTTCAAAGAATAGCATAGCCACAACTTCAAGACATAGACTATAACTTGGTGGACAAAAGAACAATGTAGATGGCCATGAAGTTCACATTCGGCTCAAAATGGGAAAGGTTTCTTGGTTCATGCCACTTTGTTTTTTTGTTTCTTGTTTTTAAAATGTCCAAATGCACAGAACAAAGATTAAATGGCCATGCTAGTGTATAGATGAAAGTACTCTTGATGCTTTGCTTGGGAAAATTGGGGGAGCAGGCACCATGAACAAAAGGGCGAGTCTTTCAACATCATGCATGTAAGGATAATGTGGTTATTAGGCACAACATTTCATGATGCACATTGTATTTTTCTTTTTTAGGACAATATATGGCAGAAAAAGGTGCCCATTGGATTCCCCTTCACTCAATCAATGACAACACAATAGCATGTTTATCTATTGGGCTATACAGGGGAGATGTTGTCTGTCACATCACATTGGACTCTAAAGAATGTTTGAGAGCATGTGGTGGTCAGGGAGGATGGTATGTTAGAGTCTGTTAACTTCACCTTGAATGGCCAAAGGGTGCACAAGCAAGCCAAAAAGGTCATGCGCCTAATGTCTATTTCACACCTTGAATGGCTAAAGGGTGCACAAGCAAGCCAAAAATTTCATGCCTAATGTCTATTTCATACCTCCCACAACATTGAAGCAAGTAAATAATATATTTGACTATGTGGCACTACTTAAGGATAAAGGTTCTTGAATTTTCTTATGAGTTTGAAATTTTATAAAAAATTGAGTGTATTTAACTATGATGTCTTTAACTTGTGGTTTCATGTCTTAATTGTTGTAAACTTTTACTGTGAGCATTTGTTTAAAAGTTACTATTTTAAGAGTTTTTAAAACTACATAAGCATGTGAGAGGCATTTTGATTCACTTTGCTTTAGCTAGAATTTCCCTAATCATGCCGGTCCCTCATTTTGTGAGTTCATCTCATGAACCTCATTTGTTTGTAGGAGTAATGAGCTTTTACCCTTATTTGTGTAGGTCCCTAGATATGTTAAGAGCATATCTAGGAGCAAAAGAGGAATTTTATGACCACATCAAATGCATACAAGATTTTATAAAGGATTTTGCATATCATCTTGATGAATCTACAAAGACATGGTTTCCTATAGATTATCTCACCTTCTTTTACAAGAAGTAGCCTCGTTTCATAAATCATATTGATTGTTTTTTCAACAATCTCCTAGAAGGTTGTTAAATAGAAATTGATATCAACATCCTTATGGGCTTTGATCATAGGAACACATGCACTAGGGTCCTTGGAAAATGACCTTCATTTTCCTTCTCCAAGAAGGTCAAGCCCTCATTTCCACATAATCCCTCTAACTATTCTTCCAAGATCCTAGTACCTAAAGATGATTGTCATCTCTACTTAGAAGAGCCACTTGACCCCAAGAAGCTGATGAGAGGTAGGTAGTGGAAGACTTGCATTGCTCCACACTAATTCTAATGAGATTGTGTCCAAAACAAGACCCTCGAATAATAGGCAGCCCCATGCACCTCTAAAACCATGTCCTTTAGTCTAGAAATGGAAATTTGGACATTGGCCCTAGTCATTATCAATGGAGAGAAATACCTATTCCTCCATGACATCAAAACTCTTTTTGGTTCTATTTTCTATTCCCCATCTTAAACACCCATATTTAAAAAATGTCACAATGGGATGTCTCAACAATTTAAAAAATCTTGTTTTTTAATCAATGATTGTAATGTACAAAAGTTCATGTAAAATCGTGTTCCTATAGGAAGCTGTAACATTGTAGATCCAATCCTCTCTATGTTGTCTTGAGCCATTGACTCAGTCGTACAAACTTAAAAATTTCACAAGCATCATGGATAATATCCTTAACTGCAACACATACTTATGCCAATATTTCAACTCCAAGTTCAAGGTTTGAGTGTAGCACACTAATGCATAAAATTCTAAAACTCTCTTTATAATAGTCTACTAGCCTTTTACAACTCTTAACATTGTCCATAACAATTACATGACTTTATCTAGGCCTATCTTCCTTATGGTTTCTACCAAAATACATGTGATGTAAAACCTGGACTTTTTTTAATTTTATGAAACAATCGACTTATGAAAGGCTCTGCTTGTAGTGATACAATCATCACATTCAATAATGGACATCTTTTTATATTCATCCATCCATTAGAAAACAATTGTGCATCCTAAGGTATGCAAAGCTAAAAAATACTATAGTTGATGTGATGTGTTTGCTCAACGTATGATTTGTCTAGTATAGTTGACTACAAGTCATGGTAAGTAGGACCTTTGAAATGCGGCTGTGTTCTTCTCAAAAAACCATAATAGTTGCTCCTGGTACTATGCATGAAGAAACAGATTGTGGTCAAGTACCTACAGAGGGAGCAAATGATATACTAGCTAGTCTAAAATCTAGGTTTCCACAAGCACGTTTTCCCTTAGGCAATGCCACTAGGTTTCAGTGGCATACCTATCCGTGTGATCATCTCTGAGCAGCATGGTGTCAAAAGGGAAATGGATCGTGTGGAGGCAAAGTTTGGAGGACATCAAGGGGCATGAGTACTATAGTGGAGCTAGTACTAAAATGGAGTTGGTGGTGACCACTTCACCTGTTTCTACTTTGGTTGTGAGCTAGCCCATGTTCCTATTGTTGGATCTCACCAAAGGGCTCCTACACCTATTGCTCAAAAATGGACTTATCTGCATCCCTAGAGTTTGAAATTTATGTTTAGGGGTCCCAACTTGGCATTATATGGTAACACCAAAATGCCTTTTTGCAAGTGTTTAGGCACAATTGCCTATCATGTCATGATTTCCTTCTCCTCTGAACCACTTACTATGACCAAAATGCTCAAAGGTGTAGTTCATCTAGGTGGATCTGCTTCAAGTGACTGCAGCACTCCCAAAAGAGAACACATATCCACTAGTAGATCGTTTATCAGAAATACTACCAGCCCAATGAGCATCAGTGTATCCATGCAACTGTATCTGAACCCCAGTCTCATAAAATAGTCCATACTATAATGTGGACTTCACATACCTGAGTATGCATCTAGCCACATCCAAATGCAGTTTCCTTGGAGCCTGCATAAACTGACTTACCAATCCAATAATATAGCTCAAATCTGGCCTAGTAATAGTCATATAAATCAAACTTCCTACTATGCATCTGTACATAGTATGGTCTTCCAGAAGCTCACCTCCTGCATCTGCGCTCAGCTTCACATTTTGCTCCAAAGGAACTGAAATAGGCTTACAGCCTATCATCCCATATTTGGACAGCATGTCCAATCCATACTGCCTCTGCAAGTGCCGTATCCCACTTGGTGGTCTAATCACCTCAATGCCCAAGAAATAATGCAGCTCTCCCAAATCCTTCATCTCAAACTTTTGCTTCAATAGCATTTTCACATGAAGGATATCTTCATCACTATCACCTGTAATGATCAAATCATCAACATAAATGGCAAGCAGCATAATACCTTTCTCTGTTTTTCTCACATAAAGTGAGAAATCTTCCTTGGAAATCTAAAAGCCAATATTGACAAGATACTATCCTATCTTGTTAGACCATGCTCTAGGTGCTTGCTTCAAGCCATACAAGGCTTTCTTCAACCTGCAAACAAACTCAGGATGAACAGCATGAACATAACCTAGTGGCTGCTCCATAAAGACCTCTTCTTGCAAATCACCATGCAATAAGGCATTCTTTACATCCATTTGATGTAAAGACCATCCCTTTGATACAGCCATAGCAATGACTGCTCTTACAGTTGCCATCCTTGCAACTGGATTGAATGTTTCTTCATAATCAATGCCATATGTCTGTGCATAGCCCTTGACAACTAATCTTGCCTTGTATCTGTTCACAGAACCATCTGCATTGTGCTTCACCTTATAAACCCACTTACAGCCAATTGCATTCTTGTCTTTAGGCAAAGGCACCAATTCCCATGTAGCATTTGCTTCCAAGGCATCCATTTCTTCATCCATGGCTTTCTCTCATTTTTCTTTTCCCATGGCTTGCTCAAAAGAAGTGGGTTTTGGTTCTTGTAACACTTTGACCATGTAGGCATAGTGAATGGCTGTAAATCCATCATATTTCAGCCTATCCGCAGGATACCTAGCTCTAGTAGACCTGTGCAAAATAGGCTCACTTTTAGGTGCTCTCAAAACATCCCTGGTCTTCCTTACTCTAGGTATAACAACAAAAGGAATACCCAACTCATCATCAATGCTCTATTTGTTGAGAGTTCACACTCAACATCATGTGATCATGTGTGCATAGCACCCTCACGTGATCATATGTGCATAGCACTAACCTTATAGAGTGCTATAAAGAAAAGGGTTAGAAATTACTGGACTTGCAATGCTTGCAAAGCCCTTGCTTAAGCTTGAATGAGCCTCTTGATTTTGGGGGTATAATGGTCAAAAATGGCTTAACACGCCCAAAATCAAGAGGCTCATTCAAGCTTAAGCAAGGGATTTGTAGGTCTTGTTTTTGGGTGGCAAAAGCATGAAAAATGACAGCGCATTAGTGTGTTTCCATTCTTATGCTTCCCCCCTCCAAAAACAAGACCCCCAAGCTACTCATTGGAGACACCAAAATGAGGGGAAGGATGACGTGAGGAGTAGAGGAGCTGGCCAACGAGGGGAGGGACAGCCTTGGAATTTCCAGCAACAAGCATGATGCAAGGAGGTGAGAAGGCAAAGAAGCAAGGAGGTGAGGAGGTGAGGAGGTGAGGAAGCAAGGAGGCAAGGAGGCAAGAGGCAGTCTTGAAGGGCAACAAGAGGGTGGAGGTGGCCAAAAGAGTAAGCAGGAAAGGGAGGGATGGAGATTGCTTGCAGGAAATGCTTGGATTAATGCTACAAATGCCATTTTCTTATGTGTGTTTTGCAGCATGAAATTTTTATGGCATTTTTCTTTTAAAAAATACAACATTGTTGTGATTAATTGCACTACAAACAACTCAAGCCATAAAGCACCATGGATTAGTACAACAATATACATCACAAATGGATGCATACACTCATATACATCACCGATGGATGCATACACTTATACTCACATCAATTTCCAATATTGTCTTAGATGGACCCTTAGCATATATGTGTGCATAGAAGACCATTTCCTACATTGATCCCTGATTTCATAGTTAAATTATTCCCTTTCTCACATTCTAACATGTGAAGATTTAATGTACATGCATTATGGGCACATTATATTGCAGTTTATGACTAACTTTTATTGTAAATGCATGATACTTGTATATGGTCAAAGAAGGTATATTATCATTTTTGAATGACAACATTACTCTATGCTCCATGTTATCCTATATTAGAAACTATGATCACTAGATATTACATAAATGTATTGCTCCATTATATCCTATACTAAAAACTATTTTGACCCAAATACATAATGCCAATTGAGGTTAGTACTTATGACAAGTAATGAAAACAATCTAATGGTATGAATGAGATCTTGTAAATTTTGGATATATAATATGGGTACTATGTTGATTGAGCTATTTTTCTGAGGGAATATTTTCAACTTAATTACTAAATACATACTTACAATGGTGACCTAATTCCCATCTATATGTATAATCAAGTTTTACTTTTTGTGTTTAAAAAAAAGCTTTTGCATAAGGTTGAAATTCGAATAGTATTTATAGTTGTTTAAGACTACCCATTAAGCTAGCTCCTATCCTTATATTGAACATGATAATGTTCATAAAGATTTTATGAATACAATAAATAGCATTGGCTATCTTTTTAGTGGTTGGGAATGAACCCTAAAAGTATCCTAAAACGACTATGTATTCCCTTATTTGTAGCATGGAAGTGATCATGGTAGAGTGGCATAATCCCTATTTTGCTTTTTTCATAGGTTCTTTTGCTACTCATGGTTGGCAGATACACCACGGCATAGATCCGAATAGATATTTGGTTTTTTGCATCAACTTGCTTGACTAGACTTTCCTTGATGACTGTTCGATTGTGCATGATGAGTAGTCACTGGCTTAATTGATGCATTAAGTGCAATGTTTTCCTTGAAGTTTTTCATACCACAGGATACGAGTTTGCTTATAGGGGTGGAAATAGAAGCTTGTTAATGCCTGGTGCATATTTTTCGTTAGATGCAGCAGGATACTAGTTACAAAGTGTCTTTGCCAATTATTTCACTTGAATCATGCTCCTGTTATGCTTGAGTTTGTGGTCACGTATTGAGTTTAACATAATAGTCTACATGATACTGGATGAGCACTCAACATAGTGGTTAGATGCATTCATTTCTAGTTCCGATAGAACTATCATTTAGACATTGGTCATAATACAAGTATGGAGGGCTAAAATCCTTTTTTGGCTCCCTAAGTTTTTTAAAGCATGGTATTGTCCAGATTACATAGGTATTTTCACTAAGCAAAATTAATCCTTATGATAAAAATGTGTTTTTTTTCTTTTGACATAGTTAGTTCTGTTTCCATGTTTTTGGATCGAATGTATAGATGATCTTCTGCAAGCATAAAAGACATGATATGTATATGTAGCACATGATCATGTTTACATATTTTTAGTCATATATTCTACCTTGTGATCTATCATTATCTTGCTGTGTGGATGTTCAATCTGAGTAGTGTTGGATTTTTTTATCGCAAATTTTATGTATTGTTGTGTCTCTACCTCTCCACAATGACTCAAATGTGATAGTATGGGGATGAAAGAGAAGTTAATTGTGAGTTTCAGGCATGCCTTCATTGTTGGAATATGTTTAATTAGCTTATGATCATATCAATTGTTCCAATGATATTGAGAGGAATAAGATGCTGGATAAGGTTCTCGCTCGCTTGAAACCTATTTAATCTTGCTCGCTTATTTGGGGCTACTCGCTTTTCTTTATCTGTACAATAGACACAAATATTATCAAAATAAATGGGTATAAGTTTAGTCAGATAGTCACTAAAAGTTTCTACCATGAACTTTTGAGAGATTGACGATGCATTTCTCAAACCAAAAGGCATTACCCAGGTTGCATAAGCACCCCATTGTATATTAGATTGATCTTCTAGAGATACAATGATTTGATTGTAACCATTGTAACCATCCATAAATGAATACATTTCATGTCTTGCAACCTGATATAAGATCCCATCTATAAATGGTATTGGAAATGGGTCAAGCACAATTTGAGCATTCAGTTTTCCGTAATCCATAGATACTTGGAGTTTACCAATTTCTTGGACACTACCACAATGGGAAATAACCAATTACTTTCACCAATAGCATAAATAAATCATGCCTAAAGAAGTTGATTTAACTCGGCTTTCACTTTCTTAGCATAATTTGGATTCATTCTATACCTTGTTTCCAGATTGGTTTGCCATCTAGTACCAAAGTAATTCTATGTTGGCATAACTCAAGGGGAACTCCCCGAAGATTAGTATAATTCCAAGTGAGAACATCATTGTATCTAGTGAAGAGCTCTTTGAAAATATAAAGTAGCTTGAAAGAAAGATTGTTTTGCTTAATATCAACAAGCACTTGCAAAATATTATCATTTCACCAAGAGAAAGGATCTACAATTCCATCAAGTGTGATTCCACATCCTGGGAATGGATGTGCAACTTCTAAATCCTTAGGTCAATAGCTGCTCGGTACCTTTCAAGGGTTAGTTTGAATCCACACATCTCTCCCATTAGTTTTGATGATCATTTCTTCAGATCCCCAATGTGTATTACCTTTGCACTCTTAAGCCAAGCCATCCCAACAAAATAGGATAGGCATTTTGCTCCATGGCAATCACAATAAAACTAACTGTGTAATAAATGCCTCCTATAGAAATAACAGCATCTTGTAACATACCTTTAGAATCAACTGGTCATTGATCAATGATATGCCATTCACACTCAAAATGGAGATGGCTTGAATGCCTTAAAGTGCATCCACTTTGCAATATCTTCAGAATGATGTTAAATCCTGAGCCATCATCTATGGTCACACCTAGTATAGTTTGCTTTTTCACTTTAACAGTGATAACTAGTGCTTCTTCATCCACCATAGGTGTTTCAATGATAGGAATAGTAACCAAATAATCGACCTCCTTCGATTGCTCTTTAGATTCCTCGATTTGTTGGGTGAAGAATTCACGGAAATACGGGGGTATCCACATCAATTTTGCAAATGTAAGGTTGATTTCCATACTCTTGAATGTTTTTCATTTTGGAGCTAGCTCTGCACTAGAATTTGATGGTGTGCTTGGTTCATGTTCCACACTTTGTTCTTTAGACTTTGAGGACAAGTTGCTTGGTTCAGTGGAGAGTGGTTGAAACTTCTTGGAAGGCATTTCAACTACTGGTGCCTTGCCCTTCAATCCCTTGGTCATTTTAGTAGCTATCTCCTTTTGTGCCTTCCAAGTAACATCTTGGTCATATACACCACTATTTGTAGAGGTTGCAATCGGAAACTTTGACATCGTAACAACTTGGACTTCCATTGTGTCTGATAACTCGGCTACAATTGTTTGGCACTCTGGATCCACTTCCTTTTGTTCCATATTACTTTTAAAAAACTTTAGATGTTCAACCCAAATTGGATAGCTAGAATGAAGATGATTCTCTCCATAATAAAAGCATTGAGGTTTTGTATTCTTCTCCTTACCATTTTTACCTTTGCCCTTATTCTACTTGCTGCACGTGATTTGCCACTGGTAGGCTGAGTATCTATTGTCACCTGGTTAGCAGATACTTGGTGATTTTTGCCATTGAACCGGCAATCTAATTTATCATGCCTAAACTTAGTGTAGGTGTTGCAATCTTCTTCTATGTGTCCATTCCTAGAACACTTATTGCACCATTTCTCATTACTGCATGGCTTCCCTTTGTAAGAAAATAGTACGCAGCGGAAGATAACAACAAAACGCAAGTACACGATGGAAAGCTGGAGAGAATACAAAAAATTCTGATATACCAAACTGCTGATACAACTGATGGTTGGCTGTCCACCCGTGCGCTCTACAGACAGAGCTTCGATGGTGATCGAGACAGATGCTGGACGGAGGACTATGAGCGTGAAGAATTGGTGATCTGATGATAGGGGGTGGCCACTTATATAGTGTAAGTGGTTGACGGTCGGCCCTGTAATAGGCAGTCGGCCTAATAGACAGTCGGCCTGGAAGACCACCGACCCTTCTGCCGGCGGGCAGATGAAGGATCGCGCATAGGTCATACCGTCGCGCATAGGTCATACCGTCGCTGGGGACCCTGCCGCTGGGGGCTTTGCCCCCAGACCCCCACCGGGGGCCTGCGCCCCTCGGACGCCCTGCTATCGGGGGGGCTATCGCCCCCCCGAACCCCCCCTTTGTGCAGACGGGTATCTACTCTTGGCTCCTAAGCCGTCTCATAACCATCTGGTCTACTCTAAGACCCCTTCCAGTGTCTAAACTGGGGATCCCTCCCAATATCCGATACCCATCATGGCTTCTCCTCATATGGGGGCCTTACAACATTGGGTACATAGAATATTGGTGGGTTACATGAGAGGTGGACATTTGAGCTAACTCTAACACCCCCCCTCAATGTTCACCCGAAGATGAACTACGTGTTCAGACCAATGCCGAGTCGATGTAGATGCCGCAACAATAAATCACTCCCAAGAGCCTTCGTGAAGATGTCTGCGCAATTGTCCTCTGTGGGACAATACTCCAGCTCTATGACTCCATCCTCGATGAGCTCTCGTACGTAGTGATACTGGATCTCTATGTGCTTTGTACGAGCATGGAACACAGGATTCTTTGCGATGGCCATGCAACTCTGATTGTCGCATTTTAGAACTGTCGCATCTTCGATTGGAACTCCTATGTCTTGCAGGATCCTCCTTAGCCAAACTGCTTCACAAGCAGCAATGCATGCTGCCTTGTACTCAGCTTCCGTCGAAGATAGTGCCACTGTTGGTTGCTTCTTGCTAATCCAAGAGAACACTCCTGAACCAAGTGAGAAACAATATCCAGAAACTGACTTTCTAGAATCACAATCTCCCGCCCAATCTGAGTCACAGTAACCCGCCAAGGTCATCCCTGCTCTGTAGGTAATGCCATACTCCAGTGTACCTTTCACGTACTTTAGCACACGCATCCCTGCTTTCCAATGGTTCTCTCGAGGTTGATTTGAGAACCTACTAAGTACACCAACTGCAAAGCTGATATCAGGTCTAGTGTTGCACAGAAAAATGAGACTCCCCACAAGTTTCCTATACTCCTTGATGTCGACAAGTGGTGATGCATCCTCCACTGAGAGCTTACCATTCACCTCCATGGGAGAGACCACGTCCTTACACTCGGTCATATCGAATGCCTTCAAGATCTCACGAGCATATCTCTGCTGAGAGATGAAAATCCTGCCAGGTTTTTGCCAAACCTCAATGCCGAGGCAAAAGTGCATGAGCCCCAAATCTGTCATCTCAAACTCGGAACTCAACGACTCCCTCAACTTTTGCAGCATCTTCTCATGATCTCCTGTGATGATCAAGTCATCCACGTAAAGGACTATTACCACATACTTTCCATCCTGCTTATAAACATACAGGTTAGCATCAGAAGCACTTTTTGAGAAACCAATAGATATGAGAAATCTATCAATCCGTTGGTACCATGCCCTTGGGGCCTGTTTCAGCCCGTACAATGCCTTCTTTAGTCTGCAAACCTTGTTCTCTGAATTGAGCACCTCAAATCCTGGTGGCTGGAACACATATACCTCCTCCTTGAGATGTCCATTCAAGAACGCAGATTTCACGTCCATTTGAAACACCAGCCACTGCTTATGAGCAGCCAAGGCAAGTACTATCCGAATAGTTGTCATCCTTGCTGTAGGAGCAAAGGAATCCTCAAAATCAAAGCCTTCAACTTGAGAGGATCCTTGTGCAACAAGCCTAGCCTTGTACTTTTCCAAAGATCCATCAGATTTGTACTTGGCCTTCCATACCCATTTGGTACCAATGATCTTCCTTTTTTCTGGACGATCAACGAAGTCCCAAGTCTGATTCTTCATGATGCTGTCATACTCCTCTTGCATGGCAGCTTTCCAATTTGGATCCGCCATTGCCTCATCCAAATTCGTAGGCTCTTGAACTTTCATAATCTCAGCCATCAAGGCCATATTGACTATGTGTTCAGAAGCCCTTTTCTGCTCCTCTATCCTCTTTGATCGTCGAAGTCCATCTGCAGATGACTCCGCCAAGTCTGGAACCGGATTCTTCTCATCAAAGAGCTGCCTTGCCCACTTTGGAAGTGGCTTACCTTGTGGAGCCAAGGCATGTTGTGGTGTTGGTGGAGTTTGTTCCTCGAAGTACTCCTCCTCATTCTGCAACTCTGCTTTAGATACGGGCACAAGGTGAGTTACTTTTACGGCTGATGATAAAGTGGAAGGGCATACCTCCTCCTCCACTGTATGTGGCTATTCCCAAAACACCACATCACGACTGACCACGATCTTCTTTGCCTCTGGATCATATAGCCGGTACGCCTTTGACTCCTGGCTATAGCCCATAAAGATACACTTTCTGCTCTTTGGATCTAATTTCTTTCTGGTGCTATCTGGAACATGAACAAAGCACTCACATCCAAATGTTCTGAAATGAGAAGCGGAAGGCTTTTTACCTGAGTAAGCCTCCAAAGGTGTTTTGCCCGTCAAGGCCTTTGTGAAGCTTCGATTGAGGATGTAGACTGCTGTATTGACTACCTCAGCCCAAAAAGACTTAGGCAATCCTTTACCTAGTGCCATGCATCGTGCCATCTCCATGGCAGTATGATTGCGACACTCTACAACACCATTTTGTTGCGGAGTATGTGTAGTCGTGAGTTGGCGCTTAATGCCATTCTCGTGCAAGTATGTGTCGAACTCTTTTGACAGGAACTCTCCTCCTCGATCCGTGCAAAGCTTCTTTACCTTTAGCCCGCTTTCGTTTTCCACCATCTTTTGCCACTGTTTGAATTTTCCAAGAGCTTCAGCCTTATCTCGTAGAAAATACACCCACATGTATCTACTGTAGTCGTCGACGATAAGCATATAGTAGTTACATCCCCCCAAAGCTTGAGTTGGAGCTTTCCCACTGAGATCAGCATGAACCAATTGTAGAGGAGCCTTTGCCCGATAGCCGCTCTCATGTGGAAAAGCCTTCCTTTGTTGCTTGCCCATCATACAAGCTTCACAAGGTTCCTGCACCTTTGAGAGTGCAGGCAAGTGTGCAACCATCCCTGTTTTCTGCATTTCCAAAAGAATAGGATAACTAAGATGACCAAATCTTTCATGCCATACCTTACTGATGCCCACTCCTGAAGAGACTGTTAGTGCCGTCAACTCGTAGAGATTGTTCTTCCTTACTGCCTTGTCGACCACCTTGCCCGTTGCATTAAGGATTTCTGCTCCGGTCCTCTTGAAACGCACCTCCAAGTTGCGATCAGTTATCGCAGCAACCGAAAGCAAGTTCTTCTTTAGCTGAGGAACTAGTAATACACCAGAAAGCTCTTTAGTTTCACCCTCTTGAATGGAAAGAGAGATAGTACCTGTACCTTCCACAGGACATTTTGCATTATTACCGACCGTCACATTCATGGGCTCTTGTAGAGGCTTGAAAGAGCTATACCAGTCCTTCTTTCTGGTCATGTGACGGGACGCTCCACTATCAAGGAGCCACGAATCATTCGTTGTTGAAACTTCTATTGAGGAGCATATTTCTTCAATTGCAACCCATAGCTCCAACTCAGTTTCAACTGTGTTGGCAAGTTCCTTGCCTTTCGAAGAAGACTGTGTAGTGCCATTCTTTTCGTCCTGCTGCTTCTTTCTGCAATCCTTGATCATGTGACCGCTTTTGTTGCAGTAGTGGCACTTACCTGAAAACTTCTTCTTCTTACCATTCTTCTTCTCTCCACCCTTCCCTTTGGATGTGGTTGAGAATGCTGCATCACTTCCGCCATCGCGGGTCTTCATTCGCATCTCCTCCTCTAGAAGCATCGCACTGAACTCTTCAAAAGTGAGGGGTGGATTTCTTACCTGCGTGTTGAGTGTCGTAACCAACGCATCGTACTTTTGTGGAAGGATCCGAATGCACCTTCTGGCCAACTCTTCACTGGTCTTTGTAATCCCAACCGCCGCCATCTGATCACGTAGATTCTTGATCCGTGTGATGAATGTCTCAGCTGATTCTCCATCAGAGCACCTCTCTGCAGCAAGCATATTCTCCAGATTTTGAATTCTGGTCTGATTCCGCGTTTCATACTGACCTTTCAGTATGTTCCAAGCCTCACTTGCCTTGTCTGTATGCTGAATCAGAGTCAAAACAGAATCACTTGAACTGGTAACAAGAGCGCAGAGTGCATCTGCGTTCCTTCGTTTCCATGCCCGAAGAAGATCTGCATTCGGTGGCGTTATGACGTTGGGGTTGTTTGGATTCAGTGATCCAACCGGTTCTGGATCCAATCCCAGAACAGTATCCAGAAGCTCATATGAATCCAAGATCGCGCTGATCTTGAATTTCCACAAAGTATAATTCGTCCCATCGAGCTTGCCTTCATTGAAGGCAGGTGGACGAATTCGCAACGGGGTTGGTGCAGCCATCACTCCTAGTAGCCTTTGCTAACAAAGCTCGTTGAACTTGCAGTAAAGTCGTTACTCAGATAGCCTGAGCTCTGATACCATGTAAGAAAATAGTACGCAGCGGAAGATAACAACAAAACGCAAGTACACGATGGAAAGCTGGAGAGAATACAAAAAATTCTGATATACCAAACTGCTGATACAACTAATGGTTGGCTGTCCACCCGTGCGCTCTACAGACAGAGCTTCGATGGTGATCTAGACAGATGCTGGACAGAGGACTATGAGCGTGAAGAACTGGTGATCTGATGATAGGGGGTGGCCACTTATATAGTGTAAGTGGTTGACGGTCGGCCCTGTAATAGGCAGTCGGCCTAATAGACAGTCGGCCTGGAAGACCACCGACCCTTTAGAAAACATGCCGGCGGGCAGATGAAGGATCGCGCATAGGTCATACCGTCGCGCATAGGTCATACCGTCGCTGGGGACCCTGCCGCTGGGGGCTTTGCCCCCAGACCCCCACCGGGGGCCTGCGCCCCCAGACCCCCTGCTATCAGGGGGGCTATCGCCCCCCCGAACCCCCCCTTTGTGCAGACGGGTATCTACTCTTGGCTCCTAAGCCATCTCATAACCATCTGGTCTACTCTAAGACCCCTTCCAGTGTCTAAACTGGGGATCCCTCCCAATATCCGATACCCATCATGGCTTCTCCTCATATGGGGGCCTTACAACATTGGGTACACAGAATATTGGTGGGTTACATGAGAGGTGGACATTTGAGCTAACTCTAACACCCTTGAATGCCCAATTCCTTTTATTCCTTTTTCAACCTGGACTTGAGCTTATCTTTCTTCGTTGGTGTTTCTTCAGCATCATTGTCTGCATCTTTCTTCTTTGTCTTTCCCTTAAGGCCTTTACTCTTTTCCAAAGCGATAGGTCAGTCAAGCAACTCCACATATGTCTTAGTCGGATTCACTATTTTTGGCTTACGTAAGTCCACCTGAGTGCATCCCATAATTAACCATTCTCTCATGGACTTGTCATCACTAGCACCATAGTCAAATGGTTGATCAAAGCTCACATCTAAAGCACAAAGTCTTAGATAGACTCACCCTTATTCTGTTTTAGTTCACTTAGCTTGGTGTGAACATACTCATTAATTTCCTACCTAGACTGATGCAAGAATGCTTTAGACATAGCATACCAATCAGGAAAATACCCAATTGGAAATTGGTTGAACCATCTCTGTGCATTTTCAATCAAAGTACATAGAAAATAGTCCATGTATTCTTCATTGTTGTGGCATTCTTCATATGACACACCCCGAGGAAACTTTGAAGATGGCTATATGGGTCTTCATCATACTGCCCGTGAAATTTTGGAATTTTACCTTGATATTTGAGAGGGTTGATAATTTCCCTATTTTCTCCCTTGAATCTTCCACTTGGTCGGCTCTATAAACTGGGTATGCAAGCCATCCACTCGGAAGGATATAGTCTCTAGACCTCCATCTATCATACCACCATCAAATGTGTGAGGTCTTTGATGACTGATTCTAACTTGATCCATAGAAAGAGCTATAGATATTATATTTGTTGAATGTCGTTTGAGTGGCACACCTCGTGATTGTATAGTCCTTTTGTCCATAGGAAGAGGGACTCGGGCAACTTGCCTTGTTTGTTCTATGCTCACCCCTTCAAGTGTGTGATAGCTTCTAGCTCTATCAAAATCACACCTTTCTTTAATTCAATTGATTCTTTGACCATCTCTCATGGCTGGTCATCTTCCATCATGCCTCTCTTGACGGTGTCCTTCCAATAGAACAAGTGTGTATCAAAGAAGACTTTCCCTTCTTTCATTATCATAATCCTCATGTTCATGTTGAGGATCATTAGAGAAAATGGCTTACTGTTCTAGGTCCAACCTCTTTATAAACAAGTACTCAGGATCTATTTTCCATAATGGATCCTTGCCTATAGGTCTTTTGAAATGCCTCAGTCAATTACCAGTGGTTCATCCTTCTAGGACGACCTACTAATCAACTTCCACCCTTGGGGTAGTGAGGCCGAGCCTCACTCCTCATTCTCTACACACTTGTTGGATAATCAATGCTTCTACATGCCTCATTTGGGAACTCAATTCTAATTCTAAGACCGCACCATCTCTCATGGTTGGACGTAGGCAATTTATTTGACTCAATAACTATTCATGCCTAGCTGCATATTTTTGTCTTTTTTTTTTAGTGTGTATCAAACATTGGCTAAGTCGTCGTGAATTAGCCAATTGGCATTGTGAATACTTTTTGTAGTCTACACTCCAATCTTCAAACAAAACACCACTTGTCTATACTTACTCAAAGGCCTCTCAAAGGTACTTCTTGTAGTAGCTCATGACACCCTTCAACTACTTCAACCTCTCTTAATGAGACTGTGCGCTCAATCCTAAGCTTGCTATACTCAATCTACTCACTTCCCCTAACTAGTAGCACGTCGACTCACAAATTCAATTAACCCTTCCCCAGTAGGATTGAAAAATGTTGATGCTTTGGTTTACTCACTCCCTGAGGGTTAACAAGTGCTCGATGTATGTTGCTCATGAACTATTAACCTAACCCTATATAGTGCTCGATGAAGATGCTTATTCTTGCAGTCCTTGGTGAGCTGTGTACGTGTGTGCTCAAGTGTGGTAAAAGCAGATGCCAACAAAACAACCCGAAGGTTGGGGTTGCTACTAAAGGGTGAACCATACGATTTCCGGTGATTGAGTTATTAACATAAAGAATAAAACCAAAAGACTAGTTAAAGAAAAGGCCACACTTGTATTAAAGAATTTTGTTACAACCAAGGGGTGGTAGCAAGCTAAGGGTGTCCACTTCCGGACCACTTTCGGGTGAGTGTGACACCCGCTCGAGTGAAAATACAAAGGTTTTGCTTCGGTCTCCAATACCTCGATCGAGGTATTAGCTCCAATGAAAATCACACACGAGGACAACCGAGCCAAGCCAATACCTCGATCGAGGTACTGGGCTTTTTCACCAGACCGAGCCTCTACCTCGATCGAGGCTTGTTGGCAAGCCACCTATACATGCCACATCTACCTCGTTCGAGGTATCGTGGCAATCCAGCTCAACCTCGATCGAGGTCAGGTGGCATGTCCAACATACCTCGATCGAGGTATGTGCCATCCGACAAGGCAGATGACATACCTCGATCGAGGTATGCTGGACCCATGACTTGGCATCCCGCTTCTGCCGACATACCACGATCGAGGTATCGTGGCATGTCAAAACCTCCATCGACGTGGATGTACCGAGATGTATGGGCATGTCACAATACCTCGATCGAGGTATCGTGGCATGCCGATACCTCGATCGAGGTAGATGTACCGAGATGTATGGGCATGTGACAATACCTCGATCGAGGTATCGTGGCATGCCGATACCTCGATCGAGGTAGATGTGCCGAGATGTATGGGCATGTCACGATACCTCGATCGAGGTGTCGTGGCATACATGCAGAATACCTCGATCGAGCTCCTCCTCATCCACTGATTTTGGATTTGCGGGACTTCGATGGAATTGCGCGAGTGACGGAGAGCCACCAACGGACATCGACGGAGATGGACAGAGCCGGAGCGGGAGAGTCCAGGTAGGGTTTTTTTTATGTAGCATTTTCTTTTTGGTAAAATTTGATTAAATTTTAGTTTATAAGAAAAATTATAAAAAATTTCTAAATTTCAAATGCATTTTAATGTTTTTCTGAAATTTATTAATTATGACTTTTTTTATTTAAAATGTGAAAATGAAAATTTTTTTAAAAAATAGAGCTATTTTTAGTAAATAAAGAAACGTTCATATTAATAATTATAAAATATTTATAAATTTGAAATGCATTTGTAAATTTTTTTTAAATTTTTGAATTACGACATTTATAATTTAAAATGTGAAAATTTTAAATTTAAAAAACGTTTAATGAGGCATTTTTTATTCAAAATGTGAAAATGTTCTATATTTCTGTTTTTTTTATGTAGCATTTTCTTTTTGGTAGAATTTAATTAAATTTTAGGTTATAAGAAAAATTATAAAAAATTTCTAATTTAAAAATAGAGCTATTTTTAGTAAATAAAAAAACGTTCATATTAATAATTATAAAATATTTATAAATTTGAAATGCATTTGTAAATTTTTTTTAAATTTTTGAATTACGACATTTATAATTTAAAATGTGAAAATTTTAAATTTAAAAAATGTTTAATGAGGCATTTTTTATTCAAAATGTGAAAATGTTCTATATTTCTGTTTTTTTTATGTAGCATTTTCTTTTTGGTAGAATTTAATTAAATTTTAGTTTATAAGAAAAATTATAAAAAATTCCTAAATTTCAAATGCATTTTAATGTTTTTTTGAAATTTATGAATTACGACATTTTTTATTTAAAATGTGAAAATGATTTTTTTTTTTTTAATAGAGCTATTTTTATTAAATAAAAAAACGTTCATAGGAATAATTATAAAGTATTTATAAATTTGAAATGCATTTGTAAATTTATTTTTTATTTTTGAATTACGACATTTATAATTTAAAATGTGAAAATTTTAAATTTAAAAAAAGTTTAATGAGGCATTTTTTATTCAAAATGTGAAAATGTAAAAATTAGGTTTTTAAAAATCATCTTTGGAAAAAAAGAGATTAAAGTTATTTTTTTAAAGTAGAGCTATTTTTATTGAAATAAAAAACGTTTAAATCTTAGTTTATAGGAATAATTATAAAATATTTTTAAAATTGAAATGCATTTGAAAGTTTTTTTAAATGATTTTTGGAATTACGTAATTATTTTTTTAAAATGAGAAAATGTAAATATTTTGTTTTTAAAATCATCGTTTTAAAAAAAAGAGATTAAAGTTTAAATTAGTGCAATTTTTATTAATATAAAGAAACGTTTAAATTTTAGTTTATAGGAATAATTATAAAATATTTCTAAATCTGAAATGCATTTTAAAGTTTTTTTAATTATTTTTGGAATTATTTTTAGTCTTCAAAACCATCTTTTAAAAAATCATCGTTTATGTGGAATATTATAGATTATATAGTTGGTTAAGAGTTGTTTCATAATTTAGGTAGAGTAAGTAGGCTGTATAAAACACCACATGGGCATTATCCCTAAAACACCACACCACATGGGCAAAGACCCCAACACTAGAGTGGTTAGATGCATAAGCATATGGCTAATTGGATCTTGTAAATGCACCAGCGCATCGAAAACACATACGTAATTTATGATTGTCCAAAGGTCTCCTCTCTCCCCAAGCATGGGAACCAAGTGATGATCTATAGGAATGGCCACTAGTTGAGGTGGATTGCCCAACCAAAATAGATAATATTGAAAAGGCTTAATTATTTTCTCAAAGTTCTCGCTTTAAAAGGTTTGTAGTGTGAACCCGCTCTCTTTTTTAATGTGTAGTCTGAGAAATACTAGATGCGCCTTGCTTGTGTATCGTTCAAAGTAATGTATTAGGTATCCTTCTATCTCCTCCATATCTATTGCAAACCCAAGGCAGTAAAGCACTCAAAGAAGGTCTTATTAACCAAACCTCTCCACTATCTGTCCTTAGTATAGGGGCCATAAGTGGACAATGTGGTCCTTACACCACATGTGGAAAAGTTTCATATTGGATAAAAAGTGAAAAAAGGGAACATATAAGGAAAAAATATTTGAGACATCTAAGTTTAAAAATGCAACAACTAGAGTTTGAAAAAATTCTAATCAAAATTAAGAATTATTAATAATATTGATTAATATTGAGCCACACATTTGGCCCATCTACTGGTAGGTGCATAGGATGATCCCAACGACATCCTACCTCATCAAGGAGTACGTACAAATAGTTTTCATTACGTAAATAGATTATAAGTCATATTGAATAGAATATTATTTTCATTACCCAAATAGATTATTAATTTCCATGTGTTTTTTTTGTGCATGCGCCAGCCAGCGCACAGGTTCTAGCACCACTATTCGTATGCAGATAGAGATGCTGAGAGCTGAGATGAGGGCACTGCAGGATGCTAGGGCACCCCCTCACTTGGTTGCGAGTCTGGATTCAGTTATTGAGGCTCTGGGTCGATTGGACACAGTTGATAGCTTTCAGGCACAGGCTGAGGCGGAGATCACTGGTGGTGGCTTGGATTGGAGAGCCATTCGACAGTTGTTTGAGCGTGAGTCACATCATAGGCACGCCTTGGAGGATATGTTTTGGGATGGTCACACCGAGGCGATGCGACCACGATCAGGGCTCCCCTTGCATATTTTATGTTGTAGGCACCCCATCATAGCATCACACATTTATCCGAGATATCTCGCTGCGAATGGTGGTCGATTGCCTCACAACCGTCAAATAGCCAGGTCGTTTGCCATGCAGCTATACGCTGAGTTTGTGCTTGGTCATCGGGTGGACTACCTTAGTACCCGTCTAGGATCAAGAGCGGGACATGGTAGGATGGGGCATCAGGAGCGTCAGATTGCAGGTGTTCGGCATCGACGCGAGGCACCAGAGTTGCACACCATCCCTGCACCGGCATTGCGAGCGGTGGGAGGACAGATTAGGGGGGATGTTCATTCAGTGGCATCATCCTTGCAGCACATGGTCTCTGCCCTATCGAGATCTTTTGCGATTCCACCTCCCCCACCTCGATCGTCGATGGAGCCTCCCACATCTACACCACCTCTCCCACATCTACACCACCTCAGAACGAGTTGGAGGCTCGAGACACACGGATTGCAGAGTTGGAGGCATTGTTGGCCGAGTCTAGGGACGAGGTTAGTTATTTTGATTATGTTAGTTTATTTTTTTGTAGCGTGTTTTGAACTGAAGTTTTTTGGTTAATTCTCACCACGTACGGGACATGTTTGCATTGCAGGCACATCTATTGCGTCAAGAGATGGAGTCTCGCGTACGACTGTTGCAAACAGATTTGGAGGAGCAGAGGATTCGGACACGTATAGCATACCATCGTGCAGAGCACTATATTTTGCAGTTGAGGCATATTAGTCGTAATCCATCTCGCCATAGGATCGACCCCAGCATGGCCCTATACCCTGCTCCTCCTCCTATAGATGTGCCGACTAGGATACCCATAGACGTAGCAGTCATAGCCAAGCTTCCTACTGCCACTTGTGTCCTTTGCCACGAGGAGTTTGACACCGTAGGGTGGTTTGGACTAGGGTGCGGCCACATCGCACATCTCCATTGCATGACCCGCCACATGGTGGCACGATCAGTGTGCCTTGTATGCTTTGCTGACATTGATGTGGCGACATACAGAGGACTAGGCATGGATGATCTATATCCTGGTCATCGTCAAGCTGTTGATCCATTCGCCCGCATAGTCTTGACAGAGCACTACAGGGAGGAGGCACAGAGAGCGTTGCTGATGCAGGAGGGTGCTGATACATCAGTGGTTGCAGCATGCGTTCCACGATGCTTTTCGTATGGTGATTTCATGCCAGGTGATGAGGCATGAGCGGAGGAGGCACGCCGGATTGAGCGAGAGGCAGAGCTGCAGACATCATTGCAGCAGTGGGTGGAGCAGCAGCTAGGGCAGGGCCGAGACCAGCGTCTTTCACATGTAGAGACGATTACTCACGCTGGATTTGAGGCACGAGTATTCGCAGATGAATGGCTATGGGAGCTAAGATGCGCGTACATAGAGGAGGCGAGGGAGGCAGAGATGGCAGTGGTGGTGCGTGCAGCATGCCCTCCTCTTCATCAGGATGAGGCTGGTCCATCTCATGCAGGTGATGAGGCTGGCCCATCTGAGCCGGCTTTGCCTGAGGGCACACAGCGGACGGTTGGGCAGCGGGTCATACAGGAGCCACGTCAGCGTTCCACTAGAGGATCATATGTATGCTAAGCCCTAAGGTGAGACGTGAGCTGCAGCAAGGTCTCTCAACAAGGAAGAGTAAGAAAAAGGGAAAGGTACGAGAGGTATCTTCTATCTCTGAAGAAATTGATCGGCACCCACACACAGTAGATGTCATCATAGATAATTGCCGTGTCAAAAATGTGTGTGTTAATGGGGGAGCTGCATGTAATATCATGGTGCCCCGCATCATGAAGAAATTGAATTTGAAATGTACAAGGCGTTCCTCCACTCGAATCAAGGTAGCAGATGGTCGACGACTCGCCACCATGGGAGTCATTGAGGATTTGCCCATCACTGTCAATGGGCTGACCACCACTGTCAATTTCTATGTAGTGGACATTGAAGATATAGGCAGAAGTTACCCTGCCATACTCGGGAGACCATGGTTGAGAAAAAGTGATGCAGTCAGCTATTGGAAGACAGGACACATGTCTTTTGGTGCTTCCAAGGAGAAAATCCCTGTGCAACCTAGTGCTATGGAACCGGAAGAAGAAGAGGAGCATGACAGTGATACTCTCTCATCTTCAGTGTCTGAGTCCATGGAAGAATCAGACGGGGGGGAGGAATTCACAGAGGAGGAAGTTTACATGATGGGAGTGTCTCCGACCCTGCCACCTGCAGAAAAGATAACAGCTAGTCCTCAACAGCTCGAATCAATGCTTTCTCCAGACCTCACTCCAGGTGAGAAAGATGAGTTTCTTGAAATGTTCAAAGATTTCCCTGACCTCTTTGCAACTAGCTACCACCACCTTCGCCATGTGACTGCCATGGAGCACAAGATAGAGCTGAAGCCTGATGCAAAGCCTGTGGCTCAGAAGTATCGGAGATTAGGGCCCCTACAGACCGACGCCTTGCGATCAGAGTTGCAGAAGCTTGTAGAGGCTGGGTTTATTGTCCCGGTTCACAATACTGAATGGGTTTCACCAGTGGTAGTCATCCCAAAGAAAAACAACAAGTGGCGGGTCTGCATCGACTATAAGAAGCTCAATGCTGCCACCAAGAGGGATCATCATCCTTTACCCTTTCAAGACCTCATTCTTGAGAAGGTAAGTGGACATGAGATGTATACTTTCTGTGATGGTTACTCTGGGTTTTATCAAATCAGAATTGCCGAGGAAGATGTGCTTAAAACCACATTTGCCACACCCTGGGGGACATTTGCATTCAAAGTAATGCCATTTGGCCTCACCAATGCTCCTGCCACCTTTCAAAGATTCATGCAGATGGTGTTTGCTCCTTATTTGGGGGATTTCTTGGAGGTGTTTTTAGATGATTTCTGTATATTCTCATCACGTAAGGAGCACATCATGAAGGTTAGATTGGCATTCCAAAGGGTTAATGATGCAAACGGTAGTCTCAACCCTGAGAAATGCACCATTGGAGCCACTCAAGGGAGGTTATTGGGACATGTTGTCTCATCTGAGGGCATCAAGCCTGACCCCGAGAAGGTAGAAGCCATCCTCAAGCTCTCCCCACCTACAACCAAACGTCAGGTACGCTCATTTGTCAATCTAGTAGGATACTATCGCCGCTTCATTGATCAGTATGCTGCTTTGACACGGCCCATGACTATGCTATTAAAAGATGGGGTTGATTTCTCTTGGAATGAGGATTGTGATCATGGGTTTGCACAAATCAAGAATGCTCTGGCTTCAGAACCCATTCTACGCAATCCAGACTGGTCAAAGACCTTCTATATCAATCCTGGGTTTGGAGAACACACTCTGGCAGGTATTCTTCTCCAGCAAGGGGAGGATCGGTTCATGTATCCCGTTCGATTTGCTTCTCGACAATTGCTCCACACCGAGCGACGCTATTCAGAGGCCGACAAGCATGCCTTGTCTTTGGTGTTTTGCATTGAGAAATTTAAGCATTATGTGGCTGGAAGGTCCTTCTTTATCCTCACTGACACTGGTCTTGCAAAGCAGGTTCTTCAATCACCAAATCCCATGGGCCGGTTGGCCAAATGGTTGGCAGTTCTACAAGAATATGATTTTTCTTTCAAAATTGTAAAAAGGGGTTGTTCCAACTTGAAGAATGCTTTGATTGATTTAGAGGAGTGCCTTGATGTAACCCTGGTAGCAGCCATAGAAGTTGGGGATCCTTGGTATGGTGGTATATATAAGTTTTTGACCGCTTTCTCCTTTCCTTCAGAAAGTACAAGCTATGAGAGAAAGAAGATCCGCAGAGATAGTAGGCGCTACACCCTCCTTGATGGGGTGTTGTACCGTCAAGGCATGGATGGGGTACTCAGACGGGCCATTGATGCAGATGAAGTGCCTAAGGTATTGAAGCATTATCATGATGGGTTTTGTGGAGGCCACTATGCCAGTGACTATACAGCTAAGAAGATTTTACATGCTGGATACTATTGGCCGACATTGTTCAAGGATGTCACTTTGTATTGCAAAACCTGTGAACCATGTCAATTCTTCGGTAGGAAGGATTTGCGTCCCGGGCAACATCACCCAGTGATGTCCATCCATCCGTTTCAGAAGTGGGGAATAGATTTTGTCGGGCCCTTGCCCATGACTGCCCGCAAAAAGAAGTATCTTTTGGTAGCCACTCAGTATGTCACTAAGTGGGCTGAAGCTATTGCTCTCTCTGCTACAAATGGCAAGGCAGTTTCAAGTTTCATATTTGAACGTATCTGCACAAGGTTTGGGACACCCATGGAGATAGTCTCTGACCATGGGAGTCCATTCTTAAATGAAGCAGTGGAGTTACTCATGGTTCGCATGGCCATTGATCATCACACTTCTAGCATCTATTATCCAGCATCCATGGGTCAAACAAAGCGGACCAATGGCCTCCTCTGTAAAACCATAGGAAAAATGGCCGCAGGGAATAGGAGCCAATGGGATCAGAAGGTCACTGAAGCAGTGTGGGCTTACAACATCACTCATAAAACATCTACAGGTCACACCCCTTTTGAGTTGGTGTATGGTACTGAGGCAGTTTTACCACTTGAGATAGAGATTCCAGCCTTGAGATTGGCGCAAGAACAGAGGATGACAGAAGATGAACATGTAGAGGCCAGATTGGTACAACTTGAGAAGTTAGATGAGACCCGACGCCTTGCACTACATCAAACAGAGATCCAAAAGAATCGACAAAAGGCCCGATTGGATGCTAAGATTCGCAAGGGATGGGTAAGACACTTTGCTGAGGGGGATGTTGTGCTATGCTTTGATAACAGATTGGACCACCAAATGGATAAGAAGTTTCTGCCACTGTGGGCTGGTCCATACAAAGTCATCAAAGAACGTAGCAATGGGTCTGTACAAGTTCAGGAGCTGCATGAACCATATGGCAAGAAGGTGATCAACAAGCACTACCTCAAGCCTTTCTTTGTGCGTGATGGTCCCAGGCATGGAAATGCGGTGCATTCCCTGCCTGGGGGGGGGAACTGTTATGGATAAAATTGTCTAAGGAAAAAGGCATTAATGTGTATGTGTGTTTGTATATGTGGCAATAGTATAATCAAATATGGTGTGCATAGGGCCCAAGGTTGAGGTGGCAAGGCATGACCATGTGCCACCCTTCCATGTAAGAGGACCCATAAGGTGTGTTGTACATAATCCATAATAGTAATATTATAAAATGCAAGGTGGCATGGCTCCTCCATGTGCCACCCCTCCACCTAGGATGCAATAATTGAGATAAGGCTCAAAGTCCAAGGGAGAAGCAATATAAAATGGGTGGAGATGGCTATTATATTGAGTTATTCCCTCCATATGGGATAGGCCCATGTGGGGGAGGTATAGAAGGACAAAGAGAGCTAGTTAAATAATGGGGAAAGTAGGACGAGGTGGCAAGATTCCTTGTGCCAACCCTCCACTTGTCCTCCTAGAGGTTTGAACCTATTATAAAATTGGAAGAGACCTAGGGAGTATCATAGACTTAAGATATGGGGCTTGATTTATGTGGATAATTGAGGCAAAGGGTTGTCAAAATTGAGGCAAAGGGTTGTCGCATACAATTGAGAGTGCGTACCCACCTAGCCCACATGGGAGACTTTTCCACACACACCATGCATGTGGGAGGATACATTAATGTGGAGAGACCCCCTCTTTTGGCTATAAAAGGAAGGGGCAATTCCTTGATGGGACACGCTCATTCTTGTAAAGCCACCTAGCTAGTATTTTGATATTTCCCTCTCATCCCTCCTTTCCAATAAAGTATGGTTCACTTCCCTTGATGTCTACATCTCAACATTCCTCTTCCTATCATGTACTTGCTTCTCTTCCCACACTCCCTTTCCCCTTGTGTCATAGTCTCCCTTTTCCTTCCCTCCATTTCTAATTCCTTATTCACCCCTATGACATCCCTTCGCCCTCGTGATCTTCTTTTCTCTATGGCCTTTGAGCGTCGCCATACTTAGTCTCTAGCTTTTGGTCTCGGTTTCTTTTCCGGCTAAAAGCACCAAGACCAGCAAGCCTCCTACACTCTACCAAGTCAGGGTGATCAATCAGGGACGTGAGAAGAGAAGACTGCGAAGCTGGCGTGAGGTCATAAAAAAAGACTGCACAATCTTGCTAGTACGACGACGGATAGTGGACTTTGGCAAGTCACGTTCGTGAAGCAACACTGCTGCTGCAAGGTGGGGCAAGGGGATCAATGGGAGATGGTAGGGTGGACGGGGGAAGGGAGGCGCCAAGCGGAGCGGGGGGAGGGGGAGGGGGAGGGGGAGGGGGGAGGGTGGAGTGGGAAGAGGTAGAGGTGGAGGCCAAAATGTAGGTGGCTAGGGAAAGGGCGGAGGCTAGAGGTAGGGGAGCGAATGAGGATGGGGGGACAATGGAGGTGGGGGTGGGGGTGGGGGTGGAGGTGGGGGTGGAGGTGGGATGTAGAGGTAGAGCTGGAGGTGGATCAGTGGTGGCAGTGCGAGCTCGAGCTCTAGAGGCTCTCTTGTGCTCATGAGCCTTCCGCTTGCGCTCCTCGTCAATGAGATTTGGGGGGGGGTTCCTACATCTTTCACGTCTACTAGCTCTACGGCTTTGAGAACCCATTCTCAATGAAAGTAGGATGGAAGGTGTGACAAAGTGATGAGGAGGCAAGAATGGCTAAGAATGGGTGAAATGAACCAAAACGTGGTGTCTTATAGAGAGCCTCAACTCATCCACTAGATTGCTCTCAGATTGCTCTTCATTATTATTGGTGGAGAGGTGCTAAGATTGAAACTAATTGGCTAAGTTTTGGTCCTAAGTTTGATACTAATTGGCTAAGTTTTGGTGGAGAGGTCTGCTATGCCCAGAGCCCCGATCATATACCTCAATCAGACCTTATACCTCAATCGAGGTATTCAGTGCATTATGCATGTATGTATGAACCTCGATCGAGGTATCCCTAGGTGTCCTCGGTCACATACCTCGATCGAGGTATTGTATGCCTCACCCAGGTTATATACCTCGATCGAGGTATTGTATGCCTCGCACATCGTCATGTGTATACATCTGGCTGATGTGGCACCATGCATGGTCATGATGTGGTAATATAGTCTCTTCCTGCATGGTCATGATGTGGTACTGGGCCTCTTCGATGACATTGAAAGGTGATGTGGCATGATGAGTTGGCATTCATGAGGTGGTAGATTGACATGGCAAATTGAGGTGGAGGGATTGGTGATGTGGCAAGGTTGAGGAGGTATGCCAAGGTGGCATTGTGTGATCACATGGCTGATGATGTGGAATGATGAGGTGGCACATGTGGCAGCACGTGTGGCAATGTAAGGTGACATGGCAAGGAGTGATGTCACATCTGCTTGATGAGATGGCAGCACGTGGTCTAACAACGTGGCATGGTTTTGATGACTCAGCCTTCCACATGGGCAGCAGACATGGGCAGCAGGCAGACTCCAAAGGCTTGCCACTAGGGTCGGTGATGCTCCTAGCCTACCTCACCAAGCCTAATACCAAGCCTACCTTGTCTTGGTATTAGGCTTGGGTGGCCCTTTTTCCCCCACAAAAGGGAGATTTAATTGTTGGAGGCCATATCGTACGTTTCCCTTACTCAAATTTAACCAAAATTTTTTCCACTTATTCATCATGCAGAGAACTAAAAATATTGACATTTTTGAAATGTTTGGTTATGTTTGAGAATTACTAGATTTATTTTTAATATTCTTTGTTGATCCTCTAAGGAGTAAAAGTAAAAATTAAACTTCAATCTTCCTAAATCTAACCGTTGGATTTGGGATTTGATGATTCAACCACACACCCTTATGTGCCTACTAACCTTCCACCGAATTGGATTTCCTTAATTATTCAAAATACTAAAAAATTGTGGTGTGCTACTAAAATGCATGTATTTTATGACTCTATTTATTATAAATAATTATTTATAATTAGATAAGTCATTCAAAAAATTACCAATAAATCAAATTAAGCTCTACATAATGGAAAGAGACCACTTACAAAGTTTCAATAACATTTAATCTAAAATGAGTGAGAAATTTAGAATTTAATATGACACTCTCTGTTCATGACAAACGTGTGACCACCCTGGAACCATGCCGTGTGACACAAAGAAATTTTTTGTGTGTGCATCGAATTTTCTATCAGACTATACGATTGTGTGCACAATAGCAAGTGTGATGTTGTGTCAGAAGACTTCAAAGACTAGATCCATAGGGAAGTAGGTTAGATTTGCATTTTTGTGTGCTAAAAAGCTTGTTTTTCCACCTCCTAAGGATTGGGGAGTGAACAAAAAGTGGACACCCTTGGCTTGCTACTTCCCCAAGCTACCTCGGCTTGAACTGAGCACTTAGTAGCCAACTCCTAACCTAGCAAGCCAGGTGAGAGAGAGTGTGTGTGTGTGAACTACTCCCTCTTACAATGCTTCTTCTATGAAGACTACTGTAGAAGCGACTTCTATAGATGGCATGCTCAATTTGCTAGACCGCTACTCACCATTGGTCTACTACCCTTAGTTCAAGGTTGCCTCTACTTCAAACACGGGGTCACCGCTTCTTGTTGTTGATGATGGCCATTCAGGATTTAACTAATCATCACTGCTTTTGCTAATGCTCGCCATTCATAAGTTAACTAATGAGATGTTTCACCTGATTGCCAATCACGGGTGCCACCCGCTCTTGCACTTGTGTTGGTAAGTCTGCCTATTGACCTGACCTGGGAGCTAACACAGTCATCATGTGTCATAGTTGTCTGATTATCATTATTGTCTATTGATCTGGTTTGTGTTTTTGGCATTGTTGGAAAAAGGTGATGTGGCACTATGTAATGATGTCATAGTGTGTGTTCACATGGTGCTTACCAAAATGTTCCCATTTGCCATCTTATGTGGCCCTAGGGCTACCATCTGGCATGTTAACATGGCATATGGTGATGTGGCATGGCCTACTTATACTAATGATGTGGCAATATACTTATTAGAATGCTAATTGGATAGGATGAGGTGATTTGGTAATTTTGCCACATTTGACTTCATTGACGTAACCCTAACATTATCTAACCTAATCTACCAAGTTGATTGTGGCTAAGATTTACACTAATCTGGGTGATGCAGCTTAAGTGCACATATGATGATGGAAGGCTAAACTAAATATAATTAAGCATAGAGTTAATCTCAACTAGGTTACAAGATTGAAATTTGTACCTATAGAGAGGCATGAGACTGTATATGCTATTGCATGAAATTGACCTTCCTTTTATAGGAGAGGGGCACATACTTGCATTGTAAGATAATATTTCCTTACCATGTGGCAGCATGCTCTTACCGTTGTAACTTCACTAATACTTTGCCTCTATTCTTGTGCTCATGGCACCACAACTCTCAGCACTACAAACAACAAGTATTTGATATGTACTTTCCAATAGTACTCTTTAGTAGATACAACATGTACCTAGCAAGGATCCAATATGCTTGATGGTGACATATGGACACTCCAATAGGATAAAGTCATGTATAAAGACAACGTCAAGGTTTAGCTACAACATAATCCTTTGGTGTTAAGACATTATAGGTATCTTGCCCTTGGAAGCCCTATTGCTCACACAATTCCATGTTCATAAATTTCCTCTCTAGTTGGAAATAAAGCTTCTCCTTTTGCACTTGTTCTTCCATTGCTTACTAGAGTGAAGTGCTTTTGATAGTGTTCATGTGATTTTGAAAGACTTGAGCATGGTAGCTCATCAAAAGGGAGAGGAGAAGATACTTCATTTACCTGCTTCTTTTAACAAAGAACAAGATGAGTATTATATGCAGATGGGTGCATTTGTTGAAGAACGTGGATCCAGTTTGTATGTTGAGTTTAACTTGAAATTGTAGAGATACAAATATGGTGATATCTAGTGTTGCACCATTTGAGATATGTTTATGCCAAGTTTAACTTGAAACCATGTAGATGCAACTATTTTGGCTTCAGCAAGTGTTGTATGTTGAGCATGTAATTTGGGAAGTTAATGGTGTGTTGTGTATTGAAGCATGTAGCTTAAGCAGTTAATAGTGTATTATGTATTGAAGCATGCAGATTGACCAGTAAATAGTGTTGTATGCTGAGCATATAAATTGGGCAGTTAACAGTGTGTTCTATATTGAAGCAATAGACTATGCATTGCCTTCTAAAATCTCTCAAAATCTCTCTCTCTCTCTCTCTCTCTCTCTCTCTCTCTCTCTCTCTCTCTCTCTCTACTCTGTGTGTGTGTGTGTGTGTTGTTATGGATAAATTTGACCAAGGTAAAAGGCATAAATATATGTGTGTGCTTGTATGTGTGGTAATAGTATGATAAAATATGGTGTGCATAGAGCCCAGGGTTGAGGTGGCAGGGCATGACCATGTGCCACCCTTCCATGTAAGAGGACCCATAAGGTGTATTGTACATAATCCATGGTAGTTATATTATAAAATGTTAAGGTGGCATGGTTCCTCCATGTGCCACCCCTCCGCCTAGGCGGTCCCATACCTGCATTTAGTGAAACATGGACCAAGGACCATGGGAGAAGTAATATAAAATAGGTGGAGATGGATATTATATTGGATTATTCCCTCCATATAGGATAGGCCCATGTGGGGGGGTGTAGATAGTCAAAGTATGCAAGTTAAATAATGGGGAAAGTAGGATGAGGTGGCAAGACTCCTTGTGCCAACCCTCCACTTGTCCTCCTAGATGTTTAAACATATTATAAAATTGGGAAGAGACCAAGGGAGTATCTCAGACTTGGGATATGGGGTTTGATTTATGTGGAAAAATGAGGCAAAGGGTTGTCGCACACAATTGAGAGTGTGTATCCACTTAGCCCACATGAGAGACTTTTCCACACACACCATGCATGTGGGAGGATGCATTTATTGGGAGAGACCTCTCTCTTGGCTATAAAAGGAGGGGGCTATTCCTTGATGTAACACACTCATTCTTGTAAATCCACCTAGCTAGTACTTTGATTTCCCCCCCCCCCCATCCTTCCTTTCAAATAAAGCATGACTCTCTTTCCTTGATGTCTCCATCTCTACATTCCACCTCCCATCATGTACATGCTCCTCTTCCCCCTCTCCCCACCCCATTGTGGCATAGTCCCTCTCTTCATTCCCACCCCTCTTAATCTTTTTTCCACACCTATGTTAATGCTTCTTCCCTCACGTTCCCTTTTCCTCTATGACCCTCGAGTGTCGCCATGCCTCGCATCTAGCATCATGCCTCGAATTCTTCTCTAGTTAATAGAATCAGTGTGGCTATTGGGATCAAAATCTCCATGGCTAGTGGCGTGAAATTCGTTACTCCTACAGCTAGGTGTAGTTCTACAGCACCTTCCGTGTGCGGTTCTCTGCTTCTATGCCTCCAATCTGCGTGTCTTCTACTCGCAGTTCTCTGTCTCTACGGGTGTAGAACTTCTCAATTTCTATGCCTTCAGCCTGCAGTTCCTACGCATCTTCTGGGTTCTTGCGCATCTTCTATGCAGTGCCACGTATCTTTTGGTCAATCGTGCAAACAAAATCGCTCCTACATGTCTTCTGGTCGATCGCGCCTACAAAACTGCTCTTGCATGTCTTTTGTGTGGTGCCACGCATCTTCTGGTCGACCGTGCCTGCAAAACCACTCCTATGCATCTGCAACAGACCTCGTGCCCCCCCCCCCCGCCATCTTCTTTTTCTCTTTCTCTTCTCTTCTCCTCTCCTCTCCTCTCTTTTTATTAAGGAGTGGGAATTGAAGCCAAGTCCTCCCCATTCACAAAAGGAAGACTTACTAATGGGCCAGCAAATAGGAAGTGATGAAAGTGTAATGATATTGCTTATATGGTGAAATCTCATGAACTGTAACTCTCTAACCGTAGGGAGTTTCCTCTTGTTGTAAAAATCAAAAGTACTTCATTTCATGTGTCCTTTTCATATCTCATACTAGATCGTAGATTCTAAAATTTTTCAAGTTCACTCCTTGGATGGACGCCACACGAGGAGGGTGGATATTTTTGACACTTCTCAACGAGTTCAAAGATTTGGTCCTTGGTACTCCACTCATTACAGCTACCAATTGGCGAGATCTCTTTCTTGATCTTCATGTCGATCTTCAAACTGATTGTACAATGCATTGTTCAAGGAGACGATGGGTGGGATGATACACCGTGGATGATTCAAGGTGAAGAACTAGTGATACACTAGGAGGACTTTGATTTCAATTCTACTCATTATGCGGTGATTGAGCTACTTGCTGCATTGGAGGTAATTAAAAGGGTGACATTCTTCGAAGGGTGGGATGCTCCCCAAGCTTGGGGGGAGATTTGGCACATCTGCTTATTAATTCCTATGGATAAGCTCGTCTTGAATGATTTCTTCTTGATCTCAATACAAAGGTTTCTAGGGCTCGGCAATTGGTAATGTTTCGACCAAGGAATCCCTTTTACCTAATCAACCCTTTGTGCCTCATTTTGAGCTTCAAGTTGTAATTCTTTTCTGTCTGAAGATAAACTATCAATAAAGGATTGCAAGTTTATTTGGTGCTTTATGTCTTGCTCAAGTATTGAATTCTCTCCACCCTCTCCTTCTACCTATCTTGGACTACCGAGAAACTTGGGATGTTCGGATTTTAGTCTTGGTGTGATGACATCTTGGCTCCTCCAATTTGACAGCGCATACAAACCTTCGACTTCTATGTTGCTCATCATTCACACTGCGGTGGAGTTTACAAACAGCTCTATTTCCAAAAACGTTTCTCAGTCCGTGTGTTGGACCCAGTGATTGAGACCACGGTTTCCAAAACCGTTTGTCCCATTGCATTTCGGACGCCCAAAAACCCCCACCTGTCAATTCTTATGCGATTCAGTGGAGGATTTTCAGATTTATAGATCTCTATGTATTCGATTTCATCTCTCTGTTATGCATTTTTCATTCTAAGGTTTTGAAACCTTAGATTTATGCCACATGGCAGTGGATAAGTGTTGACTCCCATTTCTCACTCATCGGTTAGGATTTTGGAGTTCCGACAGAAGAGAGATATTTGTAGATTTGCTTGCTGAGTCCAATTATGCAATGGCACCCATGTTTTGAGGCATCTTAGGTTCTATTTTCAGTAGCGGTCATTACTGTGGGACTATGATTTCTTGAGCATACCTTATGCAGATCACTCTAGTTGTAGTTTGAGTAGTGTGTGCTCATTTGTGGTGTGCATTGGGTTGTAGTGGATGATTTATAGGCCATTTGGATGCATTGCGGTCCTTATTAGATGCGCTGATAGGCCAAATTGCCTTGTGGGATGCTATTTTTATGGATGCTTTGCACATGGATGCTATTTTATGCTGAGGGACAGCTTTGACACATTGCAGGTGATGCATTGATAGTGCTATGCTCTCTTGGATGAGATATTATTAATGCATATGCCAGTGGACGGTGTTTATGCTTGAGTCATTTGGCACTTATTGGCATTTTGGATTGCCATTGCAGTTGGCATTTTCTTTTGGGCTAGATTTGCTCATATGGATCCATAGTATATGCACATGAGTCAAATGCTTTGAGACATGAGTTTTGGTGATATTTCACTCTATTGTGGCATACACATTTGGGTGCACCTGGTATTTGGTGTGATTCTCTCTTCCAAGCACTAGCATTTGGGATTTTGCTTTATTTGCATCATGGCATCCTCTTCCATGTCTGAAAAGGAATTTTTTAGCATTAAAAGATTTGATGGGACAAACTTTTCTTTGTGGAAATAATAGATAAGGGATGTGCTTATTAAAAGAAGCAAATTAAGCCCTTGGCAGGGATTAAAGCTAAGTCTGCAAATATGTTTGAGGATGATTGGAATGAGTTGGATACATTAGCAAAGTCTACTATTAGACTTCATCTTGCAGAGTCAGTTTACTTCACAGTAGTAAATGAGCAGACTACGGAAGATTTGTGGAAGAAACTGTGTGCCACTTATGAGAAGGAAACTGCCTCTAATAAAGTTTACCTCATGAAGAGGTTGTTTGAGCTACAGATGAAGGAAGGGGTCTCCATTGCTTCTCACTTGAATGAATTCAATATTATTTTCAGCTAGCTTCAGGCTCAAAAGATGAATTTTGATGCGGAGACTAAGGCAATATTTCTCTTATGTTCATTGCCATCCTCATGGGATACCTTCCGTACAGCTGTCAGTAACTCTACACCTAGTGGAGTACTGAAATTTGATGATGTTGTGGGTAGCTTGTTGGCCAAGGAGATTAGATGGAAGTCTATGGATGGCAACAAGCACGATGCAGCCTTAAATGTGCAAAGGGGTAGATCACAATTCGGGGGGAAGTCCCAAGAAAGAGGGAAGTCTCATAGCAAACCCAGTGCATGAAACATTGAGTGTTACCACTGTGGCAAGAAGGGCCATATGAAAAAGGATTGCTACAAGGTGAAAAGAGAGCAAAAGGATAAGAAAAAGAATGCAAATTGGGGGGCAAATCAGAAGGAAGAGAGTCCAAGTGAGGACAAAGGAAAAGTGAAGATTGAGGAGATCAATGCAGTCACACAAGATAGTGACAATGATATTCTCTTCATGTCTAGTTTATCTGCAGAGTTGCTTACCACTTCAGATGATGCCATATTTCCAGGATTAAATTTTGGATTCTGGTGCTTCTTTCCATGTTACTCCCCATAGGGAATGGTTCTCCACTTATGACAGTGGAAAGACAGGTTGTGTGCATCCTCTGTGCATCTTGGAAATGACTATGCATGTGACATAGTGGGAGTAGGTGACATAAAGTTTTCTTTTGCAAATGGGTCTGCATTTATTTTGAAACATGTGAGACATGTGCCTAAGTTGACCAAGAGTCTTATTTCAGTGGGTCAGCTAGATGATGCTGGTTTTCACACCACTTTTCAGAGTTGGAAAATCCAGAAGGGCTCTATGCTTTTGGCCAGGGGTGCCAAGTGTGGGACTTTGTATCCCTTACATGTATCAGGGGTATTTGATCATGTTGTTGCAATAATCGAGCAGCCAAGCACTTCTTTGTGGCATTGCAGGTTGGGCCATATGAGCCAAAATGGGATGAAACTCTTATGCTATTTGGGTTATGCACTGCATTTGAGTTTCTCTGATTTTGAATTTTGTGAGCAGTGTCTCTATGGGAAGCTGACTAAATCAGCCCATAAAAGAAGGGGAAGGAAAGAGTTTGAAAAGCTTGATTTGGTGCATTCAGACGTATGTGGTCCCATGCCTACACGGTCATTAGGCGGGGCTGAATACTATGTGACATTCATTGATGATGCAACTAGGAAAGTGTGGACTTATGCTATAGCTCGGAAGAGTCATGTGTTCTAGGTATTTCAGAAATGGCTGGCCTTGGTTGAGAATCAGTCAGCTAGAAGGCTTAAATGCCTATGGACTGACAATGGTGGAGAGTATCTCTCTCATGACTTTCAGCATTTCTGTGATACGCGTGGGATTAAGAGGGAGCTCACATCCCCTCCTACTCCATAGCAAAATCCAGTTGCAGAAAAGATGAACCGTACCATTCAAGAAAGGTTGCAATGTATGCTTTCCAATTCAAGTCTTTCTGGTGGTTTTTGGGCTGAGGCAATGAAGACTGCAGTGATGTGATCAATAGATCACCTAGTAAGAGTTTGGATGGTGGTATTCCTGAAGAGGCATGGAGTGGCAAGAAGCCCTCTTACTCTCATTTGCGTATATTTGGGTGTGAGGCATATGCACATGTGCCAAAAGAGCTTCGAAAGAAGCTAGATCCTAAGTCTAGGAAATGCATCTTTCTGGGTTATGGTGAAAGTAGAGAGATGGGCTATCGTCTTTGGGATACAGAAGCAAAGAAGATCATACGTAGCCATGATGTAGTCTTCAATGAGAAGAAGATGCATAAGGCACCCATGAGGGATGTTGAAATGAGGAGAATCACTTTCCAGGATGTGAATCCACCTGCATATGTTGATAGACAGCAAGCTGTCCATGCACCAAATGTGCAAGCAATGGTACCACCAAGTACTCCCACAGGTATATACAATCAAGGGTAGATGATGGATCATCTATTGGTGGAAATGATGAGCCAAATGTGGCTAATATGCAGGTGGGACAGCAAGCTGAAATGCCCTTGAGAAGATCATCTAGAGTGTCTAGACCGCCTGATAGGTTTGTTCCAGGGGTAGACTATGTGATGCTTACTGATTGCGAGGAGCCTTCTTGCTACAGAGAGGCTATGATGAGCGAGGATCAATGCAAGTGGGAGTATGCTATGCAATTAGAGATGAGTTCACTTAGAAGGATAAGACTTGGGACTTGGTTTCTTTGCCACATGGAAAGAAAGCATTGCCATGTAAATGGGTCTACAAAATGAAGGTCACAGGTGATGATGTGCCTAGGTACAAGGCCCGTTTGGTCGCTAAAGGGTTCAAGCAAGAGAAGGGTGTGGACTTTGATGAGATATTCTCTCCGGTTGTGAAGATGACCACACTTAGATGCATGCTTGGACTAGTGGCATCAGAGGATATGGAGCTTATGCAGATCGATGTCAAGACAGCTTTCTTGCATGGGGATTTGCATGAGGAAATTTACATGGTGCAGCTGGAAGGCTTTGAAGAAAAGGGCAAAGAGAATTTAGTTTGCAAGCTGAAGAAGAGACTCTATGGTCTTAAGCAAGCACCTAGAGAATGGTATCAGAAGTTTGATGCTTTCATTTGGTCCTAGGGTTTTAGAAGGAGTGAAATTGATCACTGCCTCTACACTAAAAGGGCTAACGATAATAGCCTGATAATCTTGGCACTATATGTGGATGATATGCTATTGGCTAGCAAGAATACTTATGAGCTAGATGCATTAAAGGCCAAGTTGCATGAGGCCTTTGATATGAAGGATTTGGGACTTGCAGGTCATATTCTTGGTATGTGCATCACGCATGATCAGAGTAGGAAACTCCTTTGGCTTTCACAAAAAGAGTATGTTACAAAAGTATAACAACGTTTCAATATGGAGGGGGGGAAGGCAGTGAGTACTCCATTGCCTCCATATGTGAAACTGAGTCATACAGATAGTCCCAAATTAGATTAGTAAAGGGCCATGATGGCCAAGGTTCCTTATGCATCAGCAGTTGGGAGTCTTATGTATGCTATGATAGCTACTAGACCAGACATTGCATTTGCAGTGGGAGTTGTTAGCTGATATATGGCTAATCCAGGAAAGAGGCATTGGGAGGCAGTTAAGTGCATCATGAGGTACATGAAGGGTACCAAGGAGATGTGCATCTGCTTTGGTAGAGGAGACATGCGTGTACTTGGGTACACAGATTCAAACTATGCAGGGCATGTGGATAGTAGGAGATTCACTTTTGGTTATGTGTTCACCTTTCCAGGTGGTGCAGTGTCATGGATGTCTCGCGCATAGAAGTGCGTTGCTTTATCTACCACAGAGGCTGAGTATGTCGTAGCCACAGAGGGTTGCAAGGAGGCTATATGGCTTGATCGGCTACTAGGAATTTGGGGATTCATATAGGTGTATCAACATTGCATAGTGATTCCATGAGTGCTATTCGAAACTAGCGATCAGTGACTGGTTTCCCTCCTCGTGATTTTGAGAGGATTGTTGAATGACTGCTCTAGGATATGGTTGCTAGAAGTTCTGCCTTGATTATTGTTTAACAGAGGAGTCACCAGTCTTGACAACACTCTTGAGGTGCCATGAGCATGTTCTCATTGATCCCGAGAAACCTCAAGAGGAGGAGACTTTGACCTTTTCAGTGGGAGACCAAGGTGAAAGCATGTCTGCGTATGTTTTGGAATTATCCTGGTACTCATATACCTGTACTTGTGCGATGCCATCCAATAGCTTAGTGGCTTGGACTTCATATGGCAACCGCTCTTTCCTCTTCACTTGGAAAAACCAATTAGAGAATCACACCATTCACTTTACGTCACTATGCAATCAAGAAATAATTCTTCCCTATGCAAATGAGTCATGATTTAGTGGTTTTCTCGAACAGTTACATATCTTGAGACTCTCTCTGAGAACTAACCCAGACATGGCTTGCCCAATGTGGGCATTGCACCCAAACATTAAAAATGCACCAACACTCACAAAATGCACCAAAAGCTACGAACTCAATGAAGACATCAAAACCTTAGAGGGGTCCCAATTGGTAGTCCCAGGGTCAGCTCGTCGATTCTATTGTGCACAATATCGTGGTCATAGTGGTCACAATGTAGAAGGAACAGAAAGGGCCTAGCTCTTCCTTGTCATTAAAAGCATGTCCTCCATTCATAGTGACCATGTTGAATCAAATGGCATATCATGTGTGTGTGTGTGTGTGTGTGTGTTTTTAAAATATAAAACCTTTTAACAACACGGCACACGAAGCTCAAATAAGGGTGGATAAAAAATTACTGATTATATGGGTGTTCATAAAACAAAATTTGGTACAAAAAGGAGACAAAAAGTGTCAAATCTATCATGTAGTCCAAGCTCAACATCTAATTTATTGAAGAGGGGAATCTGCATACCTGCCACCATCCAACCAGAAAAACGGTAAGAACCAGTTTTAGCTTTAGTTGGGAAGACAAGTGTCATAAATGCCTATTAGTAATATGATTAGTGTGTTAGAAGAGTTAGTAGTAGTCAGACCATGGTTCATACCCATGGTTAGTTCTTATTAGTCCAGTTAGGTCTTATCTTGTGGTTTTAGTGCTTTTTAGTGTGTTCACTTGGTTGTGTACTGTCTTTTTCCTTCTAGTATGGAATAGAATGTGTGTTGGAGGCTGCTCGCCCTCCTGGTGTTCTTCCTCATACTAGGTGTTCCCGCTTCTGCTATGCTATCTTCTTTGACATGGTATCAGAGCACTTTAATGCTTATGGGTGAGCTACTGTGGTAGAGTGGTGTGTTGAGGCAGAACCCTCATCGTTTTTTAGGATAAGAAAGATGTGCTAAGCCTATGTTGAAGAATTCCTGGCTTGTCCTCCCTTCTAAAGGTAGCTTTTGGTCACGACGTCAAAAATTTACAAACAGATACTCTACATTACTCGATTTGAGCTTGAGGGGGAGTGTTGAGATATCAAGCTCTATCCCCGACATATCTCCTGGATGACTATCATTTATGTCACCGTCTATGTTAGTTGTACTCGTGGTGTAGTTAGACTACCACGTATGTTTTTGGTTTGGGTTCACATATGAACCACGTATTCTAGGTTTTGACATATAGGGTATTTCCCTCTTCTATTGTATTGTTGTGTGTGTAAAAGTGAAGAAAGGCTTCACCCTCCAACCTTGTGTCCTCTCTCTTTTTGTGTGTTGTCAAGAAAGCTGAACTTGAGTCTCCTATTTCTCTCCCTTATTCTTTACATGGTATCAGAGCCTTGTTCGTGGTAAGGAGCTCAAGAAAGCTAGCCAAGTTTGTGGTGTCCTGGTAAGAGGACCAGTGTAGCTTTCCTATTTCGAGTTTGGGAGCAAATCTCTGCAGGTAGCACAGCCAGAAGTGCAGGAGTACACTGCTTCAGATTGAGAGGCCCTTCACGGTGCGGCGAGAGCGCAGTATATGCTGCGAGAAAGGACGAAGCCCTTGGTGACTTTATTTTTCTGATTTGAGGCCGTTTCGGGGCCCGTTTTGAAGGCGGAAGTTCTTCGCAGGCACTCAGAAAAAGGCCCTGTTTTTGCTGTGCGACCACCGCGCGGCTAGTCGGTGGAAAGGTGCCACAGAAATTGCATCGTATGCCTATGTGCAGAGATATTGGGAGTTGCAGATTCATGCCTGTTGCCTGTTGATGCAAAATCGTCACGAGGAAGTGACTGTGTGGTGAAATACCACTTTCGTCAGTGTTGCAGATCCGCCCCTGTGAGGCTTTTCGCAGAAGTTTTGCTATTTGCCCTTGTGAGGCATTTGCTGTGTTTACAGGTTGCTGTTGCAATTCGTGATTTGTAAAATGTCTGAGAATCTGTCTACCATTGTCAGTGAGAAGCTTGACAAGAACAACTTCCAAGCATGGAAGTTCAGGATGACAAACTTCTTTATGGGAAAGGGAGTTTGGGATTACATCAGTGGTGAAACTGCAGAACCAGTTTTGGGTGTTGCTCCCACTCCTGCTGAATTGAAGGCCTTTAAAGAATGGCATGAAAAAGCCAGAAAATGCCTGTATTGGCTGTCCGTTAGCATTTCAGATTCTATGATTGTGCATATACAGGATCTAGAGACGCCTAAGGAGGCATGGGATACATTGGTGAAGCTGTATAGCACAAATACCAAAGCACGAAAGATGCAGCTAAAGCAGGAGTTGCACAATGTGCAAAGGAAAAATATGAATATAAATGAGTATTCCTTGAAGGTGAAAGGCCTTGCAGATTCTCTTGCCTCCATTGGAGCACCTGTTGATGATGAGGACTTAGTGTCCGTGACCTTGAATGGTCTTGGGAAAGATTATGCACAATTTCGGACATCCATTGGAGTCCGTGAAACATTTCCTGATTTTCAGGAACTTATTGCTCTCTTGCTGAGTGAAGAGCAAAGGAATGGTGGTTCAGCCACCTCAACTTCTCAAGAGACTTCTTTCTACTCGAATACAGGTAGAGGCAGAGGTAGAGGAAGAGGCCGTTCTGGTGGCCGTGCAGGAAATCAAAACCAACAGCAACAACAGGAAAACCAGTCCTATGGAGGAGGACGTGGTAGTTCTAGAGGCAGGGGGAGCCAAAGAGGCCGTGGTTCATGGCAAAGGAACTAGCAAGTAAATAGCAGCATAGAATGCTATTATTGTGGAAAGCCTGGACACAAGGAGAATACATGCTATAAAAAGCAGAATGACATCAAAAGTGGAAAGTTGCAGCAAAGCAACTATGCATCATCAAGTGGGCATGGTGACGACAGAAATGAGCACCTTTTTGTGATGCAGCATATGGTTAACTCCATGTCAGGAGATGCTGCAGCTTGCAATGATGTTTGGTATGTTGATACAGGTGCCTCTAACCACATGACCAGTCATGGTGAGTGGTTTCATGATGTCAGAAATTTGGATAAGCCAGGTTATGTTGAAACAGGTGATGATACTGCGCACCCAATTACGCAGGTTGGTAAAGTGCCATTGGCTATGCAGGATGGCAAAACAAAGTACTTGGCAAATGTACTTCATGTTCCAAAAATCACTAAGAACCTGGTTTCAGTTGGCCAGATGGTTGAGCAAGGTCTGCAGGTTAGATTTAACCCTGATGGATGCTTCGTTGAGGACTTGAAAAATAAGTGCCGCTTGGTTGCGAAAGGCAACAAAAATGGCAGAATGTTCACCTTGGATGTTGATATGCCTGAGGTGAAAGCTGCTATGTTTGCGCATGGGAGAGGTGTCATTGCAGATATTGAGATATGGCACAAGCGCATTGGGCACGTGAATATACAAAGGCTGAAATCTATGCAAACGAAAAACATTGTTGCAGGTTTGCCTAAATTCAGAGTTGAGGGAATGCAAAAGGTATGTGAAGCATGCCAAATGGGTAAGCAGGCCAGACATGCATTTCCCAAAAATGCTAAGGTGAGCAGAAGACCTTTGGAAGTGATCCATTCAGATGTTTGGACAACCAAAACTGCTTCTATTGGTGGATGCCATTATTATGTGACGTTTATTGATGACTACACTAGGAAGGTGTGGATTTATTTTATGAAGCACAAAAGTGAAGTGTTCAGCCATTTCAAGGCTTTTAAGGCCATGGTTGAAAAAGAGAAAGGTGTGCATATTAAAGTGCTAAGATCTGATGGAGGGGGAGAGTACTTTTCAGAAGAATTTTGTGAATATCTGAAAGAACAGGGAATTCAAAGGAAGTACTCATGTAGGTCTACCCCTCAGCAGAATGGGGTTGCAGAAAGGAAGAACAGGCAGAAGTAGGACGGGCGATCCTAAATGAGAAAAACATGCCTGATTATTTTTGGGCTGAAGCAGTAGCAACTACTGTTTATATTATGAACAGAACCCCCACTGCAGCTGTCCATGGCATGACGCCTGAAGAAATGTATACAGGCCAAAAACCAGATATTTCTCACTTGAAGGTATTTGGTTGCATAGCTTATGTTCATGTTCCTGATGAGAAGAGAACAAAGCTGGATCCAAAGGCAGAAAAATGCATCTTTATTGGATATGCTCAGCACCAGAAAGGGTATCGCTGTTATAACCCTTCCACCCGCAAAATGCAAGTGAGCAGAGATGTTGTTTTTGATGAAATGAGCAACTGGTATGCACCAACTGTTATGGTAGGAGATGCAGATGCAGGAAATGGGAATGCTGCAATAAATGCAGAGCAGCAATCTCAAGCCTTGAGTGGACCCAGAGAGTCCTCTACTAGTGGATCTAATGCATGGACAGGGAGATTGAGATCTAGTGAATCGTCACATGGCAGTCCTGATAGTGTTGTGCAGGTATCACATAAGGGAAAAGAAAAAGTGGACCATGCTCCAGTGTTTGATGTGTCTGCTGGTAGCTCTCATGTTGATGGAGAGTCAAGTGGCTCTGAAATGAGCCTTGATGAGGAACTTGGGATTCCTTCTGTTGTTACACCTGGTGCAAGGAAAAGCAGGCATGATTTAAAGACTCCTGCAACTGATCCAGTTGTACGGAGGTCCACTCGTATTAAGTATCCAGTTGACAGGCTGAGATATGATGGGTATACAGCACATCACTATGCTTATATGGTCAAGGTTCTAGAGGAGCCAGAGCCCACATGTTTTGAGGATGCAGCAGGGCATAAAAATTGGGAAGCAGCTATGGATGAAGAGATGGATGCCTTGGATGCAAACCACACTTGGGATTTGATGCCTTTGCCTCATGAAAAGAAGGCTATTGGCTGCAAGTGGGTTTACAAAGTAAAGCACAATGCTGATGGGTCTGTTAGCAGGTACAAGGCAAGATTGGTTGCCAAAGGTTTTGCACAGACATATGGAATTGACTATGAGGAAACTTTCAGCCCAGTTGCAAGGATGGCAACCGTGAGAGCAGTAATTGCTATTGCTGCTGCAAAGGGATGGTCTTTGCATCAGATGGATGTGAAAAATGCCTTCTTGCATGGTGACTTGCAGGAAGAGGTTTATATGATGCAGCCAGAAGGTTATGAGGATAAAGCACACCCCGATTTTGTATGCAGGTTGCGCAAAGCCTTGTATGGCTTAAAACAGGCGCCGAGGGCATGGTCAGACAAGATAGGGCAATATCTTGTCACTATTGGATTTCAGATTTCCAATTCAGATTTTTCACTTTATGTGAAAAGGACAAACAGAGGGATTGTGCTTATAGTCATCTATGTTGATGACTTGATTATTACAGGTGATAGTGATGCAGACATTAATGAAGTGAAGCTGCTGTTGAAGCAGAAATTTGAGATGAAGGATTTGGGAGAACTGCGTTACTTCTTGGGCATTGAGGTTATTAGATCCCCGAGTGGGATATGGCTATTGCAAAGGCAATACGGTTTGGACATGCTATCCAAATATGGGATGACAGGCTGTAAGCCTATCTCTGTTCCATTGGAGCAGAATGTGAAGCTCAATGCAGAGTCAGGTGAGCTTCTTGAAGATATTACTATGTACAGGCGCATAGTAGGTAGCTTGATTTACATGACTATAACCCGACCAGATTTGAGCTATGCTGTGGGGCTGGTGAGTCAGTTTATGCAGGCACCGAGGAAGCCACATTTGGATGCGGCTAGGCGCATACTGCGGTATGTGAAGTCCACATTGCATTATGGACTGTTTTATGAAGCTGGGTGTGCATTACAGGTACATGGATACACAGATGCTGACTGGGCTGGTAGTGTCTCAGACAGGAGATCTACTAGTGGTTTTATGTTTTCCCTTGGGAGTGGTGCCATCAGTTGGAGCAGCAAGAAGCAGCCAACAGTTGCCTTGTCGAGCACAGAGGCTGAGTACAGGGGTGCAGCAATGGCTGCATGTGAGGTAGCTTGGTTACGGAAGCTACTTGTAGATATGGGACAGTCAGTTCATGCAGCAGTTGTCATTCATTGTGACAACATTAGCAGCATCATGCTTGCTAATAACCCAGTTTATCATGCTAGAACGAAGCACATTGAGGTGCATTATCACTTTGTGAGAGAGAAGGTTCTAGCTGGTGAGATTGATCTTGTCTATGTCAGCACTGAGGAGCAGGTGGCTGATATCTTTACGAAGGCATTGGGTACCGAGAAGCTTCGCAGATTTAGGAGCTTGCTTGGTGTACGTGAGATGGATTTGAGCTTGAGGGGGAGTGTTGAGATATCAAGCTCTATCCCCGACATATCTCCTGGATGACTATCATTTATGTCACCGTCTATGTTAGTTGTACTCGTGGTGTAGTTAGACTACCACGTATGTTTTTGGTTTGGGTTCACATATGAACCACGTATTCTAGGTTTTGACATATAGGGTATTTCCCTCTTCTATTGTATTGTTGTTGTGTGCAAAAGTGAAGAAAGGCTTCACCCTCCAACCTTGTGTCCTCTCTCTTTTTGTGTGTTGTCAAGAAAGCTGAACTTGAGTCTCCTATCTCTCTCCCTTATTCTTTACACTTGCTTCATTGGCTTTCTCTGAAGCATAAGTGTTATACAAGTCTCTTTCCTGCACCATTACTTGTCCTTTAGGGAAGGCTATCCACAAAGGACAATGTGCTAATTCCCATTGAGAGACACAGTGCATGCCAGGTGGATACATGCATGCAGCATGACCAATCTCCACCCAACTCTTGCACAATTTTGGAATGTCAGAGACTCTTTTCTCTGTTGCTAAGTGGGAGAGATATCTATCAACCAAGAAACAAATAGAAATTGGATGTCCCAAACCATTGAAAGGTCAAGAAATCAGGTGGAACAACCATCAATGATTGTGTAATTACAAGAATCAATAGCACAAACATAGACAAACAAAAAATGAATCATTGGAGAAGCTATTTGTGCTATAGAAACATAGAAGTTTCTCCAATGTCAGGCAAGATTCTGTACCATCAAAGCACAAGCCAAACAACTTTTCCAACCAAGCCTCTCCAAGACCATGATCTATACAATTCAATACCTATCCAAAGATGACATGTCAGTCACTTAACTTCAAAATAAATGCAAAAAAGTATAGAAAATTCAATTTGCACCTTTCCCATCCTATCAACAATTCTATTTTGAATTATGGTACATTTCTTTCCTTTTTCCTCTCCCCTTTGATCTAAAGGCATTTTTGTAGATATTCAGTCCATTGCCTTTTTAAGCTCTGTATTGTACTCAACCTACATCCATAAGTTCCAATTAAAGAAAGCAAAGGAGTGATAAAGAAATAAGCATCAATACAAGTGCAACATTCTACCTGGAAGACAAGCCTTGCTAGATAACCTCTTGTCAATGGAAACCATGGCTGCTTCCTTTACTCTCTTGAGCCCTCCAATTCTCTATTGATTTGACCTCACTCGAAGACAATTTTTGCATAAACACCATAGGGTCACACTCACAAATGTTGTGTGCATTTATGAGTATGTCCCTTAGACTGGGTTTGATAATGGCATGTTGATTCATGCTACAAAACAAAGAGCAAAGTACACAACCAATCAATAAATGCAAAGTAGCATAAAACAAAAATGTGGAGAAGCTTCAAAGAGTCCATGTCCTTACAAATTCATTCATTGCAGCCCTACTAAGAGAGAAATCGTACTAATTTTCCTTGGGTCAATTATTGTGCATACCACTAGTACACGTCTTTTCTTGTTTGTAAGAAAGATGTCCTTGATAACACTCATCCATGCATTGGTCCTATGATTGCCCTCCCAAAAAAATAACATCTTTCCTACATAAAATGAAATTCAATGTTAGACATCACATATTTCTCAAACTCTTCATCCAGCTCTCTCTAGGTGGGAGACCAACTCTCCCTCAACTCTCCCTCATATCATTTGTCACAACTATCTCCTCTCATCCTCCTCTCCATCACTCTTTGTAGACAGCCGATGAAAGATCCTTTCTCTAGGAGATAGCCCTCCACTTGGAAAGTACTTTTGAGTTAAGATACACTATCATGAAGTCATCTCACTCTTGTATAGGGTATCAACCTACAAAATAGAATGTGAGGACACATCCTACATTTGTCAATCACATCACCTCCTCCTTCCATCTGAACTTCACTGTCATCCTCCTCCACTCTTGGACCTTCATCTCTTTGATTTAATGATGCTTCAACCTCTAGACCCACCACAGTTTCTGGCTCTTCCATTCCACCTACTAATGATTCAACATTGTGATCTTCTTTTGTTCCTCTTGTTGCCTTGGTAGCATAACAGTGAGTCATGAAAACCAACAAGTCATGAGTTGTCGTTTGCAATAGGCTATTATGATTTTTCACTAGTCTTAAATATTGATCAATTTTACAATCTTTTGGAGACATTAATGAGAACTATTTTCATAACTTTTACAAAATAAGCATAGTTTAAACTTCTTTTGAAAAATGTACATATTGCTAATTAAAAGATGAAAAAGTTTCTACTTTCACATCAAATAACAAATTGAAAACAAGATCAATGATATGATCTAATATTCTTTGAAACTACTAATAATTCATGCATGTCTACGTAAAGTATAATAAATTACTTACTTAGAATTACAAAAATATGCTTTTTCTTCTACGAAAACTTCATCCCAATCATTGAAGTTCATCCTTATCATTGAATTAGAGAATATATGTGGTGATAAGATAAGTAGGTTTATGTCATCCATGGACAAAGAAGAGGCTTGTTGAAAGAAAATATTTCGATAGATGTAGAAAGAAAATCAAATATCTAAATGGTCAAATTTTAGACAATTGTAAGTAGTACAATTTAGTGGTTTACTTTATTTTGATCTAAATATGAATCATGAAGATGAAAATTATTGTCCTTTTTAAAAATGATGTAAATCTAGACTCTGGAATCCACTTTGTTTTGTGATAAAGTTGAATGGATAACAATTTCTGTCAATGAAACAAAAATTTCATCCAAAAAAGGAAAATTTTCTAACATGAGTGAATGTAAATGTCATTCTAGTATAAGGAAAAACATTTCATCACGTTAAACTTTGATCAACAGAAAATTTTCATCGATGAAAAAAAATTTTCGTTGACGGAAATTTTTTCCGTTGATGAATTTTGGGATTCCACATTCCAATGGGATTCTATAATCCCAAATTTCATCGACAGGAATTTTTTTTTTTCTTGTCATGAAATTTGGAGGGGGAAATCAGTCAATGAAATTTGGGATTCCAGAATCCCACTAGATTTTGGAATCCCAAAATTCATCAACGAAAAAAAATTCCGTCGACGGATTGAAATTTTCGTCCATGGGAAAAAAATTCCGTCGACGAAAATTTTATGTCATTGAAAGTTTTACGTGACGAAGTTTTTTGAATGATATTTTTGTTCATTCATAAATCAAAATTCTTTTTTTTTCATATGAAATTTTTGTTCTATTAACAAAACTTGACTTTTTTTCTGACAAAAAAATCATTATGTTCACGCTTGTCAACATAGTGGATTCCAGAATCCAAAACTTCATGAATTTTTCAAAAAGACAATTGCTACATACTCATGCTTTTGAATCTATCCTTTTTAAACTAATAGACCGAAACACAATAAATGATAAATTGTACTAATCAAGACCATTTACAATTTGACCATTTGAGTCATTGGACTTTTATCTAAATCTAGAGACATGCTTGCTTTGAATAAACCTCTTCTATGGTCGTGGACTCCATATATACCTACCCATCTTAATGTTAAAATATATTAAAATTTAACCATTTGATCAATTGTGTATAAAAAAGAAAAGTTATTTTTTTAGACAATGCACTAAAAGTGTTTCATCGAATTATATTAGATCTTAAAGTCACATCATTTAACGAATTATCAATTTATGGATAGCATGCTATGTACAACAAGTATTCTAGAAATGTGTACTTATCCATGAGGGCAATGTTGTTACTTATGTGGAAGTCAATTCATAAAAAAATATTTCAACCAATGGACTTTAGGAACCATATCATCTAGAGGTGCTTAAACAATGTGATAAAAGAAAAAAAAATGGAATTCATCGATGTGTGGACATGCTTGATTTATAGGATGTAGAAATCCTTGTATATGGATTTGAGTTAAAAATATATGGGCATTTGCACGAAAAACAATTGGTATTTTAAAGCAAAAGCTCTAACGACTCTCTTAGTTGAATGAAGGAGTTTTTTCTTCTTTGTAATTTGTCGTGTTTTTCAAATTAAAGAAGAGAACACTTTTTTCAATTGATAATACTAGACATTTTTGGGTTCTAGAGTAAAATTTAAGTAATATTTTATGCATTCTTTTTTCATAAAAGTACTAATTTTCTAAAATGTTTGACATGAAGTGTATATTTCGTCCCTCTAATTTTGACAAAAATATTTTTTGGGATTGTTTCTAAAAATGGAGTTGAGTTGTTGTTTACATGATTTTGTTGTCGTTTTTTATGACTCGGCGTTGCATGTGCCACTTGAACTTTTTTGCCTTTTTTTCCTATCATCCTAAAAAGACAAAAAAATAAGGCATTTTCCAATCATAGTTCTCAAAACCTTTTCAATAAAAACCAAAACTAAAAACAAGAAACAACATTTAACAACAAATAGGATATAATGTATGGTAGGTTCAAAGGTCTTCTTAAATCTATCCATAAGCTCAAAAAAACATGAGAGTTTATTCACATATATATATGTTAAAGGTTTTGTTTATGAAAACATATGCAATGTTAAAAAAATGCCCATATCTTCAAAAATCCCTATTTATTGACATGTATCGTGAATGCAAAAGTGTACATATCATGAGGGCAAATCTTCAAACAAATATCTCAAATTTTTAACATATATGAATGCATGTCTGTACACTCACACATATGAATAAAAGACACAAACACATAAGCAGACAAAAAAAAAAGTCATATATCTACCAATGCAATTGATTTCCAGTAGTTTAGGGAATATATAGACACTTACATGCATAAAAGAAAAAGGTTCATCTCTCATGCACACACATTGAATTGATTGAAATAGATTTAACACAATAAGGAATTCAATTGTTGATGCCAAGACATTAAGAGTGCAATACAAATTTCTTGAAGATATTACATGTCCTTGATATAAAATGTTACAAATAGACAAGTGCAATGATAGAAATACATCTTATATCAAGGAATTTCATAAGAAGGATATACTTGAAAATATATATGCACATGATTACATACACTGCCAAGACTGAAGACACAAGGGATTCAAACTCAAGACACAAAACAAAGCAATGCACATAGTATATCAACTTGCAGTAGTATCTATACACTTGTATATATGGAATTGCAGTGGTATATATGGAATTGTAGTGGTATATATGGAACTGCAGTGGCATAGATGCACTTGTATGCCTATCCCTTACCCTCTTGAAAAGACAACGTAAGAGGCCAAAAAGGACATCGTGTTAACGCGCTGTCCTTTTTGGCCTCTCAAGGTGTCTTTTCATGAGGGGTTCAGACTCTAGACATAAAACAAAGCAATGCACACAATATGAGAATTAAACATATAAGGAATGACAAGAGACCAAGAAAATGTGCACTAGTGTACATGCACTCGATCTTTGATGCACCAATTTGTAAGAGCTTGTATGCATTTGTATATTCATACACACTTGTATGCAGCCCTATTTTTTATGTTCTAATACATGTGCAATGATTTGCTTTTGTATAAATGCACTAGAGTGGACCTGAACACACTTATATATAAGTAATTGCTCTATTATATGTGATATAGTGTGCACTTATATGCCTACCCTTTAGACTCAAGACTGAGCATGGCATATAATGCAAGAAAAAAAATAAACTAAACAAGCACGAATATATGTGCACTTGTATATAGATGCACAAGTATATAGATGGAATGTAAGCATAAGTATACAAGTCTATAAGCATAAGTATACAAGTCCAAGACTTTACAAGATAGGGACAATGCATCAGGGGGAGGCTTTGATTGCTTGAAGCTCAAAAAGCCCCCTTATGTGCATGAAATCCTTGCTCAAAATCGACATAATCCATTGTCAAAAATAGTGGAATCCATTGTCAAATGCACAAATTAGAATAGGTAATCTTATTTGCAAATGATCTCATTTGTAAAATGTGCCCTATAGTAAAATCAAAGGTGGTGCACTTTGTATTCTTGATAATGTCTGTTGCATAAGTCTCATCTTTGTCCCATGCTATAAATGATTTGTTGGATGTATTGTAGGGCATAACATCTCCAAGTGTTTCCATATCTCCACATTTATACTTTAGCTCAACATGTGCGCTAAGAATCTTTGATACAGTAACTACCACCTTATCTTCGCCAAGTCTTCGAAAGTGGCAAACTGAATTGGGATCACTATCATGGATTGTAGCAAATGCAACTACTTCTCTTTTGCTACATAAAATCACATCCATCCCTGGAACAAAATCTATAGCCATCTCCTTTGTGAGAGTCCTTCGCAAGCAAACTGTAGTAGCAACAATTACATAAATATTAGTCTCTTTTTAATAATCTACTCATTTATTATAATTTTTAATTAGTACTTAATTTATTGGTGGGAGAAGTTATCCGATCAAGTACTCATCAGATGGACATGCCAAAATATCCTTTGCATGGTCGATTGAGCATTAAATACTATTTTTGCTCTAGTGTCATGCACATCCGTAAAAAAACACGAGCCTGCTAGGTATGTTATCCAATCACTTGGCACTTATGGGATGGGTGTGCCACTTTGCATGTAAGTCAATTCCACCTAGTTCAAGGTGTGTGCAAAGTATTGTGCCCATCGCATATGCTTTGCATTGTCGATCAAGCATAAAACACCGTTTTTTCCTTAGTGTCATGCACAACCATGAAAAAACACGGTCCTAAGTATGTTAATCAAACAAGTACTTATTGGATGGGGGCTCCACTTTTCACGCAAGTCTGTTTCAACTAGGTTGAGATGCGTGCAAAGTATTGTCACCATCGGATATGCTCTGCATGGTCGATTACACATTATACAACGTTCTTCCCTTAGTGATATGCACATCTGGAAAAAAACACGTCCTTAGGTATGTTATTTAACCAAGTACTACTTATCAGCGGATGGGTGTGCCTCTTTGACAAAATTGACAAAATTTCAATACCACCTAGGTTAAGGCGTAGGAAAAGTAATGTTCCCATTGGATATGCTTTGCATGGTTGATCGAGCATTAAATACTATTTTTGCTCTAGTGTCATGCACATCCGTTAAAAAAACACGCTGCTAGGTGTGTTATCCGATGGGTGTGATTTTTTGGTGAGCTTTTTGTCATGAGCTTTTTTTCAATTTTCATGAATATTGCGAGCTTTTCATTCACCTAAGAGAGAGAGAGAGAGGGGGGGGGGGTCATGGAGTGGGGTGGGTTGAAAGTTTGGGTTGTGATTGCAGTTAAGAGGAGAGAGGGCGGGGAGGGGAGATAAAGGAAAGGGGGAGGGACGGGCGCATGGGTAAGGTGGCATGGAGAAGGGAGGGGAGGGGAGTTGGAACATATATTCATTATCGTAGTGGAGAACATAGAGGGGGAACTTATAAGGTATGCAAAGAGGACTGCAAGGAGGAGAGAGAGGATGAGGAATGTGAAAGTGGGAAGGGAGAGCATGTGGAAAATTTATTTATTTTCAAAGTGTATAATTTGACAGATTTGACCTCATATTTGGATTCCTCATCGAATTCCGGTCATTTTGAGTACCAACATGACCATATTGTGATAAAAATTGGAAAAATGGTGTTTTTGTCATTTTGGCCTGTTTGGGGCCTATTTTGAGCCATGAAAAAACAAATCAATGGAATACAATTTCCATGCATGTTGGTAAAGGGCAATCCCAATGACAATATGTGCTAACAACATACCTATCTACTCAATCCTCCATATATCAATACTCTCTTTCATACTCATAAAATCTTGCTTAAACCATTTCACCTTTTGGCTACAAGTATGCTTTGGTCTACAGGTCTCATGGTCTTTGGAATGTAAAAACAAATCAAGGAGTGGGCTTTTTGAGAAATAATGCAAGGAGGGGGCTATTGGACTACCCGAAGGACAAAATAGGTAGCGCGTTAATGCACTACCTATTTCGGTCCCTCATGCAATCCAAACGCCTCCATAAATTAGAGATCAAACTTAAAGGAAGACCAACTATGATTTGTTACAGGTGATAGAAATAGCTTCCATTGCACCATTGGACACAAGAATAGTTTGAACGACAAAGTAGTTTTGGGAATAAAGAATGGAGTTCATTAGGAAAACAAAGGCCAGTATGCTAGAGACAAAAATGTGATTTCATTGTATGCATATGCAAAGGGGTTTTAGTTTCACTTCAACCCTAGCACTTGCGAGAGCCTCAATTTTTTGTGGGACACAAAACCTATGGAGTTGAGATGTCGAATTCAATTTTGGTGGCTAAAGATAATAACATGGGAGGATATTAATCAATAGGGGGATCAGCAAGGGGGGGCTTTTGGACTCCCTAGTGAGCCAAAACAGGCAATGCGTTAATGCACTGTCTATTTTGGCTCACCTGGTAGTCCAAAAGCCCTGAGTCACAGCTACTATGATGGGAGTGATAGCTTCTCCTGGGTGAGACATTTTGTGATAGGGAACATGGAGATGCCTTGTTGAGTGGTTTTGGGCATTGCAGTGTTGTTTTTTGGAAGAGTCATGGTTGTTCTACTTTACTGTGATGACATATTGGTTGTAGCAAGGTCTTTTTTATAATTCTATTGAGAACAAAAGTTATATAGAATCAATATATTTTATGTTTGAAGTGTTTTTGGCAACAATCTTGTGCCTAGAGCATATATGTTTCTCTACAACGTAATACTTCCTTCTGTTCATTGAGAACTACTAAGAGCACATCGTAACTATTATCTGAGTGAAGTTAAAGCTTGCCTATATACCACGTGGTGTGATTTGTCCAAGAAGAAGCGATTTCCAACCTAGTATAAGTACTAGGAACAAAGAATTCAATTACCAAGAATCAACAGCTACTATTCAAACAAGAATTGGCAACTATTGTCTTGGACTAAGTTTTGGAAAGTGCTTGGATCCAAAACTTATGCAGACAAAGTATGTTATGAAAGAATATACGGAAAAGTATATGCACACATACATTGCAAACTAGGTCTACATATACAAAAATTACTCCTCTATTACAGTTTTGTAGATATGTAGTGGCATATTAGTATAACTTCTCTATTACAGTTTTGTAGCATGTGGCATATCAGTTGAATCATCGCTTGAAGAATATTTCCCTTGAAGAATAATCACTTGAAGGATCTCTTTCAAAATCGCTTGAATAGTCGCTTGCACAATTGCTTGAATAGTTGCTTGAATTTAATAGCTCCAACTTCTCACTTGTTGAAGGAAACTTGATAGATCTTTTACACAAATATAATCACACTTTCTCCTCACTTTCTTTCTTTATGATAACTATTGGATCACTATTGAATCACTTGAATAATGGTTGAATATCGCTTGAATATCTCATAGGGGGGGGGAGGGTTTTCTTTCAATTTTGAATGATTGGTAGAAATTTCTGAATCTTACATGGGCACATGAAATAGGTGGATCCCTCAAAAATAGATCTCTATATTGAGAAGTCCAATAACCTCGTCCATAAAATTTCTACAGGAATCATGATAACATTAGAAAAATAAATGACTCATTTGTAAGTAATGCTTCATAATTACAAAATAGTCCAAATATACATACCTTGTAGCTTTCATCATGCATTTCCTTGCTCCACCACCATATGCCAAGCTCTCCATTGGTTGCACGGGCTTGATCTTATGCTTGTAACCTAGAGGGGTTCTTTTTATCCTTTCTAATCAATGTAGCAAAACTCTTGTTGGATACAACAAGCCTTTTTCAACAGTTTGTTCTTCCATCTATTAATCTTGTGATTGTCTCTTGTGACCTCTCTTTTGCAATTTCTGAGTCAGCAAGTTTTTTTTGTTCTTGGGTTAGTTGTTCTTGGAGGTTATGCACGGTATCTCTAATAAGTATCTTTGTCTCTCCTTCCATTCTCAACAAGTGAACCTTCGCAAAGTGTGCTTCAGCATTGGAATGGCTGATGCATTTACAATATCCTAGTAAGCCCTGAAGACCATCGCCTACGTATTGAATCAAACTCGTCACATTTTCAAACAAAGGTGGAGCACCTGTCAAAGGATCCACTGGATAGAGTCCACCAACACTCCATAAGTTGACATGCTTTGTTCCTTGTTGTCGTAATTGATCTAGTGTATCTTTGTCGGCAACCTTGTGGCCATAACATTGACGAGTTGCGGCATACTCTAGTACAACTTCAATGTGCAAGGTGCTTTTTCGTGGCTTGTTGGTGCAATCTTCCAATGGAGCCATGAGAGGGATTTAGAAATAAGGCCTTGGATCAGTTTAAAGAATAGAATAGCATCAATGGAAACAAGTTTGGGACAATGGAAAGATATAATAGGATCAATGGAAGCAAGTTTGGGACAAAATGATGAGAAGAAATTGGATTTGGGTGGTGCAAAGTGCTTATGATAGAAGGAGTATGAATGTGGGATTGGAAGATGATTACAGTGAGAAAGAATAGGATTTAGATGTTGAAAAGTGATTTGGGTGCATAGGCATGGTTTGGGGAAAAGTTTTGAAGAGTTTTGGGCCATTTTGGGCACATTTGAAAATTTTCAAATTTTTGGGCTAGGGTGTACCCGTGAGATACTTTTTGGGAATGTGGACCACATAAAGGTTGTTAAAAGAGTTAACTTTTTCAGAGTGGGGGGGCCCTCCAACTGGGAGAGGGAGGTGCACTTTTGGGGACCACCAAGGACCTAGGGAGATGTACTTTTTTGTCCCCATATGGGGTGATGGGACCCTTTGTAGGCCTTATTAGTTCTTAATTCATTTTGCTAATCCACTCCTTATGAGGCCCTTTTTGAGTCCAAAATTCCCCTAATACACTAAGTCACTACATTGTCAATCGTTGTGTTAGTCTTATAGGAGAAATCACCATAATAGCAATATGACAATGACTTTTAACGCGATAGGTCCTTATAGCAACGAGATTGATTAATGCAACGGGTAATTAAAGCAATGACTGATTAAAGAAGCGGGTCAAATATAGCAATGACTACTAATGCATCAGGTTGTGAGTCATTGCATTAATCTTAAAGCGGGGGTTGACCTCTAAAGTGATAGTTGTGGATTTATTAAATGCCATGTGGTGTTAGGTAAGGTGGGTAGGGTTGGGTGGCCAACTAGCATCCCATGTGTCAGTCATTGTGTTATAAAACGACGATTAGCTGAGTCGCTGCATTATCCTTAAAGCAACGACTCACAGTCTCGCTGTCATCGACTAGTTTTGGGTGGTTTTTGAGGAGTTTTGAGTTTGTGTGCAAGGTTTGTGGCCACAAATGGATGTTATGCTACCTACTCCAACCAAAAAAAGCACAAAAAACAGCAATTGGAAAGCATCAAATGGGAGATTTTTCAAGGGGGGTAGCTGAGAACTCACTCCTACTTCAACTCAATCTGATCAAAAGTCATTTTAGTGTTTCTGAGTGAGATTTGACACCACGCACACTTTAGCAATCACATCAACTAGCTATTCCTACAATGTGATAGAAAACAACACTAAAAAACAAGCTCAAATGCATGAAAAACGCTCTATGGGCAGAAATGCTAGTTTCTACTTTTCCTACTCTAAGCTCATAGTTTCTTCCTGCAATCCCATCCTATACTCCACTTACAACACTTCTAGTTAAGCTAGAAGCATTGTGGGTAATGATATAGAGCTTGTGCAATATGAAAGCATACCTTGAACTCCTCGGCAACGGTGCCAGTTGGGCAGTGACTCACGTATCATGGAGATCTTGGGAGAATGCCATCAAAGCCTCTACTCCCAAGCAACTCCTTGTGGGAGCTTCATATATGCAAGCTTGCTTGTGAATATCTAGTAGAAGTAGACCAGTTTAGTAGCAATCTAGTTGTGCTTGATTTGCCTTGATAATTTGAAGGATGGATTGATATATTTTTTATTTGTACATGCTATGCTACCAAGGTATTGAAGGAACTGAAAGGAAGACATGATGATATCAACAATGAAGGAGAGAGTGTAGTTTATTCATGAGAGGAAGTACCAGAATATAGGCCAGTGATACATTGTATGTGAGCTCAAGAGAGAGCATCCTAGATCCACAAATCACTCCACTGATCTCTCCATGAATCTCTCAATCATCCACTAGAACCTTCCACACACACCTACTGACTGACACATCATCAATCACACCTACTACAGGCACACTCACCACATAAGTGGTCACACACATGGACACACAAGCACACACAAACATAGGTATACCTTCATCAATTTGTTCTAACACCCCCCCACAAATTGATGACCTTGACCCCTAGCAGTAGTCTATGGGAAACTTCATGGCTTGCCCACCTCTGGTGGCAACACACATGATCCCAACGTAGTCTCACTCTAAGTTGCATTGGCAGTAGACTCATTTGGACACCCTAGCTCCAATATGATCTCACTCCAATTTTGGTCCGTGGTTTACAATCTCTCTTGGAGGTTTCTTGACAAAATAACTAGCAACCCTTACAAAACCCAATACAATCTTTTCAGGGGGACATCCCAAGGCAAAGAACCCTTATTGACCACACACAAACCCTAAACCTAATGTGGAATGTCTTCATTAATTTATTGAAGTTGAAATGTATCCTTTGGGGATGCCTCTCTTGTCCTTTTCAGGAGAACTTGGAGTATCAAACTTGATCATCATCATGTCTTCAGCATGTCCTTTGATCACCAGACCTTCTGATGTATTGTACTTCATAATCTTCTTGTCATGCATCCAAGAACATATCTCCATAAAAGAATCACTAGCTAGTATAGCTAGTATATCACCATTGAGGCACATAATGTATTCCTTGATCTTAATATCTATGCTCACATCAAATCACTACTCAAGTGAAGCACATAACCTTTCACCATTACATGCATTTTAGGCAAAGCCAAGGAAGAGAATCTATGAAGTGTATCCATCATATGAGCATCAATATGCATAACATATGCATCATAAAAAGTATAAACAGGAGCCAACATACTGCAACTCATACCTTTGCATATGAATATCACTTCATTGGACTTGAGTACCATCAAGACATCCTTCATATGCTTGCATAAACAAAGCATAAATCTCAATGTTGCATAGCATAGTGTATGAAACATGAAGCCATACATAATTATCCTCAAATTTTCCTTCTTGTATGCATAGAGCATATCATCCCCATATACATGAATATAAATGACCTCCATATCATTCAAACAAGTCTTCCACAGTTAATATACATAGAGTACAGCTCTGACAATCAACCCTTGAAGAGAATATTGACTTTGACTAAGTCCTTTGACTATATATGCATGGAAATACTATCAAAACTGCAGATAGGACCTCAAAGGTGGCATAAAATGTTGCTCAAAACTTCTTCAAATGCTCAACAAAGCAAAAGACCAAAGAATACTGACATATAACTGAAAAACTTGAGCACTAGAATATTGCCAATTGAGATAATCTCTGCCAGATATAGTACATATCATTCATAGGTATATCCACTACTTTGTTGTGGAATCTTCAAAGAAAAGTTATGAAGCTCATTCAAAGTTGTTTAAGCATAAGTTCGGTTTGTTTGATTCATATTAGGTTGAAGCTCACTCCAAGCATATTCTCGCTAACGCTCCATGCTCGCTCCATGTTAATCCCATGAGCATCTAACCTTTGGGAGGGAGGGGGCGAGATAGATGCACAAGGTTCCAACAAAACAGGTAAAGATCATAGAAGAAGAAGATGAAACTTGCATGTGAGAGATCTCACCTAGGAGGGGCTCTTTTGGTCAGGCTACCTAGTTTTGTAAAAATAAGATGTGAAAGAATGAGTGCAACAATCCAATGGTAACCAAAAAAGGTGTTAAAAACCCTCAAACCTCATCTACGGATGACTAAGCTTAGACATTGGATGGACAAAAGCAGTAGAGCCTAATCCGCCTTCACAGCCACCCTCATCCACGTTTAAGACAACAGAACAACACCATCACAAGGAAAAAAGCATCCATTCAACATCATTGTCTCTACACATACCTTCTGATACAACTCACACTCTGGCCACACTTTCTCCAGAAGCCAGTCAACCTCAGAAAGAAACCTAGTGGTCCACACAGCCCAACACAAGCTCCTACTGATTGAGATCAAGCTCAGAAAACACATAGAAGACCCATGAGACATAAAACCCAGGAAAATGACAACTTCAGAGCTGCATAACTACCACGAACACTTTCAGATAGCTCAAGGTGTAAACAACCATGCATGCTATGAACCCATATCCCACAGGAGAGCCACTATCAACCATCATCTTCATCATGAATTCAGAGGGGACGGGCTCGTCAACTACAAGTAAGAGCACCATGCTTCCATGCCAAAATGTTGATCCAATGCAACATTTGCAAGATAGTCAGCACCTATGCTGTGAGTGCCAAACAAGAAACAAAAGTCGAGTCCTTTAGCTCAGTCCATAAACTGCAAGAAACTCCAAGTGGCTTCCACCAATAGCTCGATATGAAAAAAAGATCACCCAAAACTGCTGCAACAGAATCTACTTCATCCTCATCTCCTGCACTTATCTATTGAGTCCTTCCAAGGCAACACACGGCTAGTTGAATCCCATGGTCAAACGTTTCATGGTAGTATGCTCTCCATGCTTCTCTGAGCCTTGGTCTGCTCACTGTTGCATTCACGACCAAGCTCCTTGCTGCACCTCGTTGCCCCTAGAGATCCTACAGCCGAAGTCTTTGCAACTGTACCCGGCATCTTGCTGTGGCACTATCTCCAGCCTCTAAGTAGTCGTATGCTCATTTGACGACTAGCTAGCCTATGCTCTCACTGCAACACTTCCATCATCGTTTCTTTTGCATGAATACTGCCTCACGGCTTCTTAGCTCATGGAGCTCACCACCTCTGTCATCCGAAAGCTCCTCGTCTCATCCTCCATGCAATAATACCCAGCGCTGTGGCTTCTTCCTTGCTCACAGAACACATGAAGCTTCCTCGCTTATGGTTCTCCTCCGCGCCATTTCCAAGATCCTCTAGCTCTCGTAGTAGCGTCACCTTTCATAGTTCTCCAAGCTCATGCCATTTCTCTCCACAAAGCCGCTCCTTCTTTGCGTGATCCAGGCCTCCTTATACTCCAACAGCTCCTCCTTCAACGAACTCACGTTGCCTGTGGTCCAAAATCCTCCAGCTCACAGTACTGGCGACACCAGCTCCGCTCACGAGTCTCTTCTTCACGTGATCATAGCAGCCTCCCTGTTTCGGAGCTTCGAGACCATCACCACTATTATCCCTCACCTCATCATGCTATGGTAGCCCCTTGCGGCTTCTCCTGCTCCAGCTCCCCTCTAGAACCATGCAGTGTGCAATCGCGTCGCCACAGCTGCCCTCTTCCTTGCTCCCCTTGCTCACGTTTTGCTTTTTTAACCAAACTCTCCCCTCTATCCTCTTCTGAGATCCTCTCAGTAAGAGCAACCGCCCTCGAGCCAGATCCCCCAAGCTCTAGTATGGACAGTCGTCCTCTTCATCAAATCCAGCCGCTCCCAGCTAAGGCAACGACTACCCCCCCGTCACCCTCGACTCCTCCTTCACGTTCCTCTTCTGTGTGCCCACGATATCCTTCCAGGACCATCGCCAGCCTCCTCCTCCATGTACGTGTTTGCAATCTAGATCATCACGTAGCCCTTTTCATGCATGCCTTTTTTATTATAGCCACGTCATTTTTGCCTTTTCACCACTCTCCCAATCCTTCCTTCAAACTATACCAAGGCAATTAGTGCCTATATCCAACCTTAGGCACTCCACCTTTGCACATAACCTTCAAGCAAATTTTTATTATTTGATTGCCACATATAACCACGCGTCCATGAAGCTCACAACCCATGATATAATTGCTCACATGACTTACAAATCAAGAGCAATCATGGTAAGACAAACATAGCTCCGGACAACAATCAAAGACATGTCCTCCCACACCAAATGCTCTGGAGTGCCTAATGTACCCACATTGCTTTTCATCATCTCCCAGAAGTCCTTGGAGAAGCATCTGCCATCTCAAGAAAGTATATCATCAATGTGGCGTCCTTTATGAGGGTGTCCACAGCCCATTTCCACTACCAACTAGCTATGTACATAGCTATGCACCTGCTTATCAATGCAACGAGTGAAAAACATTTTTTCTTTTTTAGCCACACATCTCTAGCAACCCCTTCTCTTCTGCTGTGACATTCATGTCCTGTAGCTAAAGAAAAAACATCAGCAAACCACCTGGATCAAAAACAAAGCAAGCTTGTACTCTATGCCTCTGCTTTTCTCCTCCCGGATCAAAAGGATAACTTTAAACCCTCCATTGCCAGATTTGGACAATGCACCATCCCCCTAGATCAAAAGGAATCAACAACACACCAAATTGATGTAGCCACTAGCTCCTTCCATATAAGCCTCCAGGATCCCATATCTTATCCTGCCAAGACATCACACAAGACCACTAGCTATTAGTCATCACACTTGTATCATGAGTCTTGCTCATCTTCACATGAGCCACATTTTTTGAGGTCACTACCTCACACACAGATCTCACAGGCACAACCAGCTCATAATCTGTGATTAGGAACTTCTCAGCATACCCTATTGCCTCAACCTTGTAAGCTGCAAAACTTAAACCATCACATGAATTATCAAGATCACCCAAGAGCAAACAAACATCCTTCCCACCTGCAGAATGCTCAAACATATCAGCACACGCTTTGCTATGCATCCTGTCCTCACTGACACTTTCATTTTTTGAACAGTCATAAGAAGTACATATTTTCTTGTCATTACCGACCACAGGTGCGAAACCCACAAGGGTATCATCAAGTAAGGCATCTAGCTAATCATCAACCACACTATCACTGCCATCCTGCTCAACATGCATACTTGTGTTTTCATTCTCTTTCAAAGAGATCAATGCTAACATATCATCCAGTGCATCATCAAGGAAGCAATCCCGCTCATCCTCTAAATCACCATCATCCTGTAAACAATGAATCTTAACCTCATCATCCACATCAAAGTTTGCATGCACACAATCAACACTTGCTGGCCCCACCCAAACTAAGTGTTTTAACTGTAGGTCTTTCACTTTATTAGTAATAGCCACATCAGCTTCATCTCTGTCACACATGATTGAGCTCTCATCTTCACTGCTAATTTCCCCTCTTTCTTCCTCACTTGTTGAACCTAAAATCTCATCCCCTTCAGTATGCACAATCATAGTGTCAACCACGAACTGATTGCATTCATCCATCATAGGCACATCATCACCACACAACACTAGAGCATGATCATCATCTACACACACAGACTTATCCTTAGCTACCTTTAATGGGCTCTCAACCTTTCTGCCATCTGTGGTAGCAACCCCTTCTCTCGGGCTCTCCTCTGCCAACTCGCATAGATCTAGCTGAGCAACACCCTCCTCCACAGCAACTGACAAGCCTCCATTCATACTAAGTGTAATGATCTCCAGATCCCTTACATCATCAACTCTATATGCATCCGGTTCCTTCAACAGTGAAGACAACTGACTCTCTTCCTCTGATGAGATGCTCTCTTCCTCTGTCTCACTCAAACAATCTACCTCTTCATCTGTGACTGTCTCCTCAGGTTCCTCTTCCAATTCCAGCCTACAACTCATCATATAACCTGGTACTCTCCTTGCACTAGCTGAACTTCCTTCTCCTCCATCCATAGCCTCTCTCACGTTATTTTGACCTCTGCTTCTTCCTGCAGTCTCCATCCAACTTAGGCTGAGTGTTTTCATCAGCTCCACAGCTTCATGCAAATCCTTTCTCAGGGAATCATCCTGCATAGGAATAGACACCGGCTCTCTCTCTACATATGCCTTAATCATTTCTAGCCTCTGCTAACCAGGGTTTTAGGCTCCTCTTGCATGCCAAGCTGCCTCAGTCTCTTGACTTTCCACTCCTCCTCCTTGGCCACTCTGACTGCATCCTCAAAACTATCAATATTCTTCAGCTCCACCTTCAAACGAAGGGTAGGCTCCAGACAAGCCACAAACCGGTCTCTCTTTATAATCTGCGGGGGTACTTCAGGAATCAAAGCCTCACACCATAGACTCCATAGTCTACCAAACTCTATCAGATACTAATCCACATCCTGACTATCCTTTTGCTAAATTTTGCACAACTCCCTCCATACTTCATTAGGGCTCCTGCATTGTGTAAACCGTGCAAGAAAAGCTGCTCTCACCACTGTATACTCTGGATTTTGTTGCTGAGGATGAGTAGTCCTGAAGGTAACAACTTGAGTCTGCAGCCATGCTTTTGCATCTCCCTGCAAACAATAATTCAAGATCTGAAACAAAATCTCAGGGTTGCCCTATCCTTCATCAGTGCTGTAAATTCCATCTTTTCCAAGAATCTCACTGCATTCTCATATGGCATCCCCCAAAACTCTGGAAAGTCCTCTGCCATCTCTCTCAGCTCTTCAACACTACAACTGACTGCACAACTTCACACTTGTAAACTGAAGTGCACAGTCCTTCGTGGAGCCACCAAAACGTGGATGGACAAAAGCAGTAGAGCCTAATCCGCCTTCACAGCCACCCTCATCCACGTTTAAGACAACAGAACAACACCATCACAAGGAAAAAAGCATCCATTCAACATCATTGTCTCTACACATACCTTCTGATACAACTCACACTCTGGCCACACTTTCTCCAGAAGCCAGTCGACCTCAGAAAGAAACCCAGTGGTCCACACAGCCCAACACGAGCTCCTACTGATTGAGATCAAGCTCAAAAAATACGTAGAAGAACCATGGACATAAAACTCAGGAAAATGACAACTTCAGAGTTGCATAACTACCACGAACACTTTCAGATAGCTCAAGGTGTAAACAGCCATGCATGCTATGAACCCATATCCCACAGGAGAGCCACTATCAACCATCATCTTCATCATGAATTCAGAGGGGACGGGCTCGTCAACTACAAGTAAGAGCACCATGCTTCCATGCCAAAATGTTGATCCAATGCAACATTTGAAAGATAGTCAGCACCTATGCTGTGAGTGCCAAACAAGAAACAAAAGTCGAGTCGTTTAGCTCAAGCCATAAACTGCTAGAAACTCCAAGTGGCTTGCACCAATAGCTCGATATGAAAAAAAGATCACCCAACACTGCTGCAACAGAATCTACTTCATCCTCATCTCCTGCACTTATATATTGAGTCCTTCCAAGACAACACACAGCTAGTTGAATCCCATGGTCAAATGTTTCATGGTAGTATGCTCTCCACGCTTCTCTGAGCCTTGGTCTGCTCACGATTGCATTCACGACCACGCTCCTTGCTACAACTCGTTGCCCCTAGAGATCCTACAGCCGAGGTCTTTGCAACTATACCCGGCATCCTACTGTGGCACTATCTCCAGCCTCTAAGTAGTCGTATGCTCATTTGACGACTAGCTAGCCTATGCTCTCACTGCAACACTTCCATCATCCTTTCTTTTTCATGAATACTGCCTCACGGCTTCTTAGCTCATGGAGCTCACCACCTCTGTCATCCGAAAGCTCCTCGTCTCGTCCTCCATGCAATAATACCCAGCGCTGTGGCTTCTTCCTTGCTCACAGAGCACATGAAGCTTCCTCGCTTATGGTTCTCCTCCTCGCCATTTCCAAGATCCTCTAGTTCTCGTAGTAGCGTCACCTTTCATAGTTCTCCAAGCTCATGCCATTTCTCTCCACACAGCCGCTCCTTCTTTGCGTGATCCAGGCCTCCTTATACTCCAGCAGCTCCTGCTTCAACGAACTCACGTTGCCTGTGGTCCAAAATCCTCCAGCTCACAGTACTGGCGACACCTCCTCCGCTCACGAGTCTCTTCTTCACGTGATCATAGCAGCCTCCCTGTTTAGCTTCCAGACCATCACCACTATTATCCCTCACCTCATCATGCTATGGTAGCCCCTTGCGGCTTCTCCTGCTCCAGCTCCCCTCTAGAACCATGCAGTGTGCAATCGCGTCGCCACAGCTTTCCTCTTCCTTGCTCCCCTTGCTCACGTTTTGCTTTTTTAACCAAACTCCCCTCTATCCTCCTCTGATCCTCTCAGTAAGAGCAACGGCCCTCGAGCCAGATCCGCCAAGCTCTAGTATGGACAGTTGTCCTCTTCATCAAATCCAGCCGCTCCCGGCTGCTAAGGCAACGACTACCCCCCCGTCACCCTCGACTCCTCCTTCACGTTCCTCTTCTGTGCGCCCACGATATCCTTCCAGGACCATCGCCAGCCTCCTTCTCCATGTACGTGTTTGCAATGTAGATCATCACGTAGCCCTTTTCATGCATGCCTTTTTTATTATAGCCACGTCATTTTTGCCTTTTCACCACTCTCCCAATCCTTCCTTCAAACTATACCAAGGCAATTAGTGCCTATATCCAACCTTAGGCACTCCACCTTTGCACATAACCTTCAAGCAAATTTTTATTATTTGATTGCTACATATAACCGCGCGTCCATGAAGCTCACAACCCATGATATAATTGCTCACATGACTTACAAATCAAGAGCAATCATGGTAAGACAAACATAGCTCCAGACAACAATCAAAGACATGTCCTCCCACACCAAATGCTCTGGAGTGCCTGATGTACCCACATTGCTTTTCATCATCTCCCAGAAGTCCTTGGAGAAGCATCTGCCATCTCAAGAAAGTATATCATCAATGTGGAGTCCTTTATGAGGGTGTCCACAGCCCATTTCCACTACCAACTAGCTATGTACATAGTTATGCACCTGCCTATCAACGTGCAACAAGTGAAAAACATTTTTTCTTTTTTAGCCACACAACGTATTGTTGAGTGAGCATTCTTTTAAGGTCCATAGGTAATGGATGGCTTGTGCATGATATGCAATAAGATGTTCAAAATTGTGTAGAGAGAGAGAGAGAGAGAAGCGTGTATACACACTAGAGCCGCCCACTTCCGCCTATGATGCATTGAGAGAGAGAGAGAGAGAGAGAGAGTTTTTTACTTCGTAGCAACAATGCCAAGGAGCCAATTCTGACTCATCCGAAGTCGATCGCAAAGGATCGAACACACACACACAACGACACAAACGAGAGAGAGAGAGAAAGGTGTTTACACACTAGAGCGGCCCATGTCGGCCTATGATGCATTGAATGCATTTGGGCGGGGGCGTGCAATCTTGCCTGTTCATAATCTATGGTGATGTTCCCTGAGCATCTTTATAAGGGGTGAATGTGGTTGGATGTTCTCAGGTTTGTGCATGGTACGTACTGGGCGTGCTTGTAATGGACGTTCAAATCGTGCATTACTCATTTTCTTTCCGTTTCTGAGTCCGCGCTATTTGACAATGAGAGACGAGCTCGCAGCTTGCTGCAGGAGGATAGAATGCTCATGAGACATCAGTGTTAACATCTCTCCATCATCTGTCTACTGTTCTGCATTGGGTTGAAGGTTGTTTTGACAGGAGGAACATTTTCCGAAGGTTAGGCATACACACACATACACAGAGTTGAGGATTGTTGACTTCAGCTCCTGGGTATTGCCAGAGTGAACGTGTTTTTTGTCTCTTCCATTCTTGAGCTACATCATGGATACCAGAGGTTATATCACAGTTCGTTACAGAGGCGTCTACTACATCAAGTACACTTACCTTGATTCCTATCTCGAGGGCCATAGGCTCGTTGAGCTCCTGGCAAAGTACCCCGATGCCCAGCTTTGGAAATGCCTGCTCCATCGAGCCAGCTTCATCCATGTATGTAAAATTCATGTTTTGAGGTCATATCGTTCTGGGCAAGTTATGGTTTATCGGATGTTCTTTGTGGCATGTAGCATCCTCAAAAACCACCAAAATGTATCTGACATTAGTGTTTGTGTAGTGTACTTATGGACTTGATCCGCTTGAAAATTTCGAATCATTTACTGTTTGGTTCCTCATAGTAGCTTCCTTAACCCCGAAACTTCGTTGTATCGTGCAAGCAATCCATCATTGCGATAACTTTCTTTTGCAGCTTTCTGCCGAATATATTCCACCACCGTCTGCCGAGTTTTTGGAACATGTCCGTTTGTTCATAGAATCTGACGAAGAGCTAACAATGCATTGGGCGCATAAATGGATTACCGAAAGAGTTGTACATCCAAGCTCCGAGAGATTGAAAAGAGATTCCCTGGATTGTTTGCAATACACATACAAGTTCAGAGATTACTGTCTGTCTCTCAGGGTGAGAACAGGAGTTAACGCTTGGGAATATCTATCATCGTCATTCTACCCAAAGCTCATGTTTCGCATTTTGGAGCTGGGCTTCTTTGTGCACTCTGAAAAACCAGCTCATCTTTCCCCGTTAACAAATAACTTCATCCAGTATGTTTATGTCATCAATGTGGATTGCTGCGCTTTTTGGGTGAATAACGGTTTAAATGTCAAGAATTTTAGAATGGATATTATTCCAAGGCATTGGATGAAATGTATTGATGTGCCTGTAGACTGGATTAAACTTGCTCACGGGTATTCTCCTTCAGCGATGAGAAAAGTCATGTGCATAAAGTTGGGGACTGACCTGTATCATGTTTGGACCAGGGTCCTAGATAAGGTGAGTAACGAGCCCTATTCAAATTGGGAGCATTATCTTGCCCAAGTTTATCATTATCTTTTCTCCGTGACAATACTGCGAGCCTTGATGGTCATTGCACAGAAGAACTTGATAATCAGCTGAGGATTGATTTGTTAAAGAACGGTGTTGGTCCCTTCCAGATGCTAATGGAAGTATTTTGCATTCCCACGTCACTTCCACGTTACCTTGTGGATCTCTCTGTAAAGCTAGATAGGGTAGATCCAGCATTCAGCTCCCATCTCGAGTTGATAGAAGTTAGAGAGGATGGTGAGCTGCTATGCTTGCCAAGGAAGGCTTCTTTGCTTAGAGAACCAATCCTTATTATGATTTTCCATGAATTTGTATCTAAGTATGATAAGTACTTCAAGGAGCTACCTGGACTTTCTTGCAAGACGGGGCTGTTTATCTGGCTTGCACAAAGCCTCCTCGGTTTGATAAAATGGACGAATGTTAAAATAAGCATCAAGCCAACGGCTGCAGAAACTATTGAGGAAGAAACAGAAGAATTCACAGAGGAAGAAGCCATGTATCTCATGGGAAAGTTTTTATATGGGCGGGTATTTCAAAATTCCAGCCTGCCATGGATTTTCAGTGAGAACTGTGTTCCAGTCCTCTTGGCACTTCAGCTGGAAACCAAGGATGGTCAAACACAGGCTATTGCAATGGCTGTTCAACATTTTCAAGAAATGGGATGCGACGATGCCCAGAAAGAGAATGGAATTTGGGTATGCGTATTCAGTGTAAGCCATGTCATGGCAATTCAACTGCTACAAAGTGAAGCTGGGATTATAGCTACACATACAAGGGCAGTTCCTGTCATCATGCTTGGAGACGAGCACAGGGCAATGGCATGCAACGAAGGTTTCCAGTTGTTGGTTGATTGCTTTGCTATTGGATATGGGAATGAGATCGAGCTGGGTTGCAGTAGAAGCACCCTTGGATGGGCAGTTCAAGAGTGCATACAGCATGGGGATAAGGAAGCACTTTACAAGGTAGTGCCCAATAATGAGGAAGATGCTGGGCTTTTTGAGATTCTCAAGGTTTGTACAACTGACCACTGCCATACAGGAGAGGAGGCAGCGTTTTATTTGGTTGAGAAGAAGCTCAAATTTGTTGAGTGTTTGGCATGTGAAGGTGCTTTTGTGAGGAGTCTTGTTCCTCCCATGCCGCTGTGGATATGCAGGTTTGCTTAGCTGAAGCTATGCATGTCCTGAGAACACGCAATTTTCTCATTATGTTGTAAACTTTTTTCCTGAACTAATGAGATAGCCCCCACTGAAAACATTCTCGTATTAGCTTGCAAGGACATGAGAAAGAGGTTGATTGTTGATGTTAGGTGGATTTAAAATTGACTAAACGTAAATTTTTGCAATCAATAGTACTTGTCCAGCTTATTTGCAAGGGCATTGATTTGAATTCTTTCATTGAGCTTCCTTCAATGCCGATGCACAATGCCCAAGTCTTTACTATTGTCTAAAATGTGCAGGTTTTTTTGTAAAGTATGCATAAGGATGGTTAGGATTGGATATATGTGTAACGGAATAAACTTTAAAGCTTGCAATCAACAGTGCTCGTACATCTTATTGGCAAAAGCATTGATCTGAAGAGCACAAAATTCTTCAACTGAGGATACTTCGTTGCTGATGCATTGTGTCTCTAGGGTTGCCTAAAATGTTGTTTTTTCAAAACTTTTTTAAAAGTATGCCAAAGAACTTTGTGAGGATTGGTACATCTTCCAATACTATTTGACAGACTGCATTAAAATCTGATTTGCACCCGTGCCCGCACGCGCACACACACAGATATATATAAACATATTGACTTTAAAACAACTATGTCTGGAGATACAACGCATACACGTGATGCTTGTGTAATGTTTGAATACTTTAAATTGGATGTAATTGGAATAGTGACACTAGATTGGATGTAATTGCCTTATTGATGTTTGCCTGTGTCTTCAGTATTTCACATGCATCCCTACCAACTGCAAAACCAGGTATCATGACCAGCTAGCCTAGTCTCTCTTACTTAGTTTTTAGTCAGCACAGCATACAGCATAGGTGATGAGCAAATAAGTAGTGAAGGTGGGCCACGATTGGAGCTCTATGCATCACAACATAGGCGATGCATGGCAGCAATATATAGGCCAGGTCTTGCCAGCAGTTTGACAATTATGGTGGCCAATATCAGCTGCCGCACAAGGCCCACACCATAGGCAGGTAACTTCAGCAAACAGCCGACCCAACCAGCCTGCAGCGGTGGCCTTGGGGCCTGTAAGGAGGAATCTACAGGAGCATCAATTCTACTGGCAATACCCAGGAAGGGGTACCCATCAATGGGGGAGCCAGGTTAAATGTGGTTTCTACAGAGATCCATAACTAATGGGGTGGACCCCTGCTTGAGAAGGCCTCCCATTGGGAAGAATAAGGGACATTGGTTAAGCTGGCTAGATTTTTTTGCAGTGACATTTGTGGTACAAGAGCATACAGTGCATATGAAGCCATACTAGGAAGGCTTAAAAATTACATCATCTACTTCCCTAATCCGTATGCAATCCAAACTTGGCTAACTTGTGGTAAGGAAAATTCAAGCAACCCACTGTCTTGCATGAGGTCAAGATTGACTATTTCCATCAGCACTTGAGAGGAGAACTGTTTGCCTTCTTAATCCATCCCCTAGTACGTGCATTGGACATACTAGACACCTAATCTGCCAGCAGCACTGCATGATCTACGGACTCTCCTTGCCCGAAAGTGAAGGAGTCAAACTCCAAAATGGAGTTAGTGGCTTTGAAATTGGGGGATTTAGGAATAGTTTGCTTTGACTGCTCGGGTACCATCTAAGGGGTTGTGTATCACTCAAAAGAGTGCTACCTTCCATTGGTCCTCCAACTGCACATCGTTGGCAAGCCGTGGCAAGCTACCCTTGAGAGGAATGGGGAACTTGAACATCTTGTAAGAAAACAATACAACGTCTGTGGTCAACAGATAACAGGATCTCGTACGCAAGAGAGAAAAGCAGATAGTATGGAGAATCAAAAATTTGATTACTGTAAAACTGATACAATAGATGGCGCTGCCTCCCAACCGTGCGCTCCTGTGAGAGAAGCTTCGATGGCGTGCTGGAAACAGTAGAGGACGGAGGCTGGATGCTAAGGAATCAGGGTTGCTGTAGCCAGTGATGATAATGGGCTTCACGGGCTTGCTCTTATATAGCCACCACTCTTATATAGCTCTACGGACTCTCCTTGCCCGAAAGTGAAGGAGTCAAACTCCAAAATGGAGTTAGTGGCTTTGAAATTGGGGGATTTAGGAATAGTTTGCTTTGACTGCTCGGGTACCATCTAAGGGGTTGTGTATCACCCAAAAGAGTGCTACCTTCCATTGGTCCTCCAACTGCACATCATTAGCAAGCCGTGGCAAGCTACCCTTGAGAGGAATGGGGAACTTGAACATCTTGTAAGAAAACAATACAATGTCTATGGTCAACAGATAACAGGATCTCGTACGCAAGAGAGAAAAGCAGATAGTATGGAGAATCAAAAATTTGATTACTGTAAAACTGATACAATAGATGGCGCTGCCTCCCAACCGTGCGCTCCTGTGAGAGAAGCTTCGATGGCGTGCTGGAAACAGTAGAGGACGGAGGCTAGATGCTAAGGAATCAGGGTTATTGTAGCCAGTGATGATAATGGGCTTCACGGGCTTGCTCTTATATAGCCACCACTCGTAGTCGGTTAGACCCAATTGGGTGACCGACCCAGTCCGCCCAAAATGGCCGACTGGGGTCGGTCCCAAAATAGGCCACCGAGTACACGATAGAACCGTGACGCAAAATAGAGCAACTCATCTACAGTGTTCGTTCGGCCCACAGCCATCCGGGATCATCTAGGGCTCCAAACGAGCCCCGCAACCCGAGAGGTGGGCTGCCTCGGGAAATGCTCCGTCTACCCTTAGTGCGGTCAGTCATGAGATGCCTTCCCACAGTTGCATGTAGCCTAGTTGGCAGTGTGCCAACTCTATCTGAAGCCGTCCAGCCATCAAGCCACACATGGCCCCCATCTGGTGTCCAAACCAGGACCTACCGGATAACTGAGCTACTCAAATGCCTTCTCCTCATATGGGGGGCTTACAAGTAGAGTTAGCTGGTTCCTGCGTAGTTACACGACGAGAGTGGAGCATTGATATCTAGCACCCCCCCTCAATGTCCACCCGCAAGTGAACTTATTTTTTCAGCCCAATGCCAAGTCGATGAAGATGCCTCTCCAGCAAGTCTCTTCCAAGAGCCTTCGTGAAGATGTCCGCAGCATTCTTTGTAGTCGGACAGTACACCAAGTCGACCTCTCCATCCATGATGAGCTCGCGTACAAAGTGATATTGAATCTCAATGTGTTTGTGCGAGCGTGGAACACAGGGTTCTTTGCAATCGCCATGCAACTCTGATTGTCACATGATAAGTGCGTAGGCTTGTTCTACACTGCACCCATGTCTCCTAAAATCCTCCTCAACCACATTGCCTCACAAGAAGCAAAACATGCTGATTTGTACTCAGCCTCGGTAGAAGAAAGAGCAACTGTGGGTTGCTTCTTGCTGACCCATGACACAACTCCAGATCCAAGTGAGAAATAGTAACCTGTCACTGATCTCCTACTATCCACGTCTCCTACCCAATCCGAGTCACAGAATCTAGTCAAGATGTTGCCCTTGGTATAGGTGATGCCATAATCAAGTGTGCCTTTGATGTATTTCAACACCCGCATCCCTGCCCTCCAATGGTTCTCCCAGGGCTTATTGGAAAACCTGCTTAGTACACCAGTCACAAAGCTGATGTTTGGCCGCGTGTTGCACAAGCAAATTAAGCTGCCCACAAGCCTTATGTACTTCGCTTCGTCCACCAGTGGTGATGAATCCTCGTTTAAGAGCTTCACGTCAACCTCCATAGGAGTGCCAACTGTCTTGCACTCAGCCATGCCAAATGCCTTCAGTATCTCTCCAGCATGCTTTAGCTGTGAAATGAAGATCTGTTTTGGCTCTTGCCAAACTTCAATCCCCAAATAGAAATGCATCAGTCCCTGTCATTTCAAACTCTCTTCCTAGCAAATGCTTTGTCTACGAGATCTTCTCTTCATGGTTCCCTGTTATGACAAGTTCGTCCACATAATGGACCACGATCATACACCTGCCTCCTTCTCTGTAGATGTACAAATTTGCATCAGATGGGCTCCTCCTGAACCCATTTTGCAAAAAGTAGGCATCAATCCGCTAGTACCACACTCGTGGGGCATGTTTCAGCCCGTAAAGTGCCTTCTTTAGTTTACAGACTTTACCTTCTGAACCGGGGATCACAAAACCTGGTGGTTGTTCCACGTATACCTCCTCCTTGAGATCTCTATTCAGAAAGGGGGATTTTACATCCATCTGAAACACAGGCCAACTTCCTTGGGCTGCTAAAGCCAAAACACTGCGAATTATGGTTAGTCGAGCTGTGGGAGCAAAAGTATCCTGATAATCAAAACCATGTACCTGTGCGAATCCTTTTGCCACGAGTCGAGCCTTGTACTTATCCAATGTGCCGTCGGACTTGTACTTGGTCTTGTACACCCACTTGGTGCCGATGACCTTGCATTTTGGTGGTCGATCCAGAAGGTCCCAAGTGTTGTTCTTCATTATGGAGCCATACTCCGACTGCATAGCCTCCATCCACCTATCATCACCCTGTGCCTCTTCAAGACACTTGGGTTCATCAGCATAGATCACCTCTGTCATCAAAGTGTAGTTGACCAAGTGTTTCTACGCCCTTCTTTGCTCCTCTAATCTCTTGGACCAGCAGTGTTCGGATGGTTCCTCCTCAATGGCTGGAGGTTCTCTGCCATCCAAAAGTTGCTTTACCCACTTTGGGAATGGCCGTTGCCGTTATGGTTCTGCGAGCTCTTCTTTCTCTTCTTTATCTTGAATCCTCCCAAGCACCGTTGGGGGAGTTCGGTCTGCTGTTAGTGGTTGTATTGGATGGATATCCTGGTCCTAGTTGTCTGGGAAGGATGCATCCTCCTCCAATTGATGCGACTGTTCTAAGAAGACCACATCGTGACTTACTATTACCTTCTTGGTAACAGGGTTATAGAGATGGTAACCCTTCGCCTCTTCACTGTAGCCCAAGAAAATACACTTCTGGCTCTTCGGATCCCATTTGGTCTTGTTAGCATCAAGGACATGCACAAAACAGTCACATCCAAAAACTTTGAAATATGCAGCTGAAGGTTTCTTACCAGAAAAGGCCTGTAGTGGAGTCATCCCGTTCATAGCCTTCGTGTCGTTATGATTCAGAATGTAAACTGCCGTGTTACATGCTTCAGCCCAGAAATTCTTTGGCAAATCTTTCCCTTTCATCATACTCCTGCCCATTTCACAGATGAGGTGCATCTTGCATTCTGCTACTCCATTTTGCTGTGATGTATGTGGCGGGGGTTTCTGTCTCTTGATCCCGTGACTTTTGTAGTAACTTTCGAATTCACTTGATGTGAACTCACCACATCTGCCTAATCTCAACTTCTTCACCTTCCTCCCCGTTTCTTTCTCGACCATTACATGCCATTCTTTGAACTTACTAAAAGCCTCATCTTTAGTCTTCAGAAAGTATATCCATATCCTTCTACTGTAGTCATCAATCAGCGTCATGAAGTAGTAGGAGCCACCCAAAGCTTCCGTCTCCATCTTTCCACAGAGGTCCGTGTGAACGAGCTCTAGAGGATCCTTTGCCGTGCTGGCCTCTTTAGGAAAGGGCTGCCGATGCTACTTGCCCATCATCCAAGCTTCACATACATCGGGCAGATCTATAATTTCTAGTAGGTCTGCAATCATTCCACTTTTATGCATCTCCTTTAAAGAACTAAGGTTTAGATGACCAAACCTCTCATGCCACAGCTTAGTGTTCTTCACATCGGCTCGAGCACTGAAAGCTGAGAGTTCGTAGATGTTGCGCCGTGTACCTTTACCAACGACCTTCCCTTGAAGATCCAAAATGTGACGCTCCAATTGTATATGAAATATTTTGGAATATATATCACAAATAGTGTTCAAAAAGGATGGTTTTGATGTCTTAAAGGTTTTGGGAAAGTTTGGTGTTGGTCGAAAAATTTTGGTTTTTGTCCATTATGGTGTCAGCTGGATTTTGCGGCTTGATTTTGAGTTGGTTAGAGAAATAATTTGAAGAAACTCTGTATGAGAGAGTTTTAGATCTTGTTGAGTAGAAAAACTTTGTTCTAGTAAAAAAATTGTGGTTCACTCGTTTGCATGCTTGTATGGAGGTCAGAAGTTGCTAACAAAGTGGTTTTGAGCTAAAAGTGCATCTAGATTTCCATGTCAAGAGTTGCAGGCATTAGATGGAGGTCGAGATGGAAGAGTTAGCCATGAAAGGTCAAATGCAAAGGGAAAGAAGAGGGTCCGATCTTCGAGATGAGCTATTGAGCTTGTCCATTGGATCTACCAGGCAGGCATGGTGATGCTTTGAATAGGGCCGTTTTCATGCCTTTTTTTTTTTTTTTTAAAGAGACGTCGAGATTCTGTACGCGTTTGCTATCAAAAGCGCACGCTAAAAGAAGGTGAAAAGCACACGCACGCTTTTCGAGAAAAGCTGTTTTTGGTCGAATTTAGGGGCTTTTGGCCGTCTTTTTCTGGAGTCGTGAAAGGCTATAAAAGAAGAGGAGATCGTGAGAAGGAGAACACACAATCCAACACACGCATATCGTGGCTAAGCGAAAGAGAAGAGAAGGCACGCATCTCGAGGTGGCGCGAGTGAAGAGAAGGCATGCATATCGAGGCACTGCGAAAGTGATAATCCAACACACGCGAATCGAGGCAGCGCAAAGAAGAAGATAAGATCAAGATATTTTGAGAGTTAGAGTGAGAGTGAGAGTGAGAGTGTGATTGAGATTTGATCATTTGATCATCAGATTTGAACATCTTCATGCGAGTGAGAGTGAGAGTGAGAGTGAGAGTGAGATAGCTCGGGGGTGGACGGGTGGTATCGAGCTCCTTCACGGAGTGATTCTTCTCCAAAATTATTGTAAAGACTCATCAGTTTGATTCATACTGGAATCTCTCTTCTTGTTTATTCGTGATTATTATCTTGCTACAATTTTGATCGTGATTGTGAAAGAACGGTGCGTGACACAGAATCTGTGCACCATTCTTATCGAATTGAACTTTGAGGTCCCGATCCATGATCACAGAAACGGACAACAAGTTCCTCTTGATATCTGGCACATACGGACAACTGTTTTACAACTCCATCTGACTTGAGAGCAATCATACCTTTCCTTTTGCTGGACATTTTGCATCATTGTCGACTGCTACCAGAAGGATGTCATCCCCTACCGGATGTAGAGAGGTATACCAATCCTTCTGACTAGTCATGTGGCGCGATGCACCACTATCAATAATCCAAGGTTCATCCGTAGGTACATGAACTACCTGTGTGCAAATCTCCTCGATTGCTACGAACAGCTCTACTGGTACTGCCTGCGCGCTGTTGCTGGACTCTTTCTTTACTCCGTTCTTCTCATCTGCAATCTTCTTCCGGCACTCATTTTGCTTGTGCCCTACCTTGTTGCAATAGAAGCACTTGATCTTCTTCTTTCTCTTTTTATCATCAGAAGAAGATGGGTTACCAGAGTCCTTACCCTTACCTTTCTTTGATCCAGTATAGAAAGTCGAATCTTCTCCAGTCCTCGTCTTTTGACGCATCTCCTCCTCCAGAAGCATCGTGCTAAAATCCTCAAAGTGGAGGGGTGGATTTCTGTTATGCATATTCAACGCCATAACAAGACCATCGTACTTTGGTGGGAGAATCTGTATGCACCTTCATGCTAGATTCTCGTTAGTGATGGTGATGCCAATTGCAGTCATCTGATCGCGCAGATTCTTCACCCTAGTGATGAACTTCTCTGCCGCTTCAGACTCAGACAGTTTCTCGTTCGCGAGTTGAGTCTCCAGATTCTGAATCTGTGTCTGATTCGTGGTCTTGTACTGATTTTTCAAGACCGTCCATGCCTCCTCCGCTGTGGTGACATGTTGAATTAACACCATGACGGAATCACTTACACTGCAGACAATAGAACACAACGCATCTGCATTTCTTCTTGTCCATGCAAGAATCTCATCTGCAGTTGGTACTATCTGTTGTCCTACATTGGCTGGATCCGGCGGCTTCACGTCCACCCCAGTAGCAGCATCCCAAAGCTCGTATGCGCTTAGGATGGTCTTCATCTTGAACTTCTAGAGTGGATAGTTAGTGCCGTCCAACTTTTTGCTTTCGCCGAACAATGGGATTTGCCATCTCTCACAATCTGCTCGCAAACAGAACAAACTACCAAATCTTCTTGCTAGAGCCCAAGCTTTGATACCATGTAAGAAAACAATACAACGTCTATGCTTAACACATAACAGGATCTCATACGCAAGAGAGAAAAGCAAATAGTATGGAGAATCAAAAATTTGATTACTGTAAAACTGATACAATAGATGGCGCTACCTCCCAACCGTGCGCTCCTGTGAGAGAAGCTTCGATGGCGTGCTGGCAACAATAGAGGACGGATGTTGGATGCTAAGGAATCAGGGTTGCTGTAGCCAGTGATGATAATGGGCTTCACGGGCTTGCTCTTATATAGCCACCACTCATAGTCGGTTAGACCCAATTGGGTGACCGACCCAGTCCGCCCAAAACGGCCGACCGGGGGTCGGTCTTGAAATAGGCCACCAACCACACGATAGAACCGTGGCGCAAAATAGAGCAACGAACCTACAGTTTCTGTTCGGCAAGCCATCCAGGATCATTTGGGGCTCCATGGCAAGCCCCGCAACCCGAGAGTGGGCTACCCCGGGAAATGCTCTGTCTACCCTTAATGCAGTCAGTCATGGGATGCCTTCCCGCACTTGCATGTAGCCTAGTTGGCAGTGTGCCAACTCTATCTGAAGCCGTCCAGCCATCAGGCCACACATGGCCCCAATTTGGTGTCCAAACCAAGACCTACCGGATAACCGAGCTACTCAAACGCCTTCTCCTCATATGGGGGGCTTACAAGTAGAGTTAGCTGGTTCTTGTGTAGTTACACGAGAGTGGAGCATTGATATCTAACACATCTTACCAGGAGGATTCTAGTAGACTACTACTCTTGCTTGGGTGTGAGTCACTATCTGTCACTAACTAAAGAGTGGAGTAACTCTCACTAACTAAAGAGTGGAGTTTGATAACTCAAAAGAGCATCCCTTGTCCTTCTCTCTATGGAGCCATCAAGACCCAGCTATGGAGTGGCAACACCTATCAAGACGGCTTGCAACCATCGCTCTTTGGCATCACTTGATTAGGGAAAGTGAACAACAATGGGCTTCGTCTTTTCATCCTGCCCCCCCATACACCTTCAAAGTCAGGGCTCTAGGAGCATTAAATCTCAAATCATTGGCATATCTAGAGCTAGTGATGTTGGCATCTATCTTGTACCAAAGTCTTTATTTAGGAAATGGGACCAAAAACCCCCACATCTAAAAAGTTCTTAACCCATGTGAAATGTGGTGCATGATCCTACACTAGCCTGCACAGCAACTACGGACATCTCTTAATGTCAAGATTGTTAATGCTCCTCAAGTATTAGAAGAAAAAAAAATTAACTTTGTAAAAGAAGCTGTTTTAGTATCATTTTTGTTGTAGATCTATGTGTTGTATCATCTAGATTTGAAGTGGTTTTCTTTATGTATATACAATGTTAGTTGATGCTTCATGTGACATTGTGTGATCTCTCCCAAGTTTCTAGTTGCATGAGAGTTGGCTACAAGAAGCAACATGTTTCTTGACATGGTATCAAAGCTAGGGAGGCAAGTCCTTGGTTTTGGAGCTACATTGCCAATCAAAGAGACCATTGGTTTTCAAGTCAAGCTTGTGGGAAGCATGTGTATGTCCTTTTTTAAATATTAAGGGCAACCACATAGGCACCCTAGTCAACACTAAGACATAATGTGAGGTACTGTAGTGAGCAACAAAACTGGGTGTAGTTGAGGGTAGCTCAAAATTGCTAGAATTTGTATGGTGAGGGTTATTCAAAGATTAAGGGAATTAGTTACTTCTCCCATAAGGTGGAAATCTTGTGAATGACTAGTGTGGCTTCACTCATCACCCCTTGAGTGGTGATAGCACTTGAGAGGGAAGTTTGACACTAAGGGAACCTCAACAAAGGAGCTTGATTTTGCCAATTATATGACCGTTGCAAAACAATAGCAAAGGCTCATTGACTAGGTTAACATCTTTTTTGGCAAGATTGCCAAGGAGTGATGGTTGTTATACTTTTCTTTTGCCAATGTTTGCCATTAAGCTAACTATTGATTAGAACTAAGGAGCATTGAGTAACACTAAAAACAAAACAAAAACAGAAATAGAAAAACAAAGAATGTGGTTGACCTAAAATCAATGCAAGAAGGGTGGCCTATGTGGCTACCCTAAAATCAATCCAAGAAGGATATGTACATGCTACCCCTATGGTAGCCAAATTGCTTCCTGCATGGCAATCCTAATCTGGGCCTAATCCAAACCCCTTCATCCCATCCTAGGTTGTCATCTTCTCCCATGTCCTCCTCATATGGGTTCTCATAGGTTAAGAGGTGTGTATGATGTTGCAAGGCTAGATAAGATGTTAAAATGAGAGAGGGGAGTGCACAACCACAACTGGGCTAATTGCACAATAGATTGCAAATGAACAGTAATGAGAATATATACATGACCCATAACCCTTTTGGATTAGGGTTCCCGTAGGCTCAGCAGTTTTGGGTCCTCTTGGACCCTGCATTTGTATAGTGCAATTTACCATTCTCTAACACCCCCTCTTAAATCACTTTTAATTGCTTGATGGTTACTACATAAACATTCTCAAAATGTATACCATTCTCACTAAGGATCCCAAAACTAAAAAATGGTTGCACTATTGTTGGTGTTGAATGGTTCTTTTGCAATAATTGTCAAAGGTTGAGTTACCAAAATTGTTAAGAACCCGGGGAGCTGATTGAGGATGACCACTTCTACTAATATATCATTTGTTGCTTTGAGAACTTCATGACATGAAAAATTTGAATAACTATTGCATATTGGTGCAATGTTGGTGACGTCTTTTGACTTGTCTTTATCAGAACATAATTTTCTTTTCAACCGATCCCATTGTTGTAGCTTGAGTATCTCCTATGATTAGTTTTGAGATGCTAAAATTTGTGTTCCTTTGCCAAGGCTTGATAATAGAAATATTTTGAAATTTGATGTAGATGGGGATATTCAAGAATAGTGTTAATGGGTTTCATTTATTTTGTTAACCAAATGTATCGATACAATGTTTACAAAATGTAACCCCACGAGTCAAAAATGAAGCAACTGAGTTGACAAAAAAATGTAAGGCATTTGGTTTGGGCTGCAACTTAACCACACGACATTGGGACACTGAACAAAAAGAACCAAAATAAACGAAAAGTCGGAAGGAAATGCCAAGAAAAATGTGCTACTCATATTACCGTGGAGTGCAACTGCTCAATTCTCTGAGATCATGGAGCTGAGATACTTTTGAAATGCAAATAACAACTAGTGTTTCAACAAGCACTTTAGATCGGAGCGACATGCTCTATAACTCCTACTTTCTCACCAATGGTCATTCGTGACTTGTCATAATGGGCGCTTAAATTAAGAGATGTGTAAAATACTGACCACTAAATCAACCCATGGCAGCGGTCCTAACTTGATTATATGCCATGGCCATAAAGGGGCCTGATAGATGCTGTCTTAGCCAAAAAAGCTTGAAAGATGTAGTTTTGGCTAGGAGTCAGAGATTGCAATGTTAACAGAGATGGGCCTATCACAAGTGGGCTGGACAGGCCAATAACACTTTGGCACCCCCGAGGGCCAGATGACAGTCCATCAAACCATCACAAGGCATGATTAATGAAGTTAGATGCTTACCTAGGTACCAAAAGGTTTGTGCTCCACGATGTTTAGTCCATGCTACTGGAGCTAAACTCAATGACATAGTTCACTATTGGGTGGTGAGGCTGAGCGCCCAATGTCTAGAGTGGGCAGAGATGGATTTCGAGTATGGGCCTATGTGAACTAGGACAAGGCCAGATACCATGGAGGTTGTGGTATGTCTTCCTGTGCAACTACTTGTGCAAGGCATTAGATGCCAAGGCATGCTTCTTAGACAAACTGATTTTTGGAATATGAGGAACTGCTAGGTGATTACCAGTTTTTGCTACATGTTTTGCCACTAGCGATAGAGGTCTTGGGTCTCCATGCATAAGTTAATTACCTCCTCACTGATCTTGGGTGAGTTGGAGGATCTAATGCCACTTTGGTATATTCTTTCTTTTGAGAGTCTTTAGCATTTGTGGGGATCTTGGTGGCATCAAACAAGTTAAAGGTGGGGTGGTCAGAGGTGTTTGGTTTGACCCCAACCACATCTTTAAGTGATTGCAGTCATCTCTATAGCACATGCTACATTGTGTAGTCTAGTAGTGACTGACATGATGTGTGACCTTGAAGGAATGCTATTGGATCCTCCTACTCCATGCTACTCCTTGTGGGAGCAATGCAAGCACATATGTTACATGAGTGTCACGCAAATGGATCCCGAAGTTGTTGCAATAGAGAGTGGTCAACAAGAAGGGGAAGGGGGGTGAGAGGCATTCACAAAGGCAATGGCAAGAGGAACATGAAGAACACTCTTGAAAGAAGAGGGAGCTTGTATTTCTCAAACTTGCATACAACAATTGAAGACCAAAGTTTGAATTTTGGTCTTTTTCACAAGTCACCTTTTGAAGGGAGGCCCAACCCTATGTTCCCACTCCTCTTCCTACCATTCTACTATCTTGTTCCTAGTATTACATTCCTCTTGGGTTGCTACGGCTCCAAGGCATCTTCTACCTAAATTTATGAGCTCATATGTACAAGAGTTTGCGAGAAGGCACAAAATGTGACAATGTTAACCCAAGTGGTTAATATTCCCCCCTTCCTACAATTGATCCATCTATGGATCAAGATTTGGCAAGGTAAGCAGTAGTGACTGCAGTTTGGATGATGGAATGGTGGTGGAGTCATCCTTGAGCAATGGGACAAAAAGGACATTGCATCTTCCAAAAATTGTATTAAGAACATATCCTTGAAGGTTTGGATGTGGTGGGCATGAAGATTGTGCATGAAAAGATAGAGCCTAATGATATGCTTTAGGTCCCGAGCCTTTGTCCATGTCAAAAAGCAGCTTTTGTTTGATCTAAATTTGTTGTCTTCGACCAACTGCTAGTAGGTTGGATATCTCAAAGCAAAATTATGAGTACCCTAAAAAAGTGGATGGAGGCGACCGGTTGTGGGGTTGAGATTCGATAATGGCTTCATATTGATCGATAAAGAGCTACATATGATATACAAGACCCACTACCAAAGCTACTTTCAGGAAGTTAAAGCATGGGAAGTTGTAGAGGATATTAGGATCCTTTTCTTGGAACGCTTTAAAGAAGCTCCACTTCCATCAGTAACATAAGGGCATGTATGTTGGAGGGGTTCACCTTTTCACAAGGATAGTAGAGCGATAAACTTCCCAAGGTGTGGGTTGCTGCAAAAATGGGATCCTCCATGCGGGCTGTACGGCGGGCTGTATCCCTACATCTGCATCCAAAATGGGAAGTTGGGACACTTGGGGATCTACATAGCTACCTCGTGTTTCACGTGGATGAGCATGGTGCCACTGGCAAAATGTTCGTTCAATAAAAAATTTAAGATCCTGAACCTACAAGATATCGACGACCTTTAAGTCAAACTTTGTAATTTTCCCTTCCAAATACTTACGTTAGTAATATCTTCGAAGGGGCACACACGATTGAGAACTTGGTACCATTAGGGATCTGAAAGAAGAACTTCTATGGAGCAGTCATCCCCACCAGTGGGAAAAGTGTCTTGGTCATCGATGTGCTTCTCTGAAGGGAATGGAAGGTCTTCAAAATAGGCCACCTACAAAATTATTTGGACCTAGTCGTCAGGAGCATAGTTAGTGGGGCCATCATTTGAAGCTTTTTATGTGAGGACGTCAGCTGAGTTTTCTCCACTTGGTCTACCACTATTTAGTGACTTTACTCACCCTTGCCCCTCCATCCAAGTTTTCCATGTCATTCTTATCTTAGTAGGTGATGAAGAGCACTGCATTAGTGATAGAGAGTACTACCATTTGTAAGCATTGTTTGTGGCACACAAGGATTTACTAGTTGGGCATAATTGGGTGGCACTAGAGGTGGATTATAGCTCTTTGCCTAGTAGTTATGGTTCAAATGCCTGACACCTAGTTTAGCGGTGCTGAATTAGGGCTAATTCAGTGGCATTGAATTCTTTTAGTGCCCGGCCTTTGAATTAACTTCATCCTTGTGTGGTCTTTGGGAAAGCATCATCGATAGAATTTTGGGGGTTTGAGTGGATTTTGAGTTTCTATTCGGGCTTTTTAGCTTAGGGGGAGTGCTATCCTACCTAGTATATACAAGAAAAACAAAAAGAAACAACAAAAAATGTGTAGTATTTTTCAAGGATGAGACTATTTGTCATTGAACTTCTCCAAAAAAACATGATTGTGGAGCTTCTTTCTTAAAAGTTGAACAACACAAGGCTTAGCAATGACACAAACTAACTTTCTTAAAATTTGACACCTAGAACAACTTAAAAAGCAACTAGAAACTACTCAAGCTCACTTCCTCACTTAATTTTCCACTTTCTCCTTTCCTGAACTCCAAAAACCAGACACATTTCATTAAGCTACTAAGTGGTGGGCAACAAGGAAATGACAAGATCAAGCAAAAGCATACCTTAAACTCCTCGACAACGGCACCAAAAATGTGTAGCCCAATAATGACTCGTGTGCCATGGGGATCTTGAAGGAATGCCATTGGAGCATCCTACTCTATGCTACTCATTGTGGGAGCAATGCAAGCACGTATGGTACATGTCATGCAAATGGCTCCCGGAGTTGTTGCAATGTGAATCCTCATGAGAAGAAGGGGGAGGGAAGAGGGGAGATGGAAGAGGGAGAGGGATAAGAAGAGGGGGAGGGAGTGGGGATAAAGAACCAAGGATGGAAATGGGGATAAGGGGCATTTACAAAGTCAAGGGAAAGAATAACACAAACAACACTCTCCAAATAAGAGGGAGCTTGTATTCCTCAAACTTTCATACAACAACTAAAGACCAAAGTTTGACTTTTGGCCTTTTATACAAGTCACCTTTTTAAGGGAGGTCCAACCCTATGCTATCACTCCTCTTTCTACCATTCTACTATATTGTTCCTTCCTCTTGGGCAACTACAACTCCAAAACATCTTCTAACAAAACGTATGAGCACATTGCGCATATGTACAAGATTTTATGGGAAGGCGCAAAATGTGACAATGTTAACCCAAGAGGTTAATATGCATTTTTTTTAGTGACAAAATTTCCTTGTCCAATTGCTCCTGTTCTCACTCTCCAAGTCAAAATGTAGTATTCTGCCTTAAACTCCACCTTGATCACATCCCAACTATGTTGGATCACCAGTATCTATTCCATCAGGAACATAGTCTATAGAGACTCTATAGTGGATCTTTGGGATAGGTCGGTGAGGAGGGTGAGAACAACTTGGTGTGGCATCTCGATTACCATGGGTAGAGTGATGATATTCTATAATCGTTGTGGCAAGGAGATGCACAGGAAGGGATTTTCACTTGATACAAAAAGTAACAATGAAGTATAGTATTCAGCTTTGTGTCAACGTCTTAAGGTATGCCTCAAACTTGGAATCCAAAGACTTATCATTAAAGGTTATGCTTTGTTGCTAGTGAAGCCGGTATTGGGAGTATGGAAAACAAAGAATATGCATCTCAAAGCTTAGGTTCAAGAGGTAAAGATGTTGTTAGGATGCTTTGAAGCTTGGAGCATTCAACATGTGGATAGAGAACAAAACCATAGTGCACATGAAGTAGCTCAACAAGCCATTGTGGGGATGGTAATTACAACCAAGGTGGATGGACCATTATAGCATGGGAGGGGAGGGAGCATCTCACCAAGGAGGAAGCATTTATTATGATGGGAAGAGAACCTTCAAGTATGAAAAAACAAGGGAAGTTTCAATTTATGAAGAAATGTCAAACATTTTGCATTATTGGGGATGCTCTTTTCATGAAAGGACCAAATTTGGTATTGACAAGGGTGCCTCGCAAAGAGGATATTTAGCATATATTGGAAACAAATCATGAGGGAGTATGTGGAGAACATTTTGCTTTTGAAATTGCGTTGCAAAAAATATTATTGGAGTATCATGTGTGGCCTTTTATTCAAAAGGATGTGCGACATTGGTGTAGATCCTATTTCCAATGTCGGAGAATAGGAAAAAGGGTGTTAAATCATTAACCAAGGAACATCATGCTTGTTTATAACCTTTTTGAAAGGTGGGGGATAGGTGCCATTGAACCCTTGCCTATGACTAATCGTGGGAAATGCTACATACTTACATCCATTAACTACTTTTCTAGATGGGCAGAAGCAAAGGTAGTGAAACTAGTGAATGCCAAGGAGGTATGCAAGTTCGTGGATGACAAAATTTGATGATGGTTTGGAGTACCATTGGAGTTCTTGTTAGATAAAGGAACGGATTTCAGAGTGAGTTTATGGATCTTTTATGTGAAAGCTGAAAATCAAGCACAAGTATGCCACTCCTTACTATCCACAATGCAATGGGATAAATTAAATTTTCAATGGTGAACTAACAATCATGCTTATCAAGATGACTTAGAATCATAAAAAAACATGGGATTTGGAGCTTCCTTGTGCACTATAGGCTTATAGGATTGTAGTCAAAGGAAGCATCTAGTTCTCTCCTTTCCACCTTATCTATGGAGCTGAAGCTACCTATTGAGGCAAAGCTGCCAGCATTGAGATTCTTGATGAAGATAAATGAGGAGCCTCGGCATTACTTTAGGAACTGCCTTTTAGAATTGCAAATAGTAGAGTTGGATTGGATGCAAGCATTGGAGCATTATCAAAAGACCCAAGAGAAAATCAGCGGAGAGCTAATGAGAAGATTAAGGTATCGTGTCCCAACTTTGCCACATGTGATCACCACAGGGTCCCACAACTCAAGTTCGGCTCTACTAACCATGTTGAAAAGGTGGCACCACCCATCACCCTAGGATGGAATTGGTGTGGGGGTACCACTCCCTATTCCAAGGCCTACCCATATCCAAAAGATCACATGAGGGATATGAGGAGGGGTCTTCACCAAGTGCTTACATCCATAGTCAATTGATTACATATTTGCTTATGGGATTAATCCCCAAGCCATATTGCCACGTGTTAACATGCGAGACCATGAAGCCTCCAATTTATCCATTAGTCCACTTAGTCCAAGGTGCCATGAGGGGGGTGTTAGGACCACACAAGACCCTATATTTCAACAGCATTCACTAATTAAAACAAGGAAACTCTCTCTCTCTCTCTCTGTCTATCTTGGCCAAGCCAAGCTCCATGTCCTAGCCCAGGGTGTTCTAGTTGCCACAAACAGAACCCTAGCCACCATGAATTTCACAAAGCTTATAGAATGAATGATGAATTAAGGCTTCAGCTGATGTTTTTGTAAAGCGAACCCCAAAACGTCTAAATGCTAGTTGGCATTCCATTCAACTCAATGGCAACTTAGATTGATAGCCCCAACTTCACTCAATAATGTCACCCGAGCTTCACTCAAGGGATGTCATTTGGTGAACTCTTTTGAGAAGAGATGCCATGCCATTGTCAAAAGTTATTGAATAGTCGAGTACATTCTGCTTGCTTGACTATTCAATACACCATCTTGGAAGAAGCCACAACTGCATCGCTACTAGAGACGCCATTCCACCACCTCTAGAGATGCCATAGCTGACCATGACATTGAAGCTCGCTATAGTTAAGCATCGGTCAATAGAAAATAGTTTGACATTGCAGACTATTTCCCCAATAGCAAACATTGAAGCTCACCTAATAGTAGACTATTCGCTGTGCTACAACAGAGTTTGTCCAATAGACATTATAAACATTGAATGGTTGCTTTGGGTTTTTTCACTTAGCTCATTCTAAAAACTATGGGTAGCAAGAAGGTGAATTCCTTCGCTCAGGTAGTGGCTTCCTCCATATTGCCTTGTACAATATTGAGGAGCTCGAACACAAAAACCATCGACTCTAAAAACTCACAGAAGGGCTAAGATAAAATCTAAACATGATAGAGGACCAATTCAACAATCAACTCCTCTCTCATCGTCTTCTTGAATGACCTGGTTCATTGATGAAGTAGTCAACACTTCCAAGTCTTTGCCCCCTAGTCCTTAGCTAGTCTCTACAGTTAAAGATCTAGTCCATACTAAAGTACAAACAACCAAGAAAGAAGTTACTATGAAGGTTGATACGAAGGAAAACAAAATTAACCTTTAGGAAGAGATCAAGGAACTTGAAGCAAGTAGGGGAGATTTGGGGTCAAAAAGGGCCCTTTACTTAAGGAGCTAATTCATGCTCTAATAAAAAAATTAGCAATCTACTGATGAGGAGGCTCCAACATTTAATATTTGTAGGAAACCGGAAAGGCTGCTCATTGGTGCAGAGACCTCCCTTGCACCCCACACCCTGCCACCTCTTGCGCCCCCCCCCAACATGCCTCACTTGTTCATTTGTGCCCCACCTTATTTTTCCTTTTGTGCCCCACTTCCACCCCCCTCTCTTGGTCAACTACTCCCCTCTCTTGGTCAACCGCATCACTTTTTCCCTTGAAATTTTTGACTTTTTGGGAAATTTATCCAAAAATACCCAAAACTCTTCCAAAAGCTTTCCCAAACCAATCCTATTCACCCAAGCTCTCTACCAGGGTAAAAACTACTCTTTCTCCTCTTCCAAAGTGTGCAGGTCTAAAGGGTTTCTTTCTTCTCTTTGTATCCTCAACATTTCAACATGATGAAGTATTCCCCATCTCCTAAATGATGTTTTCAGAGCATAGTTTTGTATCCTTAATCAATTTATGGGTTTTTTTTAAATAATGCATATTATCAAGTGCCCAAAGGGATCAATAATTTGGAAGCATTCACCCAGTACGTCTTCTGTCTTTGATAGTATAGAAGGGCCCCCATTCCTGATCCATTCACTATATATGAATTTAGGATGAAGATGCAAAAGGATATTCAAGAATCAAGGAAATTCACTTTTGGTTTCTAAGCTTGTTTTTGTGAGTTGGTTCATGCCCTCTTTGGTGTTTCTCCAATGCTTCAAATCGGTCTTCATTCATAGAACAAAGGAAATAAATGGCACAACAATTCTTGGATAATCTCCTCTATCTTGGTTGATATATTAAGGAAGGAATTCAAAAGGGGGATCACTTTAAATGTGTACTTTCCAAAGAAACACTAGTCACAAGGTACCAAGTTTTGCAAGGGAGTTGTTACATGCGGTATGCATACAAGCATTGGAAGAATAATCACAATACTTGGGTTGCATTGGATTGTGTTGCACAAGTGACAATCAAGGTACAAATTTCTATGCCACATCATGTGGTTGGTCGAGTGTCTTGAAGTAACAAATAGTTGAACCTTCAAGCACATTCGAGAGTACCTTGCTATAACATTCGATGAGTATGAATTTTTCTTTACTTTTGATGAGAAGAAAGTAAGAAGATGACTTAAAGCTATGTCATTGTACAATCATTGGAAAACTCCATGTGAAATTGTTGTCCACATTTTGATCAAATAAATTTTTAAAATTTTTTATCTTCTTTTCTCATGAAAAATGTTGATCTTATCATCTTATTTAATTCTACCCATGTGTCCTCTTATATATTATTTAACAATACCTTTGACATTTTTTAGCTTTTTAATAATTTACACTTTATAAAATTTGGGATCTGCAAAGGCATAATACTTTTGCCATTGTTTCCTCACTCTTTGTTGTCTTCCCTCACATCCTCACATTGCTCATGGCCACCCCACACCTTGCCTTCCATGACAGTGTAGCTACTACTCCCTACGCAACTAGGGAGGATGAGCTCCATGAGATCTTTGATCAGCAGCTCAATATAGAGCATACCATCCTAGAGCACCACCAAGACCCTGATATTCCACAATTTATGGAAGACACGCCTCCACTCTTGTCAATTAAAGAAGTTGTTAATGTCAAAGAGATTATGGATGTCAACGTGAAGGAAATTTTGGCCATCCATCTATATGAAGAATCAACTCTGCAGCACCCACAATTGGAGCCAGGGGTGGAAGGCCACAAAAGGTAAGGAGGAGAGGGAAGGAACATCGATAGGAGTAGAGAGTTTTGAGGTAGAACCAAGTGTCCAAGGCCCCAAAATGGAGGAACAAAGGGTGCCTAGATTGGAGATGGTTGTATACCAATAGCAACCAGAACTAGATGCTACTTTAGAAATTAAAGAGGCATTAATGACATATGTCAAAGATCGAGGGCTTGTATTGGATGAAGTGATGTTACAATAACTCTCCCCTATCGTTCTTGATTATAAAGAATATAGATTTTTTTAGGACATACAATTCCTGATAGGATTCTATGAAGACAATTCTCTATCCACATTATATTGTTGGGAATCAAGCAATGCCCTAGGCATTGCAGATTAAGGTTTTCCTAACAACACAGATCTAGCAAAGGTGGAATCTTTGGAGAGTGCATTCTATGCAACTTGAGAAGAGATGATGCATGCTAAACAAAGCTATGTCACAAAAGAATAATATCAACAAGCCCCATCTATGGTGGTGGAGAGAAGTTGAGCTATAAAATGGCATCGAGGAGCATTATCTCGAGAGGCTTCTTCGCCTTCTGGACCCTTGACAATTGACCAAACAAAGATCATTATTGACCTTGATAGGAAAGGTCTTGAGCAAGCGTATGCACAAGTGCTAGAACATATAATTTAATGTATGTCTTAGTTTTCAATTTCAATTCATAGTAAAAAATGCTCTAATAAATATGTTTTGTTGGATTTCTTAGGCTGGAATTGAGGTCGATGATTTTGGAATGCAGAAGGGAGGCACAAGGCAACCTTTTGGAAAAGATGCCTCCCTTGCCCTCTACATGGGGTTTTTTCAAAGGCACACAATTGTGTGCATGCATGCGAATTTTTCACCCCATGGAAAAGAGGAACTAATACAGTTCAAGGCACTATCAAAATTGGCATCCTTTGAACCATTATAACATGTAAATAAAGCAATTTTGGTGCACCAAGAAGTAGCACTTGGACCTTTTGGGCAAAAGGTCTTTGGAAGGATCTTGGCACTTGTAGGAGTTGATAAAAAAATAGGATAAGGGTTGAATATACTTGTAGAGATATAGTTGTATACTACTACAATGTACATTTGAATACATGTGTGTAAAATGATAACAAGGTTATAGTTGTGTACTTTCCTCAATATGAATACAAAAAAAAATTATATTGCATTCTTTAAAGCATTAATTTTTCTTGTCATTCTATAGATTTTCACATTTAAAAGTGTAAATGTTAATGTAAGCATTTGTAAAAGGCTCTTGTGACCAACTTGTGAGGATTGTTAATTGTTGTACTAAAGGAAAAGTTCAACAAATATTTTTTGTGTATTGAAAGGGCCATTAATGTAGTGTTGTGCCCCCAAAAAAAATTTGACAAGAAAAATAAAGGGACACACGCTAGTATGCCCCCCCCCTTTTCTCGTGGGGCATTGCATGATCATTGCCATTGCATTCCTTTGCATTTCCATTGCATTATTTGGATTGGCAATGGCAAAGCAATGGTAATGCATTTCCCTTGGGCGCACCAATGCACCCCTTTTTTTGTTTTGTTCTTTTTTCATTACCATTGCTTTCCTTTGCATTTCCATTGCATAATTTTGCATCACAAGCACATTCAAACAAAGTGATTTAAAAATTTTTGGCAGGAAGTATGACCATTTACAGCATTAAAAAAATCATAATCGTGAGAAACTGAAACTAACATGTAAGATTGCATGACAATACCAACAATTGCTTCTGACACATTTTTTAAACAAATTTGTATTTCATTGATTCCAAAAGTTTGGTAACATCCGTTATAATAATATACAACTCAGGATTTTATGAACAATAGAGCACTTTTGATTTGAAAAGCAAGAGATATATCTTTGCCCATAATGGTCATCTTTGCATGTATGCAACACAAGTTAGCATCTCCCATAACAGTGATTATATGTACTTCTGTAGCCTCTTGCAATGCCACCAATGCAATGCTTTGAATTCATGCATTTTCCATGTATTCTTGAATCTCCTTCACCAACCAAGCAAAAGGAGTTGTAGGCATAAGCAATTCCATACTCTTTTGATAAGCAAAAGGAGTTGTAGGCATAATCAATTCCATAGTCTTTTGATAGTTCTTTAATTCCAAGAGTGCCCTCCTCCCTAGTTTCATTTGGTAGTGTCTTCTGTTGCCTCTACCACCTCCACCTCTGTCGGTGTTGCCACCACCACCAGTAGTAGCAGCACTACGACCACTCCCGAGTCATTTTCTCTTGTGTGTTATTTGGCCTAGAGCTTCCCATGTGGGCTGCTATCTTGGACCTGCTATCAATTGTGTTGGGTTGGACCTACTTTTGTAACCAAGAGGCATGCTCTTAAAGTTGTGTATCTTTACATTTCAAGGCCTCAATTTGTTTCTTCCTTCAACAAGTCATGGTTTCCATTTTCCAAAATTTGAACCACTTGTTCTATCTTTTTCTCACTAGTTATATGTTTCTGGATGTCATTTTTAGTGTTTGAAAGCTACGTGTGAAGAGATGTACAAAACAATTCCTGCTCTACTACCTTTTGTTGTAAATTGTGAAGAGTACCTTGAAGATTTCCATATTTTTCTTTCACAGAGGTAGTTCCAATATTGAGAATTAACCTTGGAAATCCTTTCCACTAGTGTGTTCACAAAATAACAAGCAAGCATTGATTACCATCTCCACACATTGAATCAAAATTGGCAAATTATGAAATGTGGGAGGCACACAAGTAAGAGTATCCACACCATTACTCCAAAGGTTGATGTGCTTGCATCCTACCTCCCATAGATGGCTCAATGTCTCTCTATCCATGCTCTTGTAGCCATTGCATTGACGAGTTATGGCATACTCGGGTGCAATATCAAAGTGCAGGTTGCATTTGCAGTCATGTTGGTGATATTTTGAATGGAGCCATGATATGATATGAAAATTTACAAAATACCAACAAGCTTAGAGGAAAATGGATTTGGGAATGAAGATGATTTGGGTGAATGGATATAGGGATGAAGATTGGTTTAGGGATGAAGATTGTTTTCATTGAATGGATATGAATAAGGGAAAGGTTTGGGAGAGTTTCTACTCAATTTGGGGGATGGAAATTGGTTTAGGTCAAGAGGTATGGAGTTTTGGGATGATATCAAACCATAAGGTGAGACAAAAATGGTTTTAAAGGTTGAAAGATGGTTTGCTCAATAAGTATGGGTTTGGGAAAAGTTTGGGAGGGTTTCCAAGCTGTTTTCACTTTCTTTCTTTTTGGGGGTGATGTGGCATACGCAAGACACTTTTTGGGGATGGGGACCCTCCAAGAGAGACTTCAAAGAGGAAAATGTGAACGTGCACTTTTCGGGAGACAATGACCCACCCCCATGCCTAGGGAAGTGCACTTTGGAAGAACCTTGGGACCCACCATCTTAGGCTTTCTTAGTCCTTAATCCATTTTCCTAATCCATCCCTTATGTGGCTCTTTTTTACTCCAAATATTCCGTAATGTAGACATGATAATGCATTGAAGATCAGAGTAGGAGGACTCCCTAAAGGTTGGTACAAATATGAGAATTCATTTAGTGAAACTTTAGTACATATCAAAGTAGTCATGCCTAGCATTGAATGGACGGGTGATGAGGATGATGATGGAGAAACTAATATCCAACACTCTAGAGGACATGCTATCATTACGATTGAATCATAAGATTTACATGTAAAGCTTCTCCATAAGTCTTACAAGTTGAAGAGACTAAGGTATGGATAGCTTAGAAAATCACATGCACTTAATTGAAGAATAAGACAATCAAATTAGCCAAAGTCAAGCCTGATAGGAACGATTAAAAAAAAGGTAGCACTAATCTATAGGACATGAGCTGGGCTAAAAGTACAAGTAATCTGCGCCCTCGACAAGCAGAAATTATCTCATCATGCTCCAACAAGATGTTGGATATGTTGTCTTACTTGGAAAAGTACTCCCAGAGATGAAATCTATCCTATGATCAATCAACCTATGAGATGATAGCTCCTTTGGGGAGTTCACTAGGCATGACATCTTCATACTGCATGAACATATTTCAAAAATTCTAAGGAAACACTTCAAATGCATCAACTTTGGTATTTTGTTCCTTTGTTTGCATCAACCAAGACGATTGGTCAATCCCTTGATAACCTTTCTTGAACTGCTTTGCTACAAGAGACAATGTAGACAAATAGCCTTAACCTTTTACATGCCACATTCTTTCAAGGGATACCATGTGTATTTTATGCAATTCTTCTTCACACATGATACTAATCTATCCTTTCATGATGCATTGCATTCCTGTCAAACTACCAAGGTCTTCCAAGCAAGGTGTCACAAATTCTTGTGTGAAAAATACATTACATCTCATGTTGATACGCTCCCAAATCTATGGGAACACCGCATTGATACAATACATAGGGTCCTTCATGACCATCTTGTATCCAACCAAGTCTTTATGGATGTGGATAAGGAATTTTTTTCAAATTAAGCTCATGAATCACCTTCTGACTCACCAAGTTATCAATGTCCCATTGTCTGCAAGAATGAGGCATATTCTCCCATTGACCCTACATACGGTCATCTTCCTTTGTGAATCCTAGCAAAATGAGTATGTCCTATAGTGTTATTTGGAATTGAGGCTCTCACTTTCTTTTCTATGCTTTTGGACTTGGGTTTTACTTTTAGCCACCCTTTCATGTTCTCTTAGATATTCTATTGCCTCTCCCTTCCCTCGATTTGGGCATTTGAAGGACATATGTCCTCGTACCCCATGTTTGTAGCAAATGATGCTACTACTACCAATTCCTTGACCTACTGTCCATGTGATCCATATTGTCCCCTAGAATTTTAGAAGTTCTAGCCTCTTTAAAAGGATTGTTGCATGCACTTCTTTCTCTATCATAACCAATATTGGACGTTTTGGCTTCTTTAAAAGTAATGTGGCCTGCACATATTTTCTCTATCATAGCAATTTATCGTTTTCTACTATAACCAACTAGTTGGTTCCTTCCATGCTAGTTGTTTCAACCATAATTTACTACTACCAATTCCTTGATCTCTTTCATACTTTCCATGTGATCCATATTGTCCCCTAGAATTTTGGAAATTCTGGCCTCTTTAAAAGGATTGTTACCTGCACTTCTTTCTCTATCATAACCAATTTTGGTCGTTTTCGCTTCTTTAAAAGTAATGTGGCCTACACATATTTTCTCTATCATAACAATTTATTGTTTTCTATTGCCAACTGGCTGGTCCTTCCATGCTAGTTGTTTCAACCATTTTAGCGTGCCTTTTACTAAATCCTCTCCTCCATTCGCAAGACCACCTAATATGCCCTTTCTAGAGGGGTTATCTCAAACAAAGCCACCTCTCTTTGTATGGGCTACTTTAACCCACTAATGGAATTTATTGCTTGCAAATTTCTAGTTTCTTACATATCCAATTTTATTGAAATTTTGTAGGTCTCCATATAGTCCTTCACACTTTGATCCCATCCTTGCCTTAGATGCTTCATATCAAGCCAAAGGGAAGAAATTTCTTCTTTACTGTATCCATGAAGCCTTTCCATTGAAGCACCAAAGGATCTAAATAGTATCTTCTCTTTTTGTGTGTGTTCCCACCACATCGTTGCATTCTATTGATGCAAATTGAATCCTTTCCAACACATTCCATTTTTTGGGCATCAACTCTAGCACATCGCACTACTTCCCTTGCTGGGTCCAATGGATTGTGGATTTGTCTCCATACAACTTGAGCACTCCATTGTACTATTCCTTCTAGCTCAGGTACAATCCATTGTGAATCTACCTCTAATGCCACTTGGACACTCCATTACTTCTTTTCATACCACATGCCTAAGTCCTCCACCGCACTTTGGTTATATTGTCCAAGGGCATCTCTACCATTCCTCGGCCGCAAGACACCATGACAAGTTATATGCGCCCCAATTATTTTCCATAAATGCCACCTCTCAAACAAGGTCAGTCAATGAGCAAAAGATATGTTTAGTGTGATATTTCCATCTTAAAGACGAAAAAATTCATCATGAAATGGACATTTACCTACACTTGAGCACCCTTAACCAATCCAAGAGATTGCATGATCCATTGGCCAACCAGCTTTTGGATAAGGGGGAAGGATCTTTTATGGAGAGGCCATCTTTTCTCTAGTTGCTTGTGGGAGGATATTCATCCCAAGTCCTCCATCTACAAGGCTCCATGATGCATACTTCTTCCATGACGACTGACAATTTTGAGGCATTGGCCTCTCCTCCCTTTGGTTCTAGAAAACATACACTTATGACTGCTTGCTTGCCTGATTCTTGGAGGCAAGGATAGGTCACGTGTAATTGAAGAAGAAGGCTTTCTTGTTTTTCCCATTTGGGCCAAGCAAGCAAGCTCGATGCTCACTTTTGGGCTCAATGCACATAGTTTTTTGAGTGACATCTGCACACAAGTGGCTTAAATGGGTTTATCTATATCCACCCTTTTTTCCTCCTAGCATATTTGCTTGCGGCAATCCATCTATGCAAAGTTTGCTCAACCACCCTGGGCATGGGAGGATTTGTGAAATTATGGGGACTGCTCTTTGGCTCTAATGAATGGGATCCTTGAAGATTAACTAAAGCTCTGAAGAAGGCTACTATACAAGGGGTAGATGAGGAAGAGGGGTATCTTGGAGTTTGGCGACTCCATAACAAAGGCGCTTTCCACCATTGAAAGAAGAGGATGCCAAGGTTGAGGATTGCCATGGGTTGAGTCTGAACTCGGCTTCCAATCACTGCAACCACTAAGTTTAGTTTTGGAGGATGGGGATCCAACACATCAACAAATTCGACGAACCTGATGTGCCCAACAAGGGTGGGCCAAGAGTCTCTGGTATAATATATGTTCGTCTCTGAGCCATTTTAGGCATTAGGACATCAACATACACAAGCAAAGGAGTTTAGCCAATAGCACAAACTAGGGGAGCTTGTTGCTACATATATCAAGTAGAATTGGAGAGAGAGGTGGGTGTGGTATACACTACATTCAAGGTGTAGAGTGAGGTGGCTAATGAAATCAAGTCAAGAAAGAAGAGCAAAGAGACAAATAAATGTTTACCATGTCCTCCATGAACAAAAAAATGCAATGAGGTTAGACCTCATTGCATCTTGAACATTCCTTTCAAGTAGTGACTTTACGTTATGTCGTGATCAAGATGTTCATAATATGACGAATACATTTTGTTTGGGCATCTAAATTGAGTGCCCCATATCATGCAATTGAGCATTCTTGGCTCTCTTAAGCTCTTCGCAATCTCTCTTGCTCCCGCCTATCCGAGCTCTCTATTGTCATAGCTCTTTTCAGTTTTTACTTGGGCTAAGAGAGCTCATAATTGAAGGTTGGTGCTACTAATCTATTATTGTTGAGTATTAACTCAGCATTCTACACTGACCATTTCTTGGAACTACTCGAGAATAATTTCTAGGGGAAGAGTCTCCTAGAGCTTTCTTTTACTAGAGTTACAATATGATGAGAACCTAAGTTGAAAGGTGACCAAACAACATGAAATTTAACTCTCATGAGGAATTCTACCACTATATCTATTAGACTACCTTAAGCAAGTTACAATCTTTAGCGATAAATCATAGAGTTATCCGCTCGAAATATCCTCAAGAAAGCTTCCTTGAGTTCATTCCAAGTGGTGAAACATCCAACCACAAATTGACTATACCACACCTTCCAAAGTGGAAGGAAAGAGTACACGGGCAAGTATAGAAGAACCTTCTAACATATTCAAGAAAACATGTGTCAAAGCCCTTGTGAACTTGCAAGCGTTGACTTTGACCCTTGCAAGACAATGTAAGGGGTCCATGGGGGTAGAAAGAGAGTCCTAACAAGCTTTAATGGTAAAACCTAAGTGTATCCACATCTATTAAACGAAAATACAAGCGGATGAAATGAAAATTCACTTGATAGAGCAATATTATCCACCAAAATATAAGATTGAAAAGATCTTCAGTAATATCCATATCCACATTCGACAGAAACACAAAGAGTACTACTCTAAGGGGTTGATAAATCAAATAAAATTCTATGAAAGGGAAAATAAACCTCCTCTATATGATGCTTTGGGGCAGGCTAAAACTCATGAACAGAGAGGGACCAGTAAAAATACAGCTAGGGAGCGGAAGAAGGTTGGTACCAAATTGCACGATCATTGAATTAAATTGACGATCATCTTCTTTTACATGTAGCTGGGAAACTTTATACTGCCCCCTTACTAGATGAGAATCTCGACAGTCAGCTTAGACAAGCTTTGAATGTCAGAAAGTTTGATCCTCTTTTACCAATGTCTACTGAAGAAGTTTCCATAACTCAATTGAACATAGCTAACGGTCCACTCCATGTACTAACTCCTATGTTGTTTTTCTTCCTTTCTTGCTCTCGTTTTGCCAAAAACTTATTGAACGTAATCCAGCTTCGTTGAATGCTAGAAATGCTCCAAAGAATGTAACAAACAATGGGCAGAGACACATAGCCAACAATTTCATAAAACTTGAAAGTAACCATGCAAACTCATTAAGAGAACAGTCAACATTTCCAAGCTTGAACCTTTCAATGGTTATATTTATAGTGTCGCTTCGTTTTTGAAGAATAGAACTAACATTCTTTACAGTTACGGGTGGGACATTGGTGGACAAGATGCAGATCTGAAGAACATCATTTCTTTCTCGGGCACATCCCCCACTTGAGGAATTCCTTCATGTCACGTCTCCAATTTTAGGGTGTCTCATGTAAGATGAAGATTCGAAAATTCAATCCATCCACAATTTATCCTTGCCATGTTCAGTAAAAAGTTTGCGTCAAATCAAATGTAGTATAAAAAATCCAAAAGCCATGTACTCCAATTGAGAACCGAACTCCACTCAATTGGCAAAAGCACACTACGATTTTCGGCAATGTTGTTCCAGTCAACTCAACAGTTTTCTAGTGTCATACTTAATGCCTTCTCAGCACATATACTATAATTATGTGGAGCGCACATTGCAAACTATGCAAATATTTAACTACCTGCATATTTCAGAACATACTGCAAAGTGTCCATGTACACTTTTGAACCTTGCGTTTCATGGTTGACCTTCTGCATTATTGCTTCCTTCACTGTAAAACATCCTTCCTTAAAACGCTCTTTCCAATGGTACCCCATCATGATTCCTCTTAAGCAGGAACAGCCTCTGGCGGTGGGAGAGGTGCAAGGGCTTTCAGAGGGTTTGAAATGACAGCATCAATAAGACCATACTCTTTGGCCTCCTTCGCACTCATGAAGAAATCTCGATCAGTGTCTTGAACAATCTTTTCCAGCGGTTGTCCAGTGTGGTACGACAAATACCCATTCAAGTTTGCTTTGTGATGCAGAATTTCATTCGCCTGTATGCAATATGCAGTTTCAACACAACATAAAAAGAAGAAGGAAAGTACAGTTAGCAAGCTTATCTGTCATTTCTGGAGTTCGATTTCATAAACTGCTGCTCTCCGTATTGAAAACCCCACAAAAAACGTACATAATACATCACCTGAATCTCAATGTCTGTCTGCTGCCCTTGTGCACCCCCAAGGGGCTGATGAATCATAATACGGGAATTTGGAAGGCTGTATCTTTTCCCTGTCCCATGTGACAATAATATTATTGGCATCACCATACATGCCCATAAAAATAAGCAGAAAACGTAAGAGTAACGCAACATACCCTTAGTTCCGCCACTCAACAAGAAAGCACCCATACTGGCAATAAACATGCAAGAACAATAAGTTATAGGAAGCTTATGAGGAAAATGTTTGTAGTTTGCTTTCAGAAAATAGCTAAAACACATTGTAATACTCTCAAATAGTGAGGCCTGTGGTGGCCCTACCTGGCTGCAAGTCCAACACAAACTGTGCTGACATCAGGTCTAATATGCCGCATTGTGTCAAAAATTGCCATCCCTGCAACTCAATAGGCACTCATAAACTGAGCTTTGAAAACCAGAAGCAGATAAGACTTTTCTCCCAAACTTGGCATTCTAGAACACAAGGACCATTGACAGACTGACTCACAATGCTCCGAACTTCATAGCATCACCTAATGCAAAAGGATGCAAACATGTCTAACTGACATCAGAAATAGCAATAAGTTGGCCCCTTTATCTTCAGACACCAGCAAAAGATAGTCCCACAACTCAGTTGATCTTCTATGAAGGACGCAAACAATGTGACACTCTCCATTCCATATATTTTCAAGATCTCAATGTCACCATTACATTGTTAACAAGGGATTTACTCAGACCTACCAGCAGTAACAGAGCCACCAGGAGAGTTCACATACATAATGATGTCCTGCAAACAGGCAGAAAAGTCTATTTAAGCTTTCACCAAAAGTAAGAAACTTTGAACTTATCTCGTCAAGACAAACTTCCAAAACACTGCTAGTGTGGAGGATGAAAAAACAAAGGCCAAACATTCAACCAAATAATACTTCAAAAACAAACCCAATGAATCCACAATTGGAATCCAGACATGATTGGGAATGAAGCCACGGATACTATGTGATCAGTGAGAATAGGTTGGGAGCTTATCATGGTTTTGGACAACTGCCTTCTCCATTTTTTCTTGGGTCTTGAGATTTGGCAGACTAAGAGGGGGTATTTTGTCTCTCAGCAACGCTATGTTCAAGAGCTCCTCGAAACTTTCCACATGGCTGACTGTCGGCCCATCACCTCTCCCATGGATCCCAACGCTAAACTCTCTGCTTCTGGGTCCACTGCTTATCCTGATGCCTCCCTCTACCGCCAGCTTGTTGGATCTCTTCTTTGGCTACTTAACACTCGACTGGATCTCGGCTTCTCTGTCGGCACCCTCAGTACCTTCATGCAAACCCCTTCGCTTTCTCATTGGCAAGCTGCTCGACGTCTCCTCCGCTATCTTCAGGGGACCTCTACTTTCGGGCTCTTTTATGCTGCCGGTGGTTCCTCTCCTTCCCCGCTCACTCTCCGAGGTTGGAGTGACTCCGATTGGGCTGGCGACCCCGATTCTCGCCGCTCTACCACGGGCTATGTTTTCTCCTTTGGCTCTGCGGCTATCTCCTGGTCCAATAAACGCCAACCCACGGTCGCCCTATCTTCTACCGAGGCTGAGTATCGGGCTATGTGTAGTGCCACCTGTGAGGCTGTGTGGCTTCGGCGCCTTCTTCTCGATTGTGGTTTTCAGCAATCCACTTCTACCACACTTTTTGTGACAATCAAAGCTGTATTGCCCTTGCTCGCAATCCGGTCTTTCATGCTCGGACAAAACACATTGAAATTCAGTACCACTACACGCGAGAGAAGGTTCTTGACGGTACCATTGTGCTCCTCTTCAGCACCACTTCCGACAACGTCGCCGACATATTTACCAAATCTGTTTCTCCTCCCCTTCTCCAACGTCATACCAGCTCTCTGGGTCTTGTGCCACACCTTGGAGCTGAGAGGGGGTGTTGAGATTCAGCATCTCCAGGCGTGGCCAGCCGACCAGCCCCCATGCAGCAAGGGGGCCCAGAGGGGGTAGGCTGGCCGACCAGCTGGTCGGCCCAGTTAGCCTGACCGACCAGGCTGGTCGGTCCAGCCAAACTGGCCGACTCCCCCCCTTCGCCTGCCCTATAAAAGGGCCTCCTTCCCTTCATTTCCTCCATCACTTCTTGCAGCTTCTCAAGGCTCCAGCATACAGCCTGCTCCTGACCATCCCCTTAGAGCCCCCTCTCAGCTGCTCAGTTGGCTGCCCACACTCCCGCAGCAGATCTTGCCTCTTCAGGGCTCTTGCCTCCCAGCTCCAGGCCTCTGCCTCTTCGTTTCAGGCTTCTCCTGCCTCCGTGCTCTCAGGCTTCAGCTTTCTTGTGTTCCCCCTTTTTTCTCTGCTTCAGTTCAGCCTCTCCTGCAGCTCCTGTTTTCTATCTTATTCAAGATATCTTGTATTTCAGTTGCTGCCCTGGTTTAAGGGCTGATTTACAGCAGATCAGTGGTGGTACATTTTGTTATCTCTAGTGTTCTCTGTGTGGCTCTATAATTTCAGTTTGTTTGCATCTTCCGCTGCCATTTTAATAACCTGCTCTTATCAAGAATGATCGAAAAAAGTAACAATACAAATAATGTAAAGCTCCTTCCAACCATCACAAACGGCCAGCCACATGGCTTTGTAATAACCTATTCCATGCCCTCATCCCATTCCTAGTCAAAGTAACATATGTTGACTCATCGCTTCCTCTTTCGAACTTCACAATACAATTTGTACAAGTCCAAAGATGCAAGCCATTCAAAGGCTCGACCACTTCCCCTATGATTCCAATATTCTCGAAGTCTTGCAACAATTACTCTTATCATACCCCTTCAATACTTCCCACCCTGGGCCATGGATAGCATGTTTATAGTCTGGATGGTGGTCTCCAGGTCTTATGTCAACAGATAGCCTCCTCCCCTTCCAAAGAGGGCAGCAAGGTCAAGGCATTACAAGTTCATGTGTTTATATCTGCCCCGTGGCATCACAAATAGCCTGTGATCCTTGCTTTAGGCTGATAGTTGATCAACTGCTGCCTGATTAGGCTGGTCATTGATCACGTGCTGGTTTTTAAAAAATCAATGGCTATACAAGCCGTAATTTGTAATTGTAATTGAAGGATACATGGAAGGCTAGCCATAAGAAGCTAGCCAAAAGGCTTCTCAGACAAAGTTATTATTATGTATTTTGGGATCTAAGTTAGTGTACAAGTAAGGGAGAAACCAGAGTGCTTATAGAAACCAGAGTGCTTATCCACACTTTCTCCTCGCCGCTTTTCTTTTGTGCGCTCTAAGGCGACGGTTATCTTGGAATGAGGTGAAGGAGCGCTTGCTGTGCCCTGCACTTTTTTTAGCTCTTCGGGCCTTTGACCCTTCGACTTAGTTTCGTGCGCGCTTGGTTGGCTCTTTCACAAATGAAGGGCGAAGGCGCAAAGTGTTCGCTGCAAGGGCATAACACAGATGATGGCCTTAGAGCCTTCGACTTACTTTCGGGCGCACTTGGTTGGCTCTTTGGTAAATGAAGGATGAAGGCGCGAAGCGTTCGCTACACGGGATAACCTAGATGATTCGTTGGTTGAATCTCTTATGGTCTGTAAGAACTCTCGAGAGCTGAGCCCTCCCCAACCAAAGGCATATTGGGCAAATAGCAATGAGAGAATACCATAATCGGATATATTTTTTTTTCATTTAATAGTAGAAGTATTTTCATGGGTGAGAAAAGGAAAAACACTATGTTCATGAGATGGTCTCCCCAACCTATAAGATTATTGAACATAGGGTCTTCTAGGTCGAGGTAAAGAATTCAATCCCTCCATCCCGCTGTACCTCACATGAGGATAGGGTTTGGGAGACAGTGTCCCGTCCTTGTAGTTTGGTAATGGGAGGCCAGCCATAGTTGCCAGCCGAAACGAAAATGAAAGAAACAAAAACGGGAAAAACCAGGGAAACAAAGTTTCTGGCCCCTGCCGAAACGAAAACGGAAGAAATGGCAATATGGTACAATTTATGTATGAAATTTTATTTTTTTATACATAATACAGTAATCAATAGAGTGCAAATTATACATAATACAATTATCTATACTTGAAGCATCATGCATGCTTCTATGATACTAGATTCCTATGATGATTGATCTATCTAGTATCATCTATTATCCATGAATGATGCTTCAACAATCAACATGTGTCATGAACTAAGTTCTAAGTTCTAACTTCTAACAAGTTACAACAATCTGAAATTAGAAGTTTAAAGTACACAAGTTGAAACTTGAAACTTGAAAACATCCATATATGATCATGATCCACAAATTCCATGATCATGCCTCATGAGCCATGTCAAAATAAAAGCACCCGTGGATGATATATAAAAAAGCAGCCAGCTGCCACCAAGGTCCAAAGTATACTCAGTACTGTATCATAAAAAAAGAAATAGCATAGTCTAGGATGCAGCAGCACGAGAGGCGACGAAAACGACGACAAGAGGCGACGAATCGGCGAGAAAAAGTTTAATCAAAAGAGGGCAAAAAACAATCTGTGTTTCTGTTCCCAAGCTAGAAACGGCTGTTTCTAGTAACTATGAGGCTAGCAGATACCTCCAACAACCACCATAATTGCCATTTAATAGGATATCATCTATACCTTGTGTGCAAATGGGATTGACGGGTGGTGGGTTCTCAGGTGATCACCACAAGGCATGCATGTTTTTGCAAGGCTTGACCTACAGATGTCATTTATAGATTGGCATCCCCACTGACGTCATCAGCTCCCAATAGTTGGTATAGACCATAGTATAAACATATGCTTTCACACACATTCAAGTCCACACACCCATACACATTATCCATTTATACAAAGATCTTTGTACTGAGTTTCTGTCAGCAGTCCGAAGGTGAAGGGCAGACTCAGCTGTGACAAAGGCTAGCAATAAAGGAGAAGGCTACAACTACTTGTGAAGATTAGACGATTTCATTTTAATTCTCCCATACGAGCATCTATAGTAGCTAGTCCCTGCTATGCGTGATGGAGTTTATAATTTTCAATCATATGAATGACTATCATGCGATTAAAATCACATTATGTGTTGTGTTTTTAGAGGATGAGTTTGGGCATGTTCCTGGATTCATACATACATGCATGCATATATATATATATTAGAATTAAGTTAGTTCCCTCTTTGCGTTCGCGTGTCATTACAATAAGTTTGCATTCTGAGGAGGAATGTTGGAGTCTCTAGGTTTCTCTAGCTTATGGGTCAACAGAATTTCTACGACAAAGGCATAGGGTTCTTACAAAATGGCCACTTTCTTTGTATAAGTAATTCAGATTAGCTATTGAACTGTGCTCTCTCTTCTTCATTTCTATTAATGACACGCCTCTCCTTTCCTGCTAATCTTCTTCATCAAATAACCTCACCCTTGCTTTCTCTTACCAAGAATAAGGTAGCCATATCGTCAACGATGAGAGTGCTCACAACATTATCTCAGCCTAGGGTTGGGAAGGCTGGCTGCCCCCCACCCAAGAGGCCGACTTACATCCTAGAGTTCGGGCAGATGGGAGGGTGAGCCGATTGGAAGTTCCTCTTGGGCACATGGAGTAGCCCTTGATGGGCATCAAGGGGGCATGCACACACCTTCTAGTAGTCCTGAGCACTTCCTCCCTCCTCTTTGAGTTCATGTGTATCATTAAAATAAGTTTGCATTTTGAAGAGGAATCTTGGATATCTAGGTTTCTCTAGCTTATGGGTCAATAAAATTTCTAGGACAAAGGGATAGGGCTTTTACAAAATCGTCATTTTCCTTGTATAAATAATTTCAGATTTGCTATTAAACAGTGCTCTCTCTTCATTTCTCTTAATGATAGTCTATAAGTAGCTTGCGGAGTCAAAGACACTCTATAGTTCCCTGTACTCAACTTCTCAACTCCAGGTAGCAACTGCGGGGTGCTTCTTACTGAACACATGAAGAACCAAGCATGAAACAGTTGCCACTGTGAGATATGCGACTGTCGTAACAACCAACCCAGTCACTGTCCGTGAAGGCATGCATAACCAATGAAGACTTACTATAACAGTCCCAAATGTTGCGTGCCTTTTAAGTATCAGAAGACACATTTTACAATGCTATGTATTGGGCTTGTGCATGAACCTTCTTAACTGAGACACGACATACTGCAAATCAGGCCTGGTGTGACATAAATAGACAATACTCACCCCCCATGTCAGTGCGGAGGGTCAAGAGCTTGTTTCCACTCTCATTCTCAGCCATGGCAAGAAAGTGCTTGAAACAAGAGAAGACATTAGACTTGGACTTCAAAGGATAAACCCGAAGCCATCCACAAAGGTGACAAAGTATAAGTAGCCCCAAGTGATGCTATCTTCACTATGAAATAGGTGCAACTTCCTTAATGCACCAGTCCCATCTTTTTGGAAATGAGAACCGATGCATTTTTTCCAACAAGCAGGCCTCATATATGTTTAGTAATTGCATGCATGGGTGTAAGGTCTACCACCATGTCCTTAGGATGCATTTTCACCAAACTTCCATAATTGAGATGTCTCAATCTCTAATGCCATAAATGTGTATCTGAAATTACAGATTCGGCGACTGCATATGCTTCTGTGACAGCCTGGTTTTCATATGCATCAAGGTACAGCCCTCTGGAAAGTGTGCCAATCATCATATTGTATACTCATATTGTATAAACATCATCATATTGTATACTCAACACAACAATAACCATCAAAAAATAACCCTGAGGCCATTGGTTGATAAGACTGAGATAGAGATTAGGTTCTTTTTTATACCTTGAACATATAACACTTCCAATAGAGTCATTGCATCCCAACACTGAAATGACCTGCATGAGACACCTCACGGAATAGGATGCATTGTTGGTGAAGTGGCAATGCCCCCCTAGGAAGCATCACTTACAGAGTGAAATAAATATTTGTAGGACATAATGTGCTTGGAAGCACCACTATCAAAATACCAATCGGACATAGAATCTGAAGCTGACAAAGCTGCATCATGCTTCGACAAATTGTAGTGCAAATCAAATAAATGCCCACTCATCATGGCCATATGCGCTGCCTCAGGGCTGTGCTCATGGGCAGTAAGGGCATTTGTAATTGCAAGACCTTGCTGCTATTTGTTCTCTTCCGAAGCAATGCTCTTCCGACACTCAAAATGTCGTGCCCTGGCTTCTTGCAATAATTATAGCGCTTTGTTTTCTTCTTCCCATCAGCCCGGGTAGAAGAGGATGAGCTACCAAGAGTATGCTTGGGCTTGCTGAAATTCTTGCCGCAATTTCCTTTGCCTCTGTAATCCGTGGCAAAGGCCTGATCTGCATGAATGGAAGCAGTCCAGTTTCAACAGCTTTGCTCCAAGAAAACAAGCTGATCGGAGGTGTAGTGGGTGGGTTTAACCATGGCCACTAACCTCCATGTTGTATCGAAGCCTTGATATCACGTAATGTGGTGGACACCACCTCAGAATCTGGCACAATCTCATCAACATTGATGAGCTGCTCTCTAAATTCCTTGACCTTTGCAAGATATGCATCCATGTTGTCCCCTTTGTTCATCTTCACATTGTCCAGCTGCCTGCGCAAAACGGCAATGCTGGCCTCATGATTTAGATTGGCCAGTGTCCCATGTAGCCTTGGTTGTCTTGCAAGATCGAATGTGAGTTATAACAAGCCTCTTGCTAGACATTGCAATCAAGGCATGTGCATGTGCAGGTGCATCCATAAGATCGCAGCGTACCTAGTCCGGCGAGGGAGGCATTGCAGCAGCAAACCAGTAGTAGTACCACCTGTACTGGTGGTGGTGGCAGCAGGTGCTTGTGCCTAAGAAATAGGTCTGGTCGCTAGAAATTCTTGGATACCAAAAAGTGGCACGCCATGTACGACCATATGGGATAGTTGGTGCCATCAAGCTTATCCTCGCAGACAGCATTCCAAGGAAATCATTGTTGGCCATTGCAAAAAACCACAAAAAAGAAAGCGCTCTACAAATGTCCAAGCTTCAAGGCTATCACTGCAATGAGCTGGCTGTCCAAATATCTCAGTGCAAGCAGCAAGTACCAGGCCAAAAATGACAGCAACGCTTTGCAAACGTGAATGCCAAATGGGCTGCTCAACACTAAGCCAAATGCACAAATGTGTCCCAAAAATCCGCCTACAAATAGACGGACTGCAGATGTGCAAATGTCTGTCCACCAAAACAGCACAATGGCTGCCCCAAATGTCCACACAAATATGTTCCAATGTACCTGAATATCAAGTCCCCAATGCACAAGGCCAATGCAAGGCAACAGGAGCAAAATCCCAAATTTCTTGCAAGATGAATGTGAGAAAGAAACAAGGACAAGGCCTTACCAAGTGATCTAAGAGAAAAAGATTGCAATTTTGGCAAAAGCCCCAAATTTTGGAGAGGGCAAATACAAGAAACGCCCCAAATTGACTGTTCCAGTCAAATGTTACTGCAAAACGGCAAATCTGTCTGCAATGTGAGCAAATGTGACCCAAAAGCCCCAATTTCTGAGTGTTCCAGCAACCAACAGTGTTGCAAGAGCAAGCCGTTCAAGGCAAATGGGAGCCCAAAACACAACTGAGCTGATGGAAGTTGGAGCAACTGGAAGAAACAAACAGAAGCTGCAAGGAGCGGAGAAACTCGTATGGACAGCTCTAGTTGGGTCAGGAATCTGTCAAAATGAACCTGAGGGCGGCACGCCTATACGAAGGTCTTCTGGTAGCAATGATGTTGATTTGGCACCTTAAAAACCCAGCAACCAATCGCAGGTCAGGTGCCAAGGCTGAAGCAGCTCCAGCAGATCAGGGGTGGCCTGCGTGGATGTTGCAGTACCTAAATCAAAAGTCGAAGAACCAAAACACCTAGAATGGAGTCGCAGATAGTAGGCGGACAATAGAGCTCTACAAATCGAGGTAAATGAGCATCTATTTGGCATGGCTAAATGTCATATGTATGTCGCACGGCTGGTACAACATCAAGAACTCCAATATGAGCTGGTGAGGCAACGAAATAGGTGAGGGGGTCACGGGTGGGTGAGGCCTATATTCGTAAGTCCTAGACGAATGGGGTGAGGGCTATATTGGTTAGTCCTGTACCTGGATGAATGGTTGAACCATGCTACCAAAAGCCACTCCCACCCTTACTTTATCATGCATTGGGTCAGCTCCCATCTTCACCCATAGCGTTCATTTCCTTGAGAGGAACTTGGGCTGAGCATGGGTGGAGGCAAGTAGGACCAAGGGATCCTACTCTGATACCACTGTTGGATGTGAGGAGCAATGGAAGGAAGCTGTAATTCAAGGAGGAGCCAACAAACTAAAGAAATTGAAGTGTACTTGCAAATGGATAATGAGAAAGTACAAATGGTGGCCCACACAGGGCCCAAACTCAACTTAGGACTAAGTGAACTAGGTCTAGTGTCCCAAGTGGACAAGATGTCCTAACTAGGCCTAACTAGCCTACAAGGCCATACAGGGCCTAAGTGGCAACAATCATCACGCTAACTCCACCATCAACTAGCATATCATGCAATCATCTATGCTTATTCACCATCAGCTGACAGCAGATAGACCAGCTGGAAATTTCGCTTAAAGGAAGTAAAATGTGCCCCGGCACAATAACCTATCTATTACCTACAAAAGCACAATAGGATTCATTAGTTTTTGCTCTTACACATCTGCCAATTGGCTATGAAATCCACAACATTGCATCCGCAAGCACAAACAAAAAAAACAAGTAGACAACAAAAAGCAAGAAGATAAGAGTAGGATCTGATAAAAAATGAAACACTCCTACTAGGTTAGCCTAGCTAGCCTTGGGGTACAATGCTGATATCTATCCCCAAGCCACCTAGATAACCATCAAAGGTTCGAATACAAATACAAGGCTAACCATGGCGTTGGCTAAATGTGACAACCCAACCATAGATCCTCACAAGGATCACCTCCTCAAGCAACCCCAAACGAACATTCTCCTACCGTGCAGCTGCATTGAGCACAGCTGTCTAAAGGGAGGAATAGGCCTAGACAAGCTCCATCCTAATTCTCAAGAGGCCCCACAAGAGGCCCCACTCCTAAGACTGTCCCAAATGAATGAAGGCTCAAGCCGTGTCCCATGGTTTGGTGACATGACCCTATATTGACCTAACCTCCTGTACACTAGCCATCTTATGTCCAAACATGAACATAATACTAAACTTCTTCCAAGCTTCTTGGGATGTATTGTCTCTTATTGCTCTAATGGAAAAAGCAGGTTCAGGTTTGCCACTATCCTTCAACAAAGACCTAGCCTCCTCTTGTTTTATGTTATATAGAAAGCCGTAAATTGTTATTTGGCGCCTTTCTTGTTGGTAAAGTCCTCGTCTCTAGACTCTCCTCTCCCCCTCTATCACTACCCAATATCTTTTTTTAAAAATCAATCTCTCTATTTACATGGCCTTTAACTCTTCAAGCTTGCTAGAGGCCTCTAATTTCTGGCTTAGAAAATGCACCCAAACTTCCGTGTAGACGTTGTCAATGAAAGCCCTGACATATTTCTTGCCACAATGAGATGTTATCTTCATAGAACCAACAAGAACTTAGCGGACAACATCAAGGTGAGCCTTAGCTCTCTTCTATCCATACTTTGTACGTGAGACTCTATTTATCTTTCCATAGATACATAGCCCTTGAAAAAATGACATGTGTGGCTGTTCTCAATACTAAAGCATTCAAAATATTAAGCCTTTCTAATATGCAAAGAATTTAATCCGATTCCATGCCATCCTCTTATGCCAGAACTAGTACTCAAACAGCTGCCTTTAAAAGTACACGTCTTTCCAAAACCCTGAGGGGCATCACGCATATGAGCCAACATGCCTAGTGCATGTGCTCAGTGCCAAGCTAGGGCTTTAAATGGCATTTCTCTTCTTGTGAAGCGAATATTGTTTCCGTCACCACACACGCAAGTAACTTGCCCAAGATGATAGGACATCATAACAAGTAAGACAGAACAAAAGATGAGATTAAATAACCCCAGTAAAAGTCAATCACGAATTCTCAAAATACTTCTGAGTCCGAGGACAGTACCAAAAAGAGTACTCTGAAGATGAAGGAAAAGATTGCTCACCCTGCCTGGATCTGCAGCATCCAGATAAAGCAACTGAGCAACGATTAAATTAGCCATATCATCATCGACGGCTCCACCGCATCGAATGATCCTCTGGCACATATACAACCCACTCATACTATCTGAGTTCAATGACAAGGCACGTGGTTGTTTTTTGCACACGGTCTCCAAAAGGCCTAGATACAAGCTAGCAAGCAACTGAGGCATTCCATTAAAAGGTTAAGGCCTTTACATGTTGAAAAAGCTGGCTTATAACACTTTGAAAGCGTTCCTGCAACATGGGAGGCGGGCCCTGGCCCCCTTGAGCGTAAGGGCCAGAATAAGATGAAGTCGGAACTTCCAAATCGCTCCTGAATGCAAGCCTTAATTATTAATAGAAATTTCTTCCAGGTGACACAAACGGCACAACTTCAAATAACATGTACTAAACTATCAAAGCCAGACCGGGTTACTAAACTCCACCTTATCGACCATACTCCACTGTAGACATTCGAAGAAGGGGTCCAAAACCCTTCAGACCGCAGACCAGAAGATGAATTTTGTGAGGCGTTTGCAGACGTCCTTAGACAAAGAGTCTTCTTACTTCTGTATACCGAAAAAACAATAAAAGATTAGACCTTGAGTTCATAGCTGTAGCAAAACAATCTTAAAGAGTCCTGCTGAAGTTTAGCAAAACCATCTTAAAGAGTTCATAGATTTAGCTTTGGCGTGGTCAACTCTGGAGTTGTCAAGATACCCAATTTTTGGTATATATCATTACCTGGAATGGAAGAGAGGCCTGTGGGCGCTCTCTCTCTCTCTCTCTCTCTCTCTCTCTCTCTCTCTTGCGCGCGCGCTTACCTTGAATGGAAGACAGGCATTTGAACAGTAAGGGGGGACCCAACGGACACTTGAAGTTGCTGCCAGATGCTCCGGTCTGCAGGAGCTAGGCCGCCCACGTTGCTCCTCAAAGCCATAGCTGCGTGCGCCATCGCCCAGAACACTCGTTGGGCGTAAGATGCCCAAAACGAAAAACTGAGCTGCACTAAAGAGTCCTCACAATTTTAACACCTTGACGTGCAATCACTGCAACTACTAGAAGAGCCAAACGTTTAATATCCCTCCTCCATGAAAAATCAAGCAAATGTATTTTATCTTCGTCAAATCAGTTTGACCCTTGACATTATCACTTGCAACGGAGATACCATAAATTGCCTCCTCCTCATTTTTCGGTTCAATAGTTGACCCTAAATCAAGATGTCGTTTCCGACTTCTTTAGTCCTAGTTGCCCCTTCATCAAATTCCATGGACATGTCGTATCGGCTTTGTTATGACTCCTAGTTAGTTCCCGTTTGAATAATTGACCCATAATCACCTTCAAAGGAAATGCCATATCTGGCAATGGGAATAGTTGACCCTTAATCACGTTCAAAGGACATCTGGCTTTGTTAGATTGCCTCCTTAAAGTAGTGCTATAGTGAAGGATTGAAACTCTTTTGTAAATGTCCGCATGTAATTTATTTATTTTTAATAATTAAGTTGTGTGTTCAAATTGCCATTTATAGAGATCAGTTTTTCAAGTAGTCATTTATAGAGATCATCTCACAAAAATTGCCTTTTAATAGCCCAATCGGTTGCTTTCTCTTTTTAACATGATAGTAATAAAATAGAAAAAAACTTGGATTTAAAATATAAAATAAAATAAAATAGGAACGTAAGGGAGTTACTCTTGGGTGGAAGGACCATGAGCAGGGGGGAAAGAGAGAGAGAGAGAGAGAAAATAATATATATATAAATATATACCTACATATCTATATTAAGGAGGGGAATAGCTTTGACTAGTAGGGATCAGTTAGGGTAGAGATTAATTTGGGGGGGGGGGGGGGTTCAAAGATAAGAGAAGTAAGAGGAGGCGGGTGGGGGGAAGGGATAATGTGAATGTCAGTGATTATATGTGTGTAAGAGTGTAGAAAATGTGTGTGTGTGTGTGTGTGTGTGTGTGTGTGTGTGTGTGTGTGTGTGAGTGAGAGAGAGAGAGAATTTCTCCCTTGAGAAAGGGGTCGGAGGACAAACTATAACCTTAACCCTAAGGGTTTGTGCATGTATTTGAGTTTCTTTGGGATTCAAGCTAGTGTATAATTAATTTCAAGGGAGGAAGTGTGTGTGTGTGTGTGTGTGTGTGTGTGTGTGTGTGTGTGTGTGTGTGCATGTGTGTTTAAAAATAAAAAACCTTTTAACAACACGAAACACGAAGCTCAGATAAGGGTGGATAAAAAATTATTTGTTACATGGTTGTTCATAAGACCAAAAGTTGGTGCAAAAGTGTACACAAAAATTATAATGCCGGTGCAGTCCTGACAAGCATCTTATTTACTGAAGAGGAGAATCTGCATACCTGCCACCATCCAACAAGAAAACATGATAAGAACCAAGTTAACTTAAATTGGGAAGACATGTGTTATAAACCCTCTCTTGTTATCGGGGTCACAATAAATAAGAAGCCTAGCCATAAACTTAACCAGCACCACATAATAAAAAAATTTAAAGTGTAAACGATGGGTTTTTTAAGAGTGGAAATGTACATAAAAAACTTGGTTAGAAATACCGAGAAAGTGGAGGGAGGGACATATTTTCTTGGGGGAATTAGTAAGGGGCAAAAATTTGGGGAGAGAGGAGGGTTTTATGATGTACATAGAGAGTTTTGTATCTATAGAGTAAATGAGTGTATTTTGTAGAGGAGCATTATGGTTAGAGAGGGAGAGGAAATGTAGAAAGAGATACGGGGATACAGTTAAAATGGGTAGTGAGAATGCCTCCAAGTAAGGGGGGAAAAAAGGGGGAAAGAGTTTAAGGGGAAGGATGGAAAAACATAATTAAAAAAAATCAGAAAGAGATAGTTTTAAAAGATGAGGAACCAGAGGAAGGTGGAAAGGTGAAGGATTAGGTTAGGATCATGGCAAATTAGAGGGGAAGTGAAGGAAAAAAAGGGGGGAGGGGAGACTCTATATAGAGAGGGGGAAGGGGGGGGGGGGGGGAATGAGTAAACTTAAAATAAAAAAGAAAGGGAACAATCAATTTAAGGACATTTATAAAAAGTAATGAAAAAAAGTTTTGGGGGGGGGGGGGGAATTAGTAAGGAAAGACTTAAATCACCAGGGGGGGGAAAAAGGGGGGGGGGGGGAAGCATGTAAGAAAGGGGAAAATTAGAGGAGTGATACAAGGGGGGTGTGAGCATGAATTATTAAACCAGATGTAACCTTTGAATCCCTTCCATGAAGCTACGTGTCGGGCACCTTTTTCATAGTTGATGTGATGGGCAACGTCACCGGTGATGCGGGAGAAGCTTGAAGTGGCAGGTCATGCAAATCGAAGTGAGATCCCGGTCACGACAATAGTCATATGAAGTAGGTGTACAAACAAAGTACATGCGTCACACTATCTCTGAAGATGATAGTCCCACAATGGACTCCAGCGAATGGGCCGTGTAGCAAGGCAACACAGAACAACGAGGCCATAGCTCTGTTCAAACTATGCGGAGGCAGCAAGCAGTGTGCAGCAGGGATATCTGAGGGCATGTGGAGTGGTTTAAATAGGGAAGAGAAGGGTAGTCGGGAGGGTTGCGTAGGAGAGGGGGGTTACATTAATTGGAGAGGTGGGGCGCCCCAGGGTATTTTCGGGGAGGTGGGGGTAGTTATTATACGGCCACATATGTAGGTAGATAGTGGAGTAGTTAGAGTAGAGGATTTTTAGAGAGAGAGTAGTTAGCGGGGGGTTCTTTGGGAGATGTTTGTAGTCAAAGAATTAGGTAGGGAGAGTAAAAAGAATTAGCATCGATTGGGTTAGTGTAGTCAGGAAATATTAGAATAGGAAAAAAAAAGGGGGGGGGGAGGAAAATATGGGAATAATTAGGAAAACTCTTTAGAATAATTAGGGAGAAATAGGAAATAGTTAGGAAATAAATAGGGAAATTTTAGAAAAAATGAAAAAATTAGGAAATAATTAGGGAGAAATAGGAAAAACTTTATGGAAATTTGGTAAGAGAAGTACTAATAAAGAGTAGCAAAAATTAGGAAGGAAATTAAAAAAAGAATTGTAATGAACTTGAACTTAGGCTAGAATAAGAAAAGTTAAAGGAAAAAGAAAATACATAGAAAAAAGTTAGGAATTTAGGAGAACATATAAAAAATAAGGGACAATAGGGAACATTAGGGGGACTGGGAAAAATGGAAAAGAGGGAATTTCATATGAAGAAAAAAAGAAAAATAAAATTGAACATAAAAATGAGTAAGAAAATAAGGGAGATGAAAACAATTATTAACTAAGGAAAGTGAGGGGGAAAAATGGAAACTAAAAGATAAAATTAAAAACCAGGAGAGAGAGAGGGAGGGAGGGAGGGAGAGACAGAGAGAGAGAGAGAGAGAGAGAGAGAGAGAAGGGGCCAGGTTCTAACAAAAAGAGAGGAAGGTGTAGGAAGTGCGTGTGTGTGTGTGTGTACCCACCCTTACCTGAGGGGACACCACAAGATGGGGGCAAGACACCCATCAAGTGGTGTCCTGCCTCTCGCCCAAAAAGAGGAAGCCTCTTTATAATTATTTGAAAAAGGGAATCTATCATAAGTGTTTCTAAGTGGTTATTCCATTTGTGAGCATCAAATTGTTCAATGTAATTTGACACATACTGACATTACCACAACTATCTTGAATTAATCACACACCAGGCACAACGATTGCATAGTTATGACAATTCTACCAAAGAGTACAACCTGAAAGGGATAAATCTTATCTCAAGAAGAGTTGTACAAGAACCTCATCCCTGGACAACCTGTTAAAGGTTTAACAAGCAACGTGGCACGTGGCATGTGCTAAGTGGCAACCCAACCAAGGGTTACCAATGTGGCACATGGTTAACCCGACCAAGGGTTAACAAGGTTTGTGTGTGTGTGTGTTTAAAAATGAAAAACCTTTTAAAAACACGACACACGAAGCTCAGATAAGGGTGGATAAAAAAATATTTATTACATGGTGGTTCATAAAACCAAAAGTTGGTGCAAAAGTGTACACAAAAATTATAATGCCGGTGCAGTCCTAACAAGCATCTTATTTACTGAAGAGGAGAATCTGCATACCTACCACCATCCAACAAGAATTGGGAAGGCAAGTGTCATAAACCCTCTTCGCTTGTTATTGGGGTCACAATAAATAAGAAGCCTAGCCATAAACTTAACCAGCACCACGTAAAAAAAAAATTTCAAGTGTAAACGATGGGTTTTTTAAGAGTGGAAATGTACAAAAAAAACTTGGATAAAAATACTGAGAAAGTGGAGGGAGGGACATATTTTCTTGGGGGAATTAGTAAGGGGCTAAAATTTGGGGGGAGGGGGGGGTACATAGAGAGTTTTGTATCTATAGAGTAAATGAGTGAATTTTGTAGAGGAGCGTTATGGTTAGAGACGGAGAGGAAATGTAGAAAGAGATACGAGGATACAATTAAATATGGATAGTGAGAATGCCTCCAACTAAGGGGGGAAAAAAGGTAGGAAAGAATTTAAGGGGAAGAATGGAAAAACATAATTTAAAAAAACCGAAAAGAGAGAGTTTTAAAAGATGAAGAACTAGAGGAAGGTGGAAAGCTGAAGGATTCGGTTAGGATCATGGCAAATTAGAGGGGAAGTGAAGGAAAAAAAGGGGGGAGGGGAGACTTTATATAGAGAAAGGAACGGGGTGGGGGTGGGGGGGCGAACGAGTAAACTTAACCTAAAAAAGAAAGGGAACAATCAATTTAAGGACGTTTATAAAAAGTAATGATTTTTTATTTATTTTTTTTTGGGGGGAGGGGGGGAGCATGTAAGAATGGGGAAAATGAGAGGAGTGATACGAGGGGGGTGTGAGCATGAATTATTAAACCAGATGTAACCTTTGAATCCCTTCCATGAAGCTACGTGTTGGGCACCTTTTTCATAGTTGATGTGATGGGCAGCATCACCGACGATGTGGGAGAAGCTTAAAGTGGCAGGTCGTGCAAATCAAAGTGAGATCCGATCACGGTAGTAGTCATATGAAGCAGGTGTACAAACAAAGTACGCGCATCGTGCTATCTCCGAAGATGATAGTCCCATGATGGACTCCAAAGAATGGACTGCGTAGCAAGGTAGCACAAAGCAAGGGGGCCATAGCTCTATTCAAACTATGCATAGGCAGCACAAGCAATGTGCAGCGGGGATAAGTGAGGGCATGTAGAGGGGTTTAAATAGGGAAGAGAAGGGTAGTGTTATGGATAAATTTGTCTAAGGAAAAAGGCATAAATATGTGTGTGTGTTTGTATGTGTGGCAATAGTATAATAAAATATGGTGTGCATAGGGCCCAGGGTTGAGGTGGCAGGGCATGACCATGTGCCACCCTTCCACGTAAGAGGACCCATAAGGTGGGATGTACATAATCCATGGTAGTAATATTATAAAATGTAAGGTGGCATGGCTCCTCCATGTGCCACCCCTCCACCTAGGTTGCATTTAGTGAGATATGGCTCAAAGTCCATGGGAGAAGTAATATAAAATAGGTGGAGATGGATATTATATTGGGTTATTCCCTCCATATAGGATAGGCCCATGTGGGGGAGGTATAGAAGGTCCAAGAGAGCAAGTTAAATAATGGGGAAAGTAGGATGAGGTGGCAAGATTCCTTGTGCCAACCCTCCACTTGTCCTCCTAGAGGTTTGAACATATTATAAAATTGGGAAGAGACCAAGGGAGTATCATAGACTTGAGATATGGGGCTTGATTTATGTGGAAAAATGAGACAAAGGGTTGTCGCACACAATTGAGAGTGCATAACTACCTAGCCCATATGGGAGACTTTTCCACACACACCATGCATGTGGGAGGAGGCATTTATTGGGAGAGACCCCCTCCCTTAGCTATAAAAGGAGGGGGCTATTCCTTGATGTGACACGTTCATTCTTGTAAAGCCACCTAGCTAGTACTTTGATATTTCCCTCTCATCCTTTCTTTCAAATAAAGCATGGTCCCCTTCCCTTGATGTCTCCATCTTTACATTCCTCCTCCCATCATGTACATGCTTCTCTTCCCCCTCTCCCTTTCCCCTTGTGCCATAGTCTCCCTCTTCATTCCCTCCCCTTCTAATCCCTTTTCCCCTCCCATGATAATGTTTCGCCCTCACGTTCTCCTTTCCTCTATGGCCCTTGAGCATCGCCATGCTTAGTGTCTAGCCTCTTGACCTGATTTCTTTTCCGGCTAACAGAATTGGTGTGGCTGCTGGGATCAAAATCTCCACGGCTAGTGGTGTAAAATCTGTTACTCCTACGATTGGGTGCAGCTCTGCGGCCTCTTCCGTGTGCATTTCTCTACTTTCGTGCCTCCAAACTACGTGCCTTCCCTGTCTCTACGGGTGTAAAACCTCCCTGCTTCTGCGCTTCTAGTCTGCCTGCTTTTTGCTTGCGGTTCCTACGTGTATTCTGGTTGGCGAATCTTCTACTCGTACTGGTCGCATCTGCAAAACTGCAACATCCGAGCTCCTGTGCGGGAATTCGCATGTCCACTGTGTATACCCGCATGCATCGCGGACAGATCGCGATGGTTTTCTGGCTCCTACGTCTTCTAGTCGCGAACTGTTTATTCTGGGTTTCTACAAAACTGTAACAGATCCCATGCTCCCTCTCTTCTCTTCTTCTCTTTATCTTCTCCTTCTCCTCTCCTCTCCTCTCTTTTTATTACAGAGTGGGATTTGAACCCAAGACCTCCCCCTTCACAAAAGGGAGACTTACTATTGGGCCAGTAGATAAGAAGTGAAAAATGTGATGATTTTTGCTTATATATTGAAATCTCAGGAACTGTAACTCTCTAAACATAGGGAGTTTTCACATGCTGTAAAAAGCAAAAGTACTTTACTTCATGTGCTCTACTCATATCTCCTATTAGATCACAGATTCTGAACTTTTCCAAGTTCACTTCAGGGATGCACGCCACACAAGGAGGGTGGATATTTATGTCACTTCTCGACGCGTTTAAGGATTTGGTGCCTGGTCCTCCACACCTTACGGCTACCAATTGGCGAGATCTCTTTCTTGATCTTCATGTCAACCTTCAACGGCTGATTGTCCAGTGCATTGTTCAAGGAGATGACGGGTGGGATGATACGCCATGGATGATTCACGATGAAGAACTAGTGATACGCTGGGAGAACTTTGATTTTAATTCTACTCATTGTGCAATGATCGAGCTACTTGCTGCTTCAGAGGTAATTAAAAGGGTGTCCTTCTTTGAAGGGTGGAATGCTCCCCAAGCTTGGGGGGAGATTTGGCGCATCTGCCTATTAATTCCTGTGGATAAGCTCGTCTTGAATGGTTTATTCTCAATCTCACTACAAAGGTTTCTAAGCCTCGGCTATGGTTGGTAATGTTTCAACCAAGGAATCCATTTGTACCTAATCAACCTTTTGTGCCTCATTTCGAGCTTCAAGTTGTAATTCTTTTTTGTCTAAAGATAAACTATCAACAAAGGATTGCAAGTTTATTTGGTGCTGAACATTTGGCTCAAGTATTGAATTCTCCCCACCCTCTCCTTCTACCTATCTTAGACTACCGAGAAACTTGGGATGTCCAAATTTTAGTCTTGGTGTGATGACCTCTTGGATCCTTCAATTTGATGGAGTTTACAAACCTTCGACCAAGGCTGCTGGCGTGGGTGTGAAGCTCACTTCACCGAGTGGTGAGGAGTATTGTTATAGCAAGTCTGCACCTACAAGTACTTGCAACCAAGTTGAGTACTCGGCACTCATTTTTGGGCTACAAAAGGCACAAGAACAGCACGTCAAGCAACTTGAGGTGCAAGGAGATTCCCAACTAGTGTGTAAACAAGTTAGTGAAAGGTGGAAGGTGCAGAGCAAAGGCTTGGTTCCACGACATCAACAAGCATTGGAACTGTGCCAACAATTTGAAGAGGTAAAAATTCAGCATATCCCTCGAACTCAAAATATAGTTGCTGATTTCTTGGCACGTGAAGCTTGTACTTCAATCACGCATGACGCGAGTGGAAGCACCGCCCCAACAAAGACACAAGCCATGAAGGAGGGTGATCATTTGTAAGGAATGCAAAGGTTGTGGTCATCATGAAACTAAGTGTTGGGCATATTTGATACGAGTTTACCGACTTCAGAAGATCATCAGGAAGGTCCTCAAGGACATTGCTCAAAAGAAGGATGCCAGACCGCACACCCCTTGAAGAAATAACATGGCGACTACAAGAACTAGAAGAAGCTGAAGGTGATGTGCAAGCTCTCCAACTGTTGATATTTGTCATGGCATTCTTGTTTGCCTTGATGAACAACCTCATGCAGCGCCGTGTCTCTAACCCTCACTTGTAAAGATGGATGCAATATCATGAGGGTTGGTCCTTTTAAGATTGTCTATGAGCTATTCTATCCTGAAGATTCTTCTCGTGTAGTATTTCACAATACACCACACACCCTACCCTACCTATGTATGCTTTGTGGATGTATCTTCACCTAATTTTCAGTTCAAGCTTCCTCTTTCTATTGTTTGTCAATAGATAAGCCTCATTTTGCCTCTCTCTTTTCCATTTACCAAGCATGGCTGACATTCCCATGTTTTATGGATGGGTTGAAGAAAATCCAAATGAGTATCTTGTGGCCTTCAAGCGCCGTTGTGTTTCTCTCAACTTTCTTACTGAAGATAGATGGTTGTTGGTTCTTCTCACATTTTTGGAGGGTTTGGCTCAAGTGTGGTATGAGAAGTAGGCCGACGACATTCACCAAACTTGGCCAAGGTTGACAGCAGTGATGATTGAGTATTTCGACAAAGAAGAGGAGCCGGAGAATGTGTACCTGCAGGTGGCAAACTTGAAGCAGTTAGAAGGTGAGATGACGCGTCGATATGTGGATCGAGCGAGTGACCGTGCTCCTGGACCGTTTAATTGCCACGCATGAGGACAATGCCGGATTTCGAGCTGGAATGACTCAACATGTGTTGGGCTACCTTGTAGCAGGAGCAAGTGATGAATTCCACCTCAAGCTTAAATGGGAGAATCTAGAAACTATGGTGCTAGCACATGAGATTGCTCAAAAGTTTGATAAAGTTCAGTCTGACCCCGCTTCAAAGAAGATGATTGTCCCTCCGCAAGCCCCTTAATTCTTGCAACAACAACCTGGGGGGTCTAACTTAGGGGCATACCCCAACCCCTCATCAGGGATGTATCCACCCCCTCCACCTCAAATGTATGGTCCTCCCTTAGATACTTACCCTCAACAAGGAGTATATCCTCAACCTCTGCCTCGAAGATTTCCCCAACCTCGCCCACGAGCCCCCCTCCTTTCTACTCCCTCGACCTTTCCAGCTAAAGAGGCCACTCCTGCTAAGGAACCCGGAGTCAATGACCTAGCCAAGGCCCTGAATGATCTTCGGCTTGAGATGGTGGGCATCAAAAATCAAGCCAACTGCCCTCCAAGAGACCATGCTAATGTTGTATGCTATGAGTGCTGCCAGAAGGGTCATTGTCACACGGAATGCCCCAATATTCCAAGGGTGAATCTTCTAAGTGAATCTGGCACTGAGGATTTTGATGTAGAGATCCTTGACCTCGGGAAAAGAAGTCGTACCACCTCGGACCCCTCTCCAAACCGTGGACCGGGCTGCCCGAGGAAGAAGGTGTCCTTCTCAGAGCCCTCAGATGCTGAGATGGCAGACCCACCAACAGAGAAGACTAAAAGATCTCGCAGGAGTAAGTGGTTGCCCTCCGATTTTCCCATCGGCTGAGGGCAAGAAGACTATTCGATCGTTCAAGACCTTGCTCATCGGTCTTTGAGCATCATGCTCCCTCAACTAATAGCATTAAGCCCTAAGGTGAGACGTGAGCTGCAACAAGGGCTCTCAACAAAGAAGGGCAAGAAAAAGGGAAAGGTACGAGAGGTATCTTCTATCTCTAAAGAAATTGATCGGCACCCACATACAGTAGATGTCATAATAGATAATTGCTGTGTCAAAAATGTGTGTGTTGATGGGGGAGCTACATGTAGAAATTGAATTTGAAATGCACAAGGCATTCCTCCACTCGAATTAAGGTAGCAGATGGTCGACGACTTGCCACCCTGGGAGTCATTGAGGATTTGCCCATCACTGTCAATGGGTTGACCACCACCATCAATTTCTATGTAGTGGACATCGAAGATACAGGTAAGAGTTACCCAGCCATACTTGGGAGACCATGGTTGAGAAAGAGTGATGCAGTCAGCTATTGGAAGACAAGACACATGTCTTTTGGTGCTTCTAAGGAGAAGATCCCGATGCAACCAGGTGCCACGGAACTAGAAGAAGAAGAGGAGCAAGACAGTGATACTCTCTCATCCTCGATGTCTAAATCAATGGAAGAATCAGACGGGGGGGAGGAATCCTCAAAGGAGGAAGTTTACATGATGGGGGTGTCTCCGACCCCACCACCTGCAGAAAAGGTAACAGCTAGCCCTCAACAACTTGAATCTATGCTTTCCCCAGACCTCACTCCAAGTGAGAAAGACGAATTCCTAGAAATGTTCAAAGATTTCCCTGACCTTTTCGCAACTAGCTACCGCCACCTTCGCCATGTGACTGCCATAGAGCACAAGATAGAGCTGAAGCCTGATGCGAAGCCTGTGGCTCAGAAGTATCGAAGATTAGGGCCCCTGCAGACCAATGCTTTGTGCTCAGAGTTGCAAAAACTTGTAGAAGCTGGGTTTATTGTTCCGGTTCACAATACTGAATGGGTTTCACTAGTGGTAGTCACCCCAAAGAAAAACAACAAGTGGCGGGTCTGCATCGACCATAAGAAACTCAATGCAGGCACCAAGAGGGATCATCGTCCTCTGCCCTTTCAAGACCTCATTCTTGAGAAGGTAAGTGGTCATGAGATGTACACTTTCTGTGATGGTTACTCCGGGTTTTATCAAATCAGAATTGCCGATGAAGATGTGCTTAAAACCACATTTGCCACACCTTGGGGGACATTTGCATTCAAAGTAATGCCATTTGGCCTCACCAATGCTCCTGCTACCTTTCAAAGATTTATGCAGATGGTGTTTGCTCCTTATTTGGGGGATTTCTTGGAGGTGTTTTTGGATGATTTTTGTATATTCTCGTCACGTATGGAGCATGTCATGAAGGTTAGGTTGGCCTTCCAAACGGTCAATGATGCGAATGGCCATCTCAACCCTGAGAAATGCACCATTGGAGCCACTCAAGGGAGGTTACTGGGACATATTGTCTCATCTGAGGGCGTCAAGCCTGACCCGAGAAGGTAGAAGCCATCCTCAAGCTCTCTCCACCAACAACCAAACGTCAGATACGCTCATTTGTTAATCTAGCAGGATACTATCGCCGCTTCATTGATCAATATGCTGCTTTGACACGACCCATGACTATGCTATTAAAAGATGGGGTTGATTTCTCTTGGGATGAGGATTGTGATCATGGGTTTGCACAAATCAAGAATGCTCTGGCTTCAGAACCCATTCTACGTAATCCAGATTGGTCAAAGACTTTCTATATCAATCCTGGGTTTGGTGAGCACAATCTGGTAGGTATTCTTCTCTAGCAAGGGGAGGATCGGTTCATGTATCCCGTTCGATTTGCTTCTCGACAATTGCTGGACACTGAGCGATGCTATTAAGAGGCTGACAAGCATGCCTTGTCTTTGGTGTTTTGCATTGAGAACTTTAAGCATTATGTGGCTGGAAAATCCTTCATTATACTCACTAGCACTGGTCTTGCAAAGCAAGTTCTTCAATCACCAAACCCCATGGGCCGGTTGGCCAAATGGTTGGCAGTTTTATAAGAATATGATTTTTCTTTCAAAATTGTAAAAGGAGGTTGTTTGAAATTGAAGAATGCTTTGATTGATTTAGAGGAGTGCCTTGATGTAACCCTTGTAACGGCCATAGAAGTTGGGGATCCATGGTATGGTGGTATCTACAGGTTTCTGACTGCTTTCTCCTTTCCTCCAGAAAGTACTAGCTATGAGAGAAAGAAGATCCGCAGAGATAGTAGGCACTACACCCTCTTTGATGGGGTGTTGTACCGTCAAGGCATGGCTGGGGTACTAAGACGGGCCATTGATGCAGATGAAGTACCTAAGGTATTGAAGCATTATCATGATGAATTTTGTGGAGGCCACTATGCCAGTGACTATACAGCTAAGAAGATTTTACATGTTGGGTACTATTGGCCGACTTTGTTCAAGGATGTCAGTATGCATTGCAAAACTTGTGAACCATGCCAATTCTTTGGTAGGAAGGATTTGCATCTTGGGCAACATCACCCAGTGATGTCCATCCATCCATTTCAGAAGTGGGGAATAGATTTTGTCGGGCCCTTGCCCATGACTGCCCGCAAAAAGAAGTATCTTTTGATAGCCACTCAGTATGTTACTAAGTGGGCTGAAGCTATCGCCCTCCCCACTGCAAATGGTAAGGCAGTTTCAAATTTCATATTTAAACATATCTGCACAAGGTTTGGGACACCCATGGAAATAATATCTGACCATGGGAGTCCATTCTTAAATGAAGCAGTGGAGTTACTCATGGATCACATGGGTATTGCTCATCATACTTCTAGCATCTATTATCCAGCATCCATGGGTCAAACGGAGCGGACCAATGGCCTCCTTTGTAAAACCATGGGAAAAATGGCCGCAGGGAACAGGAGCCAGTGGGATTAGAAGGTCACTGAAGCTGTGTGGGCTTACAACATCACTCATAAAATGTCTACAAGTCGCACTCCTTTTGAGTTGGTGTATGGTACTCAGGCAGTTTTACCACTAGAGATAGAGATTCTGGCCTTGAGATTGGCACAAGAACAGAGGATGATAGAAGATGAACATGTAGAGGCCAGATTGGTACAACTTGAGAAGTTAGATGAAACCCGACGCCTTGAACTACACCAAACAGAGATCCAAAAGAATCGACAAAAGGCCCGCTTGGATGCTAAGATTCGCAAGGGATGGGAAAGACACTTTGCTGAGGGGGATGTTGTGCTATGCTTTGATAACAGATTGGACCACCAAATGGATAAGAAGTTTCTGCCACTGTGGACCGGTCCATACAAAGTCATCAAGGAATGTAGCAATGGGTCTGTACAAGTTCAGGAGCTGCATGAGCCATATGGCAAGAAGGTGATCAACAAGCATTACCTCAAGCCCTTCTTTGTGCGTGATGGACCCAGGCATGGAAATGCTGTGCATTCCGTGCCTTGGGGGGGGAACTGTTATGGAAAAATTTGTCTAAGGAAAAAGGCATAAATATGTGTGTGTGTTTGTATGTGTGGCAATAATATAATAAAATATGGTGTGCATAGGGCCCAGGGTTGAGGTGGCAGGGCATGACCATGTGCCACCCTTCCACGTAAGAGGACCCATAAGGTGGGATGTACATAATCCATGGTAGTAATATTATAAAATGTAAGGTGGCATGGCTCCTCCATGTGCCACCCCTCCACCTAGGTTGCATTTAGTGAGATATGGCTCAAAGTCCATGGGAGAAGTAATATAAAGTAGGTGGAGATGGATATTATATTGGGTTATTCCCTCCATATAGGATAGGCCCATGTGGGGGAGGTATAGAAGGTCCAGGAGAGCAAGTTAAATAATGGGGAAAGTAGGATGAGGTGGCAAGATTCCTTGTGCCAACCCTCCACTTGTCCTCCTAGAGGTTTGAACATATTATAAAATTGGGAAGAGACCAAGGGAGTATCATAGACTTAAGATATGGGGCTTGATTTATGTGGAAAAATGAGGCAAATGGTTGTCGCACACAATTGAGAGTGCGTAACCGCCTAGCCCACATGGGAGACTTTTCCACACACACCATGCATGTGGGAGGAGGCATTTATTGGGAGAGACCTCCTCTCTTGGCTATAAAAAGAGGGGGCTATTCCTTGATGTGACACGCTCATTCTTGTAAAGCCACCTAGCTAGTACTTTGATATTTCCCTCTCATCCTTTCTTTCAAATAAAGCATGGTCCCCTTCCCTTGATGTCTCCATCTTTACATTCCTCCTCCCATCATGTACATGCTTCTCTTCCCCCTCTCCCTTTCCCCTTCTGCCATAGTCTCCCTCTTCATTCCCTCCCCTTCTAATCCCTTTTCCCCTCCCATGATAACGTTTCGCCCTCATGTTCTCCTTTCCTCTATGGCCCTTGAGCGTCGCCATGCTTAGTGTCTAGCCTCTTGACCTAATTTCTTTTCCGATTAACAGAATTGGTGTGGCTGCTGGGATCAAAATCTCCACGGCTAGTGGTGTAAAATTTGTTACTCCTATGATTGGGTGCAGCTCAGCAACCTCTCCCTGCTTGTGTGCTTCCAGTCTGCTTGCTTTCTGCTTGTGGTTCCTACATGCATTCTGGCTGGTGAATCTTCTGCTCATACCGGTCGCATCTGTAGAACTGCAACATCCGAGCTCCTGCGCATGCATTCGCGCGTCCACTGTGTATACCCGCATGCATCGCAGACAAATTGCCATTGAACATAAAAATTATGAGGACACAACAGAAGCTGAGAGGGTGAGAGGAAGCTTGAGAGACACAAGTTTTGGTGGATGCAAAACACCCTAATATGTGTTTGAGTATTGTACATAACCAGGGTTAAGGTACAATGGCCTTTAACCACCACAACCTCCCACTTAAAGGCCAATGTGCCTTTAAGGGAGAACAACCAATGAGCATACTATCCAATGCCCATCAATATATGACAATACTCAAACCGCTAACTAGGTAGACTCTTTGTCAGCATATCTATAGGGGTATCATCTGTATGAACCTTGAGAAGCTCTATGCACTTGTCCTCAAGTACCTCCCTGATAAAATGATACCTGACCTCAATGTGTTTGGTCTTTGCATGAAAGACCGAATTCCGTGCTAGTTGAATAGCACTCATGGAATCACTATGCAATGTCGGTACACCTGCATGGATCCCCAAATCTCTCACTAGCCGATCAAGCCATATAGCCTCCTTGAACCCTCTGTGGCTGCAACATACTCGGCCTCTGTGGTAGACAAAGCAATAAACTTTTGTGCATGAGAGCTTCACAACACTGCACCACCTACAAAGGTGAACACATAACTAGAAGTGTGGATCTCCTACTATCCACATGCCCTACATAGTCGGAATCTATGTACCCAAATACATGCATCTCTCCTCTGCCAAAGCAGATACACACCTCCTTGGTACCCTTCATGTACCTCATGATGCACTTAATTGCCTCCCAATGCCTCTTTCTTGGATTAGCCATATAGCAGCTAACAACTCCTACTACAAATGCAATGTCCGTTCTAGTAGCTATCATAGCATACATAAGACTCCCAACTGTTGATGCATATGGAACCTTGGCCGTGATGCATAGTAGCTATCATAGCATACATAAGACTCCCAACTGCTGATGCATATGGAACCTTGGCCATCATGGCTCTCTCCTCATCTGATTTGGGACTATCTGCTTGACTCAGTTTCACATATGGAGGCAATGTAGTACTTACTGCCTTTCGCCCCTCCATATTGAAATGCTGCAACACATTTGTAACATACTCCTTCTGTGAAAGTCAGATGAGTTTCCTACTTTGGTCACACGTGATGCGCGTACCAAGAATATGACCTGCAAGTCTCAAATCCTTCATGTCAAAGGTCTCATGCAACTGGGCCTTCAATGCATCAAGCTCATAAGTGTTCTTGCTAGCCAATAACATATCATCCACATAAAGTGCCAGGAGTATCAGGCTATTATCCTAAGCCCTTTTAGTGCAGAGGCAGTGATCAACCTCACTTCTTCTAAAACCCTGGGACCGAATGAAAGTATCAAACTTGTGATACCATTCTCTAGGCACTTGCTTAAGGCCATAGAGACTCTTTTTCAACTTGCAAACCAAATGCTCTTTGCCCTTTTCTTCAAAGCCTTCTGGCTGTATCATGCAAATTTCCTCATGCAAATCCCCATGCAAGAAAGCTGTCTTGACATCCATCTGCATAAGCTCCATATCCTCTATTGCCACAAGTCCAAGTATCTAAGTGTGGTCATTTTCACAACCGGAGAGAATATCTCATCAAAGTCCACACCCTTCTCTTGCTTGAACCCTTTAGCAACCAAACGGGCCTTGTACTTAGGCACATCGTCACCTGTGACCTTCATCTTGTAGACCCATTTGCATGGCAATGCTTTCTTTCCATGTGCCAAAGAAACCAAGTCCCAAGTCTTATTCTTTATGAGTGAACTCATCTCTGATTGCATAGCATACTCCCACTTGCGCTGATCCTCATGCATCATAGCCTCTCTGTAGCAAGAAGGCTCCCCGCAATTAGTAAGCATCACATAGTCTACCCTTGGAACAAATCTCTTAGGCAGTCTAGACACTCTAGATGTTCTTCTCAAGGGCATTTTAGCTTGCTGTCCCACCTGCATATTAGCCACATTTGGCTCATCATTGCCACCAATAGATGATCCATTATCTACCCTTGATTGTGTACCTGTGGGAGTACCTGGTGGCACCATTTCTTGCACATTTGGTGCATGGATAGCTTACTATCTATCAACATATGCGGGTGGACTCACATCCTGGAAAGTGATTCTCCTCATTTCCACATCCCTCATGGGTGTCTTATGCATCTTCTTCTCATTGAAGACCACATCATGGCTTCGTATGATTTTCTTTGCTTTTGGATCTCAAAGGCAATAGCCCATCGCTCCACTTTCACCATAACCTAGAAAGATGCATTTCCTAGACTTAGGATCTAGCTTCTTTCGAAGCTCTTTTGGCACATGTGCATATGCTTCACACCCAAATATATGCAAATGAGAGTAAGAGGGCTTCTTGCCACTCCATGCCTCTTCAAGAATACCACCATCCAAAGTCTTGCTAGGTGATCTATTGATCACATGCACTACAGTCTTCATTGCCTTAGCCCAAAAACCACTAGAAAGACTTGCATTGGAAAGCATACATTGCAACCTTTCCTAAATGGCAGTTCATCTGTTCTGCAACTAGATTCTGCTCAGGGACGTGAGCTCCCTCTTAATCCCACGTGTATCACATAAATGTTGAAAGTCATGAGAGATATACTCTCCACCATTATCAGTCCGTAGGCATTTAAGCATTCTACCTAACTGATTTTCAGCCAAAGCCAACCATTTTTGAAATACCTAGAACACATCGCTCTTCTGAGCTATAGCATAAGCCCACACTTTCCATCAATGAATGTCACATAGTATTCAGCCCTGCCTAATGACCGTGTAAGCATGGGACTACATACATTTGAATGCACGAAATCAAGCCTTTTAAGCTCTTTCTTTCCTCTTCTTTTATGGGTTGATTTAGTCAGCTTCCCATAGAGACAATGCTCACAAAATTCAAAATCAGAAAAACTCAAATGCAGTACATAATCCGAATGGGATAAGAGTTTCATTCCATTCTGGCTCATGTGCCCCAACTTGCAATGCCACAAAGAAGTACTTGGCTACTCGGTTATTGCAACAACATGATTAGACACCCCTTATACATGTAAGGGATACAAAGTCCCACACTTGGCACCCCTGGCTAAAACCATAAAGCCCTTCTGAAATTTCCAACTCTGAAAGTGAAAAGTGGTCTGAAAACTAGCATCATCTAGCTGACCCACTGAAGTAAGACTCTTGGTCAACTTAGGCACATGTCTCATATTTTTCAAAACAAATGCAGACCCATTTGTAAAAGAAACATTTATGTCACCTGCTCCCACACCTGCTCCCACACTGTCACATGCATAGTTATTTCCAAGATGCACACAACTTGTCTTTCCATTGTCATAAGTGGAGAACCATTCCCTATGGGGAGTAACATGGAATGAAGCACCAGAATCCAAAATCTAATCCTGGGAATATTCATCATCTGAAGGCGTGAGCAAGTCTGCAGGTAGACTAGACATGAAGAGAATGTCATTGTCACTATCATCAGTGACTGCATTAATCTGCTCGATCTTCATTTTTCGTTTGTCCTCCCTTGGACTCTCTTCCTTCTTATTTGCACCCCAATTTGCATTCTTTTTCTTGTCCTTTTTCTCTCTTTTCAGCTTGTAGTAATCCTTTTTCATATGGCCCTTCTTGCCACAATGGTAACACTCAATGTTTCGTGCCCTGGATTTGCTACGAGACTTCCCTCTTTCTTGGGACTTCCCCCTGAACTGTGATCTGAGCCTTTGCACATTTAAGGCTGCATCCTGCTTGTTGCCATCCATAGACTTCCTTCTAATCTCCTCGGCCAACAAGCTACCCACAACATCATCAAACTTCAGTACTCCACTAGATGTAGAGTTACTGATAGCTGTACGGAAGGTATTCCATGAGGATGGCAATGAACATAAGAGAAATATTGCCTTAGTCTCCGCATCAAAATTCATCTTCTGAGCTTAAAGCTAGTTGAAAATAATATTGAATTCATTCAAGTGAGAAGCAATGGAGACCCCTTCCTTCATCTGCAGCTCAAACAACCTCTTCATGAGGTAAACTTTATTAGAGGCAGTTTCCTTCTCATAAGTGGCACACAATTTCTTCCACAAATCTTCTATAGTCTGCTCATTTATGCAATTATAGCCAACTTGGCTTGTATGATGGGATGACAATCTAATCCACCAAGGTTTCAAATTACCTCCACTATGGTCCTGATATTATTGCAACCCAGCTCCTAAATTTTAAGGCTATAATGCCCTTCAAAGGGTGTTTCGCAATTCCTCCCTCTTTGTTGCCACATTGGGAAAAAATCCTTGTGCCCTTCAAAATCCAATTATCCTTCAAAATAAATTTTTAAGTTTTTAAGTTTTAGGCATCCAATTTCTCCTCTACTTCCAGTGTGGTAGCCTGATGGGCACTCGATGGGCATTGGCTATTTAAAGTGCCATGCAACCAATCGAGTGTTTTTGTCACCTTCACACTCGACCACCCTCACCTCCCACCCTCCTCTCTACCAGTTCTCTACCACTCTTGTCTCCTAATCCACCCTCCTAGGAGCTACACCTCTTGCTTCACTCTCATCTCCAACCTTTGGATCCACCAATTGCTATGTCTCACCTCCAGCTTATTCCTAACTATCACGTCTAGCTTATTTTGTTCTTAATCCTAACTATCATTAAAGCAGTGGAAGTTCTCTGTCATGGATGGGCAATCTACCCAATAAAGTCCAAGAAAACTATGCATATGAGTCCAACACCAAGGGATTTTATTTGTATATTCCATATCATCGCATGCCCAGATTGACCAAGCCATGGGAGCCATCTTCTAGAAGTTTTTGTGACGTGAGTCACTTGATGGACTTGACGATCATAATTTTGAATAGGAGAAAAGTCAACAGAGCAGCATATATTTTTTGTCAAGTGAAAGAAAGCTAGAGAAACTCAAGCACTTGCTGAGCTTTCTTATTTCAAAAGAACACCTTTTTGTCACAGATGCTCACTTGTATCAAAAGCACACTTTTTGTAATACAAACATAGCACTTGTATCAAAAGCACTTTTTTTTTGTAGCAAGTTCTTTCTTGTATCAAAAGCACACTTTTTAATAATACAAACATGCTAATATGTACAAGCTTGTTCTGAATTTTGGCCTTAAAAATGTCCTCCAAGCAACCTTTTAAGTATAGAGATTTCAATGTCTTTGTTGAATTTAAGTGTTTGATTCATTTCTATTGATTAAAGATGGACTAAGTCTTAACCCAATGTAGTGTAGCATAGCACTTATTTGAAAATCTTGATATTTATATTATTTTTAAGAAATGTTATGAGATGATCCCGATTAAGCTTTAGAATTTCACAAGCTAAAAAAAAACCTTTACATGTGGGTTGACATGTCTCATTTTAGTTGGCTAGTTACAACCATTGTGGTGATGGGCATGGCTAGTTTTGACCATTGTGGTGGTTGATGAGGGCATGGCTAGTTTTGGCCATTGTGGTTAAGCTTTAGGATTTCCCTTAATTTATGAGATTCAAAGAATATTTTGCATTCGGGGTGACATTTTTGGTTTTAGTTGGATAGTTGCAGCAGCCTTCGTGATGGTGGGTGTGGCTATTTTTAATCATCGTGATGGTTGACATGGGCCACTATGCCTACCCTATAGTTTTAGCCATCACAGTTGTCAACATCACCTGCTATGCATCAGCAAGCTTGGTGGTTGCAGTAGATGCATGGGTTGACATGGTCATGGCAATGGTCCAACAAGCATGGTGGTTGTCACAATTGTGTGTCCTCCACCAAGAATCCAAGCTCATTGATTTTGAGTCATTTTATAAACATAATCACCAATTTAATTGAGGCACCATATTGAGATTTCCAAATAAACAAATTGTATCACACCAAAACACCCACTTCATGTTTCAGAGAACACTAATTCATCCAACATTCTTGAACGTCATGTTTTGGAGAACATAACTTTGTGATAAAATAAGTTGAAATCTTATGATGATTTTGGCATTACTTTTGTGAGCTAAGGTCCAACTTTACCAATAATAAGGGGGCTTGAAAACAACAAGACAACAACAAATATAACATCTAGATATTTTCAAATATGGTTTTTTTCTCAAATAAGTAGTGAGTGCACTACTAAGAAGCCCTACTATATCACATGCACTCAAAGGGTATTTAGAAAACCCTTCAACTAAAATTTTGAGCCCATTAAGATCACCCCTCTTTACTTATGATTTGACATATTTGTTTCTAAAATTTAATTAAAAAACCCCTCATGTTATTGTAATCATGTTAAAGTTTTTCTAAAAATTGAATCAAAATACCCATTCTTTTGAATGCATGCGGTACACTAAAAGTTTTTGAGGTGAACCCACCGAGGGAAAAAAACCATTTGTTTGGAAGATCCATGATTTGATCATGCATGAAAGTAAGAAAAACCTATAACATGATCTAAGGATTTTTCATAGCTATAAATATTATATACGCTTTCAACATGCTCCATAGATAATTTCAACTAGACAATTGAAAAAAGGTGAATAAAAAGTGTATGAAAGATGTAATGATTCAATCATGAATGTAATGAAAATACCTGAGTGTAAGAATATGATTTCTTTGAAATCTCTAAAATCTTATCATGTATGAGGTTTGAAAACCTATGACATGATTCAAGGCTTTTTTCTATCAACAAAAAAGAAGTAAGGTTTTACACATACTATCAACATAGTTTTAATTGAGCAATTACATTAATTCAAAATAGTACTAAACATATAGTATCAATTCTAAGACATACTTGCTTACAATACGAGCCTCAACTAGTTGGATGCTCAAATTGGCAATCCTAGGTAGCAAAACCATGGTGCACACCATGGCTATAGTTGTCGCTTCTATCACTGTTGTTAATGCTTCACATAGATACACCCTATCAACCATTTGAACAATTAACTTTTGCCAACTCAATCACTCTTGTGTATGGTGATGAGTGATGAGTAGCTAGAAACTTTGTATCAATACATCTTTGTCTATCCAACTATTTGCTAGCAGCTCATGGCAATGTATGGCAGGGCACCAGGTGAGATGAGCTTGCTCAAACCTTTGAAATCATTTCATTATTTTTCCATACACATATGAAACAAATCAATATATTTATCAAGTTGTGTCATAAGTTTCCCAAAATAATAAAAAAAGAATGAAACTTATGATACAACATCAAATTGTATCACATATCTTTTTTTAAATGAAAGAAAAAGGTATATATGCAATTCAATTATGTAGTGATACAACTGTCCTGGAGGAACCTTTTTCTACCCATTAGCCATTAATGATATAAGCCACACAAGGGGATACACTAAGGGGGTTAGTCCATGCTAAACACCCCTCATGCGCTAAGCAACTTGAAAGGTCAACGGATCAAACCCATGACCAGCCCACAAACTAGGGACATGAGACAAGCATACGAGATTCGACGAATCAAAGTCTCCTATGTCTCAAAGTCCATGCCCACCCAAATATAAACAATCAGCCTACAATGTAGAGTGACCGTCAATGAAATCAAGTTGCACTATGCCACCATGGAGAGACCATGGATTGCCATACCTCCGTTGCATAGTCACAGTCCATGAGAAATAGCTAGTCACCACTAAATAGTCGGTCATAGGTCGCATCCTAAGGCGGATGCCACACATCAACTGCATAAGAGTCACGAAAATGCCAAAGTCTACTATCCAAGATTTGATACCATGATTAGGTCGAGATATCCCAAAGTGGAGTGCATTGGGTGTGGGCTTGGGGACGACACTACTTAGAAACCCTATGTATCACGTGCATTCAAGGGGTATCGAAAAAACCCCTCAGCTAAAATTATCTTCTCAATAAAAACACCCCTCTTTACTTATGGAACTAAGTGATATTTTTATAAAGTTGAAATAAAAACTTTTATTGTAATTCTATTAAAAATTTTCAAAAAATTGAATTAAAATACCCCTTCTTTTGAATGCATGTGGTACTCTAAAATTTTATGAGGTGAACCCCTTGAAGGGTGTGGGGGTCCCAATCCCTACCCCATAGCAACGCAATGTCTCTCTCTCCCCCAAAAGGTACTAGGAGGGATAAGAGAGAGAGGTTTTAATACCTATGCATATCCAAGGACAATGGGAGTATCCCTTTTCTTATGGGATTACTCTCCACCAAATGCCACATGTCAACTAGCATTGAGGTGCCTTTTTTTAGAAATTTAAAGCCATTAAATATAGAAGCCACACAAGGGGGTACACCAAGGGAGTTAGCCCAAGAGGGTTACCATTAATCATACAAACCACACAAGGGGATTAGCCTATACAAAATCGAGTTGCATCATCAATGCCCTTTTTTGCATGAACTCAATGTTGTTATCGAGTTGTGTGATAGTTCTAATGTTTTTTAGGATAAAAATTCATTGAATTTTTTTGAGAATTGTTTTGCATGTTTTTAAAGAGCTACGACAAAATGCGATAATAGTATTGAGTTATGCAATCTGTTTATGGCAAAATAATCAAAGGATTTACAATTTGCAATCTGTTTATGATAATGGTATTGAGATATGCAATCTGTTTATGATGATAAAATAATCAAAGGATTTACAATTTGCAACGGTTTCAACAATCTCACCTAGCATAACCTTCTTATGTGCTTGTGTGCCTCCACAAGGTTGCTGGCATGTAGTTGGATAAATGGAGATCTACTCATACACAGCCTCTAAGTGCTCATTGTTCATCATCAAACAATGTGTGATCAAGTTGGCTGCTCGTAGAAGGTTGGTATGCAAGTAGTTGATCGAGTGCATATGAGTGAAGCATTGGCAATGAAGAAAGTGGTTATCACCATTGTGTTATTGAGTTGTGTTATAAAATTTTTAACAAAAGACCTTTCACTTTAATTTGCTTTGAAATAAATTTCCATACCACTATGTGATGATGGAATCCTAGTCTATTTTCATGGATGTAAAATATTTCTTGCAATCCAAAAAAAACATAATTTGATGTGTGTTTTAAAGAAAACAATCATGTGTAGTTAAGTATGAAAACATAACGTTATGTATGTAAACCACTTTGAAAAGTTGCACTTAATAAATTTGTGCTCTTTTCTATAATCAATTGTTTTTGGAAATAGACCTATGAAAAAATCATTTTGCATACCATCAACAGTGATGGAATCTTGGGGTAATTTTGAGGATGAAAAAATTAAGTCATAACTTGGCATGTGTTTTGAACAAAACATCAACAAGTAGCTAAGTATAAAAACTAAACTATGTGCAATTAGGCCACTTTGAAAAGTCACATTACATAAATTTGTGCTCTTTTATAGAATCAATTATTTTTGGAGATAAACCTGTAAGAAACATACTAATTTTAAAAAGAAGGCAATAATCTTAAGATCTTGATACATGGAATCTTTTTTGGAGAACCCATGCAAGGTTCTCACTTCATTTGCAAATAGTGTTAAATCCAATTACTTTACACAAATACATATGTTTGAGTAGCACAAAATTGGCTCCAAGGATGGATTCTAATAAACCATCATTCTTAACATTCAAAATGACTGCTTGTTGAAAGCCTCAAATACTAGGACTACCTTTGACCTAAACCCTTAAGTATAATTCCTTCTATTAGGAGGATTCATCAACCAATACAAAAATTATCAACCATTGGTTTCTTTTTTGAATGATCCCACTCATCCTCATTTTGACTGAAAAGTTAATGGAACATGGTATGCCCCAATCTATAAAGTGACCATTTTTGTAACTTCCATATTTCATCTTTAACATGTAATGCAACTTTATATGTGTATATCTACACATGCATATGCAAGCCCTTCTTGTAATAACAAGGAAAAAACTAGAGTGAAGAGTTTACAAGTCTCATTGAACAAATGAAAAGTATTGCAAATATGCTTGCAAAAATAATGACTTGGTAGACATACGTGCTCACAAATTTCCTTTGATAGAGGACTCAAAGTGAAATTTCCAAAAGATTAACTCTACCTTTTGTGAGAAATTAAGATTATAGAATCCTATACAACTCTTTCTAGCTATAAGAATCTCATGCTAGAGAAGCAGAATCTTGAATGAAAGAAAGGTTACAAACATTAAAAAAAGGCTACAAACATTTTTTGAACAAGAATAAAGGAGAAACATGACATATCCAAGACTTTGAAAGAACATACAACTTGGAATAAAATGAGAGTCAATACAAGTTTACAAGAATATGATTGTTAATCAACCATAAATATAGCTTTTTGCTCTATATAGATTCAAAACTTTCAAAGATATTTGCATTTCAAAATGGCAAGTTGTTTCTTGTCACTTGGTAACCACATTTACTTAAGGAGGCTATGAGAAAGGGCCCAATATTGAAGCCCCTTGATTGGTCTCAAGACTTTTATGTAAATCCAAGTGTATCTTTGCATTGCTGTATTGTTACAAAAAGGAGAGGCAGGTAGAATGCAACCCATCTATAATGCTAGCCGCGATAGCTTACAGAGGTGGAAACAAGGTATGAAGAAATGGAGCAACAAGCCCTCTCTTTGGTGTTTTCAGTTAGAAAGTTTCACTCCTATTTATTACCTTGGCCATTTTTCTTCCTTACCTCTCAGTCTATATTAGCATATCTAGTTCGCAAGCCTACTCCTGGGGGGAGATTTACAAAATGGTTGTCAGAGCTTCAAGAGTTCTTTTTCTCTTTTGTCACTGAAAATACCACTAGGTCCACTATGGCAAATTTGCTCACAGGACAGGAGGATCTAGGAGAAGAAAAGAAATGTAAGGAGAACATTAAAGATGAAAGGGATACACCACCAACAGCTCTTGTTTTGTATTTTGATGGGGCTTTTAGTCCTTCATGCCAACAAGGAGCTAGGGGGATAGTCTTGATGAATTCTGAAGGTCAAGAGGAGTGGGCAAGAGGACAACAGCTTCTAGGTATCACAACTAACAATGCAGCTAAGTATAATGCTTTGATTCTTGGTTTGGAGGGTTGTCTTCAAAGTCAAGTTAAAGAATTGGAAGTAAGAGGAGATTCTCACCTTATTATAAAGCAAATGCAAGGGCATTACAAGATAAGAAGTCCTCATTTGATGGAGCTTAATCAAAAGACTATGGCACTATGTAGTTAGTTTGATTTTTGCAAGTTTGTTCATATAAACAGAAAAGAAAATCAAAGGGTAGATGAGTTAGCTACTCAAGCCATTGTAGTACAAGATCGGGGGGTGGTTCTTTTGGTAGACATTGGATGGCCAGAACTGCAAGATGTTCAGCAATATGTGGAAGAAGGCAGGTTTCCTTGAGGGTTAACTCCACAACAAAAGTAGAGATTGGTAAGGAAGGCTTGTCCCTATACTATTGTTGATGACATTCTATATAAATTGGGAAAAGATAAGGTGCTCCATTTGGTGGTCCATCCCATGGAGACTAGGAGAATCCTAGAAATGTGTCATGAATGCTCTAGTCATTTTGCTTCAGCAAGCACAACTAGGAGAATTCTCAATGCAGGTTACTTTTGGCCACGCCTCCACAAGGATGTATATGAATGGTATCGAAGTTGTAAAGTATGCCAAAAGTTTGGAAGGCGACAGTTGATTCTTGGGACCTTGAAGCCTATTCTAGCATATGGACCATTTGAGAGGTGGGGGTTGGACTTTGTGGGACCACTTCCTCACTCATCTCAGTGCAAGCATTATTTATTGTTGGTCACAGATTATGCGACTCGGTGGGGAGAGGCCAAGGCCATAGTCAATAGCAAGGCAAGCACAGTTGAAAAATTTCTCTTTGATCAAATTTATTCATGCTTTGGTTGTCATTTGGAAATTCTCCACTGATGGAGGAACCCCTTTTAGAAATGAACTAATTGAAGATGTGGTGCATAAGCTAAAGATAAATCATAGCATGTCCACGCCATACTATCCCCAATGTAATGGCTTGGCTGAGAAAACAAATGGATTGTTGTGCAATTCAATGGAAAAGCTTGTAGACACCAAGAAAAGGCATTGGGATAGGCACTAAGTAGAAGTTTTATGGGCTTATAGAACCACACACAAGCTAGCTATTGGGTTTACACCATTCCAACTAGTGTATGGAATAGAAGTCATTTTACCCATTGAATTGGAGATACATAGTCTTCGCACTGCTGTTGCAAGAAAAGAAGGACATGAGGATGCCTATGCTCAACGCTTGGTACAAGCCTTACAAAACTTGGAAGCTTCTCAAAAAAGGCGCAACGCCCATTTTGACACCAAATTATGGAAGAAGAAAGATATTACAGAAGGAGATTTGGTCATGAGATTTGATAGCCGTCTGGACAAGCGACTAGATAAAAAGTTTATCAGCCGATGGGAGGGACCATATCGAGTCAAAAAGAAGTTCACGAATGGAACCTATCAGCTTGAGGATGTTGATGGCATGGTGATACTCAGATGCACCAATGAGTATCGCCTTAAATTCTTCTATGCTCGAACACCTTGAGGGCCAGTAGACCCTCTCTGTCACTAGAGAGGATCTGCTGGGGGGGGAAGATGTGACACTGAAAATTGATTTTTTTTATTTGGCATTGGTATTATTTTCTTCTATGTTTGATAAGAGTTTGAGTATCAAGTGATAGCCTAGCGGCTCTCACTTATTTCTATTTTCTAAGATATTGTATGGGATTAAGAGGATGAGTGGAATGGATCATTGTAAATACCATAGGTATGAATTATAAATACCTTGGTATGAGGTGAGAGTTATTTGTGTATGGGATATTATGGGGTTTTTAGAAAATAGGAAGAGTGATTCATATAAAGAGGTGGGCTCATGTCCATGTGTTCTAATAATATAAGAGAGGCCACATGCCAAGCGTGTGGAAGGCATGTGGAGGAGTGTGGACTCAAGAGGAATTCTTCTAAAATTCCCATGTGGAATAAGGAGGATGTGGACATATGGAAAAGAGAGGGTCCCTATGGGCTCCATGTGGGGAGACTCTTGACTTTCTCAATATTTTAAGAGTCTTGAGCATCTTTTGATGGGACACATGACAAGAGTAGCCAAAAAGGACATGGATGGTGACATACGGGCTTATGTGATTGATGGGGAAAAGAATCTACAAGTAGCAATTGTAAATGGGTGGAGGGTGACAAAATCTCTATAAAAGGAGCCCTCCACTCCCTTGTTCATGATCTCTTCCACCATTAGGCCTCATGTTACTGTAGCTCTAGTCTCCTCAAGCCTCTTCCATGAGCCTTCTCTCCCTCTTGTAGATATTCTCTTATGTAGACTCTTGAGTCCATCTCTCTCTCTCTCTAGTTCATTCTCTCTCTTGAGTCCATCTCTCTCTCTCTCTAGTTCATTCTCTCTCTATGAGTAGTCTTGGAGCTTCTACTCCCTCTTGTACAAATGAAACCTCTTCTTCTCCCTTGAAGTTTTAGTATTTTGAGTTGCATTAGAGTGGAGTCTCACTCTATTGGTAATGAAGGTCACTTCAGGTTCTCTCTCTTGAGTGTCTGTTCCCTTTTTTTCCATTGCTTTCTCTTCCATAGTGCTCAGAAGTGTTGTCTATTCGGCTGCTCATTGTGCATACATGGTTTATCTATTTCCCAAGCCATAAAGGGAGCTCTTCCTTCCCTCCTAGGTGACCTCTATGGGACTTGGATCCTTGATGAAGTCTAAGCATGGAGTTTGGAGAGTGTTTTGAGCTAAGTGTAAAGGTGTCTATGAAGAAGGTGCAATGTTTCCTCGAAACCTACCCATCCGACCCAATCGGTCCTTTCAAACTCCTTGATATATATCAGTTCATGTCATGTTGAGCCACAAGATCTTCTTTCAACAACGTATCACTCTTCTCTTTGGCACAGACCAGCTTGGTGAGATTATGGCCTCTGCTGATCCTTTCCTTCTCCCTATGCTTGAGTACAACATCACTTGGGATGTTACCATCTTCATTCACATATAAGGGAGGATAGTATGGTGTGTTCTCTTGGTATAAAAGATTCTTTTTAATGTCCCTTTCCCAGTGATGAATATCTCTGTCACTTAGTTCAAAAGCAGTAGGAAGTGAAGAGGTGCGTGAAGTTTATTACCCCCAACTTCATGTCATAGTATATATTCCCTAAACTAGATATCAACTGCATTGGTAGATATATGAATTTGTTTTTTTGTCTGCTTATGTGTTTGTGTCTAGATATGTAAAATGATATTCCGTTTATAGACCTGTGCATTCATAAATGTCAAAAATTTGAGATATTTGTTTGAAGCCTTGCCCTCATGATAGCATTCACGATACATGTCAATAAATAGGGATTCTTGAAGATATGGGCATTTTTCAAACATTGCATATGTTTTTATAAACAAAACCTTTAGCATATATATATATGTAAATAAACTCTCATGTTTTTTTGAGCTTATGGATAGATTTAAGAAGACCTTTGAATCTACCATACATTATATTCTATTTGTTGTTAAATGTTGTTTCTTGTTTTTAGTTTTGATTTTCATTGAAAAGGTTTTTGAGAACTATGATTGGAAAATGTCTTATTTTTTTGTCTTTTTAAGATGATAGGAAAAAAAGGTAGAAAAGTTAAAGTGGCACATGCTACAAAGGCAACAAGAGGAATAAAAGAAGATCACACTATTGAATCATCAGTAGGTGGAATGGAAGAGCTAGAAACTATGGTGGGTCTAGAGGTTGAAGCATCATCAACTCAAAGAGATGAAGGTCCAAGAGTGGAGGAGGATGAGTTGGATGACAGTGAAGTTCAGGTGGAAGGAGGAGGTGATGTGATTGACAAATGTACGATGCTTGATTCAGATCAGTGTCCTCACATTCTATTATGTAGGTTGATACCCTATACAAGAGTGAGAGGACTTTGTGATGATGTATCTTAACTCAAAAGTACATTTGGAGTGGAGGGTTATCTCTCATTCAGAGAAAGGATCTTTCATTGTCTGTCTACAAAGAGTGACGGAGAGGAAGAGGAGAGGAGATAGTTGTGACAGATGATATGAGGGAGAGTTGGTCTCCCACTTGGAGAGAGGTGGATGAAGAGTTTGAGAAAGATGTGATGTCTAACACTGACTTTTATTTTTTGTTGCGAAAGATGTTATTTGTTTGGGAGGGAAATCACAGGACCAGTGCATGGATGAGTGTTATCAAGGACATCTTTCCTACAAATAAGAAAAGACATGTACTAGTGGTATGCACAATAATTGACCCAAGGAAAATTAGTGAGATTTCTCTCTTGGCAGGGCTGCAATGAATGAATTTGTAAGGAAATGGACTCTTTGAAGCTTCTCCAAATTTTTGTTTTATGCTACTTTGCATTTATTGATTGGATTGTGTACTTTGCTCTTTGTTTTGTAGCATGAATCAACATGCCATTATCAAACCTAGTCTAAGGGACATACTCATAAATGCACACAACATTTATGAGTGTAACCCTATGGTGTTTATGAGAACATTGTTTTTGAGTGAGGTCAAATTAATAGAGAATTGGAGGGCTCTAGCTAGTAAAGGGAAGAAGCCATGGTTTCCATTGACAAGAGGTTATCTAGCAAGGCTTGTCTTCCAGGTAGAATGTTGCACTTGTATTGATGCTTATTTCTTTATCACTCCTTTACTTTCTTTAATTGGAACTTATGGATGTAGGTTGAGTACAACACAGAGCTTAAAAAGGAAATGGAAAAAATATCTACAAAAATGCCTTTAGATCAAAGGGGAGAGGCAGAAGGAAAGCGACGTACCATAATTTAAGATAGAATTGCTGATAGGATGGGAAAGGTGTGAATTGACTTTTCTATACTTTGTTGCATTTATTTTGAAGTTAAGTGACTGACATGTCATCTTTGGAGAGGTGTTGAATTGTATAGATCCTGGTCTTGGAGAGGCTTGGTTGGAAAAGTTGCTTGCCTTGCACTTTGATAGTAGAGACTCTTGCATGACATTGGAGAAACTTCTATGTTTCTATAGCACAAACAACTTCTCCAATGACTCATTTTTCACTTGTCTATGTTTGCACTATTGATTCATGTAATTACACAATCATTGATGGTTGTTCTACCTAATTTCTTGACCTTTAAATGGTTTGGGACATCCAATTTCTTTTTGTTTCTTAGTTGATAGGTATCTCTCCCACTTAGCAATAGAGAAAAGAATCTCTGACATTCCAAAGTTGTGTAAGAGTTGGGTGGAGATTGGTCATGCTGCATGCATGTATCCACCTGGGATGCACCATCTCTCTCAATGGGAATTAGCACATTGTCCTTGGTGGATAGACTTCCCTAAAGGACAAGTAATGGTGCGGGAAAGAGACTTGTATAACACTTATGCTTCAGACAAAGACAGTGAAGCAAGTAAGGACAAAGTGGAGGGAAGCTCAAGGAGAGAGAAGAAAGAGAAAGAGAAACAAGAACACGCTACAAAAAAGGTATGGAAGATACACTATGATTGTTTGTTGTTGTTGTCTTCAATTCGTTTTGACATTGCGTTAATAAGTTCATCATTGTTCTCTTTCTAGATGAGGGAGTTGGGACCATCTAGTCCTATGCACCATGAAGTGGATCACCCAAAGAGTGCAAGTAAGGGTGCATTTGTGTTCTACATATGTAGTTGTCCTTTTAACACTAGTTTTGCTTGTAATTGATTTGATTTTCCATATAGGTGGAGAATCAGTCTCAAGACTTGTGAAGCAATATGTGTTCCATCGATCATAGTCACATAACATTTCCTTGGCCCGTGGCATCACACATTTGTTTTCTTGTACGGTTGGTGATTACATTGCCATGAGCGAAGAATTTGCTGACTCTAAAAGAAATGATAAGTATGCTATTTTGCATGAGTTTTTCATTATAGTGGCTAGTCGAGATTATGACTACAATTTCTTTTCGATTGAAGGGAGCTTCTTCTTCCCTGCCATTTTTTTCTTCTTCTTCCCTGCCATCTTCTTCTTCTTCTTCTTCCCTGCCATCTTCTTCTTCCCCGAGCTCCCCCGCTGATGAACCCACCAATTCTCCTCCCTAAACTCTTTTTGCCCATGCTCCTACAGATTCATCATGCCTTCCACCATGCATGCAGCTCGGTCGATGATATCATTGATGACAATATATTAGGTAATTCGGGAAATCCCAAGATGGATAAGATTTGGCCACATGGTCAAATTTTAACCCATTACTTGAAAGTGCAATCCATCCTAAACACCATACTAGGGACTCCTTCCAAGTACCACTTGCAAATAAGGGTTCAAGTTTTGGCCACTTGGTCAAATCTTAATCCCTTACTTGAAAGTAGGACTTGGGAGATTTCCAAATTCTCCAATATGGTGTTGGATGGGTAAGAAGGGGAAGTGGGCTTCAGATTTTATATTGCTCAACCCACTCCTACTTCAAATGTCTTGCTCGAGGACCATGTGCAGCATGGGCTTGCAGTTGCATCGCCTTCTTTGTCTGATAGTGGTTGGTTGGCATGCATATGTCCTTTGGTAGAGGTAAAACACGATACCACAATTTGCATTTCACATTTTGTGTTTCCATTATGCTAGTTTTAAATAAAAGTAACTACTTATAGGACAATGTATCGGTTGGATGGAACAGTTTGCATATGTCCAGGTCTTGGGGGTTGTCAGACGTGTGATCATTCATGACAAGCTTCCATATGGATTTTGTAGAGAACATGGTAAAAGTGTTAAGGTAAGCTACCATTCCATGCATTCTATGTTTGTCAGTTGTATTAAGTCCTTTTTGGTTTCTCCTTTAGGGTGTTTAACAAATGTCTCCTTGTGAATGAGTCCTATGCACGCTATGTTTGGAAGGATAAGTCACCTTTGTCTTTTCAGTTTGTTTATGTGTGATTGGCAAGTGCCATCTTCCATGCTATAATGCTTGCTAGTTAAAGTCAATATACTGTACATGTTTTTCTCCATGTGGTTTCCAGATGCAATCTTTAGTATTAGCTCTCATACGTAGAGCAAAGAAGAGTCCTGAAGTGAAGTGGACACCAAAAGCAAGCAATAGTTGCCTCTACAAGTCAATACGGAGTCTCTGTCGTCGAACAGAACAGGGAAAATGATGTCTAACATTGACTTTCATTTTTTGTTGCGAAAGTTGTTATTTGTTTGGGAGGGCAATCATACGACTAGTGCATGGATGAGTGTTATCAAGGACATCTTTCCTACAAACAAGAAAAGACATGTACTAGTGGTATGCACAATAATTGACTCAAGGAAAATTAGTGAGATTTCTCTCTTGGCAGGGCTGCAACAAATGAATTTGTAAGGACATGGACTCTTTGAAGCTTCTCCAAATTTTTGTTTTATGCTACTTTGCATTTATTGATTGGATTGTGTACTTTGCTCTTTGTTTTGTAGCATGAATCAACATGCCATTATCAAACCCAGTCTAAGGGACATACTGATGAATGCACACAACATTTGTGAGTGTGAATCTATGGTGTTTATGAGAACATTGTCTTCGAGTGAGGTCAAATCAATAGAGAATTGGAGGGCTCAAGAGAGTAAAGGGAAGAAGCCATGGTTTCCATTGACAAGAGGTTATCTGGCATGGCTTGTCTTCTAGGTAGAATGTTGCACTTGTATTGATGCTTATTTCTTTATCACTCCTTTGCTTTCTTTAATTGGAACTTATGGATGTAGGTTGAGTACAACATAGAGCTTAGAAAGGAAATGGAAAAAATATCTACAAAAATGCCTTTAGATTAAAGGGGAGAGGCAAAAGGAAAGCAACGTACCATAATTCAAGATAGAATTGGTAGTAGGATGGGAAAGGTATGGATTGAATTTTCTATACTTTGTTGCATTTATTTTGAAGTTAAGTGACTAACATGCCATCTTTGGATAGGTGTTGAATTGTATAGATCCTATTCTTGGAGAGGCTTGGTTGGAAAAGTTGTTTGCCTTGGACTTTGATGGTACAGACTCTTGCATGACATTGGAGAAACTTCTATGTTTCTATAGCACAAATAGCTTCTCCAATGATTCATTTTTCATTGACCATATCTTCCATAGAAACATAAGGGTCCTCTTGGATAGAGTACTTCTTTAGCCTTGGTCTAACTCACACAATTCTTTCCAATCTTGAAACACATATTTATCAACTCCGTAATGGAGAATAGTAGTCCCTCTCTTAATGAAATCATGCACAAATAAGCCTTGGCTAGCACCTGTAATAGTTGACTCATGCACCTCAAAATCCACATTTTTTATCCAAAAGACTTCCTTAATGGGGATAGGAGACTTTGGTGTTCCAAGTGGATCACGTCCTAGTAGATACATACTTAGAAAGATTTTAAAGTACATAAATCTGCATGGCAAACGACAACCCAATTAGCCCAAAAAACATTATAGTAATTGGAGACAAAATCAATTGAAAATTTGGCATATGTACTTCATGGAAAATATGCATTTAGAAGTCTCTTTAGAAAGGCCTTAGCAATGTGCTTCTTGATATAGCGACCTTTGTACCCTAGTTTTATAGCCATATGAGAAGCTTGCATAGCACTGTGACATGAAGTTGGGGGTAATAAACTTCATGCACCTCCTTCATAGACACCTTTACAATTAGCTCAATATACTCTGCAAACTATCATTAGACACAGAGACACATAACTTTCAGTAGATACTTGATACCAAAAGTTCAAACACATAAGACACATATAGAGATGCAACCTTAAGATGAGCTTTGCATTGATATACATTTCATAAGAAACAAAGAAGCAGCCAAAAAGTTATGGGCCGTTTACTAGACGGGGGTAAAAACTGTCATGAAAACAAACTGTGAAACACAAAGACTCATAACTTTTTACTATAGTATCTGATTCAAGGCTTGATAACTTACAGACATATTCCTTGAAGAGAGCTTCATGCTGATATAATTTTCATCAAAATCAGACTAACGAGCGGAAAGTTATGAGCAAAACACTAACAGGGGGGCAAATTGTCATGAAAATTGCCCTCCACCCATGCTAATTTCGCTTGAGTAGGATGCTCCCTCAAGACTCCACCTTCATCAACGATCCACCACTCATAGATTTTGACTAGAATAGGGTAACTCCCTTGGTGGCTTGGGAAATGGATAGACCATGTGTGTGCAATGAGCAGCCGAATAGAAAGAACTTTTAAGGCTTTGAAAGAAAGAAAAGGGAAGAGAGACTCGCGAGAGGGAATACGAAGTGATCTTCATTGTAAATAGAGTGAGACTCCACTCCAATGCAACTCAAAATACTACAAACACAAGGGAGAAGAACAGCTTTCATACCTACAAGAGGGAGTGGAAGCTCCAAGACTACTCATAGAGAGAGAATGAACTAGAGAGAGATGGACTCAAGAGTCTACATAAGAGAATATCTACAAGAGGGAGAGAAGGCTCATGGAAGAGGCTTGAGGAGACTAGAGCTACAAAAACATGAGGCCTAATGGTGGAGAGATGATGAACAAGGGAGAGGAGTGCTCCTTTTATAGAGATTTTGTCACCCTCCTTCACCCATTTACAATTGTTGCCTGTAGATTCCCTTCCCTATCAATCACATAAGCCCGTATGTCACCATCCATGTTCTTTTTGGCTACTCTTGCCATGTGTCCCATCAAAAGATGCTCAAGACTCTTAAAATATTGAGAAAGTCAAGAGTCTCCCCACATGGAGCCCATAGGGACCCTCTCTTTTCCATATGTCCACATCCTCCTTATTCCACATAGGAATTCTAGAAGGATTCCTCTTGACTCCACACTCCTCCACGTGCCTTCCACATGCTTGGCATGTGGCCTCTCTTATATTATTGAAAAACATGGATATAAGCCCACCTCTTTATATGACTCACTCTTCCTATTTTCTAAAAACCCCATAATATCCCATACACAAATAACTCTCACCTCATACCAAGGTATTTAAAATTCATACCTATGGTATTTACAATGATCCATTCCACTCATCCTCTCAATCCCATACAGCATCTTAGAAAATAGAAATAAGTGAGAGCCGCTAGGCTATCACTTGATACTCAAACTCTTATCAAACATAGAAGAAAACAATACCAGTGCCAAATAAAAAATATAAATTTTTGGCGTCACATTTTTCCCACCCCAGCAGATCCTCTCTAGTGATAGAGAGGGTCTGCTAGCCCTCAAGGTGGTCAAGCATAGAAGAATTTAAGGCGATACTCATTGGTGCATCCGGGTATCACCATGCCATCAACATCCTCAAGCTGATAGGTTCCATTTGTGAACTTCTTTTTGACTCGATATGGTCCCTCCCATCGATCGATAAACTTTTTGTCTAGTCGCTTGTCCAAATGGCTATCAAATCTCCTTCTACAATATCTTTCTTCTTGCATAATTTGGTGTCAAAAATGGGCCTTGCGCCTTTTTTGAGAAGCTTTTAAGTTTTGTAAGGCCTGTAATCTGCATTCATCCAAGGTTTCTAGATGTACCAAGCATTGAGCATAGGCATCCTCATATCCTTCTTTTCTTCCAACAGCAATGTGAAGACTATGTATCTCCAATTCAATGGGCAAAATGGCTTCTATTCCATACACTAGTTGGAATGGTGTAAACCCAATAGCTAGCTTGTGTGTGGTTCTGTAAGCCCATAAAACTTCTACCAAGTGCCTATCCCAATGCCTTTTCTTGGTGTCTACAAGCTTTCCCATTGAATTACACAACAATCCATTTGTTTTCTCAGCCAAGCCATTACATTGGGGATAGTATGGCATGGACATGGTATGATTTATCTTTAGCTTATGCACCACATCTTCAAATAGTTCATTTCTAAAAGAGGTTCCTCCATCAGTGCGAATTTCCAAAGGACAACCAAAGCGTGAAAAAAATTGATCAAAGAGAAATTTTGCAACTATGCTTGTCTTGCTATTGATTGTGGCCTTGGCCTCTGCCGATCGAGTCGCATAATCTGTGGCCACCAATAAATAATGCTTGCCCTAAGATGAGCGAGGGAGTGGTCCCACAAAGTCCAACCCCACCTTTCAAATGGTCCATATGCTGGAATAGCTTCAAGGGCCCAGGAATCAACTGTCTCCTTCCAAACTTTTGGCATACTTTACAACTTCAACACCGTTCATATACATCCTTATAGGCGTGGCCAAAAGTAACTTGCATTAAGAATTATCCTAGCTGTGCTTGCTGAAGCAAAATAACCAGAGCATTCATGACACATTTCTAGGATTCTCCTAGTCTCCATGGGATGGACCACCCGACGGAGCACCTTGTCTTTTCCCAATCTATAAAGAATGTCATCAACAATAGTATAGAGACAAGCCTTTCTTACCAATCTTTGCTTCTATTGTGGAGTTAAACCTCAAGGAAACATGCCTTCTTTCACATATTGCTGAACATCTTGCAGTTCTGGCCATCCAGTGTCTACCAAAAAAACCACCCCCGGTCTTGTACTACAATGGCTTGAGTAGCTCACTCATCTACCCTTTGATTTTCTTTTCTATTTATATGAACAAACTTGCAAAAATCAAATTGACTACATAGTGCCATAGCCTTTTGATTAAGCTCCTTCAAATGAGGACTCTTATCATGTAATGCCCTTGCATTTGCTTTATAATAAGCTGCTAGATGCCTTCTTTTTCTTACCTATGGTGTTCCTCTTCCTAATGTTCCTCATCTACTTCTTCCTTGCTTTCTTCTTCTTCTTTTGTTTTACCACACCCCCGTTTAGCCATCATTACCTCTCTTTCCTCATCCCTTGAAGAAGCTTCTAACAAGGATACTTGTTTTTCTTCTTTCTTTCTCAATCTAAGACACTCGGGGCGATAGTGACCTTTTTCATTACATTCATAGCAAGTGACCCCACTCTTATCTTGAGGCCTATCCTCACTCTTTGGTGCTCTAGGTTGTTATGCATTAACCAAATGCAATTTCAAATTAGCAAACTCTGCCATCAATTGGGAGATATTATGATCTAACTCAGAGGACTTTGGTACTTTTTCCATAAACTCATCTAAACATCTCATAGTTACTTTTGTGGGCAAAACATAATCCAAAAACAATTGAAAGAGTCGAGAAATCAATTGAAGACTGATTAGCATTTGTAGTATTAAGAATCCTTTATTGGAGTGCAATAACAACTGTGAAAACCATTGTGTGGCATGGAGATTGAAGGCACGATTTTACCAATTAAGCTTGTGATATTCATAAAAGCCAGTATTTCTTAGACAGGTAACATTCAATGGGATCTCATCATCTACTTCATATTTGAAATCCTCAAAGACAATGAAAAAATCAACCTTTTGGAGAAGACTCTACCGACTCCACTACATTCTCCTCATCTTGCATAGCCTGGGGTTTTTTACTTCGGTCTTGGATGCAAATGACACTTTGTGTTTTACCATACCCACAAAATCATGAAAGAGCACATAGCTCTATGGACACACTATCCAACACTAGCACATAGCAAAGTGGATGAGAGAGATCACATAGAGATAGTTGGCTATACACAATGTACACTCTCACATAAACCAAAAAGATGAAGATGATACAAGATATATTCAACCCTATGTGGGTTTCCCTAAGTCCATAAGGACTACTCACACAGGGACTTAAGATCCCACTTGAGAACTCTATCCAGCCATACAAACAATATGAGCATATATCTAGCCAAAGATACATGGCTGATGACCATCCCAATGACAATATACATCAACTCTCCCTGTAATTTTTATGGTCTCTATATCACAAAGAGATAGGTAGGATTTGAACCTCTCTTGAAGTAATGTTTTGTGAACAAATCTATTGCCTAGTCCTTGGACAAACAATGGGCTGCATGAACACTTCCATTCTCCACTTGATGCCGTATGAAATGGTAGTGGATGTCAATGTGCTTTGACCTCTCATGATCCTTTGAATTCTTTGCCAATGAAATGGCACTCTAGTTTTCACAAAATAACATGGGACACCATCTTGGACTAAGCCAAGATCCTCCAATAGCCTCTAAAGCCATATTTCTTCACATGTAGACCATGCAAGAGATATGTACTCAGCCTCTGCTATAGATATTGCCACAATGGCTTACTTCTTGTGCTAGACCAAGATACACAATGAGAATGCATCGAAAAAGTGTATCCTAAAATAGATTTGCATTTGGGACCACCTCCCCAATCTGCATCACAAAACCCCTCAAGCTTGGGTTTTGCATATGGGCTCTCTTTCATATATGCCAACCTATGATTAGCTGTCCCACTAAGGTATCTAAAAATCTACTTCACCTGACTCCACATAGCTTCTCCACGAACTAGCTCAACAACACAACTACATAGAAAATATTAGGCCATGTCGATGTCATCAAGTAAATGAGCTTACCAACCACTTGTGAGTATAATGTAGGATCTAAAAATTTTGCACTATGTTTTCAACATGTTATGCTCGGTCTCAATAGGTATCCTCAGAGGTATGGCATCCAACATCGCAAACTACTCAAACATAGAGTCAATATAACTTGTTTGGTGGAGAAATACGCCTTCCTCTATTTGTGCTATCTCAACACCCAAAATATAATGCAAGAACCCTAAATAATGCAATTCAACTTTTTGCAAAAATTGTCCTTTACCTCCTTGATTATCTTGTTGTTGCTACCCACTATGATGAGGTCACCCACATAGAGTTCTGTGATTATAAGAGTATCTACATATCTCTTCACAAATACCCATGAACAAGTTCACTTCTCTTGAAGCCTTCTTGTCTGAAATAAGTGTCAATCTTGTTGTACCAATCCTATGGGGCTTGCTTGCCATAGAGTTCCTTTTTTAGCTTGCATAATAAATGGTCAGCTCCTTCTTCCACAAAACCTTGTGGCTACTGCATATATACCTCTTCTTTTAGATTTGCATTGAGGAACATAGACTTGACATCCATGATGCAAGTGTAAACCCATGCTACAAGCAAGAGAAATAATAAGATAGATTGCCTTCATCCTTGTGACTGGTGAAAATGTCTTCTCATAGTCAACACCCTCCCGTTGAGCATAACCTTTTTGCTACCAATCTTGCCGTATACTTGTCTACACTTCCATTAGCTTTCTACTTAACCTTGTAGACCCATTTGCATCCAATGACCCTTTGGATTGTTCCACCAATCCCAAAATTCATTTTTCAACATGCCATTGTACTCCTCTTCCATGGCATCAACCCATTCCTTGGATTTTATAGTTCACTGGCTCTTTCATTTCAGCAAAACAACACTTATAATAGGCTATTTGCACCCTTCAAGGCTTCATTTCCTTGACCCTTCTACCTCATCCACTAGCTTCTTTGCCCACCTTGGAATCTTCTTGGATGATGAGGCTTTTTTATCATTCTGACCATGAGATGCATTCTCCACCTAAGAATTTGCCTAATTTCTAGGAGATGCCACCCCATTTTGTTGACTAATCCTACTCATGCTAGGTAGCATCTCATCAAATATTTCTATGGATGTTTGCAAGTCCCTCTCATTGTCAACCACTTGCTTCTCTACTCTTCCATTAGGATTTGCATAACCATGATTGCAAATAGCTTGCTTTACCTTTTCATCAAAGACATACTTATATATTAATATTAAATCCTCACCAAGCTAGTTCTTTTAGTTTCACAATATTGATAGAACATGATAGAATTTTATATATTTTCTTTTGAATTTTAAAGCAAAAGATGTAAATCCTAGTGAAACTTTAAAATTTTTCTCATAAAAGTTGTGAATATTTCAAATGTTTATTTTTATTAGGGCATACAAACTTTCGACACCAATATAAAAGTTTCACTTCTTAATGAAACTAACATGAAAAAATCATCCATGCATGGGAAGAAAACATTGTGTGTGCTCCAAGGTTATACATCTTATAAGCTTTGTTCCTCTACATACCCAACCAAAATACTTATCACTCTTGGCATCAAACTTACCTCTCTTGTTCTTTGACACATAGGCACGGGTTGTTGATCAAAATACTCTAGAATGCTAGACATTTGCCTTATGTCCACTCCATGGTTCCTCTGGTGTCATATCTTGTAAAGCATTTGTAGGGGACCGGTTTAATAAATAAACCATTGTACAAAATACTTCTGCCCAAAACTTCCTAGGCATGTCGTTTGTTTGCATCATACTCCTTGCACACACAACAATGGTGTGGTTCTTCCTTTCTACTACTCCATTTTGTTGCTATGTTTTAGGCAAGAAAAACTCTCTGCACATTTCCCATTTCTTGCAAAACCAACTAAAATATTAAGAGGTATATATTCTCCCCCAATATCGAATCTAAGGAATTGGATATGACAAATAGTCTAGTCTTCTGTCATAGTCTTGAACTCTTTAAATTTTACAACTAGTTCATACCCATTTCTTGATGGAGTAAACAAACATCTTCCTTATGTGGTCATCAATATGTGTGACAAAATATTTGCTAACATCAAGTCATGTAGCCTTGAATGATAGTATGCCCCGATTCTAATGGTCTCTTGGCACTCTTGGCCTGACCCTTGGGAAATGCTTCCCTATGCTATTTCCCATAAAGGCATCCTTCACACAAATCACTCTCCTTCACTGAGGGAAGTCCTTTCACCATGTCTTTGCATGAAAGCGACTTCATCGATCTAAATTTAAGGTGTCCATACCTTTGGTGCCATAAGTAGAAATTTGTATGTGCTAGCATGCATTCACTCTGACCACGGTTTGTGATCGCTACTTTGTAAAAAATACCATCTCTCAACCCATGTACAATGATCTCTTTATGAGTGAACAAGATCACCTGCTTGTCATTGAAGAAGGTCCAAATACTCTTGATCAACACATTGTATGAATGATAGTACATTCATGGCAAGTCCTACCACATAAAGAACATCACAAGTGTACTTTACCTTCCCATTTGGAAGTTGAATTGGTATGTCACAAAATCCCTTGACTAGAAGTGGATGATTGTGTCCAAGATGAACATAGCTCCCTTTGGTTGGATCAAGTGTCTTGAACAATCATGTCTACAACACATGTGTTGTGAGACAATAGAATCACATCACAATCAGTTTCCTTTCATGCACTCAATACTGTGCATATTTTGATCACTTTGAGATGTCTAAGGTCTTTGCATGACCTGACTGTGACAATTGGTATGACCTTGAGATGTCTAAGGTCTCTGCATGACCTGACTGTGACAATTGGTATCTTGTTCTTGCACAATACATTCTTCTTAAGGCATCCCGCCTTTTTGACCCACCAGAAGCATATCCAACTTTTTTTGCATGTGCCCTCCATGGTTTCTCTCCATTGCTTTATCTTTCTAGCATTGGACTTGCTATGATGACTTTTGGCAATATGACCCAACTAGTAGGTTGCTTTTGCTTAGTCCAAGACTATTGTCTCTCTTGGCTTTGATTGCTCTTGTTTTGTCCAAGTTGGACTTAGAACTCTCACCATGTTGTGCATTCTTCTATGGCTTCTTGTCTTTCAACTGCATTTTGCACATTTTTGCCACGAGTGTGCCCTCAACATGGTCATCCCTCAATCCTTTTCTCCGATTCTCATCTTGGATCAAAATCTTATCAATTCATCTAACTTAATAGCCATGCCTCTAGCAATCACTGCCACCTTGAGGCTCTCAAAGGATGGGGTAAACTCTAAAGTATTCTTTCAACAAACTCTATGTCATCCATATCAAAGCCATTCTCAGTCTACATTCAAATCTTACAACTTGTTTTGCTAATGATTTCTTACACCTTATGTTTAAGAGAATACATTTGCAAGCGCGAAGAGAGATTTGAACACTTATTATTGTGCAACATGGGAGTATGTTTATCTAGTTTAAGTAAGACAATCGCATAAAAGACAATGACTAAGGCACAGATAAAAACTTGACCTTCTTGAGTTATATCTTCAATTCCTTTGGATTCCATCTAAGACAAGGAATAAGGCACATACACAATTTTCCTTCTTAAGTTATATCTTCACTTCCCTTAGATTCAGCCAAATTGTATATTTCACTAGATTATAGCAAGCAATTGGTGGGATAACATGTGTGGCCCACCGTTTTTATACACATGCATGCATGCACAGGTGTGTGTGCAAGCATGCACATGCGTGCGTGCTCGTGTGCATGCGTGCATGCGTGTATGTATGTGTGTGCACACTGTTATGGATAAATTTGACCAAAGTAAAAGGCATAAATATGTGTGTGTGCTTGTATGCGTGCCAATAGTATAATAAAATATCGTGTGCATAAGGCCCAGGGTTGAGGTGGCAGGGCATGACCATGTGCCACCCTTCCATGTAAGAGGACCCATATGGTGTGTTGTACATAATCCATGGTAGTAATAATATAAAATGATAAGGTGGCATGGGTCCTCCATGCACCACCCCTCCACTTAGGCAGTCCCACACCTGCATTTAGTGAGATATGGCCCAAGGACCATGGGAGAAGTAATATAAAATAGGTGGAGATGGATATTATATTGGATTATTCCCTCCATGTAGGATAGGCCCATGTGGGGGGGGGGGGTGTAGAAAGTCCAAGAATGCAAGTTAAATAATGGGAAAGTAGGATGAGGTGGCAAGATTCCTTTGCCAACCCTCCAGTTCTCCTCCTAGATGTTTGAACGTATTATAAAATTGGGAAGAAACCAAGGGAGTATTTTAGACTTGGGATATGGGGGTTGATGTATGTGGAAAAATGAGGCAAAGGGTTGTCACACACAATTGAGAGTGCGTAACTGCCTAGCCCACATGTGACACTCTTCCACACACACCATGCATGTGGGAGGATACATTTATTGGGAGAGACCCCCTCTCTTGGCTATAAAAGGAGGGGGCTATTCCTTGATGGAACACGCTCATTCTTTGTAAAGCCACCTAGCTAGTACTTTGATTTTCCCCCCCCATCTTTCCAATAAAGCATGACTCTCTTCCCTTGATGTCTCCATCTCTACATTCCACCTCCCATCATGTACATGCTCCTCTTCTCCCTCTTCCTTCCTCCTTGTGCCATAGTCCCCCTCTTCACTCCCACCCCTCTTAATCTTTTTCCCCACCTATGTTAACGCTTCTTCCCTCACGTTCCCTTTTCCTCCATGGCCCTCGAGCATCGCCATTCCTAGCATCTAGCCTCATGCATTGAATTCTTTTCTAGTTAATAGAACTGCTGTGGCTACTGGGATCGAAATCTCCACGACTAGTGGTGTAAAATTCATTACTCCTACGGCTGGGTGTAGTTCTATAGTACCTTCCATGTGCGGTTCTTTGCTTCTGCACCTCCAATCCGCACATCTTCTGCTCCCAATTCTCCGTCTCTATGACTACAGAACTTCTCAGTTTCGATGCCTTTAGCCTACGGTTCCTGTGCATCTTTTGGGTTCCTGCGCCTTCAGCTTGCGGTTCCTGTGCGTCTTCTCTGCGACGCCATGCGCCTTTTGGTCGACTGCGCCTGCAAAATCGCTCCTGCGCATCTGCAACACCCGCACACCCCCTGGCCGCAGCTAGCGCATCACGGACAGATCGTGAATCGTGACTGTTTTTTGAATTCCTATGTCTTTTGGTGCATCTGGGCATTGCAGACAGATCGCGACTGTTTTCCTAGGTTCTTGCATCTTCTGGCACACCTACGCATCGTGGACAGACTTTTTGGGCTCTTGCAAAAGATCTCGTGCCCCTCTCTTCTTCTCTTTCTCTTTCTCTTCTCTTCTCCTCTCTTTTTATTAAGGAGTGGGAATTGAATCCAAGACCTCCCCATTCACAAAAGGAAGACTTACCAATGGGCCAGCAAATAGGAAGTGATGAAAGTGTAAAGATATTGCTTATATGGTGAAATCTCATGAATTGTAACTCTCTAACCGTAGGGAGTTTCCTCTTGTTGTAAAAAGCAAAAGTACTTCATTTCATGTGCTCTATTCATATCTGATACTAAATCGTAGATTCTGAACTTTTTCAAGTTCACTCCTTGGATGCATGCCACACGAGTAGGGTGGATATTTATGTCACTTCTCGATGAGTTCAAGGATTTGGTGCTTGGTTCTCCGCTCATTACAGCTACCAATTGGCGAGATCTCTTTCTTGATCTTCATGTCGATCTTCAACGACGATTGTACAATGCATTGTTCAAGGAGACGACGGGTGGGATGATACACCGTGGATGGTTCAAGGTGAAGAATTAGTGATACACTGGGAGGACTTTGATTTCAATTCTACTCATTGTGCGGTGATTGAGCTACTTGCTGCATCAGAGGTAATTAAAAGGGTGACATTCTTCGAAGGGTGGGATGCTCCCCAAGCTTGGGGGGAGATTTGGTACATCTACTTATTAATTCCTGTGGATAAGCTCGTCTTGAATGATTTCTTCTCGATCTCACTACAAAGGTTTCTAGGCTCAGCTATGGTTGGTAATGTTTCGACCAAGGAATCCCTTTGTACCTAATCAACCTTTTGTGCCTCATTTTGAGCTTCAAGTTGTAATTCTTTTTTGTCTAAAGATAAACTATCAACAAAGGATTGCAAGTTTATTTAGTGCTAAACCCGGGGGATTCACAAGAGGAAACTTATGATATCACGTGAGTGTACAATAGGGGGGTTTCTTTTAATGAGGCATAAGCTTATACATTAGGGGTGGGGGCCTTTTATTTTTTCCCAATATTGAATTTAAGTTAGGGGGGCCATGCCATATTTAAGAGGGGGGGACATAGTATAGGCTACCTTGGATAACTAGTCCAAACAAGTTTGGTTTTGTGTATGGTTTTAAATAGTCATAGGGAAAGTAATCTAAATTTTCTTATTGTGCGATCTAAATGCTTGAGAAAGAACGTCGATTTAAGGAAAGGGGGGACATAATAGAATTTTGGTGGTATCTTATAAGCTTAAATAGGGGTGTTTTATCATCCTACATGGATCTTAAATAGGGGGTTTTCTTGAAGTTCATGCACGCAGGTGATGTCCCCCTTTCATGAAGAGTGAATCCCCCGGGGTGCTAAACGTCTTGCTCAAGTATTGAATTCTCCCCACCCTCTCCTTCTACCTATCTTAAACCATCGAGAAACTTGGGATGTCCAGGTTTTAGTCTTGGAGGGATGACATCTTGGCTCCTCCAATTTGATGGCGCATACAAACCTTTGACCAAGGCTGTTGGTGTGGGTGTGAAGCTCACTTCACCAGGGAGTGAGGTGTATTGTTATAGCAAGTCTACACCAGGAAGTACTTGCAACCAAGCTGAGTACTTGGCACTCATTTTTGGGCTACAAAAGGCGCAAGAACATCGCATCAAGAAACTTGAGGTGCAAGGAGATTCTCAACTCGTGTGTGAACAAGTTAGTGGAAGGTGGAAGGTGCGGAGCAAAGGCTTGGTTCCATGACATCAACAAGCATTGGAACTTTGCCAACAATTTGAAGAGGTAAAAATTCAGCCTATCCCTCGAGCTTAAAAGATAATGTGAAGCTTGTACTTCAATCACGCATGAAGCGAGTGGAAGCACCGCCCCAACAAAGCCACAAGCCACGAAGGAGGGTGATCATTTGTAAGGAATGCAAAGGTTGTGGTCATCATGAAACTAAGTGTTGGTCATATTTGATATGAGTTTACTGACTTTGGAAGATCATCAAAAAGGTCCTCAAGGACATTACTTAAAAGAAGGATGCCAGACCGCACACCCCTTGAAGAAATAGCATGGTGATTACAAGAATTGGAAGAAGCTGACGGTGATGTGCAAGCTCTCCAACTGTTGACATTTGTCATGGCATTCTTGTTTGCCTTGATGAACAACCTCATGCAGCACCGTGTCTCTAACCCTCGCTTGTAAAGATGGATGTGATATCATGAGGATTGGTCCTTTTAAGATTGTCTATGAGCTATTCTATGTTGAAGATTCTTCCCGTGTAGTATTTCACAATACACCAGTCACATCCTACCTTGCCTATGTGTGCTTTGTGGATGTATCTTCACCTGATTTTCAATTTAAGATACTTCTTTCCATTGTTTGCCCATAGATAAGCCTCATTTTGTCTCTCTCTTTTCCATTTTCCAAGCATGGCTGATATTCCCATGTTCTGTGGATGGGTTGAAGAAAATCCAAATGAGTATCTTGTGGCCTTCAAGCGCCGTTGTGTTTCTCTCAACTTTCTTACTGAAGATAGATGGCTGTTGGTTCTTCCCACATTTTTAGAGGGTTTGGCTCAAGTGTGGTATGAGAAGTAGGCCGACGACGTTCGCCAAGGCTAGCCAAGGTTAACAGTAGCAATGATTGAGTATTTCAGCAAAGAAGAGGAGTCGGAGAATGTGTACCTACAGATGGCAAACTTGAAGCAATCAGAAGGTGAGATGACACGTCGATATGTGGATCGAGCGGTCGTGCTCCTGGACCATTTAATTGCCATGCAGGAGGACAATGCCAGATTTCGAGCTGGAATCACTCAGCATGTGCTGGGCTACCTTGTAGCAAGAGTAAGTGACGAATTTTGCCTCAAGCTTAAATGGGAGAATCCTGAAACTATGGTGCTAGCACATGAGATTGCTCAAAAGTTTGATAAAGTTTAGTCTGACCCCGCTTCAAAGAAGACGATTGTCCCTCCGCAACGCCCTTAATTCTTGAAACAACAATTTGGAGGGTCTAACTTAGGGGCATACCCCCACCCCTCATCAAGGGTGTATCCACTGCCGCCACTTCAAATGTACGGTCCTCCCTTAGATACTTACCCTCAACAAGGAGTATATCCTCAACCTCTGCCTAGAAGATTTCCCCAGCCTCGCCCATGAGCCCCCCTCCTTCCTACTCCCCCGGCCCCTCCTGCTAAAGAACCCGGAGTCAATGACCTAGCCAAGGCCCTGAATGATCTTCGGATTGAGATGGTGGGCATCAGAAATCAAGCCAATCGCCCTCCAAGAGAACGTGCCAATGTTGTGTGCTATGAGTGCCACCAGAAGGGTCATTATCACACGGAATGTCCCAATATTCCAAGGGGTGAATCTTCTAAGTGAACCAGGCACCGAGGATTCTGACGTAGAGATCCTTGACCTTGAGAAAAGAAGTCGTACCACCTCGAACCCCTCTCCAAACTGTGGACCGAGCCACCCCAGGAAGAAGGTGTCCTTCTCAGAGCCTTCAGATGCTGAGATGGTAGACCCACCAACAGAGAAGACTAAAAGATCTCATAGGAGTAAGTGGTCGCCCTCAGATTTTCCCATCGGCTCGGGGCAAGAGGACTACTCGGTCATTCAGGACCTTACTCATTGATCTTTGAGCATCACGTTCCCTCAACTAATAGCATTAAGCCCTAAGGTGAGACGTGAGCTACAGCAAGGGCTCTCAACAAGGCGGAGCAAGAAAAAGGGAAAGGTATGAGAGGTCTCTTCTATCTCTAAAGAAATTGATCGGCGCCCACATACAATAGATGTCATCATAGATAATTGCCGTGTCAAAAGTGTGTGTGTTGATGGGGGAGCTGCATGTAATATCGTGGTTCCCCGAATCATGAAGAAATTGAATTTGAAATGCACAAGGCGTTCCTCCACTTGAATCAAGGTAGCAGATGGTCGATGACTCACGCCACCCTGGGAGTCATTGAGGATTTGCCCATCACTCTCAATGGGTTGACCACCACCATCAATTTCTATGTAGTGGACATTGAAGATATAGGCATGAGTTACCCAGCCATACTCGGGAGACCATGGTTGAGAAAGAGTGATGCAATCAGCTATTGGAAGATAGGACACATGTCTTTTGGTGTTTCTAAGGAGAAGATCCCCGTGCAACCAGGTGCCACTGAACTAGAAGAACAAGAAGAGCAAGACAGTGATACTCTCTCATCCTTGGTGTATCAGACGGGGGGGAGGAGTTCTCAGAGGAGGAAGTTTACATGATGGGGGTGTCTCCGACCCTGCCACCTGCAGAAAAGGTAACAGCTAGTCCTTAACAGCTTGAATCTATGCTTTCCCCAGGCCTCACTCCAAGTGAGAAAGACGAGTTCCTAGAAATGTTCAAAGATTTCCTTGACCAATTTGCAACTAGCTATTGCCACCTTCGCCATGTGACTACCATAGAGCACAAGATAGAGCTGAAGCCTGATGCGAATCCTGTGGCTCAGAAGTATCAAAGATTAGGGCCCCTACAGATCGATGCTTTGCGCTCAGAGTTGCAAAAACTTGTAGAAGCTGGGTTTATTGTTTTGGTTCACAATACTGAATGGGTTTCACCAGTGGTAGTCACCCCAAAGAAAAACAAGTGGCGGGTCTGCATCAACTATAACAAACTCAATGCAACCACCAAGAGGGACCATCATCCTCTTCCCTTTCAAGACCTCATTCTTGAGAAGGTAACTAACTGGTCATGAGATGTATACTTTCTGTGATGGTTACTCCGAGTTTTATCAAATCAGAATTGCTGAGGAGGATGTGCTTAAAACCACATTTGCCACACCTTGGGGGACATTTGCATTCAAAGTAGTGCCATTTGGCCTCACCAAAGCTCCTACTACCTTTCAAAGATTTATGCAGGTGGTGTTTGCTCCTTATTTGGGGGTTTTCTTGGAGGTGTTTTTACATGATTTCTATATTCTCGGCACGTAAGGAGCACGTCATGAAGGTTAGGTTGGCCTTCCAAAGGTCAATGATGCGAATGGTAGCCTCAACCCTGATAAATGCACCATTGGAGCCACTCAAGGGAGGTTACTGGGACATATTGTCTCATCTGAGGGCGTCAAGCCTGACCCCGAGAAGGTAGAAGCTATCCTCAAGCTCTCCCCTCCAACAACCAAATGTCAAGTATGCTCATTTGTCAATCTAGCACGATACTATCGTCGCTTCATTGATCAATATGCTGCTTTGACGCGACCCATGACTATGCTATTAAAGGATGGAGTTGATTTCTCTTGGGATGAGGATTGTGATCATTGGTTTGTACAAATCAAGAGTGCTCTGGCTTCATAACCCATTCTATGCAATCCTGATTGGTCAAAGACTTTCTATATCAATCTTGGATTTGGTGAGCACACTCTGGCGGGTATTCTTCTCCAGCAAGGGGAGGATCGGTTCATGTATCCCGTTTGATTTGCTTCTTGAAAATTGCTCGAAACTGAACGACGCTACTCTAAGGTTGACAAGCATGCTTTGTCTTTGGTGTTTTGCATTGAGAAATTTAAGCACTATGTTGCTGGAAAGTCCTTCATTATAATCTGTAGCAATGGTCTTGCAAAGTAGGTTCTTCAATTACCGAATCCCATGGGCCGGTTGGCCAAATGGTTGGCAGTTTTACAAGAATACGATTTTTCTTTCAAAATTGTAAAAGGGGGTTGTTCCAACTTGAAGAATGCTTTGATTGATTTAGAGGAGTGCCTCGATGTAACTCTTGTAGTAGCCATAGAAGTTGGGGATCCATGGTATGGTGGAATCTACAGGTTTCTGACCGCTTTCTCCTTTCCTCCAGAAAGTACTAGCTATGAGAGAAAGAAAATCCATAGAGATAGTAGGCGCTACACTCTCTTTGATGGCATGTTATACCCTCAAGGCCTGGATGGGGTACTAGGATGGGCCATTGATGCAAATGAAGTACCTAAGGTATTGAAGCATTATCATGATGGATTTTGTGGAGGCCACTATGCCTGTGACTATACAGCTAAGAAGATTTTACATGTTGGGTACTATTGGCCGACCTTGTTCAAGGATGTCACTATGTATTGCAAAACTTGTGAACCATGCCAATTCTTTGGTAGGAAGGATTTGCGACCTGGGCAACATCACCCAGTGTTGTCCATCCATCCGTTTCAGAAGTGGGGAATAGATTTTGTTGGGCCCCTACCCATGACTACCCGCAAAAAGAAGTATCTTTTGGTAGCTACTCAGTATGTCACTAAGTGGGCTGAAGCTATCACCCTCCCCGCTGCAAATGGTAAGGCAGTTTCAAATTTCATATTTGAACGTATCTGCACAAGGTTTGGGACACCCATGGAAATAGTATCTGACCATGGGAGTCCATTCTTAAATGAAGCAGTGGAGTTGCTCATGGATCGCATGGGTATTGATCACTGCACTTCTAGCATCTATCATCTGGCATCCATGGGACAAATGGAGCAGACCAATGGCCTCCTTTGTAAATCCATGGGAAAAATGGCCACAGCGAACAGGAGCTAGTGGGATCAGAAGGTCACTAAAGCTATGTGGGCTTACAACATCACTCATAAAACGTCTACAGGTCACACTCCTTTTGAGTTGTTGTATGGTACTGAGGCAGTTTTACCACTAGAGATAGAGATTCCGGCTTTGAGATTGGCACGAGAACAGAGGATGACAGAAGATGAACATGTAGAGGCTAGGTTGGTACAACTTGAGAAGTTAGATGAAACCCAATGCCTTGCACTACATCAAACAGAGATCCAAAAGAATCGACAAAAGGCCCACTTGGATGCTAAAATTCGCAAGGGATGGGAAAGACACTTTGCTGAGGGGAATGTTGTGCTATGCTTTGATAACAGATTGGACCACAAAATGGATAAGAAGTTCCTGCCACTGTGGACTGGTCCATACAAAGTCATCAAGGAACGTAGCAATGGGATTATACAAGTTCAGGAGCTGCATGAGCCATATGGCAAGAAGGTGATCAACAAGCATTGTCTCAAGCCCTTCTTTGTGCGTGATGGTCCCAGGCATGGAAATGCTATGCATTCCCTGCCTGGGGGGGGGAACTGTTATGGATAAATTTGACCAAAGTAAAAGGCATAAATATGTGTGTGTGCTTGTATGTATGGCAATAGTATAATAAAATATGGTGTGCATAAGGCCCAGGGTTGAGGTGGCAAGGCATGACCATGTGCTACCCTTCCATGTAAGAGGACCCATAAGGTGTGTTGTACATAATCCATGGTAGTAATAATATAAAATGATAAGGTGGCATGGGCCTCCATGCACCACCTCTCCACCTAGGTGGTCCCATGCCTGCATTTAGTGAGATATAGCCCAAGGACCATGAGAGAAGTAATATAAAATAGGTGGAGATGGATATTATATTGGATTATTCCCTCCATGTAGGATAGGCCCATGTGGGGGGGGTGTGTAGAAATTCCAAGAATGCAAGTTAAATAATGGGAAAGTAGGATGAGGTGGCAAGATTCCTTGTGCCAACCCTCCACTTCTCCTCCTAGATGTTTGAGCGTATTATAAAATTGGGAAGAATACAAGGGAGTATCTTAGACTTGGGATATGGGGGTTGATGTATGTGGAAAAATGAGGCAAACGGTTATCGCACACAATTGAGAGTGCGTAACCGCCTAGCCCACATGTGACACTCTTCCACACACACCATGCATGTGGGAGGATGCATTTATTGGGAGAGACCCCCTCTCTTGGCTATAAAAGGAGGGGGCTATTCCTTGATAGAACACGCTCATTCTGGTAAAGCCACCTAGCTAGTACTTTGATTTCCCCCCCCATCCTTCCAATAAAGCATGACTCTCTTCCCTTGATGTCTCCATCTCTACATTCCACCTCCCATCATGTACATGCTCCTCTTCCCCCTCTTCCTTCCCCCTTGTGCCATAGTCCTCCTCTTCATTCCCACCCCTCTTAATCTTTTTCCCCACCTATGTTAACACTTCTTCCCTCACGTTCCCTTTTCCTCCATGGCCCTCGAGCGTCGCCATGCCTAGCGTCTAGCCTCATGCATTGAATTCTTTTCTAGTTAATAACACGTGCATGCACACACACTTGTTTGTGTATGTTGTAAAGTCATAGAATAATCAATTGTGATAATGGAGGTTATGGAGAAGGTGGCGATGAGGGTAATGTGTTTTTCGGAGGGAAGGTCGGCAATATAACTTTTCCAAGACCCCCTCCAAAAGTGTCCAATATTTGGCGACATCCCATATATATTTTAGAGGAAGGATAATAATGTTTAACACTATTTCCCATATATTTATGCCTACTATAATTTTGAGCCGTATTTTTGGACAAAAATCGATAGGGGTGCTAAATTTTCTCTTTCATCCAATGGAGTTTCCTCGTGGATCAAGTAATTGAAAGGAGGATTACTAAGTCAATCCTCCAAAATTTCAATGCTCATCCGCCCCATTAATTAATAGCTAATAAATTATCCCAGAATATTCTTTTTTTTCTTTCTTTTTTTTAAATTAAGAAACGGCCGAATGTATTAAGAGACAAAAAAGGGGTTACAAAATTTGGTCCAAAGGGGGGCTAGCCGCCCGGGACCTACACTATGTGCAGCATTACACTAGGAGGCGATGGATTTCTAGGAGGGTATGGCTAGTCCCACTAGATCTTGACCTGTGGCTAAGATGCTAAAGTCGCGCAAGTAGAGGACCACCCCTACAGATATCACCGAGCCCTTATACCCTTCTGCTATTGCATGTTTGAAAATGGACCGATTCCTTGCCTCCCATACTGCCAAGAAGACAGCGGCTCTAATCAGAGGCCACGTAGCCGCAAATGTGGAGGGCAACTTGCACGGATCACCCACCAACAGTGTCGATCTCCAGCGCAGGCCTATGGTAAATTTGTGCATTAGGCTTGAGGCCTGAATTGCAGGCCCAAATCGCCTTCTCAAGCTTAAACCATGTCTCCTTCACAATATAACACCCCCAAAAGAGGTGGCGGACCGTCTCTAGATCTTTGTTGCAGAAAGTGCATGTGGGATTGTGGCCTGTAGTCTTCTGGCAATCTTAGCCCTCACCGAGAGATAGTTGTTAATTGCTTTCTAGAGAATGAACCTTGCTTTCTTGCTCTAACATCCTTCCCAAATTTCTTTAAACCACACTCCCCACCACGCTGCGCTCCTATTAATGCCCCATCTCTTGTTCAATTCCATCCTGTGTGCATGTTTGTGCAGAAATTGAGTGTACACATGCTTGGTGGATAGCTTCCTAATAAGGGTTTTCCCTAGACACTAGTTATTGGCCTTCCAATTGGCCGAATCTTCAGGGGTCCTATCTAGAACAGATTGCATAAGGTCCCCCTCGTCATCTGTCATGCGATACATCTCTTGGATCTGGTGAACTAGAAGCCAATCGGCTTGATGGGGATACCACATATCAATCCACCTCTTCAGATCCTTCTTAAAGAGTGATCTCGCTCTCTACTGATCCTGTAGAGTGAAGGGCTCATCGGAGCGACCCAATGTCTTGGTCCACCAAATGGACTCCAGCAGGCTTTAGTCCCCTCTTAACCTGCACTTACCTTTCTAGGTGCATTGGTTGAAACAAATGTCCCAGGCCCACGTCAGCCCAGTGAACAAATTCGAGCCCATGATTTTGATATGGTACGAAGAGCAGAGGCGCGGTCATGCCAGGCGAAGGCACCCGCTTCATGCTAGGCGAGCCCAAGCCAGGAACCCGCTCCCGTACTCTTGGATCTCTTGATGAAGAATTTGGCACTCTCAGACCATGGTGCTAACACATCTCCGCAAACCTCAAGGGCTTTTGCTTTGCTAGTCCACCCAGCCACGGATTCTTTTTGGAGTCTCCTCTACGTCTCTAAGGTCCTCTCCCCCCAAACCTCCTTTCTTTTTTTTGCTCCCTCTAGAATCCTCCCTCCTAGCCCAGCACTTGCCACTTGGCCTCCAACTTTGGTGCCACATGTCCCACAAGGGACTCCTCTCTTTATAGCCCTCTCTAGGACTCCTTATGCACCACCTCATAAATTCCTAGACCTAGCCGTGACCCTGGATCCAAGCCCTTTAGGCCCTATTAATGCAAGTGCTACCAAGCCCTCTGGCTTCCTGCCTTATACTGTGGTCACATGGTATTATAGTTGACATAACATTCCCTTCCCCTTAAGAAATGTTTACGTCCTCGAAAACAAAATTGGAAAACCTCCTCTAGAGACTGCTTACCCTTTCCCATGTTGAACTCTCTTCAGATCTATCTTTCCACTTAACCAGACATTCTTTCCATATAGTATGTCGCGTTCTTTTTTCTTATGTATCTAAAATTTTTTCTGGTTCATGTGGTAAAGATGCAGGTTCAATAAGTTCAACTAGGACTTCATTTCCAATGTGATTATCATCATCTCCTAATTTTCTTTTTAGCCTACTAACATGAAAAACTGGATGTACTCTACATCCCTCAGGTAAGTCTAATTTGTAAGCAAGTTCTCCAATCCTCTTAAGTATTGTGAATGGTCCACAATACCTAAGAGACAACTTCGGATATTTACCTGTTTTTAGAGATTCTAAAGACTCGGGTACCTTAAGGTAGACTTTCTCATTTACTTCAAACTCCAACTTTCTACGGTGGGGGTTTGCATAACTTCGTGCTCTATCTTGAGCTCTTCTTATGCTATCTTGCAAATACTATTCCCAATCCGTTTACTTACATATGCTCGAAGCATATCCTCAATGATCTGATTGACCCTTTCAGTTTGGACCATCACTCTGTGGATGATCCACAGTGCTCATATTCAATGAAGTTTCCAACCTCTTAAACATAGCCCTCCAAAAATGGCTGTTAAATTTGCTATCCCAGTCACTAACAATGCCGGCTGGTAGCCCATACAATCTATAAATATGTTCCACAAATAGCCTAGCTAATTCTAGAGTTTTAACATCTTCACTGAAAGGAATAAAATGAGCCATCTTGGTCAACCGATCCACAATTACCCACACAGAGTTGTGCCCCCTCTGTGTCCTAGGTAACCCCACAATGAAATCCATGGAGATGCTTTCCCATTTACCAGATGGGGTGTAGGAGACCTCCTACTCTAAGGCGTTCAGCCTTGTTGACCTGGCATTTTTGGCACTTCAATACATAATCTTGGACATCCTTACCTATTCCAGGCCAAAAGAATTGTCTTTTCAGAAGCACATATGTCTTCTGAATTCCTGGGTGTCCAGCACTCGGACTATCATGACATTCAAAAAGGATTTGGCACCTAATGTCATTATCATCTGGGACACATACTCTACCCTTGTAGAGCAGGTAGCCATCTTCAATAGTATATTTTTTCCACTTGAATCCTTTGTCACCAACCTGTGGTGTGTCGCCATTTCCATGTGACTCCTCAGTGAAAGCCTCTCGATTTGTTGGATCCCTATTTTTAATTGCTTTCCATATTTCAGAGAAGTGAGGATAAAACTCACATTTCCCCTTTAAGGACTCTAGGAAATCATTTTGAAATTGAGTAAAACTCAATTTATTAACAATTGGCATTCGGCTACGAGAGTCTACTACCACATTGAACTTCCCTTTCCTATATGTCAATTGTATATCAAACTCTTGCATTAACTCAGCCCATCTAGCTTTTCTACCTTTAAGCTCTGGCTGATTACAAATCCACTTAATGCTCTCCTGATCAAAGATGATCTCAAATTTTGCACCATATAAGTAGTGCCTCCACTTCTTTAAAGCATAGACTATAGCATATAGTTCCTTCTCATATGCCGAGTAATTCCGTTGGGCACGATCTAACTTTTTGCTTTCAAAAGCCACTGGTCAACCTTTTTGTATAAGTATCGCCCCAACAGCAAAATCACTAGCATCTGTCTCAACCACGAATGGTTGATTGGGATCCACTACTTTTAAGACAAGAGCTGCCACTGTAGCTACCCTTAATTTTTCAAAACTTCTCTTTTGAGGTTCATCCCATATGAAGATACTTCCCTTCCCCTTAAGTTGGTCCATCATCGGAACAGCAATCCTAGCGTAATCTTGGATGAATCTCCTATAGAATCCTAACAAACCTAAGAATATATGTAATTCTTCTAGATTTGTAGGATGTGGCCATTCCAATATGGCCCTTACTTTGTCAGGGTCCATACGAACCCCTTCTTGGGATATTATATGTCCCAAGTATTTCACTTCTTTTGCAAAGAATTCACATTTGGATTCTTTAGTAAAGAGTGAATTATCCCTATGCAGTTGGAACACTTTCCGCAAATGTTCCAAATGCTTTTTCCTGGTTTTACTATAAATAAGGATATCATCTAAAAATACTACATCAAATTTTCCTAGATATGGCCTTAAGACACTGTTCATAAGTGTCATAAAAGTTGCTAGAGCATTTGTTAATCCAAATGGCATTACTTTAAATTGATAATGCCCATACCTAGTACGAAATGATGTCTTAGGGACATCCTCTTCCCTAATTCGTCCTTGGTGATATCTTGATCTTAAATCAATTTTAGTAAAGTATTTTGCCCCTTGCGATTGATCAAAGAGCTCATCAATGCGAGGCATAGGATACTTATTTTTTATTGTGATTTTATTTAGTGCTCAGTAATCTACGCATAAACACATAGTACCATCCTTTTTCTTTACCAGTAAAACTAGTGCAGAACCAAGGTGAGCTACTTGTTTGGATTTGGCCCTTCCTAAGATATTCCGTTAATTGTCTTTTGACCTCACGTTCCTCCGTTTGACTAAGCCTATACGAGGGTTTACAAACAGGGGTAGATCTAGTAATTAAATCTATTTTATGATCTACTTCTCTCTCAGGAGCTAAACCATCAGGTAAATCAGACAGAAAAACATCTTTAAATTCGAACATTAAATCATTGAAAAAAGATTTATTGTCCGACATTGCTTCATCTTCATGAGCAGCCTCTTGCTATGCTTACGAGAAATCAACCTAGGACACCAGCTCCAAAGGGAGTATGTTCAGGTCATCGTGCTCGTTTGTGGGTGCAGATTGAGGTGCAGCTTGCATCGATGGACCTTTTGCATGTGCGATGTCTTGGGCAGGAATCTTGTCATGGGGGGAGGGAATCCTAGTCGAAGGCATGACGGATGTTTCATGAGAACATGGAGTGGCTTTGCTTTCTGTCCCACAACCATCCATTCCTGAGAAGGATTGATGTGTCTTTCACTAGTCTCTGCCGGAGGGACCTGTATAGCACCTTGGGTGTCCCCTTCCTTATCTCGACCCATCTCACCACCCAACTGAAGAGGTGCACCTTCCCTTGTTTCTGCTTGATCACCCACAGCCAACACTAAATTAGCAGGTTTGAGGGGGTAGTTCCTAGTGTGGTGACCTGTCTTCTTACAGAAAAAGCAGGAGTCGAGGAAGGGGCTAAATCTTACTTGGAGAGAAATGGGGGGGCCTTCAGGTAATCGCACCTCCAGGAACTCCGAAATCTCTTGGGACCTATCCCATAAAATCCATGCTTTCCTACGCGCCAATGGGACCCATGCTGGCAATGGAACCTACAGAACTCTGCCAAGTGAAGATGCCACTTGGGCCATCTTGTCTTCTAGCCATGATGGGACTCTTCTCGGATCGCCTCGGAAACACACTGCATGAGAAAGAAGCCCTTACCCAAAAATCGCGAGGAGTAGCAGTTGGTCGAGAGTTTGCATTCATAGGCCATAAATTGCTCCAACTCATTTGCAAGCAGTTAGGGACTGGCCTGTGAAGAACATGTAAGTAGCACTTTTTGCCACATTGGAGATGTCTTGCTGAACATCATCAAACTCGAGCTCGCACACCACCCGATGGCTTCGGCCTAACTCGAACCAAGGTTTGCGCTCCACTTCCTTGGCTCTCCTCGACATCTCTACCAAGAGGATCTTCTTCGCTTCTTTGTCAAACATGGGGGAGAACCCGCTTTGTATTTTGGTGGCCAGGACGTCAACAAACAAGGGTGGAGCTTGACAGGGGGAGCTGCCATCATTTGCGGGGATCTCGGAGATTGTGTGCACCTCCGTCTCTTCAGATGATCTAGCATCACTCATGATTACAACAGTCTGGGCATCCTCTAGTGGTCTAGGTCGTTTCACGAGGGGCGTAACACATCCTCCATGCTTGCACCGCATGTCATTCATGCACAGGCTGAGGAGCACGTTCACTAGCCATGGACTCGACCAAGAGGAGCTATAGAGGAAAGCCTACGATCCTAGAATATTATTAAGACCTTAATCTATGAGGCTCTTTGGAAGTCCACATCCCATGTAATATTAATTAAGGAGGATGAAAAATTATGGGTTTTACTATGTTAATGTGAGTATTTTATACTATTCATAGTCCTCATGTTATCTAATTTAGCATTGAAATTGCCTCGAGAGAACGTCAACACTACCAATTTAATAAGCAACACAACTATGATGATATGACCATAAGCTTTCTAGAAAAAAGGGTGTCATTGTTTTGAGAATTCCTAATGTGCAAATTGTTAGATTCTATTACAAGAACTTACTTCCCTATTTAACATTATAAGACGATATGAAAAAAGTAAGAAAAGTTTATAGTAACTTCCTTATTCAAAATAGCAACATTTTTTACAAGGATGTAATGTAACTAACATGTTCAATGGAAAAATCTTGCTCACTATTCATTTCATACTAACATGGAGTGGAATGCATTCAAGACACTTAATAGTCAAACTATCACTAGCAACACGATTCTTCTTGTAGATGTGGCTATCTATTGTTGGATAAATTGATGTTTAGGGGACACACTTATGGACATGGTCATGTGGTGTGTGTGTGCCAGTGTGCTAGTTTGGAGATTGATTTATAATGGAGGAAAGGGGGAAGGAAGTGGAGGTGGGGGGGGTGGGGTTTGGGTTGGTTGGTGGGGTTGTAGGAAAAGGAAGGGGGGGGGGGGATCTCGCATGCTTTTAGTTTAATTATTTTGATAATTACCTTGCATTTTGTTATTTGAGTATAAAGTGAGATATGTTGGTTGAAAATGGCTTTACAATGATGGGAAGACAAGTCTTTCTCACGTGAATGGTGAGAGGGAGCTTAAAAGGCAAGCCGCATGGTTGGGAGTAAGCTCATGGAAGAAAGTGTTCAACAAGACAAGGTAGCTGCTAGGAAAAAGCCGTAAGGGAGCTTACAATTTGAAGAAAGTGTTCAACAAGACAAGGTAGCTGCTAGGAAAAAGGGAGGAAGGGACGATGGGAGAGGCAGTTTGAAGGGAGAAGAGACCCTTAGACTTTTTTATAGCCTTGGAAAGGGGCTTTCCATATATATATATATATTTATTTATTTATTTAATTAAAGGACAAGGGGATGCACGTACTAGTCAAACGTGGACTAGTCACCAATGATGGACTAGTAACATTACGTATCACAGCATCTTACCTAGTACATCTACTTTGCAAGCATTGAGGTTTTTGGGAGGTGGGGTGGGTATCACGCGGATTGGTGATTTTTTAGAGTTGTGCCAATGAGGTGGGGTTGGGTATCCCATTTGGGTGTTCCTAGAGTCGTGCCAGGGTGACAATGTGAAGGGGATTGGATGTGAAAACACCAACCTCTTACATGGTTGATTTTGCGAGGTGCCTTTGTGGTGGGAAGAGAGGAACTTTTTCTTTGTCTACACCCCTACCCACTTACACCCATGGCCAACTATGAGGGGCCAGCTGCCCGTGGCCTATGTTGGCAGGCAACAGAGGATCTTCTCGAGGGATTTGAGCACAAGCAGCTAGTTCAGGCAGGCGAATGCCTAAGCTACCTTTGCTAGGCCAGATTCACACCTCCTGGCGGACAACCCAACCCTTGCGTGAGGTTGTCTGCCCATGTGCGTAGGTGAGCACGAAGTTCGAGCGCTCATCGATTCACACCAAGTGCCCACCCACGTGATCACTCCTTCGAGCAAGGAATCAAAGAATAGCAGGAGGAGGCGACTGTGCAAAACAATGGTTGGAGCGTTAGACGGCATTGGAGGAGTGGGCAAGCTGCGAGGTTGGATGGGATTCTATGAAAAATGTCTAGCTGGAGATGGTTGCGGCACAGGTGTAAACAAGCTAGCGACCTCATGACGACCAGGAGCTAATTGGGTCCGTGCACGGGAGGTGTGAATGCGATGCTGCAAAAGAGAGGAACGTTGGTAGGGGGGGGGGGGAGAAAACGTTGACCAATTGTTTAGGTAGATGGTACGGTCAGATCTGCAGGGATAATAATGATTAAAGAAAATAAAGAAATTGCGGGGACGAGGGAAAAAAGGAAAATCAGAAAAAAGACCCGTTGCCATTTAATGCTATTTACATAAACACATATAAGGCCTTTAGTCGTCATCTCTCCGGCAAGTGATTCAAGCTTTCTCTGCTGTTTTTGTTTGTTGATCTATCTTGGCAAGCTTCTTCTGCTTCTTCTTCCAAGTTCTCCATTGCCATGGCTCTTGCTTCCCATGTCGTCCTCATCCTCCTCATCATCGCTGCCATCATCGCCCTCGCCATCATCTGCTGCATCTGCTCCTTCGTCCGCTCCTGCTGCAGCTGCGTCCGTAGCTGCCTCCCCTGCTGAGTTTTGCCCTCCCTCAGGTACGACTACTCACATCGCCCACTTTCGGCTCTCTGTCTTTGGTTTTTTTTCCCCCTTCCTCGGCCTTTTTCTCCGATGTGCTTCCTTCCACCTTCCCCGCTGCCGACGCTCGAAACAGGAGCATGTATGGAAGTGGGCGGCTGCGGGTTTTTGTGTTTTGGAAAACTGTCCAAATAAGGCTGTGTAAGTTTCACAACGATTCCAGCTCGAACACAGTAGCGAATGAATTGTGCCACCATCCTGCTGTGAGCTGTGATAGCTCCAGGAGGAGTTGTTACGCCAACGGGAGTTCGGTCCTGGAAAACGAGAGAAACACCTCTTCTTCGAAGGGGCTTCATGCCAAACTGGCTGTAGGATTGAATTATTTTCTCGGTTCTTTTCCTCTGTTCCTATTTGTGGCCTGTGGGTTGCCCGAAAACGAATCGGTCTGTTGCTTTGATCTGCTCCCTGATTATGTCGATTTGAACTGGAATGCAGGCACGCCAGCGTACACGGCATCAATGCTTCAGAACGCTGAGGGGCAAAGATGTACATCACAGGAATGCAAGCTCGTTTCTGCTTTCCAAAAACTGTTTCTGCGAGACACATGCGAAGCCATGACGTCTACAAAAGGAATTTCTTCTTTTTGGGGGAAGAGGGGACCTGTTTTTCGTGCGTCCTTCGCGCCTCATTATGCTGTATATTCGCCACCGTTCGCGCAGAGCTTCCTGCTGCGTCGTGATTCATTCTAGCGTTTGATTATACAAAAGTTTTCATGTGATTTGGTTGATGTAGATAAAAATTCATTGATGGCTTATTGGCCACACGTTTGGGCATTGAGCTGCGGGCATTTCTTTCCTTGCAATCGTAATTGTTCACATGCCTGCCGTTACATCCCTTAATCAGCCTGTGTACACTTTGAATTGTGACAATATTGATTACATGCTTTTTTTGACCCTCACGAGTTTCCTTGTTGGTTTATGGGAAGAGGACGCTAGTTTTTAGTTTCCTTGCTGATCTATGGGATGATACGCGTCCAACTGTAGTTTTTAGTTTCCTTGTTGAATGGAGGTAGATGAGCATTGCATGTGAATCTAGTATTATGCTTGCCGGGCTACATTAGCATTTGTCTCATCTATTGATCAGAGCCTCAAGACCATAACTCTGACTTTTTTGCATGATTGATCCCCTCTTCCTTTCACATGCTCTCTCTAAATCCGACTTGGTACTTGTATTTGTAGTTATAACTTCTAATTGTCAAGACACATAACTATTTTTGTACTATCTTTGGGTTGATTAGTTGACCCCTTAACACCTGGCACACTTAGTGGATATGAATTTGGACTAAATTCGAAGTCCTGAACCCATATGAAAACTACAGATTTCTAACCTTCAGAAAGTGATGAACTCTCGTTTTCAATATAACATGCGATCAAATCGAGATTATGCTCTCTTTTTCTCTCTCTCCAATCCCCATGTGATTTGTTTTTTTAAATATTTTTTTCAACTAACCATGTCCTTCACCACTCTTTAATTTTTCCATGCAATTCATCTACTCTCTTCCTAACCCACCTTACATAATCTTTCAAAGAAGTGACCATATTTTGTTTGTCGTCTAAACATGAAATTTTACATCAAAGAAGGTAGCATGGTTGCTTAGAGCATGCATCGAAGAAACAAGACCTCTTTAGGAAATTTTCCTTAGGAAATGATGAAGTCAAGACTTCAAGCTTACTAAAGAAACAAGCTATTTTAAAGGAAATAAGGTAGTTGTTTTTGTTACTCAAGGAACCATAAGTATTGGCAAGTTGTTCAAAAGTAGAGAAACTATATGGACATAAGCTCTCTTATTCAAAAACAATAATCGCAAAGATCATGCTAAACAACTTAAAGATGTCATGTGAGGGCAAGTCAAAATTATTGTCTAAGTCCATGGACATTGGATTATGTTGAACGATATGAAAGAGCAATGGGATGGACAGTGAGAAAACTAGAGCAGTGATTGTAAAGTTGCAAGAAACCTTGATAGCTCAAGTTTCAAATCAAATAGAGAGTAGCCATAGCCAAGATGTGCACAAGGATCTGTAATATTGGCAAAACATACACAATTCTCTACCATTCCAAGATAATTTCGCTATGCAAGACCTTGCTAAGGCTTTATAATTTGGAGTAGTCCTCTAAACTTGGGGTGCTAATATTCTCTCCTTCAGCGGCTCCACGTGTTGCTCACTTTGGACAAACACTATATTTGTTTGAGTCTTCTAGTTCTTGAAAATTCCTACCAATCTCCAAGTAGGTCAAGTTGAAGGAGGCAACAATCAAGAAATAACTTTTGAGTGAGTAAAAATGAGACAATGATCTCACTATAGTAACACTTAAATAAAAAGTTATCCTCTTGAGATGCAACAAGATCATCAGTGCATGCTCTACCATGGCCACATCATTGATCAACACTAAATCCAATTGCCACGTTGTGGACACCTATTGCAAACTGGAAGATTCAAATATAGGTGTTGCCCAAAGTGAGCAGCATGTGGAGCTGTTGAAGGGGACTATCCGAACCCTCAAGTTGAAGGACTAGAGATGCAACATGGTCATCATTGCACGTTAGGCCATGGCCACACCATTGATGACTACCAAATCCAATGGCCACAACATGGACACCCTTTGCATGTCCACATCCTTTGTGTGGGAGAATCTCAAGCGAACAATTCATGTCAAAGAATGGTTCTCGTGTGTGAAAGTTAAGGTGAAGTTATCTTTGCCTCGAGCGATATTAGTTGACAAAGGTGGAGGTTGAGGATTTCTCAGAAAGCATTCCAAGGGCCTTGTGTAAATTCTCCAAGTGTATCTTCAATGCTATGCCAAGTCAAACTGCCTTCCTCAAATGGCCGTTGGTTTGTCGATTCTAAGAAGTTTTAATTTGGTCATTCTTTCACAGCACAAGACACCCTTGCAGAACACCGATAGATTGTGTTTCATTAAGTTTATCAAGTTTTGAGTATAATAAACCAACGATCGAATTGTGGATATTAGATTGGCAACGCCAGGTAAAGACATAAAGAAAACATCTTTTGAAGAAGGCCTATAGAGTGTGAAAGAGACTGGATGCACAGGGCACTAAGGGCCTTAGCACATGGATGGGGCTAGCATGGGTTTAGGATGGGAATCTTTTTGTCATCATTACTCCCATCCTACACCAAGTGGTCTAGGATGGATTTAAAATGGGAGTAGCTACTTTTTCTCCCATCCTAGACCCTGGCAGCAAGAATGGGTTCCCCTTTTTTAGGGATTCAAAAGCATGCAAGGATGATATGTATCCTTGTCCCCAAGTGGTCCCCATCTCCTAAACACATGAAATGATGCCATGTGTCCTCTTCCTCCTAAACCCATCCCTAGTTCTTTTTTTGTTAGCACATGGTGGTATGGGAATAGGATAGAAATATGCATTGGACCACCTTTTCCCATTCCCATCCTATTTCTTCCCATGTGCTAAGCCCCTAAGAAGAGGCTATTACGATGGTTTACAAAGACACAAGCATAAATCGTTATGCTACTTAGCTTGGAGGCGAGATCAGAGCCAAGAAAGGAAAAGAATTCGTCGGCACCTCCTCGTTGGCTGTATCGCATATAGATGCCCTTTGCTTCTGGATCCGCACGACTCGTTTTTCTCTTTTGAACAAATGGTCTCTTTTGAATAAAAGGCTAGACGGTCCGAGACGCAAGGCAAAGCTGTGCAATTGCAAAATGTGTCACCTATACATCCAGTGAAAGGATTTCTGCTCAGGAAGAGCTGCGACAAAAGGGGTGCTTTGCAAAGTTCAGCTGGCAAAAATCCAGATAGATTATTTCCGTTCAAACTCAAGAAGAGCAGTCACCAAGCTCCTTGGGAACTCTCCCTATGAAATTGATTGGTTGCGAACAGAAGCAAATTCAACCCTGGCCAGGAGCCATGGAGGCAGAGGACCAGAGCGCAAGTTCCCTTTGAGCGAAAGAGAGACAATGAACTCGATATTTTGGAGCTCATCTGGAAGGTCTTCATGGGTGACACAATTCAAAGGTGCTCTGCAACGTCTCAAAAAAGCAGCATGACCTGATCTAAAGTAGCATTCCAAATGTGTTCCAACAAAAAGAGGTCCAACGTTATTCCGAGTGCAGTCCAACACTGTTCCGATAGCATTCAGGCTATTTTCTGAGGTAGAAAACTGAGAGTGAAGGTCAGTACTGCAGCAATTGTTCAAGGTTTTTCTCAACCTCAATATTTTCTGATTTTTTGGTGAAATGAGGAAGAAAAAATGCGGTCTATATGGATGGATGTTCAGGATTATGCTTATGCATGATATGGCATGGTGGGATAGCATTGACTTTCTTGTGCTATTGGCATGCAGACATGATATATATTAATGGCTTTATGTCTTTGTATCTTTTAATGAGACTATTTTCATGCCTTCACCACATGTGTTGATTGAAGACCTCCTCATGTGTGCCAATGCATAAGATGGAGCAGATTGATGCAGATTTTTCTTATGATGCATATATGGCTCTCATGGATCCCATGGATACTTATGTTTCATCTATTCGTGCTTCATCGACATACTTTTATGAGTAGTGCTATGCTTGTAAGCATCATGTCTACTCCGTGCTAGTGGAGTCTAGACATACTCATATGTTCATGGTTCTATATTTTCATTCTCTATCAGCATGTATGGGTGATGGTATACTTGATGGGTTCCCAGCCCTCGCATGTAGCCATAAAATTGTACAATTGTAGTCAGTAGAACCTACACCATGATACAATTGTAATGTAGCCATAAAATAGTACAATTGTAATCAGTAGAACCTACACCGTGGTGGTTAGAAAGGGTTACCGGGAGTGCTAGGTGTTGAGGGGTATCTAGGCACTACACTTTGGACAGACATAGAGTATGACTATGGTCTTGGTCAAAGGTCCTAGCACTAGTGGAGTAGTGGAGTAGTGGAGGAAGTTACAACAGTCATGGGTTGTGGGGCATCTTGGAGATTGTGTACATGTAATTGTTGGAAGCATCTTCTTGGGACTTGTATCTTTCTTGGAGCTGGCCTCTTGTTTCAGCAAGAAAGCAATGCAATGGTTCTTCCCGCTTCTCCCCCCTATTCCATATCTCAATGTTTTCTCGATGTTGTAGCAAGCCTACAACACATTTGCTAAAACTCCTTAGGGTTAGTAGGCAAACCAGTATTAGTGATTGAATTAGACAATTGACTAGATGTGAATGTAATAAAATCACTATCTTCTTGTTGTATAGTACTATCTATTTCACCTTCTTCTAAAATGAGTAGTTTTAAGCAAATTAAATGAATGGTGTCCTTGGGAAATTTGGATAGGTAGATCCTAAATTGCTTGTCATTCTAGTGAGCTTCAAAATTGTGAAGCACATATTTTGAGATGGATTTAACTAAGTGATCTATAAGCTCTTGTGGTTGAGTCATCTTAAACGACAATAGCAGCTCTTTTGGTATGATCCTTCAATATCACCTCAAATCTCCTCTAGTTTATAAACAAAAGGGTTGCATACTAGGTGTCTAACCTTACTTCAATTGGGTAGACAAACTGCTTCTCGTTCAGACTAGAATATGGCCATTTTCCATGAATGCATTCAATGTGCACAATACCACTTGAAGTCTCTCTATGTACAAATCATTGGCCCCCACATAGACCTTAGGATATTAACACTAGTTTGGTAATTGAATAGGACATAAAAGTGTTCTTTTTAGGGTTTCAAATTTGTTTTTTAAGGGTTTGAACCTCTATCCAATGTAAATACCCTTCAAGACATACATTGTTGACTTGTTTAAGAACATGGGAGAAATACTTCTATAGATAAAAAACTATTACAAGGCATCCATTTTCTTTGCAAAAGTTGTGAGGTTGCTTTTTGAATTCGTTAGAACTATTGGCTAAACAAAATTCAAGCATATAGCTCTACACACAAATCTACTTGTAATGGTGTCAATATTTTAGAGCATAGTTTTAGTACAGAAATAAAATCGGGTGCAACTTTCAATACTAAAAAATACCTCATGGTCCTTAAAATTGAATAAATATGTATATGTAATCGTTGGCTATATAGCCTACTCAAAGTTATATATCAATAAAACCTACGTTTTATACTCATAACCAAAGTTCAAACCTTGAACTTTTGTTTTACATGATATAATATAACATTAAATCAGGAGTAATCCTCTTTTGGCCATTTAATTAGGGTTAAAAAACTCATAATCCGATACAATGGAGCTTAGGCCCCATTGAAACTATCTATGTCTCTTCCCAATGCTCTTATCTTACTATAAAAGTGTGGGAATATATCTTATATAACCCATATCATCATGTATAACTTTGCATGACTTGGAACTTTTCTTGAGGAGTATATTACCTTTACCTTTACACTACATTACTCTCTAAGCACACTTATGATAATTCATCATTTGGATAGACCAAAAAAAGATGATAAAACCTTCACATTCAACCAATTTAAGGACTTCAAAAAATGAACATTATATTTGCTAAACAAGAACTTTCAATCCATATATAAAAACCTCAAAATAAAAATACCTATCTTGAGATAAAAATCACTGATTACAAGTCATTTTTAGCCAGTTTGATAATAAAAATAAAAGAAAATAGCAGTTAAAGCCTAGATACATTCTTAAATTTTGGACTTTGTTATTTAAATAATATTTTTTTGACCATATACCAACGACTCAAATTTTATAGATCCAAAAAATTATGCATTTTGACCTTGTCAAACCCACTTTTCACAAAACGTGAAGCTGTTGCTTTTTGGTGCTATTTTGACCACCTAGAATTTAGGGAGGAGAAAATTTTATAAAATTTAATCCTAGGACACATAATTATACCATAGAATATTTTTATACATGGTGAATATAGGATATAAAAATTCACTACATGTAGGTCATAAAATTCCTCAAACATGGCCACTTTGCAAGACATTTTTATGTCGTAGGACACTTTTATGTCCTGTTACAAATCTAGTGTTAAACTTGCTTCCCTTTGTAGCACACGATGAGGATCTACTGGCTGATAGATGGGACAGTCACCTTGGAGAGATGGGCATCCATCTACATGTAGTAATGCTCGAGCATGACCACATGTTGAGTCGTTAAAACCTCGTTGAGTCTACATATATTTTGCGGGAACATGCATCCTATCTTTCATCCTTAATATATCAAGTCTTGCAATGCTCAAATCTCTTTTGCCCAATTTTTACATCAATGTTCTCAACCATAAATCCCATTTAGAGCTCTAACTGCACATCTAGAAAAAAGTAAAAAGTACATGGCAAACCCATATTTCAAGAACATTCCTTGCATATGTAATATCCTTGTTTTAAATTATGTTAAATGCTACAAGATGAACCTTCCAACACACCAAGAACACTACTTTACTACAATAAAAAATCCCACAATACATGGGTGAAAGCATGGATAGGTGGTACCACTCTTCTCCCTTTTTAAAGGCTTTCAAAAGTAATTTTTGGGGTGTAAAAGAACATATTTTCCAACATGGGGAGAAGAGGTATAAAATTTCAAAAAACCTATATGATGAGAAGGGTAGGGTGTCCAAGACATGCCATAAGACATCCTACTTCACTATACTCTCCGCATCACTCTACTCTCACTTTGAGCTTCTCTCTCTCTCTCTCTCTCTCTCTCTCTCATGGCAAGCATCTGCAATTGATCCAAAATTCTCTCCCCCAGCATCCTAAATAGGTACCTAGCTGTACAAAATGAAAACTTCTCCGAGAAAGCGTGCCAATAAATATTTGCACCTTGATGACACCAGAAAAGAAGTATCATCATCAAACTCCCTTTTGCAAGGTAAGGTTTCCCTATCCTTCATTGTTCAAACATGATTCTAATAGAGTCACACAATCCTCATTCACTCTTGATTCTTTGTCTTGTTATATGGCTTTCTATGCAGGAAGTGCTAAGTGTTTTGAGTATCCTCGTCTAACTTAGTTTTTCTATATAGCCCACCAACAATTTAACGCAGAGTACAGCTTGAGCTTGTCAGGTAATCTCCCGGAACATATAAGTGACACTGATCTCCTAGAGACTCAGTGGTGCCACATAAAGGGCAACAAACGTTTTCTTAGCATGGCTCACACTGAGTTTTTGGATGAGTGTCAGGTACATTATCAAAGAGTTTACCAGGGAATTCTACCCAATAAGGAGCTCACCACCGAGTTCGCAAAGTGCTTCACATTTGAAAAATCCAAAGTAACCAAAGATGACCTAGAAGAGCACCAAATTGCCTAGGTAATTTTTCGAGAAAATGTCTTGAAGATGGTTATGGCCCAAGTGTTGAGATATCGAGCTCCACTCGCGATATGCCAGGGTGACCGTTGTGTATTTATGTCACCGACTTGTTAGCTGGAGATGCGGTTGGTACACCGCCCATGAATAATAGCTGGATGACAGCTATCCTTATCTACTCTAGTTTGTGGCTCAGTTAGTATGCCACCTTAGTTAGTTGAGTTTGGTTTGAGACCCACATATAGGGTTCTTCTATTTTCTTTGTACCAGAGTTCTTTTGGCTTTCACAACTAAGAAGAGGAAAACTGTTTTCAGCCTCCACCTTTGTGTGTATTCCCCCATTTGTGCATGTGAGAAAGCCGCAAGTGAGACTCCTTCCCTCTCTCCCACTATCTTCACATGGTATCAGAGCCTTGTTCGTGGTAAGGAGCTCAAGAAAGCAAACCAAGTTCGCAGTGTCCTGGTAAGAGGACAAGTGTTGCTTTCCTTTTTCGAGTTTGGGAGCAAATCTCTGCAGGTAGCACAGCCGGAAGTGCAAGAGTGCACTGTCTCAGATTGAGACGCCCTTCGCGGTGTGGCGAGAGGGCATTATATGCTGCGGGTGAGGGCAAAGCCTTTGGTGACTTTATTTTTCTGATTCGAGCTCATTTTGGGGCCCGTTTTGGAGGCGGAAGTTCTCCGCAGGCACTCAGAAAAAGGCCCTGTTTTTGCTGTGTGACCACTACTCGGCTAGTTGGTGAAAAGTTGCCGCAGAAATTGCATCGTATGCCTGTGTGCAGAGATTTTGGGAGTTGCAGATTCATGCTTGTTGCTTGTTGATGCAAAATCGTCACTAGGAAGTGACTGTGTGGTAAAATACCACTTTCGTCAGTTTTGCAGATCTGCCCGTGTGAGGCAAAAGCTGTGTTTTTGCAGTGACAGAATATTTTGCAGTGTTTTGTAATGGCATCAGATTCCCTTTCACAGATTGTCACTGAAAAGCTTGACAAGAACAACTTCCAGGCATGGAAGTTTAGAATGACGAATTTCTTGATGGGAAAAGGCTACTGGGAGTTCATTACAGGAAATGAAGAAGAACCAGTTCTTCCTAATGTTCCCAATCAACAGGAAATGCAGGCATTTAAAGGATGGCATGAGAGAGCCAGAAAAGTTATGTACTGGCTGTCTATCAGTATTTCAGATTCAATGATTGTGCATATTCAGGATGCAAGTACGCCAAAGGTGGCATGGGATACTTTGGCTAAAATGTACAGCACAAATACGCAGGCCAGGAAAATGCAGCTCAAGCAGGAGCTACACAATGTGCAGAGAGAAAATATGAGCATCAATGACTACCACATGAAGGTGAAGAAAATTGCGGATGCACTTGCTTCCATTGGGTCGCCAGTGGATGATGACGATTTAGTTTCTATGACCTTGAATGGTCTAGGAAAAGATTATGCACAGTTCCGGACATCCATTGCCGTCCATGAAAAATTTCCTGATTTTGAGGAGTTGATTGCTCTTCTAATTTCTGAAGAGCAGAGAAATGGTGGTGCATCTTCTTCAGCAGGAACTTCAAAAGAAACTGTCTTCTACTCAAATGCTGGCAGAGGTAGAGGAGGCCGATCTGCAGGCCGTGGTAGAAATCAGAATATGCAGCAAACGCAAGAAAACCAGTCCTATGCAGGAGGATGTGGTAACTCTAGAGGCAGGGGGAGCCAAAGACGCCGTGGTGGATGGCAGAGAAGCCAAAATGCAAACAGCAATGTTGAATGCTACTATTATGGCAAAATGGGTCATATGGCTAAGGACTGCTACAAAAAGCAGAATGACATTATGAATGGAAAATTGCAGCAAGGCAATTATGCATCTTCTAGCAGGCAGGGTGATGATAGAAATGAGCATCTATTTATGGTACAGCATATGACCAATTCTGTGACAAGTGCAGAAGAACAAAATGATGTGTGGTATGTTGACTCAGGTGCGTCAAACCACATGACAGGTCATGCAGAATGGATGCAAGATGCAAGGAAAATGGAGAAACCAGGATTTGTGGAGACTGGTGACGATACTGCACATCCTATTGTGCAGATTGGCAAAATTCCTTTGGTCTATGCAGGATGGGAAAAAGAAATACTTGTCTGATGTATTTCATGTCCCGAACATCACCAAGAACCTGGTTTCTGTTGGTCAGATGGTTGAGCAGGGCTTGCAGGTTAGATTTAATCCTCATGGATGCTTTGTTGAGGATATGAAAAATAACGGTCGCTTGATAGCAAAAGGAAAGAAGAAGGGCAGGATGTTTACGTTGGATGCGGACATGCCTGAATTGAGTGCAGCAATGTTTGCACATGGGATCGGTGTAGTTGCAGATATTGATATCTGGCACAAACGCATTGGTCATGTTAATATACAGCGACTTAAATCAATGCAAGCCCAAAATATTGTTGCAGGATTGCCTAAATTCAAGGTTGCAGAAATGCACAAGGTTTGTGAAGCCTGTCAATTTGGGAAACAGGCAAGGAAACCTTTTCCTAGGCATGTTCAAGAGAGTAAAAAGCCATTGGAATTAATCCACTCTGATGTGTGGACTACAAAAGCTGCATCTATTGGAGGCTGTCACTATTTTGTCACATTTATTGATGACTTCAACAGAAAACTGTGGGTGTATTTTATGAAAAAGAAAAGTGAAGTGTTTGGGCACTTCAAAGCTTTCAAAGCTATGGTGGAAAAAGAAACAGGCCTGCAAATAAAATGCCTAAGGTCATATGGAGGGGGAGAGTACCTCTCAAATGAGTTTGCAAGGTTCTTGCAGGAGCATGGTATAAAGCAGCAATATTCATGCAGTCATACCCCACAGCAAAATGGAATTGCAGAAAGGAAAAACAGCCATATTGGAGAGGTATCTCGGGCTATGCTAAATGAAAAAGATCTACCATATTATTATTGGGCTGAAGCAGTTGCTACAGCAGTTTATATAATGAACAGGACTCCCACTGCAGCAATACATGGCATGACACCAGAGGAGATGTATACTGGTAGGAAACCAGATATTTCTCATTTCAAAATTTTTGGTTGCATTGCCTATGTCCATGTGCCAGATGAGTTGAGGTCCAAGTTGGATCCAAAAGCTGAGAAGTGCGTCTTTATTGGTTATTCTCTGCAGCACAAAGGGTATAGATGCTATAACCCTTCTACACGAAAGTTCACAGTGAGCAGAGATGTTGTTTTTGATGAGATGAGTAGCTGGTATAAACCAGTAAATGTGATGATTGATGTAGATGCACAAAATGGTAATGTTGCACAGAATTCACAGCAACAATCACAAAATATCAGTGGGCCTGGAGTGTCCTCTAGCAGTGGTTCACATACTTCGCCATGGACAGGCAGATTGAGATCAGGAGAATCTCCTCAAAGCAATGCAGAGAGTGGTATGCAGGTATCACGAAAAGGAAAAGAGAAGGTAGATCAGCCCATGTTTGATGTGAATGCAGGTCACTCTTATGTGGATGGTGAATCCAGTGGCTCAGAGCAGAGCATTGATGATGAGTTGGGTATTCCTTCTGTTGTTACACCTGGAGTAAGGAAGACCAGGGATGTTTTGAGAGCACCTGGAAGTGAGCCTATTTTGCGCAGGTCTACCAGGGTTAGGTATCTTGTGGATAGGCTAAAATATGATGGATTTACAGCCATTCACTATGCCTATATGGTCAAAGTGATACAAGAACCAGAACCCACTTCTTTTGAGTAAGCCATGGGAAATGAAAAATGGGAGAAAGCCATGGATGAAGAAATGGATGCCTTGGAAGCCAATGCTACATGGGAATTGGTGACTTTGCCTAAAAACAAGAATGCAATTGGCTGTAAGTGGGTTTATAAGATCAAGCACAATGCAGATGGTTCTATGAATAGATACAAGGCAAGATTAGTTGTCAAGGGGTATGCACAGACATATGGCATTGATTATGAAGAAACTTTCAGCCCGGTTGCAAGGATGGCAACCGTAAGAGCAGTCATTGCTATGGCTGCATCAAAGGGATGGTCTTTACATCATATGGATGTAAAGAATGCCTTCTTGCATGGTGATTTGCAAGAAGAGGTCTTTATGGAGCAGCCAGCAGGTTATGTTCATGCTATTCATCCTGAGTTTGTTTGCAGGTTGAAGAAAGCCTTGTATGGCTTGAAGCAAGCACCTAGAGCATGGTCTGACAAGATAGGACAGTATCTTGTCACTATTGGCTTTCAGATTTCCAAGGCAGATTTCTCACTCTATGTGAGAAAAACAGAGAAAGGGATTATGCTGCTTGTCATTTATGTTGATGATTTGATCATCACAGGTGATAGTGATGAAGATATCCTTCATGTGAAAATGCTATTGAAGCAAAAGTTTGAGATGAAGGATTTGGGAGAGCTGCGTTATTTCTTGGGCATTGAGGTGATTAGATCACCAAGTGGGATACAGCTCTTGCAGAGGCAGTATGGATTGGACATGCTGTCCAAATATGGGATGACAGGCTGTAAGCCTATTTCAGTTCCTTTGGAGCAGAATGTGAAGCTGAGCGCAAATGCAGGTGAGCTTCTAGAAGACCCTACTATGTACAGACGCATACTAGGAAGTTTGATTTACATGACTATTACCAGGCCAGATTTGAGCTATGCTGTTGGGTTGGTAAGTCAGTTTATGCAGGCTCCAAGGAAACCGCATTTGGATGCGGCTAGACGCATACTCAGGTATGTGAAGTCCACATTGCAGTATGGACTATTTTATGAGGCTGGGGTTCAGATACAGTTGCATGGATACACTGATGCTGATTGGGCTGGTAGTATTTCTGATAGAGGATCTACCAGTGTTCTCTTTTGGGAGTGCTGCAGTCACTTGGAGCAGCAAGAAACAGCCTACAGTTGCCTTGTCGAGCACAGAGGCTGAGTACAGGGGTGCAGCAATGGCTGCATGTGAGGTAGCATGGTTGCATAAGCTACTCTATGATATGCATCAGTCTACAGATGGGCCAGTTGTCATTTATTGTGACAACATGAGCAGCATACACTTGGCAAAGAACCCAGTCTTTCATGCTAGAACAAAGCACATTGAGGTGCATTATCACTATGTGCGGGAGAAGGTTTTACTAGGTCTTATTGATCTAGTTTATGTCAGCATAGAGGATCAGGTAGCTGACATATTCACGAAAGCATTGGGCGCAGAGAAGCTGCGCAAGTTCAGAGACCTGCTTGGTGTGCAGGAATTGGGATTGAGCTCGAGGGGGAGTGTTGAGATATCGAGCTCCCACTCGTGATATGCCAGGGTGACCGTTGTGTATTTATGTCACCGACTTGTTAGCTGGAGATGCGGTTGGTACACCGCCCACGAATAATAGCTGGATGATAGCTATCCTTATCTACTCTAGTTTGTGGCTCACTTAGTATGCCATCTTAGTTAGTTGAGTTTGGTTTGAGACCCACATATAGGGTTCTTCTATTTTCTTTGTACCAGAGTTCTTTTGGCTTTCACAACTAAGAAGAGGAAAACTGTTTTCAGCCTCCACCTTTGTGTGTATTCCCCCATTTGTGCATATGAGAAAGCCGCAAGTGAGACTCCTTCCCTCTCTCCCACTATCTTTACACCAAGTAGGTTGGAGGCTGGACAATTGGACGAAGGCCAACGAGTTAGTAAAAGTGCGGGGAGGTCAATGCCCATGCAAGAGACTCCAGAATGCAAGCCTTTGCGTGTCAAAGAGAAGAAGCTCAAACTGTGTTCAGTAAAACATGTAGAGCTCATGGAGGCAATACTTGTGAGTGTCAAGCTTAGCTTTGCTAGAAAGGAAGAAGTATCAAGGACAACAAAAGCTGAGTACGAAGGACAAAGACATGCTCTGTTTTGACTTCCAAGTGCTTCTAGTACAAGTAAATTATTATTTTCAGAGCTAGAAAACTTAAAAAAGCACATGGCTGCAATACAAGCATCACCGCTATAGCCCAACCTGGTGTCGACCGGAAAGCCAAAGGTACAAATCCAACTATGTGAGAAGGGTTTGGGGTTTTGCAAGGTTGACATAGATAGCCACTCACCAATGAAGGAAAATATCAACTCACTATAGGTGACCACACTCAAAGTGTTTTTCTCTATTTTACTTTAAAGCTCTTGAAAGCAGCACTTTTAAGTCCTTATAGAAATTGGAAGTTCTTCGAGCAGCATGTTTGGGATTTCATACAACAAATGATTTCTAACACACACAAAGTGCTTTCATGTGTTGGAAAGCACACTCAGGAAGTAGAAAGAGCTTAAAGACACTTGAAAGTCCTTCCAGGTACTTGAAAGTTCCTTCATGCATCCATTTTCTTAGAAGGGATTCCAATCACGTGAAAGTGCATTCAATCGAAAGCACTTAAATATGCTAGCAAGCACATTTTAGAGATTAAAAGCACTTCAAAGTGCTTTTGGCCCAGTTTTGGGCACTTGAATGTGCTTTAATCATATCAAAGTGCCTTTTCAATGTGCTAGAAAGCACATTAATGCGTTTCAAAGTACTTGAAAGTGCTTTTGTGCACCTCAAATTGCTTGGAAGGGATTTTGATCACCTCAAAGTGCTTTCAATCATCTGAAAGATCTTTTTATTTCTTTTTGTTTGTAGCACTTGAAGGCGCTTAAATGTGCTGACAAGCACGTTTTAAATCTTAAAAGCACTGCAAAGTGTTTTTTGCCCAATTTTGGGCCCTTTTAGTTATTTGAAAGTGCATAATCAATGTGTTGAAAATCAGATTAATGTGTTTCAAAGTACTTGAATGTGCTTTAAAGTACTTTAAAGCTCTTCAAAGTACTTGAAAGTGCTTTAGACTGCTTCTTCAATGTGCTACAAAGTACTTAATGTGCTTCAAAGTACTTGAAAGTGACTTAGAGTAGTTTTTGAATGTGTTACACGGTACTTAACGTGCTTCAAAGTACTTGAAAGTACTTCAATTCACTTTGAGAACACTTTAAGAACAATGCATGTCTCATCAGTACTTTGCTTGATTTTCTGGGAAGTGTGTGCATAGTGCATTTCTTTATATGTTCCTTCTCTCTAATCATCTCTTATATTTAATATGCCCATGCACTAAAGATATGAAGCTGCTATGACCATAGCTGTAGATGTAGAGAGACAATGTCTATTTATAGGGGCATTACTGCAATATCTTGAGGTTGGTGACATGTTTAACATAGAGCCCACACCCCATAATATATATGGTCTCAACAACATTACTTTCTATGGGGAATGTGTTGCTTGTGGCTTACTATTTTAGGGTGAGGATGTGGTTGTTGTCTACATGCTTGCATGTAGACACCAATACCACCCTTTGTGCATTGCTAGTGCACGTACAGTTACATCAACATGTGTGAATCCTGGCTGCATCCAGAGAATTCTAGAGCTTTCCTATAGCTGTGTGTCTGCCCAACCATCAATGTAAAGTGACTATCCTTGGGGAGATAATCTTGCATAGGAGTTCTCATTTGATGTACAAGAAAAGAGTGGAGCTGGTGGGTGAGGGGTAGAGAATGCAATGGAGAGGGTTACCAAGAAGGTAGAGGAGAAGATTGCTGAGGAGGAGATGGCTCATTTGGATGATGCAGCAGAAGCCAGTGGGCAGGGAAAAAAGTATGAAATAGAGAGTGCTACCAAGAAGGAGAAGACTACTGAGGAGACTGCCCATTTGGATGATGTAGCAGAAGTCAGTGTGGATGATGCTTTGAGAATACTTAATGATGTCGGTTCTAGCCCGGATGCAAAAGTGAAAACCCTTTAGCAATTGGTGGATGATTTTTCAAAGAAGAGAGAAGGAAGGGGGGGGAAATGACAGTCAAGCCAATATGTCGCGTTGTCTTGACTTTGGACTTTGTGAACATATATGTCTAAGACAGGGTTGTATTGTCTTGTCTTGAAACTTTGTAAAACAGGGTTTACTGACCTTTTTTTTAATGTAGGTGGGGCAACACAAGAAAGTAAAAGTAGATGCAATAGAGCAAGGACGTGACCCTCTGGAAAATGTAGGGAGTTCTAGACATGCAAAGAAGGGAGAAAAAGGCTGCCCCTTCCTTCCTATTGTTCCCACACCATCTGCCAAGCCTAGATCACAAAAATCTTTAGAGAAGCAAGATCCTTGAATGCACCTTCCATGATTTAAAGGGAGGATGGGAAAAACATTCATGCCACATACAACGCACTCTCTGAGCATGTAAAAAACTCTAGAAATGCAGTAGATCCTCCAATGAGAATGCATCAAGCAAAGTCCCACTTCTATAATCTCCACTTTGGAATGACAATTTCTTGTCTTTGGGCATCTACTTGTGCTCTCTCTTTTTGTAATGAAAGTATAGTTCTTATTGTGTGATAAAGTACACTATTAAGCATGTTTATTTGCTAAAATGGTTCACTTATATAGGACCACAGCACCCAAAAAATGTCAAGGTGCTAGAAACTGTAGCATCCTAATTTTGGCTTAGATGTTGTAAAGTGTATCGATGACGGTTTGGTGAAGCACTATCTACGGAAATATGCACATCAGTTATTATGGTTGTAGCAAGTACATTGTTGAGATATCGAGCTCCACTCGTGATATGCCAGGGTGACTGTTGTGAATTTATGTCACCGACTTGTTGGCTGCAGATGCGGTTGGTACACCGCCCACGAATAATAGCTGGATGATAGCTATCCTTATCTACTCTAGTTCGTGGCTCAGTTAGTATGCCACCTTAGTTAGTTGAGTTTGGTTTGAGACCCACATATAGGGTTCTTCTATTTCTTTGTACTTAAGCTCTTTTGGCTTTCACAACTAAGAAGAGGAAAACTGTTTTCAGCCTCCACCTGTGTGTGTATTCCCCCATTGTGCATGTGAGAAAGCCGCAAGTGAGACTCCTTCCCTCTCTCCCACTATCTTCACATGGTATCAGAGCCTTGTTCATGGTAAGGAGATCAAGAAAGCAAACCAATTTTGTGGTGTCCTGGTAAGAGGACCAGTGTTGCTTTCCTATTTTGAGTTTGGGAGCAAATCTCTGCAGGTAGCACAGCCAGAAGTGCAAGAGTGCACTGTCTCAGATTGAGACGCCCTTCGCGGTGTGGCGAGAGGGCAGTATATGCTGCGGGACAGAGCGAAGCCCTCTGTCACTTTATTTTTCTAATTCGAGGACAATGCGGGGCCCATTTTGAAGGCGGAAGTTCTTCGCAGGCACTCAGAAAAAGGCCCTGTTTTTGCTGTGCGACCACTGCTCGGCTGGTCGGTGAAAAGTTACCGCAGAAATTGCATCATATGCCTGTGTGCAGAGATATTGGGAGTTGCAGAATCATGCTTGTTGCCTGTTGATGCAAAATCGTCACTAGGAAGTGACTGTGTGGTCAAATACCACTTTCGTCAGTTTTGCAGATCTCTGCCCGTGTGAGGCAAAAGCTATGTTTTTCGCAGTGACAGAATATTTTGCAGTGTTCTGTAATGGCGTATGATTCTCTTTCACAGATTGTCACAGAAAAGCTTGACAAGAACAACTTCCAGGCATGGAAGTTTAGAATGACGAATTTTCTTATGGGAAAAGGCTATTGGGAGTTCATTACAGGAAATGAAGAAGAAACAATTCTTCCTAATGTTCCCAATCAACAGGAAATGCAGGCATTTAAAGGATGGCATGAGAGAGCCAGAAAAGTTATGCATTGGCTGTCTATCAGTATCTCGGATTCTATGATTGTGCATATTCAGGATGCAAGTACGCCAAAGGAGGCATGGGATACTTTGGCAAAAATGTACAGCACAAATATGCAAGCCAGGAAAATGCAGCTCAAACACGAGTTGCACAATGTGTAGAGAGAAAATTTGAGCATAAATGACTACCACATGAAGGTGAAGAAAATTGCAGATGCACTTGCTTCCATTGGGCCGCCAGTGGAAGATGATGATCTAGTTTCTGTGACCTTGAATGGTCTAGGAAAGGATTATGCAAAGTTCCGGACATCCATTGCCGTCCGTGAAAAATTTCCTGATTTTGAAGAGTTGTTTGCTCTTCTAATTTCTGAAGAGCAGAGAAATGGGGGTGCATCTTCTTCAAGAGGAACTTCAAAAGAAACTGTCTTCTACTCAAATGCTGGAAGAGGTAGAGGCAAAGGTAAAGGAGGCCAATTTGCAGGCCGTGGTAGAAATCAAAATATGCAGCAAACTCAAGAAAACCAATCCTATGGAGGAGGACGTGGTAACTCTAGAGGCAGGGGGAGCCAAAGAGGCCGTGGTGGATGGCAGAGAGGCCAAAATGCAAACAACAATGTTGAATGCTACTACTGTGGTAAAATGGGTCATATGGCTAAGGACTGCTACAAAAAGCAGAATGACATTATGAATGGAAAATTGTAGCAAGGTAATTATGCATCTTCTAGTAGACAGGGTGATGACAAAAATGAGCATCTATTTATGGTGCAGCACATGACCAATTCTGTGACAAGTGCAGAAGAACGAAATGATGTGTGGTATGTTGACTCAGGTGCGTCAAACCACATGACAGGTCATGCAGAGTGGATGCAGGATGCAAGGAAAATGGAAAAACCAGGATTTGTGGAGACTGGTGATGATACTGCACATCCTATTGTGCAGATTGGTAAAATTCCTTTGTCTATGTAGGATGGGAAAAAGAAATACCTGTCTGATGTATTTCATATCCCAAACATCACCAAGAACGTGGTTTCTGTTGGTCAAATGGTTGAGCAGGGCTTGCAGGTCAGATTTAATCCTCATGGATGCTTTGTTGAGGATATGAAAAATAACGGTCGCTTGATAGCAAAAGGAAAGAAGAAGGGCAGGATGTTTACATTGGATGCGGACATGCCTGAATTGAGTGCAACAATGTTTGCACATGGGACCGGTGTAGTTGTAGATATTGATATCTGGCATAAACGCATTGGTCATGTTAATATACAGCGACTTAAATCAATGCAAGCCCAAAATATTGTTGCAGGATTGCCTAAATTCAAGGTTGCAGAAATGCATAAGGTTTGTGAAGCCTGTCAATTTGGAAAACAGGTAAGGAAACCATTTCCTAGGCATGTTCAAGAGAGTAAAAAGCCATTGGAATTAATCCACTCTGATGTGTGGACTACTAAAGCTGCATCTATTGGAGGCTATCACTATTTTGTCACTTTTATTGATGACTTCAGCAGAAAAGTTTGGGTGTATTTTATGAAAAAGAAAAGTGAAGTGTTTGGGCACTTCAAAGCTTTTAAAGCTATGGTTGAAAAAGAAACAGGCCTGCAAATAAAATGCCTAAGGTCAGATGAAGGGGGAGAGTACCTCTCAAATGAGTTTGCAAGGTTCCTGCAGGAGCATGGCATAAAGCAACAATATTCATGCAGTCATACCCCACAGTAAAATGGACTTGCAGAAAGGAAAAACAGGCATATTGGAGAGGTATCTCAGGCCATGCTAAATGAGAAAGATCTACCAGATTATTATTGGGCTGAAGCAGTTGCTACAGCAGTTTACATAATGAACAAGACTCCCACTGCAGCAATACATGGCATGATGCCAGAGGAGATATATACTGGTAGGAAACCAAACATTTCTCATTTGAAAATTTTTTGTTGCATTGCCTATGTTCATGTGCCAGATGAGTTGAGGTCCAAGTTGGATCCAAAAGCTGAGAAGTACGTTTTTATTGGTTATTCTCTGCAGCACAAAGGGTATAGATGCTATAACCCTTCTACTCGTAAGTTTACAGTGAGCAGAGATGTTTTTGATGAGATGAGCAGCTGGTATAAACTAGTAAATGTGATGATTGATGTAGATGCACAAAATGGTAATGCTGCACAGAATTCACAGCAGCAATCACAAAATATCAGTGGACCTGGAGTGTCCTCTAGCAGTGGTTCACATACTTCGCCATGGACAGGTAGATTGAGATTAGGATAATCTCCTCAAAGCAATGCAGATAGTGGTACGCAGGTATCACGAAAAGGAAAAGAGAAGGTAGATCAGCCCATGTTTGATGTGAATGCAGGTCACTCTTATGTGGATGGTGTTTCCAGTGGCTTAGAATAGAGCATTGATGATGAGTTGGGTATTCCTTCTGTTGTTACACCTGGAGTAAGGAAGACCAGAGATGTTTTGAGAGCACCTGGAAATGAGCCTATTTTGCGCAGGTCTACCAAAGCTAGGTATCCTGTGGATAGGCTGAAATATGATGGATTTACAGCCATTCACTATGCCTATATGGTCAAAGTGATACAGGAACCAGAACCCACTTCTTTTGAGTAAGCCATGGGAAATGAAAAATGGGAGAAAGCCATGGATGAAGAAATGGATGCCTTGGAATCCAATGCTACATGGGAATTGGTGCCTTTGCCTAAAAACAAGAATGCAATTGGCTGTAAGTGGGTTTATAAGATCAAGCACAATGCAGATGGTTCTGTGAATAGATACAAGGCAAGATTAGTTGTCAAGGGGTATGCACAGACATATGGCATTGATTATGAAGAAACATTCAGTCCGGTTGCAAGGATGGCAACTGTAAGAGTAGTCATTGCTATGGCTGCATCAAAGGGATGGTCTTTACATCAGATGGATGTAAAGAATGCCTTCTTGCATGGTGATTTGCAAGAAGAGGTCTTTATGGAGAAGCCAGCAGGTTATGCTCATGCTATTCATCCTGAGTTTGTTTGCAGGTTGAAGAAAGCCTTGTATGGCTTGAAGCAAGCACCTAGAGCATGGTCTAACAAGATAGGACAGTATCTTGTCACTATTGGCTTTCAAATTTTCAAGGAAGATTTCTCACTCTATGTGAGAAAAACAGAGAAAGGGATTATGCTGCTTGTCATTTATGTTGATGATTTGATCATCACAGGTGATAGTGATGAAGATATCCTTCATGTGAAAATGCTATTGAAGCAAAAGTTTGAGATGAAGAATTTGGGAGAGCTACGTTATTTCTTGAGCATTGAGGTGATTAGATCACCAAGTGGGATATAGCTCTTGCAGAGGCAGTATGGATTGGACATGCTATCCAAATATGGGATGACAGGCTGTAAGCCTATTTCAGTTTCTTTGGAGCAGAATGTGAAGCTGAGCACAGATGCAGGTGAGGTTCTGGAAGACCCTGCTATGTATAGATGCATAGTAGGAAGTTTGATTTATATGACTATTACCAGGCCAGATTTAAGCTATGTTGTTGGATTGGTAAGTCACAGGCTCCAAGGAAACCGCATTTGGATGCGGCTAGACGCATACTCAGGTATGTGAAGTCCACATTGTAGTATGGACTATTTTATGAGGCTGGGGTTCAGATACAGTTGCATGGATACACTGATGCTGATTGGGCTGGTAGTACTTCTGATAGAGGATCTACCAGTGGATATGTGTTCTCTTTTGGGAGTGCTGCAGTCACTTGGAGCAGCAAGAAATAGCCTACAGTTGCCTTGTCGAGCACAGAGGCTAAGTACAGGGGTGCAGCAATGGCTGCATGTGAGGTAGCTTAGTTGCATAAGCTACTTTATGATATGCATCAGTCTACAGATGGGCCAGTTGTCATTTATTGTGACAACATGAGCAGTATACACTTGGCAAATAACCCAGTCTATCATGCTAGAACAAAGCACATTGAGGTGCATTATCACTATGTGCAGGAGAAGGTTTTACTAGGTCTTAAGTATCTAGTTTATGTCAGCACAGAAGATCAGGTAGCTGACATATTCACGAAGGCATTGGGCACAGAGAAGCTGCGCAAGTTCAGAGACGTGCTTGGTGTGCAAGAATTGGGATTGACCTCGAGGGGGAGTGTTGAGATATCGAGCTCCACTCGTGATATGCCAAGGTGACTGTTGTGAATTTATGTCACCGACTTGTTTGCTGCAGATGCGGTTGGTACACCACCCACGAATAATAGCTAGATGATAGCTATCCTTATCTACTCTAGTTCGTGGCTCAGTTAGTATGCCACCTTAGTTAGTTGAGTTTGGTTTGAGACCCACATATAGGGTTCTTCTATTTCTTTGTACTTGAGTTCTTTTGGCTTTCACAACTAAGAAGAGGAAAACTGTTTTCAGCCTCCACCTGTGTGTGTATTCCCCCATTGTGCATGTGAGAAAGCCGCAAGTGAGACTCCTTCCCTCTCTCCCACTATCTTCACATACATATGCAAATGTGTTTATTTAGAGCACTGCAAAGCTTGCCAATGTAACATAAGATGGATAAATGCTTTGCAAGAACAAAAGGTTTGTTGGCTGGGTGGATGGCACAGGAAAGTTGTTTGGTTGTTGATTTCAAATTTCCATCAAGGAAACCCATATTTTGTACATCTCAGCTATTTTTGGAAGTTGTACTCGTAGTTCAATAGCACCAACACCTTGTTGGTGGATGACTGTATGTATAAGTGCAATGAGAGTCCCCCTAGCACATATGTGATAGTCTTAAGGATGGAGGACCATTCTCTTGCAAAGCTAAGGGGTTTCATAATGAGTGATCTCGGGCCATGGTTACATAAGTGGCTACTATCTATTGATCGGTGGAATGGGAATCAGTGAGCCCATTTAATGCGCCTGCATGGGCTAAAATTCAGTTTGTACAGGAGAATCTGCTCCAAGGAGGAAGAATTTTACCTTATAATGAATGGTTGAACATGGAAAAGAATATGGAAAAGGCTAGGCAAAGAGGAGGCGAGGGGAACTTATGTACCACTCCTTATACATTTTTGTATAGGTTGCCTTTACAATGTAAACATGGGGAAATTTATGTACCCCTCCTTATACATTTTCGTATATGTTACCTTGACAATGCAAACATGGGGAAGTCTATGCACCCCTCCTTATACATTTTTGGATATGTCCTTGACAATGCAAACATGGGGAAGTCTATGCACCCCTCTTTATTATGTAAAATGTAGAATTTTATTGGTATAAATGCAAGAAGTTACTAATATTAATGTCCTTTAATGTGTAAACTACTTGGTCACCATGTTCTGTCATGCATAGTTTGATGTTCTCCATGAGTACTGTTAAATACCATAAAGTACTTCATATTACCGTTAATAAATACCCCCAAAAAAAACTTTAGTACTCCATCTATGCCTTGTGCACTGTACGGTAAAGTCTTGGGAAAGTACTTAAAGTGTGTGCCTATAAGTACTCTAACTTCAGATTACTTGTCAATAAATTGTATAGTATTGTGATGTTCTATTAAGTACTTGAAAAAGATTTTATCTTCATGTAAAGTACTTTATAGGCTTTGCAAAGTGATTTAGATTACATTATAAGCTTCATAAAGTACTTTATGTGCTTTTAGAAAGTGTTTACTTTACAGATCTTAATAAGCTTTGTAGAGTGGGTTAGAAAGTGGTTTTGTAAAGTGGTTTAAAGTAAATAGGTTTTGTCAAGTGGTTTAGAAAGTGGCTCTATGATTTTGCATGTTTGGAAGTACTTTTTTCATAGAAGACTAGCTAGATCCAAATAGCATCTATAAATGTAACTACTTAACCCACATGTACCCAAAACAAGTCATTCATTCAGGCATCATATACCCAAAGCCATTCATTCATTCATTCTAGCCAATGTTAAAGACACATCATGTTGCAACTATTAACTGTGGAACTTAGCTGCTATAAAAATCATGTTGTGGTTGTAACTATAGAAGGCACGTATAAAAATTTGCACTACCCTAAAATGATGAAATGCATGCTATTATATAGATTTCTTCAATCCCAGGTGATAACCTAAAATTATTTTCCTCTCCTAGTATGGGATCCATATCAAATTTTATGGCCCGCACTAGGTTTGCATACATGAGAAGGGAGGTTCGTTGACAATATCATCATGGACTCTCTCATAGTAGTGTCCCATAACTCCTAGGAATCCACTGGGAAGAATATTTCCTAGGTTATCCGACATTGCCCTAGGTATTCTTTCCTTTTTCTTAGAGCACTTAATAATGTACAAGTCTTCACCTTCCTCCCCGTTACTTGACACATTGGCAACAAATTTGTCTCCCACATGATGTGTCACTCAAGACATCTGGGTGATCAACATCCTCTTCATCACTATAGCTATCATTTGATCCTTCACCATCACCCATGGGAAAAATAATACAATACTCCCACCTTTCTACATATTCCTTATTCTTTCATTGTCACCATTTTCCCTGCATACATGGATCACAAAAGCAAGAGAGTTCCTACATCTCAAGGCACATTTGTTTATAGTAGTTGGGTGTTTGTTAAAGGAATGCATAGACCATGAGCTTGCCACATGCTTGTATTCCCATGTATTACCTCTATGTACTTCATCTTCTTTGAATTCCTAAAAGACTCTATTCATCTCGCTTCCACAAAACCTGGCCCTTAGAAAATTCATGACATTAGCTGTACACTTTAAAATCCATCTATTTGGATTCAGTTGTTCATGTGTAATCTCTCTCTTTACACAACACGAGCTCCATCATGTTCTCCTTTCCCGTGGCCAGTTAGGCTAAAGAACCTGGTAACAAAGTAGAAATGGTGGTTCGCTTTGAACTAGCCTACACATTCATCTACACGCAATGAGGTTTTAGTGTAAGACCCTGATGTTTAAGCCCCTGGTCAAGTAAAAGAAAGCAATGTTTCACAAAGAGGGTGTCTTGTGTCTTATGTTTAAATTATAGCAATGGAGAGTTTTCCTAACATCACTTGGAAAGTTCTCAATACAGTCTCTGTGTCGTTGATCCTACCATGTACAAATGAAGTTGTGCTGAATAAAACTCTTGATGTGCTTTGTGAAAAAGGATAAAAAATCAAGAGATTTCATATGTTGCACCAAAAGATCATTTCTCTTTTTATTTGCACCATCTTCATCAAGTTTGCATGTCTCTCTATCTTGAAAGACCTTTAGAAAGAGGAGTGAGTAATTATCTATTGTCTCATTAGGACATAGCACCATTCATGTTATGCCACATTCACCACATAGTCCCATCAAGTAGTCATAAACTATGGAACAATGGTTTTGCACATAGTAATGATTCACAAAGAGTTGTAATGTTGTTGTAGATGCAATTTGTAGCTCCACTCATAAAATTTCTTCTTCGCTTTGTCACAAACACTGCAAGCACATCTGTGTAGTATCCCATGGAGTCTGAATTGTTTCTATGCATGTAATTGAATGCTTCTTTCAAAAAATCATTTGCACATGTGAAACAAAGTAGCATGTATATCGATCCTTCAACTTGTGCACAAAGAATTGGTTAAGGCCCTCAAAGCATCATTGAGAAATATTGATCAGTGTGGATAGAGGGCCTTGAACCTTTTAAAGAACTCCACCTACCACAAAATAAATATTAGGATAATAGTATCTCTAGACCACTAAGAATCACTTAATAGTACTTTTGGACCATCTAATGGTACCTTAAAACTATTTAATAGTATTGTAAGACCACTTAATATTGCTTCAGTACCACTTAATAGTACTTTTGGATCACATAGAAGCACTTAATAGTAGTTTTGGACCATTTAATGGTATTGCAAAACCACTTAATAGTGCTTCAAGACCACTTAATAGAACTTCTAGACTTAGCGTGTCCAATTCAAGCCCTCTAGTCTATGGTCACATCTTAAACATGAACAACGATTGAGTTCCTTGATTTTGTATTTCCATTTTCACACAAGAAATAGGTTCTCCTTTGCTCTCTCTTTCAAAAACATCTAGTCCAATTTGGGCAAAGAGAATTTTGGAGACTTGAGCATCATTTGTACTCTCATTTGATTTCTCATGTCAAACACATCCTATGGAACAAAATCAACATGAAAAATGGATTACAAACAATGTTACGTATCCATTCATTTGAGAAGATTCTCTAAGAGAATGCTCATAGCTCTAGCCTCCTAACAAACCCATCTTGCTTCTTTCATCATATGTAAAAATAGGACTAGCAAGAGGGTTTAAAAATGACCACTAATAGTACATCTCGACTGCGTAATAGTACTTAATAACTATTTAATAGTACATCAGAATCATTTAATAGTGTTTCATGACCACTTAATAGTGCTTCAAGACTACTTAATAGTGCTTTAGGCCCACTTAATAGCTCTTTAATACCACTGAATACTACTTTTGGACCACTTACAAGCACTTAATAGTACTTTTGGACCAGTTAATAGTACTTAATAACTACTTAATAGTACTGCAAAACCACTTAATAGTGCTTGAAGACCACCTATCAGTGCTTGAAAACCACTTAATAGTGCTTTAGAACCACTTAGTAGTGCTTTAACATCACTTAGTAGTACTTCAGAACTATTTAATAGTATTATAGAACCACTTAATAGTACTTAATAACTATTTAATAGTACTGCAGAACCACTTAATAGTGCTTCAAGACCACTAACAATGCTTGAAAACCACTTAATAGTGCTTTAAAACCACTTAGTACTTCAAAACTATTTAATAGTATTGTAGAACCACCTCATATTGCTTCATGACCACTTAAAAGTACTTGTGTAGCACTTACAAGTACCAGTTAATAGTACTTATGGGCCACTTAATAGTACTTCAGCACCATTTAATTTATTGCATAATAGCTAAGAACACAAGAAAACACGAATACATCATTTATTGTATAGAAAGTATTGATCTTCAAACACCTTTGTCCCTATCTTGTGTAATAAGCTTATCAAATGTGTCCTCCATTTCCTTGTCATCTACCGGTGCCGAATTTGGATTTTGAGGAGGATCATCATGACGACAATCAGTTGAAACAACTGATAGGGTGGAGGAGTGCCATGCTAATGTGGTTACGAAATTTTGGCATGTTGCCAAGTTTTTTAGAAAAGATTTTTCAAGCATTGTGGGTGATCTTGGGGAGGTAACTCACAAGTAGATGCAATATGTTAAAATGAGTTGTACTCAAACATCTCTCCAAGAGTATTCACTAGTCGAAGAGTGGGATTGGAGTGCCCCCTTTTTTAAAAAGAAATTTGGAAAGCCTTGGATCAATTGGAGGATGACAAGGGTCCAAGTCCTGATGGTCTAACTTCCAAGTTTTTTGTGACTTTTTGGAGCATGATTAGGCATGATTTTGTTGCTATGTATAATTGGGAAATGTCTATCGGCAGACAATTGTTAGCTAATGTGAATGTCAAATTGGTGGTTAAGTTATTTCCTAAGAGTCAAAATGGGCTAAATGTGAGAGACTAGAGACATGGCCATTTCCATGTTGTATACTTCCTATACAATCCTTGCTGAGGCACTAGCTTGCAAAATAAAAGTCATATGCATGGTGGTTGTGGACAAATAATAGAATGGTATGATCAAGGATCAGGACATCAATGAGATCATACTAAATGTCTCCTCGATGTTGGACTATACCTCTGTCTTAGGTTATATATCTGTCCTTTTGGGGTTTGATTTTGACCAAGCCTATGCTAGGGTCCATTGGGACTTCATGCTAGTAGTTTTGAATACTTTGATTTTTGGAGAATGATTCTGCAGAATGGTGGACACCCTTTTCCAAAAAGCATATGTTATAGTGTTTCTAAATTTTAGTGTTGTCGGTCAATTTTCTCTCCATAGATCCATAAGGCAAGGGTGCCCCCTTGAAATTCTCCTCTTTGTAGTTTGCATACTTCTATTAATCCATATGATCATGTCATTTCCCAAGGTCTCATTCAGAGTGGTGATACCCTCGGGTGACCAATTTTATCCCCACCTCTTGCAGATGATATGGTGGCACTAACTCAAGAATCTAATGATAGTATTCAAAATTTTTGTTTGGTTCTTCTTTGCCTCTGATCCATTTGTAGCTGGTGAAAGACGTTTGGATTACTTATAAATGCAAGCTAAGATTAGAGTGGCTAGGTGCTCTTCCCATAAAATGGGTGAATAGAGGCATGATGATCATGTACTTAGGTACCCCAGTAGATGGAGGCATTGCATTGAGACAGATATTTGATTGGTTTAAGATGAAAATATGGTAGAAAATCATAATGTGGCATGGTGCTTCCCTTGGATGAAATGCTCGTTATCATAGTGAAACATGTCCTAGTGGCTTCAACCACATACTTGGAAACCACATGGTGGTTTAGAAAATGCCACTATCTTGAGATCAAGAATATGTTGGAATTATTTGTCTTCGATGAGGGACAACCCATCATGAAAATGAGCAAAATAATGATCATCAAAGTCAAGATGCCATGTAAGCATTTTATGGCATAAGAGATTTGGTCATCTCACAAGGATGTTGATCGAGTCTAGATTTTGATTACCTATTACATATCTACCCATTATTTGAAATCTGCAACCAAATAAGGCAAAGCCTTTATGGATACACTATAAACACAAACATTCTCCATGCAAGAACTAGGTATTTTCAAAAACAATCTTCAAAATATACCTAGTGACATTTGGAACCTCTCCTAATTATGCTACAAATATATAGCTCATGCAATCACATCAATGGGCAAAAGAGGATATCAAATTATAAACAAGGGAGATTACAACTTTATACCATGTGATGGATAAACAAATGGGGTCTTCCATTGGAGAAAATTCCATGTCTTGACCATCACTTCAATAGACTTAAATACTAACCAATTCTATGTGAACTATAAGAAGGTATAATCGATTCAATGTTTTGATATGCACCATTAGCATTATTTTCAGTCAAAGCATAGCACATATCCAAAATGTAGTTGCATTGATATTACCTCTTTTATATCAGTCCAAGGGATCATAGAACGACTAAAGGCCTTGCTAGCTAATAATAGATTCTTTCTTTAGTAGACTCCTCTAAATGCTATTGCAACTACATACATATGAGCAGTGGTGATAGTCACCTATTGATAGTTCATTTCTTTACTACAATCCTCTAAATGCTATTGCAACTTGTACATATGAGCAGAAAAAACTGTTATTAAAATACACACAAGTAGTGGTAGCAGTTATTTTAAGTTATTAAAATAAAATTCAATGTCTACCCTATAGCATTTAGTCTTATCCTAATAAAATATTGGAAATCTAAAAAGACCATGTGATGGTCAAATGTGTATTACTAGAAGACCAATATACTTACCATGGAAGTGATGCAAGCAACCATTTGAGCAAGATTATGAGGTAAGTTAAAGACTTGCGCCTTGATATATCTATATACCTTGATGTGTGTGCATGTGTGCATGCCTGCGTGCATGTCTGTGTGCGTGTGTGTGTGTGTGTGTGTGTGTGTGTGTGTGTGTGTGTGTGTGTGTGTGTGTGTGTGTGTGTGTGTGTGTGTGCACACGTGCGTGTGTGCCCATGCATGTACACACACGCGTGCGTGTGTGCCCATGCATGTACACACATGCACATGCACGTGCATGCACACACACACACATGCATGCATGTGTGAATGCATGATATGCATTTACATATACATAGCATATATAATAGCAAATAAGTAACAAGGTGCTTATGAGAACATACATAAAATGGGAAAAAAGGAAATACAGTCTTTTCTTTTTCCATTATACACATCATCAAATGATATTGTTAGAGATATCAAATACAATCTCATAAGCTAGTGAGAATTATAGCATCAAATGGAAATTTTTTAGAGGAAGTTTAGAAGCCATAGTACTATTAAATGCAATTCCTTATTTGCTTGATCGATAGACTTACTACAATTTTAGCAAACCTAGGTCATAATCAACTCTAGGGGAATTACCACTAATATAGGAAGAACTTGCATTATAGTTGTTGCATTGACATGTCCTTATGCCTAAATTAATCAATGGGGACATGCCTAAAACTAAGGCTTTTTTAATTTTAAAACATGGGATGAACCTTTTGGATTTATAAGGTGTGTGATCCCTTTCTAGAAAGAATGAGCTAATTTTGAATGTCACTTGTATTTGGTCCATTCTCTACCATTTTATTATTGCCAATGCAATTTTCATGTGTGCAAGCTTCATGAGCCAACTAAATTTCAACACTATTTAAGACTCGGGGAATGTATTGGATAGTTTTAAACTCCTAATACAATTAAGACCATGGTGGTGCTAGGGGACACGTCCTCCATTCCAAATCCTCTTAGAGGTACAGAGTTTTGGATTTAATAGGCACACAGTGGCATAGAGAGATTGGCACAAAACTATATAGACAACTAATGATTAAAATATGTAAAATTTTAAATATAGGGTATTTTAAATGTGTGCTTTCTTGGAGGCACTACTTAGTCTTCAATAGAGTGACCACCCCATCAGATAGGCACAATAGAAATCTCACTCAATTTTTAATGGCGAAAAAGTCATCAAGTGGTGGCAGAGGGTGATGCAAAAGAGAAAATACCAAAAGAAATTTGTATAGTAACTAGATTATGGCCACACTGATTCTCTTTGCTAATGTTGAGAAAGATAGAAAATGCCAAAGATGATGCGTTTGAGGAGCTAACTCGAAATTTCAAAAACATTCCCATGTACAATATGAGAATGTCATGCCTAACTCTCAAAGAAGTTGCCTCATACAGAGATTTATTCAGGACCAAGGAAGGGTGTTGAAATAATAGGCCTCATGCGGTCCTAACATGAGGGTACCAAGGGCCTCATGTGGTGCTAACATGAGTCCCTTATCTTTAAAGTGGATTAATTGAGAAAAATGGAGGCCAAACAACCTAGTAGCCTATGCAACAAGCATAAATTTTAGCTTGGGAAAAATCCCATAAGCTAAAGTGAAACTAAGTGGCATGAGTGGACAACCTTCCTCACACCCCTCCTAAGACCCTTTGCAAATGTGAGGAGGCTATGTCCATGGCTATGGGGTGAGAATGAGACCCCACACTTAGTGCACATCCTTATATGGGCATGTGGCACACTCTAATACTTCCAACATTTCTTTCAATTCTTTATTTGGTCCCTTGGCTTATCTAATACAATGTGGGTTTGTGGCTACTTGGTGCATGATCACAAAGTATCAACAACAACAGCTTGCTCATAAGTTTTCCCTTGGTCACTAACCAATTCAAAAACTAAAAATCGCATACTCAAATAGAAAGGGAGTAGTGGTACGCGTTGAATTATCTTCTTTGTGCCTTAGCTTACCCACTTTGTGGAATAGAGAATTGCTATTAGATATTTGGGCTGGTTGGGTGTCCCACTAAACTAAATCCATAAAGTTAAATCCTCAATGCTATAATGCATCCAAAGGTTGACTTAGACTAAGGGCATAAGAATTTAAGGTAGAGGGCATCCAATCCTTTGATAAGCATTGCACTTCCTACAATACTAGTAGTGAGCATCTGGAAATAGGATACTCCACTATAAGCCTATGTGTAGGACCTTTCCAAAGATTAGCTTGATTACAAAATGGATGTCTATGGTTTCTTGGTGTGTTTCTTTGAGCACAATATTGTGCTCATCAATCAATTCCCATCTCCTTAGAACTCCCACTCCTTGTTGCTATAACTACCCCCTAGTTATACTATACAAGCAATTTTCCATCTATTTTCTCAAAGCATATCCTTAGGGAATGTGGTACAAATAATGTCCTATAGCAATTCCTTATTTTCTAGACCATGCACTTCCATCTTGAATAGATTTTCAACTTGGATCTCAATTGATATCATAGTGCTTGCTTTCTTAGAAGGAAATCATGACAAGTTTATGTTTAAATGAGATCTCATTGCACCATATTCAAGGCTTCTCATTCTATGGTAGGTCCTTTGAAAGACCCTACAATCACTCCCCTTCTCGTGTACAATATTTATCTTCAATGGCATTGATCTACATAAAGAAAAGGAAACAATTAGGCAATTCAATTAAAATCCATTGTAGAAATTGAGCAAAACTACAATACAATAGAAAATGGACTTTCTCATGGTATAGGCTTTGACTCCATTTCTATAATACAAGTATGTGGTTGATGCTACTTGGTGTTCCAGCAATGTTCATTTAATTCATGCTCTCTCAATCACCTATCTCCCCACCTAGTTTCTCAGTGAGCCTCAAGTCCTAAACATGATAAGGTTTTGAGCATACAAGAAACGTGCCAAGGGAGCAAAGTGTAGTGACAAGATGGGCTCCTATTGTTGGAAGGTGCATTCAACTAGTAGAAATTAGAGAGCTAAGTTGCCATAGGGGTCTTTCCATAGATTTGGTGGTTGACTAGTGGTTTACTAGTGTCAAGAATACCAAGCCGAGAACCTAGGCATGTCTATAGTAATGACTATTGACATGGAGCAAGGTGACACATAGAGTATGGACAAGATGGTCATCATAGGATGCAAGAGACCAAGTTTGTAGTCCTAACCAATGATCATGACCAATTCTTGCAAAGATTCCTCTGGACTTGCCATATTAATGGAGCAAGGATAAGGAAAGAGTACATGAACTTATTTTCATGTATCTTGGCCAAAACAACTCAAAGATGGTCCAATCAATTTCTAGTTGCCTATTTTATAGACTGGTAGCACATATTTAAGGCATTTCTTAAATGGTTCATGCAAGAGATCGATGAGGAAGAATTCTACACCAAGCAAATGACTTGAAGTAAAAAAAGAACAAGTCCATCTAGGATTTTGTTCTACAAATGAAGGCTTTCATCAATCAATTGAGCATGCGGCCAGATGATAAATCCTTGCATGCTTGGTTGATCACACGTTGCACACAAGTGGATTTGTGCTCCATGAAAATTGTGAATCCAACTAAGACATATGAACTCTTGAACCAAGTTGTTGCTCTATGGACAAGTAGCCAAGTCCAAGCAAAAAAAGAAACGCAAGGAAAGTGAGTAGGATCCTTCTTCCAAGAAGGATAAACTAAAAATCAAGCGTAAGAAGGCCTTGCAAGAATTAGATATCCAAGGAAATCCTTGACCAAAAGAAAAGTGGTGCAATAAGTGCTCTTAGCATGGCCACACTAAAGACAAATGTCAAACCAAGTATCGTAATACTTCTACCAATTTTGGGCATGACAACTTTGAGTGTTTATCTAGTTCCAAAGCTAACTTGGCCACAACAGATGATCACCCATAACTATGACATGAGTCAAACCACCACCCTAGAAGGTCTTATAAAGAAGTGAGCAAGTTACAAGCATACAATAGAAGTGGAAGAAGGTAGTAGATTATGTGCTGATAATGCTACTCTCTGGAAACATCTGTGTATGCTGGAGCAAATTCAAAGTTTGATGAGATCTCCAATGAGCACCCATCCATTTAACCATGTTGAGGACTAGACAATCAATATGAATAGGCTAGCCAAGGTGGCCATCATGTTGCATCCCAGACCCTAACCCTTGCACACTGATGACTTTGACAAAGAACATAGGCTCTAAGACCCTAACGAGCAAAGGTACTACTTCTTGCACGAAGAAAGTAAGTGACAACTTGGCCACACACCATTCTGAAGACAAGTTGGTAGCCCTAACACTATTCTTACTATAGTGCAAGAAACCATCACCAATTGTGGGTTCTGCTTCCCCTAGCTATTAGGATGATATGGCCATGTAGACATCTCCACAACCTCTATTGATAGCCATGCCCATCCCCTTGCTTAGAAGGTTTTGCCAGATCAAGACCCCATTCAAATTTTGTGAGCTATTCCTCACAAAGTTCAATTTCAAATGTATTACTATACCATGGATGTGACAAGGAATGAGCCAGATAGTTTTAGGTCTGCCCCTTTCCATTTATATAAATAATTTCCCCAAGTAGTACCCTTGGATGCCTTGCCCATTGAAGTTTCTTTATACAATCGTGCTTGTAGAGAGTTCAATTTTGCATGTCAATATCTTCTTGATGTAGATCTATTGTGGGAAAACTTTATCTTTCCCTTATTCAAAATCAATTTTGTATTGATTTATTCTATTTCGACTCAACGGAGGGCTCTAAGGACCTTGCAATTGTCTGATTGTTGCTGCCTAAGAGGGAATTCATTAGAGAAACAAGGATGAGGTTATCCATGATGAGGCTTATGATTTGTAGATATAGTCTTGGATCAAATTGATGACCTTTAGATGTGGATGGGTGATACTAAGAATGTCAACTATTGTCTTAGATCAAATTGATGACTGAACTCCTGAACCGAGTTGTTGCTCTATATACAAGTGGCATAGCCAAGTCCAAGCAAAAAAATAAAGGCAAGGAAAGTGAATAGGATTCTTCTTCCAAGAAGGATAAACTAAACCAAACTAAAGATGAATGTCAAACCAAGTATTGTAATACTTCTACCAATTTTGGGCATGGCGACTTTGAGTTTTTGTCTAGTTCCAAAGCTGACTTTGCCACAACAGATGATCACCCACAACTATGACATGAGTCAAACCACCACCCTAGAACGTCTTATAAAGAATTGAGCAAGTTACAAGTAAGTGACAAGCATTCGATATAAGTGGAAGAAGCTAGTAGATTGTGTTCAGATAATGCTACCCTCTAGAAACACTTGTGTACACTAGAGCAAATTCAAAGTTTGATGAGGTCTCTGATGAGCACCCATCCATCTAACCATGTTGAGGACTAGAAAATCAAGATGAATCGGCCGGCCAAGGTGGCCATCTTTTTGCACATAAGGGGAATTTTGGACTCAAAAAGGGCCTCATAAGGAGTGGATTAGCAAAATGGATTAAGAACTAATAAGGTCTACAAAGGGTCCCATCACCCCATATGGGAACAAAAAAGTACATCTCCCTAGGCCCTTGGTGGTCCCCAAAAGTGCGCCTCCCTCTCCCAGTTGGAGGTCCTCCCCACTCTCACAAAGTTAACTCTCTTTACAACCTTTAGGTGGTCCACATTCCCAAAAAGTATCTTGTGGGTAATAAACCCTAGCCCAAAAAGAGGGGGCCTGGTGTGTGCATGCATGACTTAGGGCCAAACGGGGCACTTATCTAGCCCTAAGTCATGCTTATGCGCACACCAAGCCCACTCGGGGCTTTTTTTTTGTTTTGTTTTAATGGGGATGTACCCCCCATATATATATATATATATATATATATATGTATATGTATATTGTGTGTATGTATATGTGTGTGTGTGATGGGTATGTGTGTGTGATGGGGGATGCATACCCCCAAAAAAAAGACAAAAAAAAGCCCTCGAGGGGCCCTAGTGTGCACATGCACGACTTGGGGCCCAGTAAACGGGGACCCCATCTGGCCCAAAGTCATGCCTATGCACACCAGGGCCCCTTGAGGGCTTTTTTTGGTCTTTTTTCAAGGGATGCATCCTCCATTACACACACTCATGGTGGAATTGTGCGCCTCTCCTCCTTTGGGGGGGGGGTTGATGGGGGATGCAAAAACAAAAAAAAGCCCTAGAGGGGCCCTGGTGTGCACAGGCACAACTTGGGGCCAAACGGGGGCCCCATCTGGCCCCAAGTCGCAGCTATGCACACCAAGGCCCCTCTAGGGCTTTTTTGTTCTTTTTTTTGTGGGGGGGGTGCATCCTCCCATCACACAACACATACACACGGCCCCGTCTGGCCCCAAGTCATGCCTATGTGCACCAGGGACCCTTTGGGGCTTCTTTGTTCTTTCTTTTGTGGGGGGGTGCATCCTCCCATCACACAACACACACACACACACACACATATGATGGGGGTGCATCCCCCCATCACACACACACACACACATATGGTGGATTGGGGCACCTCCGCCCCTTGGGGTGTGTGTGTATGATGGGGGATTCATCCCTACCAAAACAAAAAACAAAAAAAAGCCCCAGAGGGGCTTTGGTGCACACAAGCATGACTTGGGGGTAGACAGGGGCCTCATCTGGCCCCAAGTCATGCCTGTGCACACCAAGGCCCCTTTGGGGCTTTTTTTTTGTTTTTCTTTTGGGGGGATGCATCCCCCATCAAACACACACACACACACACACACCCCAAGGGGGGGAGGTGCCCCAATCCGCCATGTGTGTGTGGATTATATATATATATATATATATATAATTATTATTATATTATTATATATAATTATAAAAGAAATGCCTTAAGTTGGTGGATTGGGCCCATTTACACACACAATATATACATATATATATATATATGAATATAGAAGAAATTTCTACTCCAAATGCATGTTACACTAGCAATCTTGATTAGAGTTCATCAGCAATCTTGATCTTGTCTATTCATACACCTAGTAATTTGAAGAATTCTTGAAACCTTTGATAAGGGAATGCACTTTTCTTCAAAATCAACCGTATATTTAAATTAAGAAATTTCATAGTATCATTTCCATTAAGGAATTTCATTGTATCATTTATAATTATCCACTATTATAGTTCATCAAGTTCATGTACAGTACTCTCTCTCTTGCTCTAGCCTCAAGTCCTACTTGACTTTTTTAATTAAAAAACAAGCCCTACTTGATGCAAATTTTTATGAATACAAGAATACACTAAAATCCAAGAAATGAAACTCAATTATAATGCAAAACACTACCCATTTGGAAAACAAGAGAGCTATATATTAAATTTTGATGTCTATACAATATTTCTTGTATATTGCATCCAATAGATGCACTTTTTACAAAATATTTGCTTGCTTAGCTTTAGCTACTATTGCTGCTCTCCTCTGAGTTGACAAAATAGTGGGTTTACTGAAAGGTTCTACAAGGTGCTCAGCATCATAAACACCTGCCAAAGCACCCATAGCAACAACTACCATGATTCTTCCTGCTAGTTTCTCTCCAAAAGTAGATAGTGCCAAATCTTGCCTCACCAAAATACACTTGCACGTGCAAAAGGGGGTAAAGGCACAAGGGAGACTAGCTTTGAAAGTGTCCTACACTTTATCATCTCCTCCTTCCCATAAGGGGAGAACAAAGTATGGAAGCACACTAGGCTATGGCACTTGAACATTTCCATGTAGTGTCCTAGTGCTGAATCCACACCGATGTTGTCAGCTCGACCCCCTTTATGTCTCACAAACTGATTAACTTCGATGACCTAAAAATTGAGATAACATCAGTAATCTTCTCAATGCCAAACTAAGAACATAAATTCATTCATATTGACAAAATATCATGAACTTACAATGTGGCCAGCATCTTGTTTGTCCATTCCCATCCGAGTTATAGCGATGGAGCTTTTTCCTCTCATCAATTGCTCGAGGTGGTACCGATGATGAGGCCTCTGCAGTATTCTCAACTCTCTGGTGTCTCTGTGCCCTCTCTACCTCCAATCTTTCTTGGACCTCATGGAACTCCATTTTTGTAACTGTTGCATTAGTAGAGTCATGCATTTCCTCCCACACAGTTAAGATCCGATGCTCCAAAGTGTTTGTAGGTGCCAAATCATGCACCTATCCAACCCCTCTTCTAGGTAACCTAAGTTACTACTACTCTCCCAAGCGGAGAGTGCCCCCAATACTTCATCTTCTCTCAATTTTGTAATGTATTGAATGTCAGTCAAAAATAAATACTCTCTATTTTCAATCAAAATATATGGAAGGGTTTGCATCAAAACCTCATCCGTCATACCTTCTTCCTCCTCTTTTTGCTCTCCTTCCTCCTCTTCCTCTTTTGGTTGTCTTGTGGGGGATGATGTCCCACCTGTTTTGGGAACCACAACCAACTCTATCATCTGCTCTATTTCTATTGTGTGCTTTCCCTTGTCCAAAGTTGCACTAAACCAATCTAGAGCAACGGCGGCTTCCGCAACCACATCGGGATTCTCCTCAACTTCAACATCTTGCCACTAGAAGAAGAGGTGGCTCTACATTGATGAATGGAGGTGCATCTGTGTCCTCCATTTCCAAAAGAATTACACAATAGGCTATTTCCAGGGATACAAAACGAGTTCCTATAGGACCCGCTTGCAAATCCAACTCTTCATCCTTGGAATCCTTCTAAAACTTTTTGGACTAAGGGATTTGCAAATTCTCTACAAGCTATGCTTGAAAGTGCTATCAAACTAGTGACTGTCAATGAGGAGATTCACAAGAACCCACTGTACTCTATCTATGTCTAGCCGGATCATGTAAGGCTTGATTTTCTCTCTCACATAATCTACCACATCTCTAAAGACATCTAGATGCTTGTGGACTGTGCCGATGACATCAATTTGACAATCAAAAATGTCATACAACTCTGCCTCTCTACTCAAATGATGAGTAGAAGTGACAAAGTCATGGTATGCCTTGTGGGGTGTGGCCATTGGAGGTTTGTGGAAGATGGCAAGAGTAGATTGTCTAAGAGGTGAGGACAATAAAGGCTATGTCATACCTAATGGCCCTTTATATAGTTGACTTCAAACTCTTTATATACCTTAAAGGTCCAACTACAATTTAGGTAATAAAATATTGGACAATGTAATATATTGGCCTAAATAATTTGCCATCATATTCCACTCGCACCTCCCCCTGCCAGCCAAAATAATGGAATTATTTTTTGGAATTTAGGGGGCCCTATGTTAGTACAAATGACATCACATTTAACAAAAACTATTATATTTAGTCAAAAACTATTACAACACAATTTCAAAACTTTTACATTTATTCAACAACTATTACAACACACTTCAAAAACAATATCATATTTTCAAAACTATTACAACACACATCAAAAACTAGTAATTTTATTAAGTATAGACTCATTGCCAATACAAATGAAATCACACTTCAAAAACTATTACATTTATTTAATAATAGTATGAATGGACAAGTTACAAGGAGGCTTCCATTTCTCAAGCATTGATGTTCCTTCGAGTCGCCTTCTCACTATCTTCCCATTTAGTGTAAAGAAAAAATCACTATCATCAAAGGTGACAGCGATGTATTCTCGAACGTGCTTCAAGCTCCAACTATCTGTGACCTCAAGATATTGGATTTCCCCATTGGGCATATGTACCTCTACCTCTGTGGTGTCCACTACATCACAATCCATAGGTATCCATGTGCCATGATTATTTTTCCAACATCTGTAAGTGTATCTCATGTAGCAAATACTTCGCACTACTTGATATCTTATTACTATACTTTCTTTAGTAAGTATACATAAAAAATGGTCTCCCTTCTGCAAACCCTCCCTAACATCCCACATTGGGTATAGAAGATTATCAAGAAATTCATTTTCTAGGCCTTTGCATACCAACATGGTCTTTTTCTTGTGAATGAAAATTGATTTTAAAAAATAAATAAATGTAATGGAGGGCATGAACTAACTAACACCCACAGATTGTGAACCAAAAGTAAACTTCATTGATGATTGAATATCTAATCTCATCTTCATTCTAAATGCATCTATAGAGAATGGATCAAGAAGAGGCCATTCTCGACTATCAAAGTTAGGGAGAGGAATAGGATGGAGGCTTCCATATGCACCTTCTCTTCGAGGAACTTGGTAACATGAATTATAAGAAAAAATACTAGACTTTGTCAAGAAGGTAGCACTCCGTCCTGAGAACATTAATTCCCCGATATTTGAATGGTAAGCTTAAAATATTCCCGTGAGACTATCCAGAGGTTGGGTTTCAACTTTGGTAGAGGGTAAGATATCTACATAGAAAGCAAAGAAAGATGTTAATGGGCCAATCAATCTATCTCTCTCACTCTCTACCTATCTCTCTCTCTCTCACACACACACACACTTCTCTCTCTCTCTCTCTCTCTCTCTCTCTCTCTCTCTCTCTCTCTAATCTCTCCCCTCTTCTATCTCCCCCTAGCACCCCTCAACCCCCCCATCTCTCCCACCCCCCCTCCCCCTCTACTATCACCACACAAGACACCCTCTCTCAAAATGCATGCACACATACAATCATTAGAATACACAATTGAACTGAAAATGAAAAAAAGTTAATGTAAAAGAGAGATACAATTGAAGGAAAGCAAGTTCGACTAGTAGGGTCCAAGTTCATGTCTCGAGCCATGTACACATGCTGAACCTTCACCTTAAGTCCTTTTTTTGTATTACGAAACCCAACAATGAGACCCTTCCAATGCTTCTCTTTCTTTGCTCTATCCTTTCTAGAAACCTTGAATGGACCTATTGTAGATGGTTGCATTGTGACCCAGGACATTAACCTAAACTCTTGAGGGATCCAAATATCACTATTGTCCTTTAAAATGCAACCCACACAAAATTGAATTGATAGCTTTGGCCTAGGGGAAGGGGAGTGCTTCACCATTGTAGAAAGAATGGGAGCAAGCAAAGATAAAGAGGTTGGGAGGAGGAAGAGATTGAGAGGAGGAGGCTAAGAGGAGGTTGAGAGGAGAAAGAGTTTGGGAGGAGGCTGAGAGGAGGTTGACAGGAGGAAGAGGTTGGGAGGAGGCTGAGAGGAGGTAGAGAGGAGGAATAGGCTCAGAGAAAGGTCAATGGGGATAGTTTAGGGAGGACCTGGGAGGAGTTTGGGGTGCTAGGGATACTTTTGGAAATTTTTGATTTTTTGGAGGGGAAAAAGTCACGGATTTGAAGGCCTACCAAGAGAGCTTAGGAGGGTATGGGGACCATCCAAAAGTAAAAGGGGGGAGTAAATGCTTCAAGAGGTGGTGGGGGCAAGAGAGAGGCAAGTGGAAGCCTAGTGGGGACCAAGGAGGACTCTCCACCAATGAGAGGCCAATATGGAATCCTCCATTCTTTTAATGCCCAAGCCTTCCCATTGGCTGGTTTGCTAATCACAAATCTTAAGTGACTAATCCAAGAGGCCCTTTTTGAGTCCAAAATTTCCCTAATGATCCTAGACCCTAACCAAGTCGTGCACACTGATGACTTTGACAAAGATCATAGGCTCTAAAACCCTAACGAGCAAAGGTTCTGCTTCTTACATGAAGCAAATAGGTGACAACTCGGCCACACACCATTCTGAAGACAAGTTGGTAGCACTAACACTACTCTTATTAGAGTGCAAGTAACCATCACCAATTCTGCTTCTCCTAGCTATTAATGATATGGCCACATAGACATCTCCACAGCCTCTATTGACATCCCCTTGCTCAGAAGGTTTTGCCACTCAAGACCCCATTTGAATTTTGTGAGCTATTCACAAAGTTCAATTTCAAATGTATTACTGTACAATGGATGTGACAATGAATGAGCCAAATATTTTTAGGTCTGCCCCTTTCCATTTATATAAATAGGTTCCCCAAGTAGTACCCTTGGATGCCTTGCCCATTGAAGTTTCTTTATACGATCATCCTTGTAGTGAGTCCAATTTTGCAATCAAGGAAAAGGGGAAGCATCAACGAGCAACCTTTCTAGCCAATTGTTACATTATCATGGTAAAGGTGTGTGAAATTTATAGGCCAACCATGGTGATGCTACCAATCTATTACACTCAACTTCTTCATCTAATTGAGTGACTCTTGTCCATTACCATCATCGAGGCCACCAACATGTGGCACCACTTACTAGAGGTCATAAAATCCCAACTGTATTAATTCTTGGGTAACAAGTGCTTTGAGCCTTGTAGTAGGCATAATGATAGAGCCAAAACAGACTTTTATGGACATTTTCACAAAGAGTTCAGATCTTGAAGTTGGCGGTCTTCATTTTGTTGTGTCAAGGAGAGACTCAAAGATGTTTGTGATGCACCCTCCTCAACCATCAAAGTTTCTAGAGTTTCAAAGTGCATTGGATGCTCTTGCATATACTTGGGAGCAATTTTCAAGTGTGGTGGCAAAAAGGATGCATGCAAAGATTATGTTTGAGTACTTTTAGGATGCACAATATGCACCTTAGATTCAAGGATCTTCACATGAAGGAGATCATGCACAGACTTTGATGCAGGGGCTAGAAGAACATGCACACCATCCACGGACATGTAGAACATGAGCGCCAACTTTTAGAGAAATAGTAGATGTCACTAAGGATAGCAACGATGAGACAAAAGCCTTGAGTGCATGGGAATTTCACAAAATAGAAGAAGATCAAGGTCGATCCACTGCCATTATGGTAGAAGCTCTTGAAGGCAAACCACGATGTGAAATGCAAAAGGATAGTATTGCAAGAGCCACGGTCCCAAGCATTAGAAAAATGCATCATCCCTCTGTAAAGAAAGATCATATGGATGGGAAATGGTTAAAAGAAGACAAAGATGAAGAAGACTTAGAACCTGAAGTTGAAGATGATCAAGATGAACTCACACCAATCAAAAATCTCAATCTTCTTCTTAATGAAGTAGTAACATATTCATTAACAGATGATGATGTGGGATATATCTGGGGTCAACGGCTATAATTTGTGAATGCCAGAGATGTGGAAGTTGTAGGTGTCTTTACTAGTAGCAAGAACCTTGATAAATCTTATGCATTGCAAATATATGAGGCTTTGAGAGATGGAAAGTAACTTGTGGCAAGCAACGTGGTCCTGCATCCAATGATGTTTTGTCCAATCAAAAACAGTTTTTTGGATCAAATTACATTTACCTTCACTCAATTCTTTAAAGACTCTTAAAAATATTCCACATGAAAAGGGCCAAGAGACACAAGGTGAGAATATATTGAAGGAAGCAAAGAAGGAATTCCTTTTTATTTGCAGATTCTAGCCCATTGATGGTCAACATTGGGCTTATGCTTGTAATCAGATCACCAAAGAAGCAAAGGAGGTAAAAAAACTCATGTCAGAACAATTTGCAAAGATATCTTCATTCCATTGCTATCCTACAACCATCTGTATATTCAAGCATGAGATCAAGTATTTGATTGAGTCCAAAAGATCTAATCATTATGTCCATGGAAACCGTAAGATATTCTCAACATTAGGGGTCTTACAGAAGGTGAGGGTTGTATGGACAACATTTGGTTCTCCAAACCCTCATTTGAAGAGAAAGGTCACAAAAGCAGATGTCGACACACTCACAGACTTCTATACTTCATTGAGTGCAGTTGTGCCTAGGGGAACTCGAGTGAGAAGAAAATATGAAAAGCCTCAACGTGGTAAGAGACAGATATGCCGACTACACTTCCATCATTTTTTGTCCTCTTGAAGTGTTCTATGAGACGCGCTTGAAGTATGTGCATGTGAGTGTGGAGAGTTGACTTACGAAGCTCCTTTGTTTATCTTAAAAAAGTCAAATATGATGGATAAGAAGGAGTTGACCACAAGGATGTGGAGGTCTCTAAAGTACCTACCTTACAAGTATGCATCCATGGTAGCACAGAAACTTTTAAAGAAAGAATGTTTTTTTGGAAAGAAAGGCAAAGACCATTGCTTGGAGGAATGCATCAATGTACAGGTGAGGTGTGATGCAGTGAATAGTGCCATTATGTATTTGTTGATAGAGAAAGACATCCCCATTGTAACATTGACTATAATGTGGTCAAGATATAGTGTCTTTGTCAACACCCAAGGTAAAGCTATGGACAAACAAGTGGATAAAAAAGGATGAAGATGGGTCAGAAGTAGTAACCTCTTACATGAGAAAAGAAATCCCACAATAGGTGGTTGCATATGTGATAAGACTGATCGTCGAGATTCGAATGCCAACAAATATGCACCAAAGCTTTCAATTCAATGTAGAGTTTACATTGGAGTCAAGAAATCTTGTAAACTACAAGGCAGTTTCAGAAGATGACTTCATTAAGAATGAGTTAGCATGGGACAAGCCACAACTATTCTTCATCAATGATGTTTCTGGTGATGAGATCCATAACTTCATTGATAGAATAGTATATACTACCATTAGCAAAGTGGTAATTTGCAATAGTGTCATTTTTGTTGATAAACAAGACAAAGAAGCCATGCAGGTTACTCTAGAGTGAGCATGTTCATCAGATTTAAAGATCTATAGTGGTGTTTATGTAGCAAAGAGAGGCAAGAGAATGAGGCATAGCAATTCAATCACTTGAATCATTCTTCTTATGTATGCAGAGTCCCCTAACCCTGATCACTCCTTACAAAAGAACATAAGAGGGAATTCAAAAAATTTGTGATTGATGCTTGAAGAGCAAGATATTCCCAAGTCCATACATTATTAAAAAGCAACTACAGAAGTCTCGTAAAAAGTGGGAGTCTCCTGCTTATCATGGTGGAGAATTTACTGCCGGTAGGTTGGGAGGTCACCTTGTGCAGGATGGGATATTTATTTGAGGATCTCCTTAGAAAATGGAACTCCATAAATATTATTGAAAACAAGCATTTCTTGGCCTATTTTCAACTTCAAGTGGATTTAACCACTGGCTATGAAAAAGAGATAGAGCACAAGGAGATTGATGACATGGATGATGACCTCAAAGATCATAATGTCCCACATGATGATGATGAAGAGATGGATGACCTGATGAAAGAGAGGTTGGTGGATGAAGAGAAAGATGATGATGCCTTCCATGATAATTATGGCTTGTAGGGTTATGTAAAAAGGCCACAATGACAATACTTAGTGGTATGAAGTCTCTATTTCTCAATTAAATACAATTTTTAAAATAAGATTTAAATTTAAAGATAATGAATCTAATCTTTCATGTTTGTTTGCAGGCAATAGAGGGAGAAGAAATGGATGAAGTCAATATGAAGGCACTCCCTTCTACTTCAATAATGCAACCACCTCTAACTTTGGTTGAAGAATCCCCTGAGTAGAAGAGCCTTGAAGACATGATAGAAAAGTAGAATAATTGCACACATAGAATTCAAGCTATGACACAGACCCATTCTGCAAATTTGGCTACATTGGATAAAATGGAAAGCTCATTTGAAGTTAGGGTCACTTTGAAATAAGGACCTCAGTATTTGAGATTTGGTAGAGAGGAGGTTTCAATCCTCTCCAATCCTTTGAAATACATTAATGATAATGTTATCCTGGCCATCCTCAGGTTTGACACTATCTTTTTTTTTTTGGTTACTTCAATCTTTTAATTAAATCTAATGAGCTAACATTTGTTTATTTGTTGGTGCAGAGTGTAGTTATATCTCAGTTCCTAGATCACTTCAGAATCATGTCTACATGCTTGATTCTCTGCTTTCTTCTATACTTAGCTCTCCTCAAAAGACTATACAAGATGTTTGTACCTGGTTAGACTTTTTAAATTTAGATGGGGTGTGAGCCATCTTTATGCCGTATCATGAGGAGTAAGTATCAACTCCAACCTTATTTTTACTATTTCTTTGGCAAGATTGTGTTAAACAATAATGGTTTTTAATTTGGTCATGTAGCTCACATTGGAGTCTAATCGCTTGGGACCTTGAAGTTAACATTTGTGGTTTGTGAATTCAATGGCAGGCTATCATGCCAACTCCCCAAGGTAATTGTTCTCTTAATATTTGTTACTTTCTTATTTTGTATCTTATGATCATGACGTATTAATATCTTTCATATGTCATGATGGACAGTGCTGCATATTGGCTAGGACCTACATTCTGAACAAACAGGGAGTAGCAAGACCAAGTAGAATTCAAACAACGTCTACCAGTGGAGAAAAGAGAGTCTACTAGTGGAGAAAAGAGATGGGCATAGCTATGGGTGGAGAGTTGTCTACAAATGCGTGTTGTTTCTTAGTGAGATTTTTTATTTGGAGTCACCAGTCAAAATGAAATCATATACAAAGGTCGATCTACTAGTATTTTGAGCTGAGAGTATTCAACGCTGCCTAATTGCTACCATTGGGGAACAACCTGAAAATATGACTACTTTGCAGCATGTATAAAGCCTTATCTTTACACTTCTATTCTTGTTAAAGCCTTTATTTGGGATGTGTAATGTTACTGCCAAAAGAAATTCCATTGTAAATGTAATAAGTAGGAGTGAGTATATGTGTGTGGCATTTGTAGAATATAATATGCAGTGGCAAGGGCCCACGGTTGAGGTGGCAGGGCATCTCCATGTGCCACCCTTCCAAGTAAGAGGACCCATAGGTGTGTTGTACATATTCCATGGAACAAATAATATAGTATGGTGAAATGGCATGGAATCTTCATGTGCCACCTCTCCTCCTAGGCAGTCCCATGAAACATTAAGTGATATATGGCCAAGGTCAAGGGGACATATTGTATTTAATTGGTACAAGTGGCAAGGCATCTTAGACTTTCTCATCTATGTGGGCTATACCCATGTGGAATAGTCCAAGGGATAATATTTTTATAAAGAAAAAGTAGGTTTAGGTGGAAAGAGTCATCTGTGCCAATCCACCCATGTGTGTATTTAAATAAGAGAAAAAAATCAAGTGCATTCTATACTAGAGATATGGGGCTTGTAGTATGTGGAAAATGCATCCCTCAATTTGTCGATTGCAAATTGAGGGTGCGCATCGCCTTCCTCGCACATGGAAGGTGCCCTCTCCACACCATGCATGTGGGAGGATGCATTTATGGGAGAGAGCCCCCTCTTCTTTGTTATAAAAGGAGGGGCTATTACTTTGATGCGACACGCTCATTCTTGTATATCCACCGTGCTCTAATATATCCCTATATTTTCCATGGCTCTCTCCCCTTTTTGTCAATACATCATGCCTCCTCCTCCTCCTTTGTTCTCCACACTCACCTCTTATTGATGTTCATACATTTCCCCTTCTCCCTCCTTCTTCTCTTTCCTATTTTCCCTTTACTCATGTTGCCACTCCCACATCCTCTTCTCCACTTTTCATTTTAGTCCTCCCATGTCATCGGTTCATCCCTCTTCCTCTTTCTCTCTCCCGTTGATTGGCATTGAAGGCCTTTGATGAGCATTGAATAATGGGACACAAAGTCTTACAATAGTAAATCTCATAACTTTTTTATATTTTCCTCCAAGAGGAGAAAGACTTAGCCTAATGAAAGCATGTATGAAACCTTATCTTTATACTTCTATGCTTCTTTAAGCCTTTATTTGGAATGTGTAAATCTCATAACTTTTTTATATTACAATAGAGTGGAAGTTCATTTAATGCTATGTTGTTAATTCGACAACAACCTCATACTTTTGAATTTGGTGAAGAGGAGATTTTAATTCTCTTGAATCCTAAGAAAGAGGTTAATGTCAAAGTCATTACAGCCATCCTCAGGTTTGATGCAACTTTTTCCTTGGCTTTATACTTTCGTATTTTGATTAAACCTAATAAGCTAATACTCTTTTTTTTTTGGGTAGTAATGTTATAGCAGATTTTCCTCAAAATATACAAAGAGTTTCATATATGCTTGATCCTCTTATTTCTAAAGTGCTTAGCAACAAATTAAATACCATAGAGGATGTTTGCAAGCGGTTGAGGCACGTTCCTATGACTAAGGCACGAGTTATCTTTACTGCATATAACGAGAAGTAAGTAGTTGTCTCAAACACAATAATTATTCTTTATTGATAATGTAGATCACATTGGAGTTTGGTGGTCATGGACATCTTTGCCAAGAAGTGCTTCTTTGCTAACTCAATGGCATTTGTCCATGGCACTGTGTCAAAGTAAGTATAGACTACACTTGTCACTTCTTGGCATGTAGATTGATATGCAATGCACATGTTCACTCTTGTTATATGTTGTGATATGTAGATCGGCTCGAAAGTTGGTAGGTGCTATTGACACAGTAATATAGCAAGGTGACTTGGCATAGCAAATAGAGTATATAACATGTCAGATTTCACATCAAAAGGATAACCACATCTACAATTGTGGATGAAGGGTGGGCTATAATTGCTTTTTGATACTTGGTAAAATTTTGAGATATAGAATGACACCACACTATCAACATATACGGGCTTGCATCTCCGTGCATTTATAACATGTACCATTCGAGCAATCATAAAGGGCAACCTTATGGACCTTCCCCTAAGTCAAATAGATAATGGCTCGAAGGAGTGTGAAATGAATGCCATCAAAGAGTCAAAGGGGATAGAAGAGCTTAACTCTACAAATGTGGCTGCATTGAAGGAATTGGGAAGCTCTTTTAATGTTAGGGTTATGATTCAACATAGACCTCAGTATCAAATTTGGTGGAGAGGAGATTTCAATCCTCTTTGTTCCTTCAAACAGGTCAATAACAACGTTATGATGGCCATTCTCAGGTTTGATACAAACTTTTTCTCTGCTTGATAAGTCTATATTTTGATTAAATCTAATAAGCTAATATTCATTTATTTGTTGGTGCAATATAGTTATCACATGATTTTCTAGATCAGTACAAAACCGTGTGTATATGTTGGATTCGCTCCTTTCTCCTATACTTAGTGATAGCAAAAATATGATAGCCAATGTTTGTAAATGGTTACAGCCTTTACATTTTGATAGCATGCGAGTCCTATTTATGGCATATCACAAGATGTCAGTATCATCACAACGTTATTTTTCATCTTCCACTGGCAACACTATGGTAAATAATAATGGTTCTTAATTATTCGTGTAGGGCACATTGGAGTCTGGTGGTTTGGGACCTTGAAGACAACTATTGTTGGTTTGTCAACTCGATTGTTGGCTTTCATGGCTCAATGCAAACATAAGTATTCTATTAATCTGTTGTTACTTCTATGTTATGTATCTCATTTCACACTATCGATTAAAGTGTCAGTTGGACCATCTCCACTCACTTAAAGTAGAGCATTTCCAATGCTCCACTCACTTTATTCCAAACCTTATCCTTATCCTAGTGAACACACCTTTCTCTCATTATTGCTCTATTTATTTTCTTCACTCCTCACCCTCGAAATTGCAGTGCATTAGTGAACTTGTATTCTTCCATCCTAGTCCTTCCATAAACATTCTCTTATTTATTCCATCCTAGTCCTTCCACAAACACTCTCATCTTTCTTCCATGCTAGTGCTTCTCATTAACTTGTATTCTTTCATCCTAGTCCTTCCACAAACACTCTCTTCTTTCTTCCATCCTAATCCATCTCTCTTTCTTTATCATCTCCCCACCCATGGACGTCCTTGTGGCATCGTCGAGGACATGGAGTCCAAAATTAACAGTCTCAAAGAATGGATTGCTGACCAAGAAGCATAGAGAGAGGCCAGAATTTGACAAGGCTCTCCATTGACATGGATGAAGAGAGAGGAATTTGATGCAAAGAGGCACGCAGAGAGGGAGGAGACTCTCAAAATAGTAGAAAGCAAAAGACTTTTAAGAAATATTATAAAAGCATGACAAGATCTCTTAGACTTCTTTAGTAACTTTCGTTATCGTAGCTCTCGGTATGGGCGATTTGATGCAGATGCTGAGAGAACAATAAGGGCCTCACAAAGAAATTATAAAGAAACAATCTATGACTCCTTGAATTTCTTCCTTCATTGTAATTATGTTGAGGATACAGCCATGGAGGCAATGGAAGATTGGATTATTGAGAAGATAAGAGAGACCAATGATGAGATCTTCTAGACTTTTCTCTGCAACATCATTTGCAATCTTATTTTGTATTCTTTGCAACAAGCTGGGAGGGCTGAGCAGATCATATTAGAATTGCTAATACAACTTGTTTAGATTATCTGTATTCTCAACAACAACCCAGGTAGGGCTGAGCATTACTAATACAATGTGTTTAAATTATCTTATATTCTCTGCAACAAGCCTAATAGGGCTGAGCATATCATATTAGAATTGCTTTAAACACTGTTTGTTTTTTAGTCGCAATTCAGATAAAATGTATAATGTAAGGTGTTTTTTAACACCATATGGCTTTGAGTTATATGATAAACTTCTTTAAAAAATGTGGTCCTCTTTTTTTAATGTACTCTAGTTTTAATAACATGTCACGTCATTTTTTCTAATTTGATTTTTTAAAATCTTAATTTTTGTTTCTTTCAAAAATGTGATGTCCTCCTTTTTTAATGTACTCTAGTTTTAATAACATGTCATGCCATTTTTTTAAATTTGTTTTTTTTAATCTTACTTTTTGTCTCAATGTTTTTTTTAGATGAGCCTCTTTTTTTTCATGTTTTATCCAAAATTATCTCACAAAATAAATTTGGACAGTGCACCAGTCCAAAATTAAAGAAATAGGTGCTACACTTGCATGTGCACATGACTTGCTTTTCCAAAATATAAAAAAAAGGGGCTAGGGTCTTGTGTTTCATTAACTATGCTTGCATATGTGTGGCCTACTTGCATCCATTGTGTCATAATGTATGCCTAGTGTTATTCCTAACTGTTTATGTTAGTTGTGCATGTCACCAAATAATGGTGATTATGCACTTACTCCCCTAGCCCCACACCCCATCCCACTTTTGCAATGCTTATCTGCTTCTTTTCTTCTATAAATATAACTTGAAGTGGATAATAGAATAGCTTCAAGTGTGGATACAATTCTCTATGATGTAAGAAATACAATAGGCTAAATTCCATGAGACTATCATCCTATCAGAATTTTCCTTTTGGCAAACAACTTTTGACAAAAATGCTCATTTAAGTCTCTCAAAAGTTGTCTAAATGGTGCCATATGCTAGTTTTAAAAGCAACAATGTGTCTCCCTAGTTGACATTAGTATGTCTCCAAAGTACTGAGATGAGAAGTAAGTGTTTAATGCCTTTCTCTAATGTGGGGATATTAAACTACAATAATAAAAAGTTAAGGCACAATGAGTATGCTCATCTATCAAAGCATTTGCATAGCAATTATGTTGCCTCTTTTCTATCTTTTTTATCTTTCCCAATTATGCTCAAGCATTTTGCTAAGGCAATGTTTAGTCTTTTTTATAGTTATATGTACAATTAATAGTCTTACCATCCAATGATAGCTAATCTCATCTTAAACTAGAGATATTCAAAGCTAATATAATGTCGTTATTAATCTTTACAATTTTTTTTCTAATCCCACTAATTTTTGAAAATTTCTTTGGTTTACATAGGGAATGAAGATTTCACCTTTCATGCACACCATTGTGTTTAACCATACTTCATCCTTCCTAAAGAATTATTCCCATGAGGATTCTTTGTAGGAGGATGCAAAACGTGTTTTGCAAGTGGGTGTTGGATGTAGATCTCAAGAAGTTGAGAAGAAAGCACGGCAAGAAATGGGAGTCAAGCATCCTTATAGTTGTGAAATGCCAATGGAAATACAACGTTCATTGGTTAAGTTCATTTGTGGGGGAGTGTGTCTACATTTTATGGGTTGTGCCCCTCTTTCAAAGATCTTGAAAAGTTATTTGGAATTTGAAAGTGAAATCCCGGTGGCCAACGGATATAAGGCTAAGTTTTTGGGAAAGGGTTTTTTTTGTATTAATTATGGGTTAGATGTACTCCAAAACCAAATGGTTAAGATATCCCTTCTTTCAGCGTTGATGGATTTTTATACGATAAATGTCTATTTGGATTGAATTTTTAATCTTCCCCATTGAGATGCGCTAGAAGTTTTGGCATGCATGCTCAGTAAACTTCTTCTAATTCAATGCTAGTGTGGGCACCGTTTGGAGAAAAAGAGGCATGGATTCTATGGGATAGACCCTTTTAGGTCCCTCAAAAAATTGGACATCAAGATTGCAAGGGGTTGGTTCATACACAATATGTTCACTTCAGGACTTCTCAGATACTCGTTGAGCCTTAGAAGAATGTGAGTGGGAAGCTCCAAGATTCACCAATTGGGGGTTCCACTTGTTTGGTGACACTGAAGTTTGTGGATTCTTAGAGTCGCACCAAATCCTTGCAGTTAAAGGGGAAGATGAAGAAATTACCAATGCTAATCATTGGAAGAAGGATTTGGATGAGAAGTCTTCATGGAAGAAGCCATGACAAGAGGCCGAGGCTAGCAATGAGTTGCAACACACAAGAATGGTCTTGAAAATAATAGACGCTACATGAAATTCTGGTGTGGTAGTAAGGAAAACATGATTTGTTTTCTTCACGATGCAGAAAAAGCCCATTTTCATTGAGTCTCTAGTTTTGGGGAGGGGGAGGGGCAATTTATTGGTCTTTTGATGGAATATGGGAGGGTGTTATGACTCAGCCAAGTAGAAAGGGTGTTTGAGAATGTTAGGAGAAAATGGAAGGCTTTAAGTGGATACTAGGGGGTGATTGGAACCTGATCGAGAGAGTAGATGACATGTGCCATTTTGGTAGAGGTGCATTGAGGGCCAAGATGAAGAGTTGGTATGACTTCTACTTAAAATGGAGCTTAGTTGGTTGTGCAAATAGTTGATTTGAGTGGTTTCTCTTAGTCAACTAGGGCTAAGTTTTGAGCAAGTCATATTGATAGGTCTTATTTTATGAAAGAGGGATTGTGGTGTGTCCCCCTCTAGGTGGCAAATACATCTTTTCCTTAGGCTTGTTTGATCATGTTCTCTTGTCTTGTGGTTCTCATTCCTTATGTCTATGAAAAGATCATGTGCCATTCCCTTTAAATTGGATATTGGATACTTTGCACTTGAAGGAAGGGGTTTTGGGATTTGGTGGGGTTAGAACATGGTTGAAATGTAGAACTAATGTAGATGACCCATGCCTTTGATGGGACAAAATTGCCAATGGGGCAATAGGCTATCACAAAGTTGATCTAGGTAGTAAGATGTGGAAAGGAGAAAAATTATTACTAATCTTGCACATCTCAAGGATAGTATCCATCAGGCCCTTAACGAATGCCTATAGGATGATATCCTTACGACAGTCTTGAGCTAGAGTAGGTGCTTAATGATTGGGAGTTTAAGAAGGCAAAAAAATCTAGACTTTAGAGTTGGTAGTTATGGATCGCTATCGGTGATTGCCCCTCTCATGCCTTCTTTTGAGCTATGAAAAGGAAGTAGCCAAGGGAGACTATTGACAAGGGCAAAGATGAGGAGATAGTAACAAAATTTTGGCACATGTTGGAGGTCTTCATAAAAAAATTGGGGTTATTGAAGGTGAGCCAAATATTCTTGATGAGGATTGGTATAAGAAGATGCCAGAGGTGTGTGAACATGTGAATTGCATAGAGCATAAGAAGGTTTTATTAGAGGAATTAACATTTTTGCCCCATATTTGAGAATATTTTGAATCACTATATTATGCTTACTCCTTGGGTCAACAATGTATCTGATTTGGTTTTGATTTAGATAAGGGCTATGATATAGTCTAATTGAACTACATCAAGGGAATCCTAGAGCAAATGGGTTCTAGGGACACCTTTGGTAGAATGCTTCATACTCTTTCTTTTAATGTTTTTAAAATTTTGTGTCTCAATTGCGATGTGGTGGCTCACATTCACTTAGAAAGGGCTATTCAGCAGGAGTGCCCTTTGGCCCCGCTTTTGTCTGCTCTAGGGGTAGTTACTTTGATTGGGCTCATTAAAAAGGGAATGGCCAAATGGTAGTCTTAAAGGTTTGGTTCTTTCATTGGGGAAGCCTTCCTACTTGCAATACTTTGTAGATGATTTTGTGGAGACATAGCTCATTAATTAGAGGCCTTTGAAGCACTTGTGTAGTGTATTTGATTCAGTGTTTAGTTGGGGGCAATACCTCCCCAAGCTGACCCATGCTCAAGACCTAGTTGGGAGGATGCCTTAGGAGTTTAGTGGCTGGGTAAAGGGCCTACCATAAGGTATTTGGGTACACCATGGGGTTAGGTGTAACTCTAAAGCATAGATTTGAGTAGTCTAAAGACAAATTGAAAGAAAATCTTGAGAGAAATTGAAAGAAAATTGAAAGAAAATCTTGAGATTGGCAAGAGGGGACACTTGCGTGGAATGCTCGAGTTTTGATCATTAAATATATGCTAGTAGTAGCTGTGATCTAATAAGCTTCTATTTGGAACTTCACGAAGTCTCACTAGATGGACAAAGAGAAGATGCTCATACAATTCCTTAGGATGGAAGATGGTGGGCAAGGAAAAAATAGGTGTGAATATTAGCTCAATCGCAAATCTAGAGCCTTCTCGAAGTTTCCTAGGCTAATATTTATAGCTTTAAATATTATAAATTTGCCCAAAATCTAGCATAACATACTCATACAAGCTCCGAATCCAGCTCTCCAAGTACTCAAATTGATCAGTACAATTCATCTGGACCCATCTATAAGGTGAAATTTTTAATTCTAGCTTATAAAAAAACATGTATGAAATGGTAGCATAAGATTAAAAAATATGTATATGAACCTATGCATATATAAACCCATGGAAGCCTTGAAAATTGTAGCATAAGATAAAAAAGATATACTTGTTTTATTAAAAAAATCTACGGAGAAAGTTGGAGATAAATGCAAGTATGAGAGTTTTCAGGGAGTTTTCACAATGAATATGGTCTTCTTTCATGGAGGGGAAATAGCTATTTCCATTATGCTGTGCAAAATGCACCATGGGAATTAGAGGAAAATTATGTGGGAAACAGGAGGGATAGGAGGGACGAAGGGAAATATCACTTAATGTTCTAGACTTCACGGTGCTATTTTTCACACCCTCAAGAACCATTGATGTAATGTTTCTCCACTATTGGTGTCACATTTCTTTATAGCCCTCCCTCATTTTTCCTTGGATTATTATGTCATGCACGCATGTCCAAAATATGTTCTTCCAAGGGAAAAACATCTAAATAGCCATTATTATTTCCCCTCTGTTCCCCTTCATGACATAAAGCCCTATGATACAAGAGAAATACTAGGGGGGAAGTGCTAATAATTTGTGAAGGAGAAGTATCTTTGAAGACATTGATAAACAAGGTAGTGGAACCATGTGGGATTAGATTTGACGTTAGTAGATGATGTTTTTTGTGGCCATTTTTATCGGGTGGCAATTTTTGGGTACAAATACAAGAAGTGTTTGTGAAAAACAATTTTAGGTACCAATACAAAGATCTTTAGCTTCAAAATTTACAAGTTCTTTTCAAGTTTTTCACTAAAATACAACTAAAAGGGCCTCAAATTCACAAATTTAAAAACCTTGTCTTCTAAAGTTTCAAGGTTTTGTGTGTGTTTCAAATAGCCATTTATGGAGATTATCGTGTGTAAAAATCATCTTTTAAAAGTCCAGTCGCCTTTAAACAAGATGAATGATTTCTGTCATTCAAGAGGCCTACCAAAAACAAATGGGCATTAGACTCAAACATCAACAAGAAGCTTGACCGAACATGCATAAACAACTGCATACAATAGCGCCTCCCATTGACAGCCCTTTTTCTGCTTCGTTCTAGCCATACCTGATTGCAATCATCCCTCGGGGGGTTCCCCTAAAAAACATTTAGTTTACCATGTGCATTCAATAGGAAGGGTATTTAATTTAACTTTTGGAAAAATTTTCACAGGATTAAAATAACAAGAGGGGTTTTAAATTTTAATTTAAGAAAAAAAATCTGTTAGTTCCTAAAAGAAGCGGCTGAACTAATAGACACCTCAGACGACACTTCCTTTACCTGTTCCAACAACCAATTAGGGCAATGTCACAAGAGAGCTAGGATTGACAGAGCTTACTTCTCAAGAATATTACTAGACAAAGCGCTAAACCACAAGAGCAACTCCTTGTCCTCGCTTCCCTTCTTGGACCAATTTTTACGGATCTTGCTAGGACAATTTAATGTAGGTGTTTTGTCAACAACAATGGAGCATAATGTCCTTGAGACGCGGCACATGCAAGCATTGCAGTTTGAAGCTAAAGAAGAAGACATTCAATGTTTGTCCAAATGAAATGAGGGAAGACAAGCCTCTTTGTAATACAATTTGAAATATAAATACCGAAATTTTAGTTGAGGGGTTTTTAAAACACCCCTTAAAAAAGAAGCAGTAAGTCAACGCTTGGGAATTTGTTCTCCCTTCTCTCCTCAGGAGCAGGCAGATGCAGAGGCAGAGCAAAAGACAAAGCTAGGATTAGGAAACTTAGCCTCAGGAGCAGGCAATGGAACAAAGAGAGAGAAAAGCAGTCCATAAGTTGGGAGCTATTTCTTTTTGTCTCTCGTTGTCTTTTTGTGCGGGAAACTCACCTTGGGAGTGCTTTCATCTTGAGCTTTTTCTGTTGCGTGATCGTCGTTTTCAACCACTACTTACTTCTCTATAGGTCTCGGAGGATATTAAATTGACGGCAATCTACAGATACACTCAACGGCAACCTACAGATACACATCAAGTGCGGAGCGAGCAAGCTTTTGGTGTTTCTTTCCTGTTGTGTGATCGTTGTTTCAATCCACCTGGAACACTCAAATAAGTCGAATGCAAGAGCTGCACAAGCATTTAAAGAGGAGATCCTCTGCACACGTGGCACCCTCAATGGCCAATAAACTATTTCCACCTAGCATGCAGTCCTTAAACCAGAATAAAAGTATTTGACCTTTCAAAAGTTGGACAACCATGAGTATAACCTTCCCACAAATAGGGAAATAAATTTATTTTACGTTTCGAAAGTTGGAGAACCATCACTATACCCTTAGCACACAAGGGAAGGCCAAAAACCGTTTATTTTCTTTGAAGCGCTTACTTTACCACACCACTATACTAGGAAGCACCGCCCACGTGCTTACTTTACCACTATACTAGGAAGGCCTTATTTACCACTACACTAGGAAGGCCAAAAACCGTGTACTTTAAGTGGAGAGCTTACGTAATTACAAATTCATGTAAGATGAACCTAGGGTATTGGTGAGAAAAGTAAAGTTGTAAAAGTCAATTGCAATTGTCGTGTAGTGGGCTGTGAGATGCTCCACTGCAAATGCATATTCAAGATGTCGAGCTTAAGAGAAAAAGTCGATACAGATTGCAAGCTTCGAGTTAGCGTTTTACTGCATACTTTAGTTCTCACCACCTCGTCTTGCAGCCATGCCTCTCCTTTCGCACTGCCTCAGGTTCTGTCTCCTTCTCCTTTTCGTGTTCATGGCTTCTTCCGCTCCTCTAACGATTATCGCTCGCTTATCTTGCTTTCCTTTTGCAATCCAGGCTCATCTCCCGTTCCCTCACACCCCATTGCCGTTCATTCGCCTCTGTAAGGGACTTCTCCTCCTCAGTACTTTCTCCATCGCGTCGCCAGAGGTAAGACTCCTACCAAGGATCTCAACCCCGTCGTGTATATTTGTTGGGCACCATGCCGGCGGAGAGTTTTGGTAGACGATCTCATCCTATCACTTCGCTGCCACAGCTTCTCTGCTTCTTTTGCCCACTTCTGTGTTGACCGCTCATAATGTGCCTAACTCCTGCCTCTGGTGCAATGTATTCTACTACTCCATCTTCTGATGCGGTGAAAATTTATGTGCGCGCGCGCACTGGCCAAAGACGAGGGTACCGTAGCCAAAGACAAGGGCCGCTAATGATTGCTCAGATCGACGGCCAAAGTCGCGATTAGTGGATTTCCAATTGTTTTAATAGTTAATTCCAGTGCTCATTTCGCGAAGTGGGTGCTATGCGCTTCTGTGTTGACCGCTCATAATCTGCCCGCATCCAAGATCTCCATAGCTCTCCGCCCCTAACTCCTCCCTCTGGTGCAATATATGCTACTCCATTTTCTGATGCGGTGAAAAATTGCCCCGAGATTGCCCGCCAAAGTCGCGATTAGTGGATTTGCAATTATTCTAGCACTGAATTCCAATGTTCAATATCGCGATTGTGGGTGGTATACACTTCTGTGTTGACGGTCATGATGTGCCCGCATCCAAGATCTACATAGTTATGCGCGCTTAATTCCGACAATGTATTCCACTTCATTTTCTGATACGGTGAAAGTTGACTGACCGCCAAAGTCGCTCTCCAAGTGTCCGAGCACTGAATTCCAATGCTAATTTTGCGATTGCAGGCTTGCAGGGAAGGTGGCTGTCATCACGGGGGCGGCAGGAGGCATAGGCAAGGCCACCGCCAAGCTGTTTGTGGAGGAGGGCGCTATGGTGGTTCTTGCTGACATGGACGAGGCCGGAATAGCATCCTGCTCTGAGGAGCTCGGCAAAGAGTCCACCCTGGCATGCCAATGCGATGTAAGAGACGATGCCCACGTGGCTGCCACTGTGGCCGCTGCCCTCTCTAGATGGAACCGCCTCGACATCATGTTCAACAATGCCGGTATCGGGGGCGACCCCCGCGGTATCCTCGATGGCGGCGCCAATTGGTCCAGCTTCACTGAAGTGGCTGCTGTAAATGTTGGTGGTGCTCTCGTTGGCCTCCGTGAGGCAGCCAAGCACATGCATGCCTCCGGTCATGGAGGATGCATCATCAACACAGCCAGTGCGTCTACGATCCTCGGAGGGATTGGTCCAATCTGCTATGTGGCCTCCAAGGCCGCCGTAGTCTCCCTCACGAAAGCTGCCGCCTATGAGCTGGCCCCCTTCGGTATCCGTGTGAATTGCATCTCACCTGCAGCAACTCCCATTCCCAGGTGGTTAGAGAAGTTTCAAGCTCAAGGCTTTCAAGGATCCTCACTTGGAGACATCACTCGAGAGCTCCATGAGCACCTACATTTCAAGGGTCCTCCTCTAACAGTTGATATGATTGCCCAAGCAGCCCTATACATTGCAGATGATGCATCTGGTGGCCATATGAGTGGCCATAACTTGGTAGTGGATGGTGGTCTTACTGTAACAAAAGAATTCAAAGGTTTCGCATTTCTTAAGAAAAACAAGAAAGAGTGATCTTGGAGATGGAACAAGTCATAGCCTCACTAATTCTTTTCTTTTTTTGCAAACTCCCACTTCGCTTACTAATGTTTTACCCATGCCTCAATTAAGTTTCACCATCCTATCTTTTGATTAATGTTCTCCTACATCAAGGCAACACTACAAAAGAGTGTTTAGCATTACAACATTTGATAGTGCAATGCTACATCTCAACCAAAGTGTGTCATCCACACACTCAAGTAGTCTTGAAAGATCAGCCAAAGGTGTTGAGGAACTAGCACTACCAAAGGTATCAAAGGAATCAAGATATTGTGATGATTATATCATAAGCATAATTGACTTAGAGAAACTCATGAATCACTAGATCAAGGATGGATGTACAAGACGTTAGACTATGTTACCACAAATGGAACTCCTATGTCATAGAATATTTCACTCCCCAGCACTACCAACAATGATGGAGTTGCACTTTTAAAAAATCGATGCCCACATACAACTCCAGTGTCAACTCTCAATATCAATCTAACTTGATATGTACTTGATCATAAGGATAGAAAAGCTTCAAAAAATCAAGTAAACCAATAAATTTAATCGAAAGTTTCAAGCAAATCAAATTTCACAATTATGATCCCATCCTTTGAAAAAGGAGCAAATAAAAATAAAAACAACATAGTGGCATGTGATAAACTCCATTTGTAGGCCAAACCATGAATAACAACATGGTTCTACAATCATCTTTGGACCTAATGAATGAAATTGAGGATAGGTCCTTCTAAAACCTAAAACTCAATAAGGTGACACGCCTCAGCACATAGGTTAAGTGCATAAAAACAAACAAGTTTTCCACACATAGACATGATAGATGCATAAATATATACCGATAGAATATAGAAGCACAAAAATGCAAGCCACTCAACTATCAAATCAAGGCATAGTCTCTAGGTGAATAGGTGATCAATTAAAAGATAAGCTTTACATAGCGCAACATTGCCAACAACCTTCAAGAGTGCACTTGCACAATCTATAGGTGAAAATAGGAATCCTGGATGAGAACAACAGATGCCATCAATATAAATCAACACAAATGGAGTAGGTACACTAAATTCAAAGGGCATTGATGTTGTTGATATAACCTAGCTTTAAGTCATCAATTTGATCTAAGACAATAATTGACATTCTTAGTATCACCCATCCACATCTAAGTTGATCCAAGACTATATCTACAAATGATAATCCTCATCATGGATAACCTCACCCTTGTTTCTATAATGAATGCCCCTCTTAGGCAATAATCAGACAATTGCAAGGTCCTTAGAGCCCTTTGTTGAGTCAAAATAGAACAAATCAATACAAAATTGATTTTGAATAAGGGAAAGATAAAGCTTTCCCACAAAAAATCTACATCAAGAAGATATCAACGTGCAAAATCATTTATCCATGGTATGAAATGCTTACAAGATCTATTATGCAACGTAGCTTACCACATCACTAACCTAGTAAGGAGTTATAACTCATTGTACTATAATAAAAAATATAAGAGGAGCTCTAGAAGCATTCAACAAAAGAAAGCAACCATATGAGCTTTCCACAACTACGTTCACAATAGGACACTCTTTTGACCAAAGAGAAAGGTAACCCAATAGAGACCAAAGCAACCAAGGGTCAAGGACTAATTTGATAGCAATGCGCACATGATAAGAAATTTAAGATTATAGGCCAATACCATTCTAATAACCACATAGATCCATGGCAAGAATAAGGTGCAAATACTTGTTTTCCTTTTGATCAAGAAACCAAGCTCTTCTGTCCATGTGATATCGAGTCCACCTACCAAAGCTGTTAGGACTATATTCCTTTCCTTTCAAATTCAAAGTTACATCGGAGATCCATGCTCTAATCTCATAGTCATTTAGACTAGCCCCTAGATTATTTGATTGCTCCATAATCCTACAAGAAAAGATAATGAAGAATTAGATACATACAAGTAAAGTACAATGTACAAGGCTTGATACAATAAATGTGGGAAATAGCCCAAAAGGCTTTACAAGGCTTCATATGGCAATAAATGTGAAAAATAGCCAAGAGGGATTTACAAGGTATTTTATGGCAATAAATGTGGGAAATAGCCTAGAAGGGCTTTACAAGGCTTAAATATTTGTACAAATGTAAGAATATTAGCCAATAAAGCTTTGCAATGAAATAAAATGCCCACTCTAGTGATAAAGCTCCAATCTTCCTCATGACATGTAATTTGTTCATTGACATTTATGTAATCTGTCCACTGACATGTATCTATCCACCACTGATACCCAACTGATGCAATCTACCCACTAATACCCCCTTATGCAGCCCACTGATAAACTGCTCGCTAAATAGTGAATGGTCGGGTTTAATACAAGGCTTCATATGGCAATAAATATGGAAAATAGCCTAGAAGGCTTTACAATGTTTTTTATGACAATAAATGCGCTTAAATATATGTACAAATGTAATAAAAATAGCCCATAAAGATTTACAATGGGATAAAATGACCACAATAGTGATCAAGATCCAATATGCCCCATGACATGTAATCTGTCCATCGATATCTATCTATGCTAAACCAACCATCGAAGTGAAGAAAAGCAATAAATAATTTCTTTTTACATGTTCATTTTAATGTGCTAGGGATTAAGAGGCTTAAATATGCAAAAGAAGGGGTTTTGATGTAGAGGCTAAACCTGAATGTGAGAAACTAAAGAGCAAGTATCTAAAGAAAAGTTAACATTTTTAAATTTAAAAAAATATTATTTCACCTTCAAAAAATACCATAAATTCACAATTTTATAATTTAAATTTAAAATATATTAAAGTATAATTTAAAACATTTAAATATGTTAAACTTTCTCTCTTTGCTCTCTCTCTCTCTCTCTCTTTCTCTCAAGACTCCTAATTCTCTCTCTAGCCATCATCAAGACACCTCATTCTCTCTCTCTCTCTCTCTCTCTCTCTCTCTCTCTCTCTCTCTCTCTCTCTCTCTCTCTCTCTCATGCCTTTCTCTCTCTCTCCTCATCTTGGCAACCACTCATTCTTTCTCTCTCTCTCTCTCTCTCTCTCTCTCTCTCTCTCATGCCTTTCTCCCTCTCTCCTCATCTCTAGCGGCCATAGCCCCAAGGATTTCTCATTCTCTACTCTCTCACTCCCTCTCTCCCTCCCTCTCCACCAAAATCTCTCTCTCTCTCTCTCTCTCATGCCTCTCTTAATCTTTCTCTCTCTCTCTCTCTCTCTCTCTGTCTGCTACGTCAACTGTAATACCGTGACATCGGTGTAACGGGGAAACCATGAGGGCTTGACAATACTTACCTATGTGGCTAATAGTGTCTAGGGGGAAATCCTAGGCCTAGGTAATTAATGGAAGGGTGCATTAGTTGAACCTAAAGAGGGGTTTAATGGTAAGGTCCACTTGGACACATGGCACCATGAGGGATGGCCACTTGGGAGGTATTGGGCTAGGAGGGAGGATTCTAGAGGGAGCCAAAAAAAAGAAAGAAGGTGGAGGAGGCTCCACGAAAAAGGAATCCGCGGTGGGGTGGAAAAGGAGGAAAAAGCCCTCGAGTTAAAAAGGTCGTAACATTGGTATCAGAGCCGGTGTTGAGCTCATCTTTGTGGTAGTTCATGCATAGCTAAAGCATGGAGAGCCGTGCAGGCGCGAGTTCTGTAACTTGTTATTACTCAGGCATTCAAGAGATTTAGGAGTCCGAACGATTTTGCACTTAAGAGCGCTGACATGGTCGAGGAATAGTCTATACTACTATAGTCGTAAACACTACAGACTACAACTGCGTAGCGGGACCATAGGACTTGGGAGCGGCACTGCAAGCCTTAAGTGAGCACAGCGAAATCGAAACCCAGACGAGGAGTTGGGCAGTGCGATGAATGAGACAACAGTTGACTAGTCAGAGCAAGACAAGAAGAAAGTAACTTGGGACAGTCTGTCACTAATTTCCGTGCGCAGGACATTCTGTCACTAATTTATGCGCGGTACATTCTGTCACTGAATTTAGTATCGTCGTCAATTTTCGTGGAGCTTGAATTTAGTATCGTTGTCAATTTTCATGGAGCTTGAAGAGTTCTGGCTTGCGCATCATTTTCGATTCGCCGTTTCATCATTTATCTCAAAGAAAAAAACACAGAGACACGTCATCCAAAGGTTGAGAAACCTTTGGAGAAAAGCCACCTCATCAAAGCTTTTATACCCCTTTCTAAGTCTCAAAACCCCCCCGCCTCTCTCTTTTCGAAGTCTTTTCACCCTCTTCTCCGTTCCAATCTCCTTAGCCTTGCCGATTTCAAGCAAAGGATTTACAATCGAATCGAGACATTCGGGATCGAGGGAAGCAACAAGAGCGGGACCGGGAAGAGAGATCAAGAATTTAAAGCATGAGAGGACGCATCAGCTTCAAAGACAAATTCAAGACCATCGAACAAATACCAGGGAAGTGGGCATCATATTTTTCTATCTGATATAAAGCACTTTACTTTACATTTTCTGGAAAATATACATTTTTAAAATGACAACTCCAGAAAGGGATGGTATGATTAGGGAGGCCGAGGAAAGGGCTAGAAAGGGAAAAGCAATAGTTAGAGAGAAAATACATGAGGGGGTACAAACTGAAACTCAAGAGGATAATGTAGAAATGGAGGATATTGATTATGGTGATTATGGAATTCCGTATGCGGAATTCACTAAACTTGAAACTCGAACACAAAATATAGAAACACAGTTAGGGGTTATCAGTGAAACATTAAAAACCTAGCAGAAGCTATAACTAAGATAGCCGATTCTCAATCGATATCTATTACTAAAAAATCGCTGATTTCTCCTAACCAAGTGGAGAGGACTACCTCTCAACTTAGAGAAACCTCGAACATCCTTAAGGACTTAAAACTGCCAATTTTCAATGGGGAAGAAAAGGAGCATAATAAAGATGCGATTAATACGTTCTTGTAAAAATGGCAAGACTTTCATCGACTCAGGAATACACCTCCTGAAAATCAAGTCGTGGAAGCAAGTCTTTCCCTTGGAAATAAAGCCTATAAATGGTGGATGAGCCTCAGGGAGAGTGATAAAATTCCTAGATATTGGACTGAGTTTGAACGGCCTTCCTAAAAGAGTTTTTACCGGAAAATGAATTAGAAAGAGCGTGGGAGGCTTGGGACAATTGCACTATGGGTAAAAATACTCTAGTCCAGTACATAGCGAATTATAGGGAGGCAGTCCTTAAGTTGAAGGGAATTGATGAATTTTAAAAGATAAGGGGTTTCGTGAGAGGTCTCAAAGACACTTATAAGGTTGAAGTGAGAAGAAATTCTCCAAAAACCTTTAAGGAAGCCATTAAGTATGCCCAAATATATGATGATACGATGGGGAAATTCAAAATTGGAACTTCGGAGCAGGTTTTGTTCCAAAGTTCAATAAATTTTCCAATTTGAAAAGGAAGGGACACTTTAAGAAGGAGGTTCCTCAGGCATCACCTAAGAAACCTCAAACACAAAACTATCCTCTCTTGAAAAAAGAGGATTATGAAAGGGCCAAGCAAGAAAATCTTTGCTTCAAATGTCTGGGCAAAGACCATGCTGCTTGGAACTGTCCTAAAAATAAACCAGCGGGAGCTAAAGCCCCAAATAGACCCCCACCAAAACAAGTGCATGCGGTGCAAGTGTTACCGCTTAATGGTACTGAAAAGTACACTGAGATAGAGGTCTATCATGAGGATAGCACCCACATGTGCTGTCTATCATCGGCAATGTGGTAGCCCACCTTTGGTCCTCATGATTTAATGAGGATGCATGGAAAAATTAAGGGGCAAAGAGTAAGAGTGATGGCCGATGATAGTGCAACACATAATTTCTTAAACTACTCGTTAGTTAAGAAATTAAAATTGCCTGAGAGTCCCAGTGCCCATAAATATGTGGTCTCTTTGGCGAAGGGCAGTAATAAAAAAGTTTGGGACACCATGATATATGGTGTAGAGATGGATCTTCAAGGGCTATCAGGATGCCTTGGATTTCCAAATCATGCATCTTGACCGAACAGATGTAGTGCTTGGTCGAGAATGGCTGTATAGTCTTGGGCATAGCTTATAGAGGAGTTATCTTAATAACTCCATAATGTTTGAAAAAGAGAGTAGAGTCTTTCAGATTCAAGGAGAACATGATGTGCCTAACTCTCCTCTTATTTGTTCGATGGAATTGGAACGACTACTACACTAAGAACAATGCGAGGTATATCTTTGTGAACTTACTTTTATTGGTGATTTTATGTCTTTTGCATCGAAAAGAAGTAATGTTGTTTTTGATAATGTTAAAAAGTATAAATCTTCTTTCAATGATTTAATGTTTGAAATTAAAGATGTTTTTCCACTTGACTTACCTAATGGTTTACCTCCTGAGAGAGAAGTAGACCATAAAATAGATTTAATTCCTAGATCTACCCCTATTTGTAAACCCCCATATAGGCTTAGTCAAATGGAGGAACATGAGGTCGAAAGACAGTTAACAGAATATCTTAGGAAGGGACAAATCCAACCAAGTAGCTCACTTTTGTCTGCACCAGTTTTACTGGTAAAGAAAAAAGATGGTACTATGCGTTTATGCATAGGTTATCAAGCACTAAATAAAATCACCATAAAAAATAAGTATCCCATGCCTCACATTGATGAGCTCTTTGATCAATTGCAAGGGGCAAAATACTTTACTAAAATTGATTTAAGATCAGGATATCATCAAGTACGAATTAGGGAAGAAGATGTCCCTAAGACATCATTTCGTACTAGGTATGGGCATTATCAATTTAAAGTAATGCCATTTGGATTAACAAATGCTCCAGCAACTTTCATGACACTTATGAATAGTGTCTTAAGGCCATATCTAGGAAAATTTGTTGTAGTATTTCTAGACGATATCCTTCTTTATAGTAAAACCAGAAAAAAACATTTGGAACATTTGCAAAAAATGTTCCAACTGCTTAGAGATAATTCACTCTTTGCAAAAGAATCCAAATGTGAATTCTTTGCAAAAGAAGTGAAATACTTGGGACATATAATATCCCAAGAAGGGGTTCGTATGGACCCTGACAAAGTAAGGGCCATATTAGAATGGCCATAACCTACCAATCTAGAAGAATTACAGATATTCTTAGGTTTATCAGGATTCTATAGGAGATTCATCCAAGACTATGCTAAGATTACTTTTCCGATGATGGACCAGCTTAAGGGGAGGGAAGCACCTTCATATGGGATGAACCTCAAAAGAGAAGTTTTGAAAAATTAAAGGTAGCTATAGCGGCAGCTCCTGTCTTAAAAGTAGTGGATCCCAATGAACCATTCGTGGTTGAGACAGATGCCAGTGATTTTGTTGTTGGGGCAGTACTTATACAAAAAGGTCGACTAGTAGCTTTTGAAAGCAAAAAGCTAGATCATGCCCAACGGAATTACTCGGCATATGAAAAAGAATTATATGCTATAGTCTATGCTTTAAAGAAGTGGAGGCACTATTTATATGGTACAAAATTTGAGATCATTTTTGATCAAGAAAGCATTAAATGGATTTGTAATCAGCCAGAGCTTAAAGGTAGAAAAGCTAGATGGGTTGAGATAATGCAAGAGTTTTATATACAATTGACATATAGGAAAGGGAAGTTTAATGTGGTAGCAGATTCTCTTAGCCGAATGCCAATTGTTAATGAATTGAGTTTTACTCAATTTCAGAATGATTTCCTACAGTCCTTGAAAGGGAAATGTGAATTTGATCCTCACTTCTCTGAAATATGGAAAGCAATTAATAACAGGGATCCAACTAATCGAGAGGCTTTCACTGAGGAGTCACATGGAAATGGCAACACACCACAAGTTGGTGATAAAGGACTCAAGTGGGGAAAATATACTATTGAAGATGGCTACCTACTCTACAAAGGCAGAGTATGTATCCTAGATGATAATGACATTAGGCACCAAATCCTTTTTGAATGTCATGATAGTCCGAGTGCTAGACACCCGGGAATTCAGAAGACATATGTACTTTTGAAAAGACAATTCTTTTGGCCTGGAATAGGTAAGGACGTCCAAGATTATGTATTGAAGTGCCAAAAATGCCAGGTCAATAAGGCTGAACGCCTTAAGGTAGGAGGTCTCCTACACCCATTGGAGATTCCATCTGGCAAATGGGAAAGCATCTCTATGGATTTCATTGTGGGACTACCTAGGACACAGAGGGGGCACAACTCTGTAGGGGTAATTGTGGATCGGTTGACCAAGATGACTCATTTTATTCCTGTCGATGAAGATGTTAAAACTCCAGAATTAGCTAGGCTATTTGTGGAGCATATCTATAGACTGTATGGGTTACCCACCGGTATTGTTAGTGACCTGGATAGCAAATTTAACAGCCATTTTTGGAGGGTTGTGTTTAAGAGGTTGGAAACTTCATTGAACATGAGCACCGCGGATCATCCACAGAGTGCTGGTCAAACTGAAAGGGTCAATCAAATCATTGAGGATATGCTTTGAGCATATGTAAGTAAACGGCAAACTAATTGGAAACAGTATTTGCCCATATTAGAATTTGCATATAACAGTGCCAAACATTCAGCTACAAGTTTTAGTCCATTCATGATGATGTATGGATTTCAACCTAGAGCCCCAATGACAGTGGGACTTGAAAAAGAGAAGGTTCAAGCGACCAAAGACTTTCTTGAGGACATGAATCAAATGCTTAAGTTAGCTAAAGATAGCATAAGAAGAGCTCAAGATAGAGCACAAAAATAGGTAAATGTCCGAAGTTATCTCCCAAGTATTGTGGACCATTCACTATACTTAAGAGGATTGGAGAACTTGCTTACAAATTAGCCACCTGAGGGATGTAGAGTACATCCAGTTTTTCATGTTAGTAGGCTAAAAAGAAAATTAGGAGATGATGATAATCTCATTGGAAATGAAGTCCTAGTTGAACTTATTGAACCTGCATCTTTACCACATGAACCAAAAAGAATTTTAGATACACAAGAAAAAAGAACGTGACATACTATATGGAAAGAATATCTGGTTAAGTGGAAAGATAGATCTGAAGAGAGTTCAACATGGGAAAAGGTAAGCAGTCTCCAAAGGAGGTTTCCCAATTTTGTTTTTGAGGATGTAAACAATTCTTAAGGGGGAGGGAATGTTACGTCAACTGTAATACCGTGACATCGATGTAACGGGGAAACCATGAGGGATTGACAATACTTACCTATGTGGCTAATAGGGTCTAGGGGGGAATCCTAGGCCTAGGTAATTAATGAAAGGGTGCATTAGTTGAACCTAAAGAGGGGTTTAATGGTAAGGTCCACTTGGACACATGGCACCATGAGGGATGGCCACTTGGGAGGTATTGGGCTAGGAGGGAGGATTCTAGAGGGAGCCAAAAAAAAGAAAGAAGGTGGAGGAGGCTCCATGAAAAAGGAATCCACAGTTGGGTGGAAAAGGAGGAAAAAGCCCTCGAGTTAAAAAGGTCGTAACACTCTCTCTCTCTCTCTCTCTCTCTCTCTCTCTCTCTCTCTCTCTCTCTCTCTCATGCCTCTCTTAATCTTTCTCTCCCTCCCTCCCTCTCATACTTCTCTCTCTCTCATCCCTCTCTCCTCTTGCCCAAAGGATTTCTCATTCTCTACTCTATCCCTCCCTCTCCACCAAGATTTGTCATTCTCTCTCTCTCTCCCCCCTCTCATGCCTCTCTTAATCTTTCTCTCTTTCCCTCCCTCTCTCCCTCCCTCTCATACCTCTCTCTCTCTCTCTCTCCTCCCTCTCTTCTCTTGGTGGCCATGGTCGCTAGGATTTGTCACTCTCTCTCTCTCTCTCTCTCTCTCTCTCTCTCTCTCTCTCTCTCTCTATCATCTCTCTCTCTCTCTCTCTCTCTCTCTCTCTCTCTCTCTCTCTCTCCCTCTCTCTCTCTCTCTCTCTCTCTCTCTCTCTCTCTCTCTCTCTCTCTCTCTCTCTCTCTCTCTCTCCCCCCCCCTTCCTCCCTTCCTCCCTCACCCCCCCCCCTCTCTCTCTCTCTCTCTCTCTCTCTCTCTCTTCCTCCCTCCCTCTCTAATCTCTCCCTCCCTCTATCCTCTGGGGATCATGGCCCCCAGGATTGGTCGGTCTCTCTTAATCTTTCTTTTTCTCCCTTCTCTCTACTCTCTCCATCCCTCTCTCCTTTGGCTATGGCCATGTAGTTCTCTCTCCTAATCTTTCTTTCTACTCTCTCCCTCCCTCTCTCCTCTAGCCATGGCCATGAAATTCTCTCTCTTAATCTTTTTTTCTACTCTCTCCCTCCCTCTCTCCTCTAGCCATGTAGTTTTCTCTCTTAATCTTTTTCTCTCTCCCTACCTCTCTCCTTCCGGGGGCCATGGCCGCCACGATTTATTATTCTCTCTCTTAATCTCTCTCTCACCTCCTCCCTCTCTACTCTAGCCATGTAGTTCTCTCTCTTAATCTTTCTCTTTCTCTCTCTCTCCCTCCTTCCTCTGATAGCCATGGCCGCCAGGATTTCTTTGTCTCTCTATTCCTCTCTCCCTCCCTCTCTCCTCTAAGGGCCATGGCAGCCAAGATTTGTCTTTCTCTCTCTTAATCTCTCTTAGTCCCTCTCACTCTCTCCTCTCTCTCTCTTTCTCTCCCTTAAACTTCCTCTCTCCTAATCTCTCTCTCTCCCTCTCACTCTCTCCTCTCTCTCTCTCTTTCTCTCCCTTAGACTCCCTCTCTCCCATGCGGCCAAGGCAGCCACTCTCTCCCTCTCCCTCCCTCTCTAGGAGCTATGGTAGCCAGGATTTATCATTCTCTCTCTTAATCTCTCTCTCTCTCTCTCTCTCTCTCTCTCTCTCTCTCTCTCTCTCTCCCTCGCTCCATTTCTACTTTCCTCTCTCTCTCTTTCTCTCCCTGGCGGCCATGGCCCCTACGATTCTCATTCTCTCTTTTAAGCTCTTTCTTACACATCCCAAATAAAGGCTTAAATAAGCATGGAAGTATAATGATAATCCTTTAAACATGTTGCAATGTAGTTATAGAAGTATAATGATAAGGCTTTAAACATGCTGCAATGTACTCATATTTTCAGGTTGTTCCCCAATGGTAGCAATTAGGCGCTATAAATACTCTCACCCTGAAATGCTAGCAGATCAACCTTTGTATATGATTCCATTTTGATTGCTGACTCCAAATCAAAAATCTCACTAAGAAACAACATGCAGTTGTAGGCAACTCTCCACCCACAACTATGCCCATCTTTTTGCTCCACTGGTAGACGTCATTTGAATTCTACTTGCTCTTGTTGCTCCCTATTTGTTCTGACAGCAAATACTAGCTAATATGTAGCACTGTCCATCATGACATATGAAAGATATTAATACATCATGATCATAAGACACAAAATAAGAAAGTAACAAAAATATTAAGAGAGCAGTTACCTTGGGGAGTTGGCATGATAGCCTGCCATTGAATTCACAAACCATAAATGATTGACTTCAAGGTCCCTAGCGATTAGACTCCAATGTGAGCTACATGACCAAATTAAAAACCATTATTGTTTAACACAATCTTGCCAAACAAATAGTAAAAATAAGGTTGGAGTTGATACTATTCCTCATGATACAGCATAAAGATGACTCGCACCCCATCTAAATTTAAAGGGTTTAACAAGGTACAAACATCTTAAATAGTCTTTTGAGGACAGCTAAGTATAGAAGAAAGGAGAGAATCGAGCATGTAGACATGATTCTGCACTGCACTAGGGAACTGAGATATAACTACATACTGCACTAACAAATAAACTGAGAGTGCTCTCAACGGAAGCAAGAACGGAAGAGGGAGAGAGGGAAACAGAGAGCCACACAAGTTTTGGTGGGTGCAAAACCACCCTAATCTTCTTTTTCATTCATTTATATATGTGTTTGAGTATTGTACATAACCGGGGTAAAGGCACAGTGACCTTTAACCCCCACAACCTCCCACTTAAAGGACAATGTGCCTTTAAGGGAGAATAACTAGTGAGCATACTATCCAATGCCCATCAATACATGACAATACTCAAACCGCTAACTAGGTAGACTCTTCTTCAGCATATCTACAGGGTTATCATCTATATGAACCTTGACAAGCTCTATGCGCTTGTCCTCAAGTACCTCCCTGATGAAATGGTACCTAACCTCAATGTGTTTGGTCTTTGCATGAAAGACCGGATTCCATGCTAGCTGAATAGCACTCATGGAATCACTATGCAATGTCGGTACACCTGTATGAATCCCCAAATCTACCACTAGCCGATCAAGTCATATAGCCTCCTTGCAACCCTCTGTGGCTGCAACATACTCAGCCTCTGTGGTAGACAAAGCAATGCACTTCTGTGCACGAGACATCCACGACACTGTACCACCTGCAAAGGTGAACACATAACCAGAAGTGGATCTCCTACTATCCACATTCCCTGCATAGTCTGAATCTGTGTACCCAAGTACATGCATGTCTCCTCTACCAAAGCTGATGCACATCTCCTTGGTACCCTTCATGTACCTCATGATGCACTTAACTGCCTCCCAATGCCTCTTTCCTGGATTAGCCATATATCGGCTAACAACTCCCACTGCAAATGCAATGTCTGGTCTAGTAGCTATCATAGCATACATAAGACTCCCAACTGCTGATGCATAAGGAACCTTGGCCATCATGGCCCTTTCCTCATCTGATTTGGGACTATCTGTATGACTCAGTTTCACATATGGAGGCAATGGAGTACTCACTGCCTTCCCTCCCTCCATATTGAAATGCACATACTCTTTTTGTGAAAGCCAAAGGAGTTTCCTACTCCGATCACACGTGATGCACATACCAAGAATATGACCTGCAAATCCCAAATCCTTCATATCAAAGGCCTCATGCAACTTGGCCTTTAATGCATCTAGCTCATAAGTATTCTTGCTAGCCAATAGCATATCATCCACATATAGTGCCAAGATTATCAGGCTATTATCCTTAGCCCTTTTAGTGTAGAGGCAGTGATCAATTTCACTCCTTCTAAAACCCTGGGACCGAATGAAAGCATCAAACTTCTGATACCATTCTCTAGGCGCTTGCTTAAGACCATAGAGACTCTTCTTCAGCTTGCAAACTAAATGCTCTTTGCCCTTTTCTTCAAAGCCTTCCGGCTGCACCATGTAAATTTCCTCATGCAAATCCCCATGCAAGAAAGCTGTCTTGACATCCATCTGCATAAGCTCCATATCCTCTGTTGCCACTAGTCTAAGCATGCATCTAAGTGTGGTCATGTTCACAACTGGAGAGAATATCTCATCAAAGTCCACACCCTTCTCTTGCTTGAACCCTTTAGCAACCAAACGGGCCTTGTACCTAGGCACATCATCACCTGTGACCTTCATTTTGTAGACCCATTTGCATGGCAATGCTTTCTTTCCATGTGGCAAAGAAACCAAGTCCCAAGTCTTATTCTTCATAAGTGAACTCATCTCTGATTGCATAGCATACTCCCACTTGCGTTGATCTTCATGCATCATAGCCTCTCTGTAGCAAGAAGGCTCCCCGCAATCAGTAAGCATCACATAGTCTACCCCTGGAACAAACTTATCAGGCGGTCTAGACACTCTAGATGATCTTCTCAAAGGCATTTCAGCTTGCTGTCCCACCTGCATATCAGCCACATTTGGCTCATCATTTCCATTAATAGATGATCCATCATCTACCCTTGATTGTATACCTATGGAAGTACTTGCTGGTACCATTTCTTGCACATTTGGTGCATGGACAGCTTGCTGTCTATCAACATATGCAAGTGGATTCACATCTTGGAAAGTGATTCTCCTCATTTCCACATCCCTCATGGGTGCCTTATGCATCTTCTTCTCATTGAAGACTACATCATGGCTGCGTATGATCTTCTTTGCTTCTGGATCCCAGAGACGATAGCCCATCTCTCCACTTTCACCATAACCCAGAAAGATGCATTTCCTAGACTTAGGATCTAGCTTCTTTCGAAGCTCTTTTGGCACATGTACATATGCCTCACACCCAAATATACGCAAATGAGAGTAAGAGGGCTTCTTGCCACTCCATGCCTCTTCAGGAATACCACCATCCAAACTCTTGCTAGGTGATCTATTGATCACATGCACTGCAGTCTTCATTGCCTCAGCCCAAAAACCACCAGAAAGACTTGCATTGGAAAGCATGCATTGCAACCTTTCTTGAATGGTACGGTTCATCTTTTCTTCAACTGGATTTTGCTCTGGAGTACGAGGGGATGTGAGCTCCCTCTTAATCCCACGTGTATCATAGAAATGCTGAAAGTCATGAGAGAGATACTCTTTACCATTGTCACTCCGTAGGCATTTAAGCGTTCTACGTGACTGATTCTCAACCAAGGCCAGCCATTTCTGAAATACCTGGAACACATCACTCTTCCAAGCTATAGCATAAGCCCACACTTTCCTAGTTGCATCATCAATGAATGTCACATAGTATTCAGTCCCGCCTAATGACCGTGTAGGCATGGGACCACATACGTCTGAATGCACCAAATCAAGCTTTTCAAACTCTTTCTTTCCCCTTCTTTTATGGGCTGATTTAGTCTGCTTCCCATAGAGACAATGCTCACAAAATTCAAAATCAAAGAAACTCAAATGCGGTACATAACCCAAACGGCATAAGAGTTTCATTCCTTTCTGGCCCATGTGCCCCAACCTGCAATGCCACAAAGAAGTGCTTGGCTGCTCGGTTATTGCAACAACATGATCCAATAGCCCTGATACATGTAAGGGATACAAAGTCCCACACTTGGCACCCCTGGCCAATAGCATAGAGCCCTTCTGAATTTTCCAACTCTGAAAGCCAAAAGTGGTGTGAAAACCAGCATCATCTAGTTGACCCACTGAAATAAGACTCTTGGTCAGCTTAGGCACATGTCTCACATGTTTCAAAACAACTGCAGATCCATTTGCAAAAGAAAACTTTATGTCACCTGCTCCCACTATGTCACATGCATAGTCATTTCCAAGATGCACACAACCTGTCTTTCCACTGTCATAAGTGGAGAACCATTCCCTATGGGGAGTAACATGGAATGAAGCACCAGAATCCAAAATCCAATCCTGGGAATATGCATCATCTGAAGTGGTAAGCAACTCTGCAGATAAACTAGACATGAAGAGAACATCATTGTCACTATCATGTGTGACTGCATTGATCTCCTCGACCTTCACTTTTCCTTTGTCCTCCCTTGGACTCTCTTCCTTTTGATTTGCACCCCAATTTGCTTTCTTTTTCTTATCCTTTTGCTCTCTTTTCAGCTTGTAGCAATCCTTTTTCATATGGCCCTTCTTGCCACAGTGGTAACACTCAATGTTTCGTGCCCTAGATTTGCTACGAGACTTCCCTCTTTCTTGGGACTTCCCCCTGAACTGTGATCTTCCCCTTTGTACATTTAAGGCTGCATCCTGCTTGTTGCCATCCATAGACTTCCGTCTAATCTCCTCAGCCAATAAGCTACCCACAACATCATCAAATTTCAGTACTCCACTAGGTGCAGAGTTACTGATAGCTGTACGGAAGGTATCCTATGAGGATGGCAATGAACATAAGAGAAATATTACCTTAGTCTCCGCATAAAAATTCATTTTCTAAGCCTAAAGCTGGCTGAAAATAATATTGAATTCATTCAAGTGAGAAGCAATGGAGACCCCTTCCTTCATCTGCAGCTCAAACAACCTCTTCATGAGGTAAACTTTATTAGAGGCAGTTTCCTTCTCATAAGTGGCACACAGTTTCTTCCATAAATCTTCCGTAGTCTTCTCATTTACTACTGTGAAATAAACTGACTCTGCAAGATGAAGTCTAATAGTAGACTTTGCTAATGCATCCAACTCATTCCAATCATCCTCAGACATATTTGCAGGCTTAGCTTCAATCCCTGCCAAGGGTTTAATCTGCTTCTTTTGAATAAGCACATCCCTTATTTGTTCTTTCCACAAAGAAAAGTTTGTCCCATCAAACTTTTTAATGCTGAAAAACTCCTTTTCAGACATGGAAGAGGATGCCATGATGCAAATGAAACAAAATCCCAAATGCTAGTGCCTGCAAGAGAGAATCACACCAAATACCAGGTGCACCCAAATGTGTATGCCACAATTGAGTGAAATATCACCAAAACTCAAAGCTCAAAGCATCAAAAGATGCATCTGACTCATGTGCATATACTATGCATCCATATGAGCAAATCTGGCCCAAAAGAAAATGCCAATAAGTGCCAAATGACTCAAGCATAAACACCGGTCCACTGGCATATGCATCAATAATATCTCATCCAAGAGAGCATAGCACTATCAGTGCATCACCTGCAATGTGTCAAAGCTGTCCCTCAGTATAAAATAGCATTCATGTGCAAAGCGTCCATAAAAATAGCATCCCATATAAGGACCATAATGCATCCAAATGGCCTATAAATCATCCACTGCAACCCAATGCATACCACGAATGAGCGCACACTGCTCAAACTACAACCAGAGTGATCTGCATAAGGTATGCTCAAGAAATCATAGTCCCACGGTAATGACTGCTGCTGAAAAATAGAACCTGAGATGCATCAAAACATGGGCACCATTGCATAATCGGACTCAGCAAGAAAATCTACAAATATCTCTCTTCTACCAGAACTCCAAAATCCCAACCGATGAGTGAGAAATGGGAGTCAACACTTATCCACTGCCATGTGGCATAAATCTAAGGTTTCAAAACCTTATTATGAAAAATGCATAACAGAGAGACGAAATCGAATACACAGAGATCTATAACTCTGAAAATCCTCCACCGAATTGCGCAAGAACTGACAAGTAGGGGTTTTTGGGCGTCCGAAACGCAATGGGATAGACGGTTTTGGAAACCGTGGTCTCAATCACTGGGTCCAACACACGGACTGAAAAATATTTTTGGAAACAGAGCTGTTTGTAAACTCCACCGGAGTGCGAATGATGAGCAACATAGAAGTTTTAGGACCTCCTGAGTCCACCGGAACTGACAGATTTGCAAATGGTTGCTCCAAACTTGAGTTCCAACACCCGGGCAAAAAACGCAGAAACTGACACAGTGAGTCAGAAATCCAATGAAATGATCCCAGATTCAAGAATGAAGGTGTTTCCAAGCTCCTGAAGTGAAGTGGACACCAAAAGCAAGCAATAGCTGCCTCTACAAGTCAATACGGAGTCTCTGTCATCGAATGGAACAGGGAAAAGCTCAAAAAACGACTTTTTCTTTGAAAACACTTAACAGGCTCTCAAAACCACTTTGCAAAACCAAAGTGACTTTTCCAAAGGTTCCTCCAAGGTCTCTGCACACTCGGATGCAAGTAAAGTCACCCACAAAGCTTCCCACAGAGCTTCTCCTTCCTCCCTCAGAGCTACGGAGCTTCAAGCATTCATGCACGCTTAGCTAGATCACCCGAGCTCTGATACCAGTTGAGAGTGCTCTCAACGGAAGCAAGAACAGAAGAGGGAGAGAGAGAAACAGAGAGCCACACAAGTTTTGGTGGGTGCAGAACCACCCTAATCTTCTTTTTCATTCATTTATATATGTGTTTGAGTATTGTACATAACCGGGGTAAAGGCACAGTGACCTTTAACCCCCACATAAACAAACGTTAGCTCATTAGATTTAATTAAAAGATTGAAGTAGCAAAAAAAAAAAGATAGTATCAAACCTGAGGATGGCCAGGATAACATTGTCATTAACGTCTTTTAAAGGGATGGAGAGGATTGAAACCTCCTCTCTACCAAATCTCAAATACTAAGGTTCTTGTTTCAAAATGACCCTAACTTCAAATGAGCTTTCCATTTTATCCAATGTAGCCAAATTTGCAGAATGGGTCTATGTCATAGCTTGTATTCTATGTTTGCGGTTATTCTACTTTTCTATCATGTCTTCAAGGCTCTTCTACTCATGGGATTCTTCAACCAAAGTTAGAGGTGGTTGCACTGTTGAAGTAGGAGGGAGTGCCTCCATATTGACTTCATCTATCTCTTCTCCCTCTATTGCCTACAAACAAACATGAAAGGTTAGATTCATTATCTTTAAATTTAAATCTTATTTAAAATTTGGTATTTAATTTAGAAATAAACAGTTCATACTGCTAAGTATTGTTGTTGTGGCCTTTTTACATAACCTTGTGAGCCATAATTATCATGGAAGGCATCATCATCTTTCTCTCAATCCACAAACCTCTCTCTAATCGGATCATTCAAGTCCATCTCTTCATCATCATCATGTGGCACATTATGATCTTTGAGAATCATCCATGTCATCAGTCTCCTTGTGCTTTACATCTTTTTCATAGCCAGTGGTTAGATCCGCTGTAAGCTGAAAATAGGCCATGAAATGCTTGTTTTCAATAATATTTGTGGAGCTCCCATTTCGAAGGAGATCCTCAAATGAATATCCCATCCCATCCTCCACAAGGTGACCTCCCAACTTGCTGGTAGCGAATTCCGCACAATGATAAGCAAGACACTCTTACTTTTTGAGGGGCTTCCGTTTTTTTTTTTTTAATGTATGGACTTGGGAATATCTTGCTCTTCTAGCATCAATTGCAAATTTTTTTAATTCCCTCTTATGTTCTTTCGTAAGAGGTTGGGACTCTGCATACACAAGAAGAATGATTCAAGAGATTGAATCGCTATGCCACATTCTCTCTTGCCTCTCTTTGCTGCATAAACACCACTATAGATCTTCAAATCTGATGAATATGCTCGCTCTAGAGTAACCTCCATGGCTTCTTTGTCTTGTTTATCAAAACAAAAATGACATTGTTACAAATTGCCACTTTGCTAAGGGTAGTATATACTATTCTATCAATGAAGTTATGGATCTCATCATCACTAGAAACTTCATTGATGAAGAATAGTTGTGGCTTTTCTCATGCCTACTCATTCTTGATGAAGTCATCTTCTGAAATTGACCTATAGTTCATAAGCTTTCCAGACTCTGACGTAACCTCTAAACTAAATTGAAAGCTTTGGAACATATTTGTCAGCATTTGAATCTCGCTGATCAATCTTTCCACATATGCAACCACCTGTTGTGGGATTTCTTTTCTCATGTAAGAGGTACTACTTCTGACCCATCTTCATCCTTTTTTATCTACTTGTTTGCCCATAGCTTTACCTTGGGTGTTGACAAAGACACTATATGCTTGACCACATTATAGTCAATGTTACAGTGACTCAGTGGGATGTCTTTCTTTGTCAACAAATACATAATGGCACTATTCACTACATCACGCCTCACCTATACATTGATGCATTCCTCCAAGCAATGGTCTTTGTCTTTCTTTCCAAAAAAGCATTCTTTCTTTAAAAGTGTCTGTGCTACCATGGATGCATACTTGTAAGGTAGGTACTTTAGAGGCCTCCACATCCTTGTGGTCAACTCCTTATCCATCATCTTTGACTTTTTTGAGATAAACAAAGGAGCTTCGTAAGCCAACTCTCCACGCTCACATGCAATGCACACTTCAAGCATCTCATCGAACACTTCGAGAGGAAAAAAAATGATGGAAGTGTAGTCGGCATATCTGTCTTTCACCACCTTAAGGCTTGTCATATTTTCTTCTCGCTCTTGAGTTCCTTTAGGCACAACTACACTCAATGAAGTATAGAAGCCTGTGAGTCTGTCGGCATCTACTTTTGTGACCTTTCTCTTCAAATCAGGGTTTGGAGAACCAAATGTTGTCCATACAACCCTCGCCTTCTGTAAGACCTCTAATGTTGAGGATATCTTATGTTTTCCATGAACATAACAATTAAGTCTTTTGGACTCAATCAAATACTTGATCTCATGCTTGAATATACAGATGGTTGTAGGATAGCAGTGGAATGAAGATATCTTTGCAAATTTTTCTGACATGAGTTTTTTTGCCTCCTTTGCTTCTTTGGCAATCTGATTACAAGCATAAGCCCAATGTTGACCATCAATGCACTACAATCTGCAATTAAAGAGAAATTTCTTCTTTGCTTCCTTCAACATATTCTCACCTTGTGCCTCTTGGCCCTTTTCATGTGGAATATTTTTAAGAGTGTCATTAAAGAATTGAGTGAAGGTTTCTTAATGTGTAGGCCTAGTAAATGTAACTTGATCCAAAAAACTATTTTTGATTAGACAAAACATCATTAGACACAGGACCATGTTGCTTGCCACAAGTTTCTTTCCATCTCTCAAAGCCTCATATATTTGCAATGCATAGAATTTATCAAGGTTCCTGCTATTAGTAAAGACACTTGCAACTTCCACATCTCTGGCATTCACAAACCATAGCCGTTGACCCCAAATATATCCCACATCATCATATGTTACTGCTTCATTAAGACATAGATTGGAGCTGTTTGTAACTCCATAGGATAGTTGCTCACTGGCTTGGTGGAGCAGAGGAGTGGCAAAGGGGTTGGAATAGTTCAGAATAGAGAACAGACTCAAATCGAATTACGAAAATCAGAAAAGAACCTGGAATGTAGTCTGTCGATGCTCCCGTCTCAGACCAGCACGTAGGCAATATACTGGTTAGATAAACCAGTTTGTGAAGGCCAACTATCCAGACTCTAGAGAGTTTTCGAGCTCCTCGCTTTGTCTACAAGCCATTCTGAAAGGGGGGCAGTCTTCGAAGAGATCAAAATGAGTTGCTAGAAGGGCGAATCGGTCCTCACAGTTCCTTCTTTACTATATCTGCTCACCATTATCAATGCAGTGTCTCAACAATGGCACTTTGCAGTGTCTCACGTTACAGATTATAATGCATGTACATCCATATGTACATGCTCCATCCCCAATAGTCTAAAATGAAATAGAGGGTCTATCAGAGGATCCAAAGTACATATTACTCTTTAAAAGATCCAATGGGTGTATCAAGTTAGTCCATATAGAATGCTCATAAGGTCCCAATAGTTTGCAATGGTCCCCAAGGGTAATTGGCTACTAAAGTATGCCATCCTCGAAAGGAGTGCTGCATTGGATCCTCTCAGGTCAAGCAAAATTGGATTGGCTCCCTCATGGTGAGCTCCCACTTACTGGCCAAAAAATGTATGTGCCCAATGAGTTCACGAGTCCCTCTCAAAATTCAAGGCATTCAACTAAAAGAAAGTGGGGGCAGCTAGGGTCCTTCACGTTCACGGGCAATATACTATGTACTTATATATTACCAATAAATTTCCCTGCGGCGTTGAATGCAATCTATACACTAGTCACTAGTCCCGAGGACAATATGTCCTTAATATCAACACGTGATCTTTGTATATATATGGCCCCCTTCAAAATGATCAATTTTTCATATGGTCAAGGCCATGTTTCTCCATTATTTTACTAGAATAACTCTGTATTAAATCATTGCCAAAAGCAACATTCTCCCATTGAATATAAATGCATCCAATGTTCAAGCATACACATCATCACCCAACCATTAGTTGGAGGAGACCATGATCTCCAAGGGAATGTGTGTGTGTGTGTGTGTGTGTGTGTGTGTGTGTGTGTGTGTGTGTGTGTGTGTGTGTGTGTGTTTCCCTAGAGTCAAGTGAAAAGTGACAACACAGGTGCCACTTAGGTAGCATGATGAAAAGTAGCATATGCATTCATGTTGCCTAAGTAGCACCTGTTCATGGCATATGCACAAGTGCTACTTAGACAACGTTTTAAGAGGTAGGTGAAAAGTGGTAGTGACTATTTGTGGTACATGCACAAGTGTAGGAGCTGCCTAGGTAGCATACATGGTATAGAATGCGTGAAGATGCTAATGTGGATTTGGTATTTAATGGCATGTGGTATGTAGACTACGTTTTAAAGAATCCAATTGTTGCATGTACCCCTTGGGAGTATAGTTTTGGTGCATCTTGATTGTTCGGCTCTATCCTTTGTTCCATAGTATTGGAATCTGTACTTTTGGACCTCTGTATTTCTATACTCGACAAACTATAGGTCTCAAATTTAAAACAAACTTTATACACTTTGTTGGAATTGATTGTTGTAGCTTGTACGCGATTTGTGATCTACTAGCTTGGTGTGGCCTAGTCTCTCAAACTTGGGCTAGTCCTTAGGTAAATTATAGAGTGTTAATTGTAGAAAGGGCATAATACAAGAGACTCATGGCCACATGATGGGATCAACCTAAGCTCTTTAGAGGTGCAACGAGTAGAGCTAGTTTAATCCTTATATCCACAATGACTCTATTTTTTAAATTTATGCTATCACATGCAACATTCTCTCATCTCTGTCCCATTTCCAACAAAATTTACATAAGAATTTGATACCTACATTGCTCCTCAAGCTCATGGGCTTAACTCCTTGTTCACCTTTGGAAAGGTCGCACATTCATGTGGTAAACGTTTCTTCTCTCACAATAGGCCTAGAGTATAGCCTTTGGTCATGTACCAACAGGTCGCACATTCACAAAGCAAATCTATCCTCTCTCCCAATAGCCAAGCGTATAGCCAAGCTTTTATATCACTACAGCCAAAATTTTAGATTTCCTCAAACACAGCGCTACTACTTAATTAAGTAGAAGGAACACAAAAGCACCACAAAAGGATGCCACACCGAACAACTATGTACAATCTCCTCTCTAGCTGAGTGGATCACGCTTCCCCATCTAGAGTATTTGTGATCTTTATATTAAAGCAGATATGGGTATGGCAACTCTAGTCTGACCACCCGCCATTTTATGGAGTTTTAGCGTGGTGAGCTAGAGGCCTATGGGTCGAAGGCAAGTCCCACATGCCTGGGTCCATCAGGGCCCTAGTATCTTCTCTGCTCTCTGGTTTCATGTTTTGCAGAGGATCCACACTTGAGGTGGCACCGAATAAATAAGGCGAGGGGAAACAGTTCTGCATGAGATGTCTGGTGGGTATAAGCGCCTCACACAGAAAAGCCCGCTCTCAAAACAAAACAAATATCTGATTCAAAATTATCCCTTTGTCCACAAGTACAAGGGATATTTTTACATTGCCCAATAGGGCTTAAGTTATCATAAATGCTTTATGTCTTCTCATAACAAACATTCCCCATGGTATTAAATAGCAATGCAAATATAAAACTTGGTTGTGATGCCTCAATTGGCATCTTTGCACGATCTCCAATCCTCATTATGGGTTCCATCACCTATACTCAAGATGACATCATATGTAGTAACTATCGATTAAATGATCACCTATCAATTATTCCCAAGACAATTGTGCTTAGCGTGCAATAATCGAACATAACACCGATAACACTAGTGACATCAATATCAACATGGAATCACCCACATTACAAACCATCTAGCATGGCAACCATAGGCTTAGCTAGGCATCTGAACTAAACCACACCACGTATGCATTTCCATGCAATTCTTCACCATAGTGTTCAAGACTATTATATCCTAAGATGTAATAAAAGAAATAGAATTTACATAGCAAATAGTTTAATATAATTGATAGGTGTACACGTATAAAGACTAATCAATCAACGAAATAGGGGTAGATAGAAAAATTAACCAGTTTAAAGAAAATTAAAACTTCAACAATTGACATGTGTGTCTGTGTGTGTGCATGTGCATGTGTGTGCACATCCATGTAAGCATGGGTGTACATGTACGTGCATGTGTGTGTGTACATGCGTGCACGTGCACGTGCATATGCGCACGAGCGTGTGCATGTGCACGTGTGTATGTGCGCATGCATGCTTGCATGCACACATTATAGTGCACACATGCATTATTACACATATTGGGACATTATAAATTCATATGGTGGTAACTTATGCAAACCTAGAAGCCCAAATGACATATTGAACAAGTGTTAAGGTCGGGCAATATTGAGCTAGGTTTGTAAATTTTCATGTATCTTAGGATCCACATTTGGTATTTCAGCCTTAGTATATTTTTCCTCCTAGTTAATTGCCCCATGGATATTTAAATGCCCACCTAGAACCTAGAGGAAACAAGAATTTGATATTTATATATGACCTCTAGAATTCAAAATCGACCAAGATCACCTTCCACCTAAATACAGTCTAGTAAGTACCAAGCTAAAAGAATCATAATGCTATTAATGTGGCATTAATAGAGAGAGAGAGAGAGAGAGACAGACAGATTTATTAATGTGTGCAGAAGACGAAATGGGTCTATGAGACAAGTACAAACACCAAAAAGTGACTACATCTAGATAGCTGGAGAATTGGGGGAGTGCAAAAGGCTCAACGCCTCCCAAGTTATTATAGGGCATAGATACGTTTTAGTACTATCATAAGGTGGCCTTTGTAACATCAGTTTAAGACCGAGAGTCCTGCAGTTTGAAATTGAAGTCCCTAATCAATGCTTGGCCATCTTGATAGCTACCCATTTGTCTACCTTGCGTGCTTTTTTTACTTTGGTGGGCAAGCTCCTCGAATGTGCAAATCTTTGTACACTTAAGCTTATGTTTTTGTCCGAGGAATCTTAACTCTTGCTAACTTTCCCCTCCTATGCTTGTGTGCCATTTTGACAAATATTACATATATCTTTTCCATTCCATTCGACTTGTGGTACTTCCTTCTTAAAGCATGATTAGGTCATATATGTCTTTCTCCTCATCATCATGAAGATTGCCATCTTTCAATCCCCCAATCTGCGAAGCCATCTTATTGTATGCTCTGGTTTCCTACTCTTTAACTTCCATATAGAGAATTTCTCTATTAACTTTGTTGCTGGCATCATTAACCATTAATGTTTGATTGACCTCAATTGATTGGTAATCACATCCTTAATTGTGGAGACAATTGTCAATCCCAATGGAATGCATTACATTTGTGTATGACCTCCACAATAGTTTCCTACTTTCCATTACTCTCCATATCCTGCATTTTCCTCCCGAGGGCAGCAAGCTAAAGTTTGAGCTCTCTGATTTAGTGTTGCAAAGGATAGATTTGCTCCAGTGCGTACGAGATGATACCCTATCTATATGTCTGCATAGGGGGCTGCAATGCAAGGTACAAGGGGCTTCTTAAAGGTGTCAAGAAAGCAAATGGGAGCTCGATAGTGACTTGCATAGATTTTGAGTGCCCCCTAGTTGGACCTAGCCTCGTGATGGATTCAACCCAACCTAGAGTGATCTAATTGGATTGAAATTGAAATTGAGCCAAAAAAGAGGCCTACAAGCTGAGTGAACTATGACATACAAAGAAGGTGAACGAAATTAGAGTCCGGCAACATCCTGTGATGTCACTTCGCAACAAACTCTAGACATTGGAGCTTGGAGCCGGTGCAACAAATTGTGGCAACTTTTTGAGTACCCATGACACTACAAGTGAGAGACAAAGGGAGGGAGGGAAGGAAGACGACTGAGAGGGAGAGGAGAGTGGCTGAGACATAGGAGGACAAAGTGAGGAAGAAAAAGAGAAGGAAAATGAGAGTGGAGGAGGGGGGGGGGGGGGGGGGAGAGAGAGAGAGATCTACACACACACACACACACACATAAAGAAAGAAAGATATATTAACATTTGCAGAAGACCTCATGGGTTTATGAGAAAGTATTTATGAGAAAGTATAAACACCAAAAAGTGACATCTAAGAGAATTGGGAGTGCACAAAGCTCACCTCAACAGGAGTTATGATAGGGCATAATTACATTCTAATACTATCATAAAGGTGGCCTTTAAAACATCAAGTTAAGATGAGCCTTTAAACTGAACTAAACTAAAGGTGGCTGGCTGAAAGAATAAAAACTCCCAAGTAGAGCTAAACGAAGTGGAGTTGGCACCGAAAAGCGAGTTATAACCTTTGGGGGAGAGAGAGAGAGAGAGAGAGAGAGAGAGAGAGAGAGTTATAACCGAAGTAGAGCTAAACGAAGTGGAGTTGGCGCCGAAAAGCGAGTTATAACCTTTGGGGGGGGGGAGAGAGAGAGAGAGAGAGAGAGAGAGAGAGAGAGAGAAAAGCCAAGAGTGCACGATGCACTCCCTAGAACTGCTGCCATTACCCTCCTGGATGTTCCCAACTTCGAAAATAAAGTTGAGGAGATTTGTGAATCCCAACTTTGTATAGAAAGAGTCTATTCTCAAGGACATCACACTCACATCAGATATACGATTGTTATCTTCTCTTCATACCATGAAATGCATCAAAATTAGTGTCAACAATCTTCTACAACATAGACATGCAAGCTTCAATCATTTACACAATGATCGTTGATAGTTTAAAAGCTTGTTGAATCAAGCACCACCAGATGATTACAAATCATTCTTGACATGCAATTACTACTTAACGCAAGCTCTAAGAAACTGAGTAGTAGGTGCAGGTGTCAGGAAACATGACAATGCCTAAACAAACTGCACAGCAATTCAAGTGGTTCACAGCAACTCAATTGGTTTAAAGAACACTTAAGATAAAAGAATTTAGGAGAGATTATTGTATCGAAGCCACATCAAAGTAGTGCAATACATGCCACATCAAAGCTAAATCAATGTGCCCTGACAATATTGAATATTTATACATTCCCTTGATCTTACACTCTGGAGTCACATCCAATTAAAATCTGGCAAGTGCATATCCTTTTGAGTTGCAAGGCTATTTCCATAAAGTGTCATCTTCACAAAGGTCAACACAATTGCAGGATCCTCAACATTGCTTGCTGATATTTCTTTCCTAATTGGGTGTTTTCATTCTTCCACCTACTGCTATGCGGAATCCTCCCACCAAACTGGCATTGCTTGTTAATATATCTTTACTTAATGGTTGTTTTATTCTCCAACAAGTAATTACTGGAGGAAGGAGAGGAGAGTAAAAAACAAACAAACAAACAAACAGAACCAAAAACAAAACAAACTAAGCACAGTCGAAGTTCACACAATAATCCTCTCAAAAGATTTGGTTTCAGAGTACTGCATCATGCACTTTAAAAGCAATCAAGTAAAGCACCACATATGAATATTATTCAGACTCCAGAGCAAGCAATGTTTCTCTCTCAAAATATAGGCTTTCCAATATTAAAGTCAAAAAACTTTTAATAGCTATGAACAATCTTCCACTTGTACCGAAGACGGCAACAAGTAATTACTGGAGGAAGGAGAGGAGAGTAAAAAACAAACAAACAAACAAACAGAACCAAAAACAAAACAAACTAAGCACAGTCGAAGTTCACACAATAATCCTCTCAAAAGATTTGGTTTCAGAGTACTGCATCATGCACTTAAAAAGCAATCAAGTAAAGCACCACATATGAATATTATTCAGACTCCAGAGCAAGCAATGTTTCTCTCTCAAAATATAGGCTTTCCAATATTAAAGTCAAAAAACTTTTAATAGCTATGAACAATCTTCCACTTGTACCGAAGACGGCAGCTTGTCAGTTTCCAACTCATTAATTGATTCATCTTTGTTGGATGTCTACTATTGTTAGAACACATTGACAGTTGCACTCACCTAATGTATCTCTGCTGATGTTGCATCATCCTGGACAGTGCTTTTTTCCGACTGCAGCAATATATACACTATTGCAATTCCTAATTGCTTCTCAAAAACCTCAATTTTTGAGGCAAGGTTGTGTAACTGCCACAATTGGAGCCACCTCAAATAAGCAGATGATTTTCGAAGTTCTGCTGCATGTATTCACAAGTTCTGGTACATTTTTTGCGGAACAATATCAAAATCCTCCAGGTCGTATCGTGCTCGATCTCTTCCTATCTATAAACCAACACAAAAATAGATATGTCAACAAGTCTGAAAGAGGAACTAAGTACCACCTCACACAAGAACCTCTGCTGAATGTGAATATTCTAAGCCGATTGAAAGCAACTATCCAAATAAACTTGGACACTTTTAAGGCCCAGAAAACTTAGGATCCTCAATTTGAAGTGTAGATTTCCAATCATCAATTATCATGCTGTTAGATCTAACTTCACTCATTTCCTAAAAGATTCCAATAAACTGGCCAAAGAACATAAGACTGGCATTTAGAGACAAACCCTGCTCAAATATGCATAATCACAAGAAATTTGCTCATCCATTGATGTGACCTTTTTCTCAAGTGACATTATCCTGCAAACCAAACAGGCCATAGAATAATTATTTAATGGCTGCTCACACCATAAGAGAGCACTGCTTAATTTGCCCATGGCATCCACTTACTGGCGTATTGTTGTGTCTAATTTTTGAGCCATCTCTCTTGTCTTATACTGCTCAGGGTCTTCTTGGAAACAAACCATACCATCCTTTTGATTTATGGTAGCAAAAATCTCACCATCTTGGATCTGGAAGCAATACCGCAACAACTTGCTCAAACAGTACTCTTACCGTACCTTCTAGTTGTCAAATACACAAAAAAGGAAAGGTGGAGCCAGCCAACGTTTGACAGACAAGGTTTATACCATACGCAAGATATACAGCTCCGCTTCCTTTGAGCCTTCTAACTGCACAGTGTTTGCAATATCTTGAAGTGAAAGTGTCACGAATGTCTGCGTTAGTCTTTGTATGTTCCGTTTATATAATGACGACACAACTTGCTTTACCAAGCCCAAATTGCAGTCCTGAAATATGAAAAACGAATACCAGATTCAGGGATTGCACACACATCCAAACAAATATATGCTCGTGGCAACTACAGAGTAACATTAAAACCTCAAGACAGTAAGTCATGCCTTAGCACTTTTAACTCTCTTAAATGGAAATTCATTTGCTGAGAAAATAATGCAGCCTTCCTCACACGAGGAAAAGAGTTGTAGTATATAATAATCACATGGAGCTTGAGAAGTTAGTGCAGCCTTCCTCACATTAGGGAAAGAGTTGTAGTACATCATAATCACATGGAGCTTTTGCTTTAAGCTAGGCAGCTTATTTAAGTAGAGTAGCCCACCATGCAAGTCAAACATGCCACATAGGCAGAACCTTTAACAAAATTGTACCTGAGTTAATAGGCTAAAAATACAGAGCATGAAAACACCGTACCATCAAACCATAGACACCCCTCTACTTTCACTTCAAAAAAAATTGCATAAAATAGACGCAGAGAAGCACATGTCCATTGTGTTGGTTCATTAAAAAACTGGAGAAAGACAACAGCAAATTCCCAAGATTAATGGGCGTTGAGACTGAAATTCTTATGCCATCATAGACATTACTATTTTTTTAAAAACTCATCATCATTTCTTCAAGAAAGCTATTTGCGACAAACACTCTATGCCTACTGCTGCTCCTACTACATGCTGTCCAATAACCTCAGCGGTCTTGCTACCAAGCTTCCCCAGTATAACTAGGATGAAATTGTGATCAGACATAGTGGTGCTTGTGAGAACATTTAAAAAGCCTCCTTGCAGCATGGTCAAGTCCCCAACATAGAACCTATCCAACCTCCCATCTGTAAAAGATGAAGGAATATCAAAATGTTTCCCCTCTTCGAGAGGGAAAACTTGGTCAAAGGGGAATCTCTATAAAGGCTGCATACCAGACTTTCATGTACAAGCTCTAGGTTGTTGAAATCTCCTCCAACATTACATAATTCCATATTAGATTGGTCAACCGTTTCTAGAATACGATCTACAAACTGGTGCATAAATGTTTGAGACAAGATCCCCACTGAGAGCCCCACCGATATACCCTACCTGCGATGAGCTCACCTTCCTGAAAGAATTGCCTCCTTCCAAGGTGTAGGCTGCATCGCCTACGTGTCTTTTTTGCGAATGCCCTTGGGGCATCGACTATAGAGAGAGAGAGAGAGAATATATATATATATATATATATATATATATATATATATATAGTCAACCCACGCGGACACAGAAGGGCGACAAGATGACCAAATGCTCCTTCCAACCCACAAAGACACAATCCTCATAAACCCAATTATGAAGGTTGTGCATTATGATAACCTCCACTCAAACCTGAGACGGTGTCAAAGATGGCCACGGCCATCGACCGAGGTTCGAGACTGACTTCATGCATAAAGCTCCAATCTTGTTGGCATTTGCCTACTTTTCACCTTTGCATGTGCCATTATATATTTTCATCTAGGCAACGTTTTAAAGGATCATGGCTCTGATCTCCTCGAATGTGATCACCCAGCTCCTTTGACCTCTAGTCAATGTAATAAAAAACCCTTAAGAACTCCAAGGTAGCTTTGCTTAACATAAGCCTCATTAAGTTCTTGATGTCCAAGTTCTCCCCCGTGTTCTCCCCCACCAAGGCTAACTGGTCCCAAACCAATTAAGATTTGTTAAGGAACTCCTCGGCCCCCTCGCTTTCTGCCATCTTCAATGCATAAAGTTGGTTTTGCAAGTTTAAGATCCACGCAGAATTATCAATCTGATATAGGTTCTTTCTTATGATCCAAGTAGCACTATCTACCATGGGATCACATTGTTCTTTGTGATAGTGTATGAGCACTGCAAAAGTGTGTGTAGCTGTTCCTCCCATACCTGCAACAATGTTAGATCTGTTGGTACTGTTGTAACCTAGGGTTTTATTAAGTTCTACCACCTTCCACAATCTCCATGAAGTAAGGAGACTCATGCTATTAACTTCCACAGGGGCTAGTTAGGTTTGTCAAGCTTGCCCTCCCAGAAGTTAGGGATGGGAAGATATTGGTTGATGCCATTCCTGCTCTTCAGCTTGCTACAAACATAAAAACAAAAGGCTAGAAAACTTGCTGTCAAGAAAACAGAGCAAAGCAAACTGCTAAAATGGCTGACTGGATCTGCCCTTCTTTGCTGCAGCTCCTTCTCCAGAACTGCCAACTGATTTGGAGGGGCTTACTAGCTGCAGATCCACTTATGACTTCACTTAGTCAAGCCTTCTTGAAATCGGGGCACTTCCTTGGTTACGTCTTCAACCAAGCTGAAGATGGGCACAATACTTTGGGAATTCCTCAGTTTAGGTATTATTGATGCATATGAAAAGTATCATGCCCATGAGGTATGTACATGTTCGCATAACATACCTCAAAGTGTGTTTTTTAATGGTGTGCATAACACTTGGTAGAAAATGGGGTTTATGGCAACTTCCACAAACCAAATCATATCCTATGCACATGATACTTTGCATGCAACTGAAAATAGGTGGTATTGATGTGTGTGAAAAGTTCTGTGTCCATCTAGTATGAGCACGTTCAAATAGCACACCTTAGATACAATTTTTTGATGGTTGTGCATAACACGGTGAAAAAAGGGTTTGTTGAGACTTCAACCATCCAAATCATATCCAATGGGCATGATACTTCGCACATGTCCAGCTTCCTTCAAGAGTCGAGAGGCATGAAAGGTGAACTTGATCTGTGATTTCTTCAGGTCATCTCTCTCAACTGAACCACTTGGATCAAATACCATGTGAGAGAATTCACCATGCATGTAATCCACAACAACAGAATCAATCTTTCACCAAGTAGGTCATGGAGAAGAGAGAGATAGAAGAAAGAAAGTAGAGCTGTATAAACACAGTTCAATCAGGCTGAAAATAGAGCTCCACCTCATGTACAATTCCTGGAAAGCTTGCACAACTCAGGAATTGGAGGAACCAAGTGCAAGTGTGGACAGTGCACACAACAGCCCCAACTGACCAGCCAGCTGACTGGCTGCTGACATGCCACATCAGCGCATGCTAGCACACCAGAGCCATACCGCCACATCAGCACCATACCAGCCCGTACAGCAGAAACATCCTGCAGGCCACAGCAGCACCTCAGGTGCTGTCCATGGGCCCAGAAATAGCAAGAAATAGCACGTCATCATCTTGGGTGGCTGTGTGCCACCTCTGCATCCTTTTGGATACATAAAGACAATCTGCACAGCCATATGCCCCCTCAATGTGCACACACTGAATATTGTTTTGGTCCAATCATGGTTGTTAAGACACTCGTGTCTTATGATAAGACACTTAAGACACTTAAGACATGTGTCTTATCTTAAGACACCTTTAGACACTCGTGTTTTTTTTTTTTTGTGGGTGGGGAGTAACAACACACATTGAGTTTGACTTAGCCATGCTATCATTGATGGTGACTTTGGATCTAGCAGTGGCAGTGACCCCATAGATTCAGATTAGGATGAATCTTTAGAGATTTGAGTCTTGAGAGTCGAAAGCTTCCTTTCAATTATATGTATCGAGATGCAGTTTTCATTCATGTCACATGTGACAAGATTCAATTGTCAGTTTAAACCTTTTAGTACTCAAAACTTGCGAGCTCTTCAGTCGTGAGTCTTAACTTTAACTTTTAAGTCTTGAGTGACGAGTCTTGACTCTTAACTACATTGTACAAGTGCATTGTTTCTTCTTGCATTATTTAAGTATAGCTTATTGTACTTCTAGAATCTAACAACTAGCTATGCTAGCAAGTTGTACATTTGTATACTTACACATATATTAATTAAATATTTATTATTATAACCACAATGGCGTCTCTTACGTGTCTTATCTTTAAGACACTTTAGACACTCGTGTCTGAAGCGTGTCTAACGTGTCGTGTCTTAACGTGTCTTACAACCATGGGTCCAATGCCGAGAAGCTTCTAAGAATCATCATTGTATATGCCTGATGGTTCCCCTAGATCCTTAGTCTCCGAGATCTCCGTATAATTCTGATGTTCTCGAGTCCCATTCGGAAGTGAAACCTTCTACCAGATAACATGACCCGCTTCAAACAATTCTTTGTTGATGCCAGTTATCTGTATGGAGATAGTTATAGGTGGTACTCTGAATTTGTATATCTGAGATAAATATCAGAGCAGTAGTAGTATATAGTAGAGTGACTTTTTTTAAAAGACCCATAAGGTATTTTTCAGGGAAGAATGAAGATTCTAATAAATTGACACCTTGTTCAAGGAAATGGCCAAGATAGTTGAAGCTGCTAGGTCCCGAAAATAAGGTGTTGCTGTAATGAAGTGGAAGAAACCAACATCGGTAAAGTACTTGAGGAGACCTCATGTTCCTCGTGGATCAGCATACATGTATGAAGAGACACGAGAGTTTTTTCCCAATGGTGGGTACATAATAGCTGAGTATTTTTAGGTAGCACTAGAGTATAAGACAAAAGCAGCATCCTTACCTTTTTATAGGGATTCTGTCCATTGGGTATGAAGGATGAATGGTTATATAAATATTATGATGGTACAATGCCAATTAGGCGTTGTGTCCTGCATTGATGTCGCATACCAATGCTACGGGTGGGGAACTCCTCCTTTATCGATGCCATAAATTATTTATGGTTGTTTTTACCCAAACAAAAGCTCCGGTTCTATGATCAAAGACAGTTTGTTTCCATGATTGGGTTCGAGTAGAAATAAATGCCATGGACTTCCTCCATGAGATGAGAAACTTTTGATATCTTTTTTCACAGAATAAATCAAGAGATTTGCTTTTGAAAAAAACATGTACAATTGTAATTGCTTAGACTCAATATTCTTGGTTAAACTTTGTATGTATACAAAAGATGGTAGAGTAACATCCGAAAGAGAGAGAAATTCTATCTATCCCTTGCTCAATATTAGTTTACTAGACTTCTTCAAACATCTTTTTCTTGAAGAAGAGGAAAAGAAAAAAGAAAGAAAATGCAGAAATCTTTGTTGACATGAATGGCAACCAAGTATCCGCAAAGACCATTCAAAAGGTGATGGAGGAGAATGCTAAACTAAAGGCCATTTTATGAGCAAGACGTGAAGGAACCCAAGGGATGCTAAAAGAAGGCTACTTAGAGAAGAAGTAAATAAAGACGAGAACAGAGATACAAGAAGACTTCTCAAAGGATTTGAAGGGAAGGTGATTTCAGGGGAGGACGTTGAAGCATGAGTAGACCATCTAGAAGGTTATTTTGCAATGGCACAAACTCATGAGGCAATGAAACCTAAAATGGCAAAGGTACATATGACAAGTGAAGCCAAGGTTTGGTGGAAAAACCTATAGGGAGTTCTTAAAGGCGATTTTGACTTGGGAGGATCTAAAGGAATTACTCTCGGAATACTTCAACCCGACAGAGTACCAAGTAGAAAAAAACGCAAGGCAAAGAACACTGAGTGTTGATGAATACTACACCCAATTTAGTAGCCCATTGAAATATGCTCCTAAGCTAACCAAGGCAGAAAGGGTGGCTAGATTCACTAAAGGGTTAGTAAACCAAATAAAGCTTTTGGTCAATAAACCAGAGACAATATATGATGTCTTAGCTCATGCCAAGAATTATGAACTGATTGTTAGCACTTAGTGTTAGAAATTACCCAACAGAGGGTACGCACAGCGGAAGACTGATAGTAATGCCCAAGAGCTCACACATTGTGTGTATGGGATGTGGAATCACAAACTTTTGAACTTATGTGCATAAAATAAATATGCAGACTCATCAATAGACAATGAACCAGCCAGATAGAGAAACCACCAAAATAATATATTTCGGTCCAAAACTATGGACACAATACAAAAGAGAGAGATCCAAAGTCCCACCAATGGTGTGGTCCTCTAATCTTACCACAAGGTACTTCTCCTATCTGCTGGCTATCTCTAGACTCAAGCCGGCGTGCTCCACCTCGAGCGTAAGTAGACTTTCCGTCCAGAACGATCCTCTCCACCTTGCTGTCTGGAAACCAGCCTAGGTGGGCTGCCACTCAAGCTCAGTCTACAGCTCCTTCAGGATCACCTACACCTCCTGTGGATAGGCCCAAGGCTTGCCTTCTTGCTACTCCCATCTGCTGTCAGAGGGCTGCTCCAGAGAATGATGATCACAACACCTTGCTGCCCTAGAAGACAGCCAAGGTCCAGCCTCTAGGGAACTCAGTCTGCAGCACACCTTCAACTCTCCTTCACCCCCAGTGTGAGGCCTAAGGGAGTGGCTCCTGGCTGCTCCTGTCTGCTCCTGCTTTTGCTGAGCTGTTGGATGATAAAATGAGGCCTGAGGCCTCTCCTTTTATAGGCCCTCAAGGGCCTGTTGAAGTAACCGACTGGCAGCCCCTTAGTGGCCAACCAGTCTGCTGAAAACCGACCCATTGTGGGGTCCACTGGCCGACCCAGCAGCCCTCCCCATGGGCTCACAAAACTAGGCCCCTTCAGGGCCATTTGCAGGGCCGACCTGCCACATGGCGTTGCGCCACTGGCCAGAGCCCTACTGCCCTAGATTCAGGGCATTTTGCAAGCCTCACACCTGCCCATAGCTTCTGCCATCTGCCCCGCATGCAGGTGCCTTCCTGCTGCAGCATCCTTGCCTCCTGCCAGGTCTATACCAGCCTAGTACAGCCACGTATGCATTCCATACCTTCTCCGTACTGAAGCGCCATCTGTCCTTGCTGGAAATCCCTCCGCAATCAGGCTGCTGCAGGTCCCTGATGTCCACATGTCTGCCCCGTACATCAGGAGCTCCACGACTTGCTAGGTACCCTTCTTTCTTTGTGTGAGGTGCTGCCCATGTGGCAGCCCCCTCCCTCTTTCTTTTCCTAGGTTCACCCTCCTCGCTTTTTTAGTTCGCTCGCTTTTTTGGTTCGGTCACTTTTCCTTGCTCGCTTTTTGGTAATCCTCGCAAGCGACCACAATGTCAATAAGTTGAGTGCCACAGCAGCCTAGCAACATGCCATGTCAGCATATGCTGGCTCGTCAACATATGCAGCCATGTCAGGTGCTGCCATGTGGCCAAAATGCCACATCATAACCTTGGGTGGCTATGTGCCACCTCTGCATCCTTCTGGATGCATGGAGATGATGTAGACAGCCATATGTTATCTAGAACATCCAGCCCATCTCATTACGATAATGGATGGCTGCATACTGATGCTTATTGATGGTCTGAATACTGATGCTTATGCATCTCATCGTAACCTAAATTACCTACTCTCGATTCTCTTCATTTTGCCTTTCACAAATCAAAATCCCCATAGCAAGCATGACTAACTCAAAATCCCTTGTGATCATCCGTCATGAATTCAACTTGCCCATGAGCAGTCTACATTTATGTCAAATTTCAACAGAGAGAAAATATACCTTTGTAAGACTAGAATAAATCCAATCATACAAATTTAGATTTTTTGTTGTTCTAAAGTCCAAAAATATACACAGAAAATAAAAGAGAAAATGAAAGAGAAGAAAAGGCGGTAACAAAAACTTTTTGAAAAACAAAAGAAAGACATACTTAGCAAGCAAAGCAACACTTATGTCATCATCAGTGCCCAAGCATAAGCAGCTATACTAGGTTTCCAAAGAAGCGAGGAGTCTTTGGGCAAACCCAATGCTTAATTAAATACGTCAAATAAACAAAAGAGAAATAAAACAAGAAATAAAGAAGAAAGGAAGAAGGCGACTAAGCAAAATCTCTCTCTCTCTCTCTCTCTCTCTCTCTCTCTCTCTCTCTCTCTCTCTCTTATTTAAAACATAAAAAACTAAATGGAACCCTTACACTTATGTACCGCTTCCGACTTGTTTCAACAAATTATAGGAATCCCCATGGGCACTAATTGTGCTGTCTTTTTAGCAAACTTTTATCTTTTCACTTATGAATTTGAGTTTATGCAACATCGTATTTCTATTAATATTTGCCCTATCATTTTACATAAGCTTAGCCAAGTTAAGCATTTTATAGATGATTTATTTGTACCAGATGTTTCTGACTTTTAAGACTTTATGTACAAAGAGGCTTGTGCTTTTGGAGAAGGAATCTATTCTCGTGACTCTTGTGAATTGAACTGCTCTTCAAGAGGGGATTCTTGTGCTTTCTTAGATCTTGGACTTTCTCAATCTTTCGTAGGATTAGATGTTGACATATATGGTAAACGTGAACAGCCTGAATATAGTGGTTTACACACTGTAAAAATGCCTTACATTGACTCAAACATTTCTGATTTGGTAAAAAATGTAGTCATTTCTTCCCAATTACATAGATTTTTCCGCCTTTGTGCAACTAATGAGTCTTTCATCACAACTAAGGAGTCTTTCATATGACCTACAGTGATGTAAAGATTATCTAAAAGAAAATCTATCCAAGAGCAAACCTCTTCGACACTTAGGGGCTTATGTCATGGAGGGGAAAAAGGAGGGAAATAATGATGGCTATTTTGGATGCTTTTCCTTGGAAGAGCATAATTTGGATGTTTTTCCTATGATCCATGACATAATGATCCAAGGGAAAATGGACATGCTATAAAGAAAATGTCACATCAATGGTTCTCAAGAGTGTGAGAAATAGCACCTTGAGGTCTAGAGCATGGAGTGCTATTTTCCATGGTCCCAACCCATTTCCCATGATGCATTTGCACAGCATAGTAGAAATAGCTATTTCTTATGTATTTCCCTTCCATGACATAAGGCCCTTACTACTTTTGTGTATCTTTTCTTTTTAGAATCGATGTCATGATCTTTATTATTTAGCCACAGAGAAAAAAGCATACAATGTAGATTGAAACCCTCACTATATTCAGTTACAATAATTCTAGAAACCTCATTCTCTCATCTTGCCTTCCACTAAACATTAGCTGCACTTCTTGTCTGAACATATGGCTACTTATAATTGAAACCCAAGATAGCTATGCAAGCATGACTAACTCAAAATCCCCTGTGATCATCAATCATGAATTCAACTTGCCCATGAGCAGTCTACATTTATGTCAAATTTCAACAGAGAGAAAAGTATACAATGTAGATTGAAACCCTAAGAGCATTCAGTTACAGTAATTCTAGAAAACTGATTTCTCATTCACCAAGGTTAAAAACATACAGATTGCAGTTATGAGACAACGAGGAAACAAAATATTGATATAAAGATACGATAAATGCTGGTATAACCAGAGCATTTAAAATCATGGAGGCTTCTATATTATCATACGATTACCTTTTTAAATAAGTCTTCATGAGTTGCAACACATTGTTTCAATTCAGCTATGTTTCTGCTATTAAAGGAATTTGCAAGGTCGAGGTAATCCTGAAAGTAATAAGTGGTGAAAAGGTAAATATCAATAGGACAGCTTCAGTAAGCCAAACCATGAAGTAAAACAAAGACAGCAATATACACAACTATACCTGAGCACATGTTTTTAGATATCTTTGAGATACAGATGGCGTATACTTTGGGAAGGATGGAACCTGCATAAGTTAAACATCAGCCTTCTCTCTCTCTCTCTCTCTCTCTCTCTCTCTCTCTCTCTCTCTCTCTCTAAGGAGAGGAAAAGCCTTTGGGCTTTCCACTCCACACATGGTTGAGGCAACCCATCTTCGGATGGATATTACCAAAATTTTGTGTTCGATGGATGGAAAGTAGGTTAGCATCCCCCTCAATAAGGACGGGAAAAGCCTTTGGGCTTTCCACTCCACACATGGTTGAGGCAACCCATCTTCGAATGGATCTTACCAAATTTCCCCGCGAGGCCTCCTGCAGACGTTAATAGATCTCTCTCTCTCTCTCTCTCTCTCTCTCGGAAGAGGAAATATAAAAATCTGCAATATTTATAGTATTGCAAACATGAGAACATGAAGGTAATGAAACAGGATTTCATGAAAACATCCATATGGAACACAAAAAAACAACATAGGAGGCCAGAGATTTGGTGGGATAGCATGCTACACCAGCAAGGTCTGGGAGAAAACAGTCAAGATCATAAGGGAGGATCCACATAAACAATATATGTGGTTAGGGAAACATCCGATTGGCAGCATGTTACTTTGAACGTCCGCAATCACCCATCTACAAACAATAGTCACATATCACGAGAAGAACCACGTGCATTTGGGATAAGACAGCACCAGGTTTTCTAAAGACATGCAATTATTATGACAGGAGACTTCAATGCAAGAACTGGCTCATTTGCACTGCATTATCACAATGGAGAGAAGAGACCCCATATGGATGGAAGAAATGAAAGATGATGATGAGGAAAGATGGGGCTGGAGAGGATATCAACAGACATGGAAGACACCCACATGGGGAAACTACTTCTCACACTATCTGGATTTTTTGGGCTGCAAACATGCAATGGCACCGCATTTTTCAAAGACACGGGCAGACTACATGTAAACCCCTCAAGTGTAGTTGACTACGTGATCATAAGGCCGGCTGCAAGACACCTAGTACAGAACATCAAAATTGAAGAGGAGACTTCGTAGCCTACTGCAAAGGAATATTACTAGGCCAGGAATGCGAAACAGCAAATGAAGCTTGGAAAACAGCAGATATAGCTGAGAAAGAGTGCAAAGCTAGCATACAAGCAGGTGGTAAGAAACAACAAAGGAAGTTTTCTCAAGAGCAAACAACATGAAAGTTTTGAGGAGCTTAAACATAATCCCAGAAAGTTTTTCCAAAAGTTGCATGGCAATAAACCTCAAGAGAAGAAAGGATCATAGGAAGACACGATACAATTTGTCAAGAATCTCTCTGAAAGAGCTGGGGAAGAGAGGGTCAACCATAATTTTTCTGGGGAGAGGTCTGAAGAAACGAGCCAATGGGAAGAATAGAAGCCGAAGAAAATGCTCACCAAACTCTAGAGAAAGGATTTCCCTCAGAATGGTAGCTTAACAGGATTGTACTGATCCACAAGGGAAGGAAAATTAAGGTGGCAAAAAACTACTGCACAATCATGGTGAGCAGCCAAATGGCCAGTTTATGGCACTATCATTGTGCAAAATATCAGCAAATGGGCAGAGGCCCACAAGGAGTTAGAGCACCATCCCAGGCACGTTCCATGTAAGAAATCCTAGATTTACTATATTTAGAAATGTGCTAAGGAACAGAAAGGAGACTGAAATAGCAAAGAACAAGGAATAATTGTATTGCTTGAGTGTCTGTAGTGTCTGTAGTGTATCATCCATACAATTGGGCCTCTCTTATATAGAGAGTGAAGAGTCACACATGAAAAGGTGTGTACTCCAAAGTGTATGTGCATGAAGAGGTGTGTACCCCTTGTGAAGGGTGTGACCCTTGATGAGAGGGTACATTACAATAGGAGTGTCTCTTCAATAGAATGTCTCTTGTGAACGGTTGTGCCTCATAGGAAGTGTCCCATCGAAAGGGCATACCCTTCCACAAGTGCCCATTCATCAAACCATCCATAAGTCTAGATATAGAGAAAGGAATACGTCACAGATCATGACGTCCCCTCCCACTCAAAATAAGACCCTGGTGGAGATAATGAACTGATGTAGAAAATATCACGGTAAATTCTGAAAATACTGCTGTAAAATGTCAGGGTACTGCTGTAAGTCTTCATCAGATTGCCAAGTAGCGTCGGAGTAGTCCACATCTCGCCAAAGAACAAGGAATTCTGTGATAAGTCGATGTCGAGTCTCTCGCTGTCGATGGTCCAAAATACGCTCACGAATAAGAAAAACATAATCGTCTTCGATTTTTGGGACATGATCACCTGCAAGAGGAACTGCTTCATCGCCTGGAATGTACGTCTTTAGCCAAGAAATATGAAATGTCGGATGGATTTTACCCCATGATGGTGGTAATTCCAATTTGTAACTTAAAGGTGAGTTTTTCTTGACGATCCGAAAAGGTACATGGTATCTTGGTCGCAACTTAGGAAACACAGACTTAACCGTCTTATAGCGATGTGGGGCTACAAATAATAGCACCATGTCACCAGTGTGAAATTCCAGGTGACGTCTATGTTTGTTGGCAGACCGTTGATACCGCTCTTGCGCTTTTCGCATATGATCCCTGACTTGGAGTAGAATGTCTTGCATTTCTTGAACCAGTTGATCAGCTAGGGCCACTCGATGTTGAAGCACAAAATTCGTTGGTACAATCGGAGTGTGTCCATAAGCTGCTTGGAATGGAGTCATGCTGATGGCACTATGGAAAGAGTTATTATAAGCAAACTCAAGGAGTGGTAGATACTCTTCCCAAGCTGCCAGGCGTGACTGAATATAATGTTGAAGCATTTCTTCCAGAACTTGGCTGACTCTTTCACTCTGGCCATCTGATTCTGGGTGGTAGGCTAAACTGAACAGTAGAGTTGTTCCCAAAGATTCAAACAGTGAAATCCAAAAGTGACTGGTAAACTTAGGATCTCTATCAGATATGATATTCTTGGGCAATCCATGGTTTCGGAAGATGTGTTGTATGAAGAGTTTGGCGATGTTCGGAGCCTGTGCACTGCTTTTGCAAGCAACAAAGTGTGCCATTTTGGACAATCGATCAACAATTACCATAATCTAAGTGTTACCTCTGGAGGATCATGGTAGTGTTGTAATGAAATCCATGGAAATACTTTCCCACCTTTCAGTTGGAACTGGAAGAGGCTGAAGAAGTCCTGCTGGAAGTCGTCGGCTTGCTTTCATTTGTTGACAAGATAAGCAAGATGTAACCATTTTGATGACGTCGCTTTTCATCTGAGGCCAGTAGTATGTTGCACTGAGTAACCTATAAGTCTTATTGATGCCTGGATGGGCAGCATAAGGAACTACATGATGCTCTTTTAACAAAAGACGTCGAACATCCTTGTCATGTGGTACACAGACGCGATCTTGATAATACAAAAGGTCGTCCGTATAAGAATAGGATGAGAAAATCTTCTGTTCGGAAGTCTAAGGTTGATCTTTTGAAAGAACTCGTACTGCTGTGCCGAAGTCTTTATCATTGAAATACTTCCCTTTGAATGAATTCGGAACATCCACATATAACGTAGAGATTACCATAGCTGATGCTAGAGTTAACCTGCTGAGAGCATCTGCAACTACATTGCGTAGTCCTAGAATGTACTCAATGGTCATGTGAAAGTTGGCCAAAAACTCAACCCAACGTGCTTGTCGAGTGTTCATGACTGGCTGGCTGAGTAAAGATATACTTTAAAGAGTGATGGTCTGTCTTGACCACCGAATCGGCTCCCATGAGATAATGTTTCCAAGAGCGATAAGCATGTACAACGACAAGAAACTCCTTATCATAAACCGGGTATTGGGTTTGGATATCAGAATGTTTATGGCTGTCAAAAGCAATAACTTTGCCTTCTTGCATCAAGACTACTCCTGTAGCAATGTCGGAAGCGTCGGTCATGACCTCAAATAGAAGGTTTGGGTCAGCAATAGCCATAACTGGTATGGTAGTGAGTGCTTGCTTGAGTTGTTGGAAACTATACTCTGTTTCGGGAAGCCACTAAAAAACTACTGTGCTTTGCAATAATTCGGACATAGGAGCTGCGATTTCGGAAAACTGATAGACCTTTGTATGGTAGAAGTTTACCAATCCGAGAAAAGAGCGGACATCATGAACATTCTTAGAAGTAGGCCAATTTCGGATTACCTCGACCTTCTTGGGATCCACAGAGATGCCTTGAGCTGAAATAACATGTCCCAAATATTCGAGTTGGGTCTTGAAGAACTCACTCTTCTCAATGTTGATGTAGAGAGAATTTGCGCGGAGAACTTCAAAAACTTGGTGAAGATGTTGTTTGTGCTCATGTAGGGATCTGCTGAAAACGAGGATGTCATCGAGGTAAACGATGACGCACTTAATGAAGAAAGGCCTAAAGATGTCGTTCATTAGTGTCATGAATGTGACCGGGGCATTGTTTAACCCAAAGGCATGACCAAACATTCATAGTGTCCATACTTTGTTCGAAAAGCTGTCTTGTACTCATTGCCTTCTCGTATGCGAATTTGATGATAACCTGAACGAAGATCAATCTTTGAGAATTGTGTTGCGTGTAGAAGTTGATCAAAGAGGTCATCGATGCAAGGCAATGGATACTTGTTTTTAATAGTGAGCTTGTTGAGGGCTCGGTAGTCGATGCAGAGGCGCATTGACTTATTCTTTTTTTCCACAAGTAGCACTGGAGATCCGAAAGGACTGCGACTGAGCCGAATGTGACCTTTGTCGAGTAGTTCGGTCACCTTTCTTTGGATTTCTTCATTTTGAGTGTAAGAAACCCGATAAGGAGGTTTCGACGGTGGATTACTGCCGGGAATAAGTTCGATTGGGTGATCCACTAGTCGTCGAGGTGGTAACTGCTTTGGCAATTCCTATAGAAAAATATCCAAGTAGGGCTGGAAAAAAGGTTGATTGAGGTATTCAGGAGGATCCTTTGTTGGTGTCTTCTCTATTGCCGTAACCAACAGAAGTGAAGTCTTTACTTGACGTTTACGAACCCACTTCTTTACTTGTAGGGCAGAGGCAACTGGGGTTGAAGGAGAGTCCCTAGAACCAGTTAGCTCAATAAGTTTTCCCTAGTGGACAAACTGGATAGTATGGCTGCGAAAGCTGATTGATGGATCATAGTCGTAGAGCCATTGTTGTCCAAGTATGACATCGTACCGAGAAAGAGGCATGATGTCGAAGTTCAACTTGTCCATATAATGTTGGATGCGAAAAGACAAGTTTTTGATCCTGGTGTTGCACAAGAAGGTAGTTCCATTTGCGAGTTTAATTTGATAGTCCATGAGACTAGGACTGGTGGTCAACCGAAGTTTGTCGACCATAGAACTAGCCAAAAAGTTATGAGAGCAGCCACTGTCGATGAGGATAGTGACCGTTGTTCCACGAATCGATCCTTGAACACAAAGTACTTGAGTGGCCAGGGAAGGTTTGGGGTTGCTGGCAAGGCTCAGGTGGATGGTATTTGCCATTCGAACAGCTTTGCCTTTCTTGTCTTGTGTTGGGGTAGCATATTCTATTTGGGAAGTGCTAGGTTCCATATTGAAATTTTGCTTTGGTCGCTTCGGACAATCGAACCATCTATGGTCGCATGTACAGATGGTACAAAGTCCTTTTGTGCTGGAGTTGTTCTTCTTGTCATTGGCCGCACATTTATGTTGGGGATGACGGTGATGACTTTGTGAAGAAGAAGAGGCGCGATCCTTGGAGGAGTGCTTCTATTGGAATCCAGCATATGATTTCTGAGGCTTGTGGGGATCTTGAGACTGTCGCTGACCTTGATTACCCGAGTTTTTTCTAAACCTCGGGTTATCTTGAGGGCGAGCACCTTTGGCCATAGTAGAGTTCTGTGTTCGATTAGCACTCTGCTTCCCTGTGTTTTGGAAATATGTTATGCGCTCTGCATAAGCAATAGCGCCAGCTGTGGTGGTGATGTTTGCTTTGAGGACATCAATGCGTAACGAGGAATTTAGGCCTGAGATGAAAGCATGAAGGCGATCATCCTCAGTTAAACCATCAATCTCCAGCACCAACGTGGTGAACTGAGAGATGTAGGAAGACAAGGAGCCTGTTTGCTCCAACTGTCGGAGTTTTGAACGTGCTTGGAAGTCCGCATTGGCAGGTATGAACTGCTTACGGAGCACGTGTTCAAAACGTTTCCAAGTTAACACACTTTTGCCGTCCTTTAAGCATCTTTGCCACCATAGGAAAGCTGTATCCTTAAGGAGGAAGGCTGCCAAGGCAATCTTTTTGCCTTCCGTGAGGTCAACAGTATCAAAGTACATGCGCAATTTTGCAAGCCATTGGTCAACTGTTCGGCGATTGCGTTGACCAATGTAGGCTTCCGGAAGTTTAATGTCAAGTCTTTTAGTTTTGGAAGCTTGGAGTAAACGGTAGAGGGCACGGAGTTCAATGTTTTCTACCTCTGGTGGGAAGGAGTCCACATAGTCGTCTGGTTGCGTCACGTCATCCTCTGTATGTGTGGTACTACGAGAATCTTGGAGTTGTTGGATTTTCTGAACCAAGTCGGAGATGCTGTCCTGAAGCTGGGAAATTTGAAGTTGAAATAGTGCTTCGCCTTGTAAGTTGACTTCAGGGGTCTTTTTTGGACTTGAGTCGCTTATTTCCGGAGAGGCTGCACGCGAGCGTTGCGACATATCTGAGGTCCCCGTGAGAAAAGCACGAACCTACGCTCTAGTTTGTACCATTCCTGAAAGAAGATTCGGGCTGCTCCCTGAGGTTGCTCATGTTGGAGGGGGCAGAAGAAGCAGGATGGAACCAGCCGTGGAAATCTAGTAAAGGAGGTCCTGTCTGAGGTAACACTAGTGATGCCGAAATGGGTGCTACTCCTCGTGAGAGTACATGGGTAGGTTGCAAAGTCCACGAATCTGAGAAAGGATAAGGAGTTGCTGTCGAAAATGGAGGATATCCAGGAGAAGGAGTGCCTTCAGAGTGTAAATACCGTCTTGGGGAAGGTACAGCCTGTATAGGAGATATCTGGGAGCTGAAGGAAGTAGAGAGTACCCTGGAGATGCTGAAGCTGAGGGGTAAAAGTCTCTCCAAAGATGGACAGCAAACTCGTGAGGAATATCGGGTTCTGGGTATCTTCGTGTCTCGTGGAACACAACCTGGACTGTGCTGAGGAAGTAATGTAACTGAAGTGCCTCACGCAGAAGGTATAGGATGTGGTCCAAATCACTAGGAGGGCACGTGACACAGAAGACCCACGATGCAAAAGCTCCGAAATGGGCTGGTTGTGCAATCTGAACACGATATTGTGTGGTAGATGATGCCTGAGGTGTCCTTGAAGGGACGGGTGAATTACCAGGGGTTTCCATGCTTTAAGGAAGCAGCTTTCATTTGCTGTAATTTGATAATAAGCGTCAAATGACAATATGAAAGAGAATCCTTAGCAATAGAATGGAAAGAATCCACCTGGCATAGATTTAATCTGCCAATTAGTTGCGTAGAAAAGGCCTGCAGATCTCTGTCCGGAGATCCATGTTGCTGTCCTTGCAAATCCGCATGGATGTGTGAACCAGAAATAGGTGCCGGGTAGACTTTCGAGGCAAACAGGGGCATTGGCAGAGGCTGGGTGCAGAAAAGGCAGATTTCCTGCGTTGATTTCAGAGAAAAAGTGCCTCTGGGGTGCGAGGAGCAGATCTCGGCCTGGCTGGTCAGGATTGGAAGGCAGCAACAGGGCGCTTTTCACAGGCTGTCTGCATCGCAATAGAGGGGCAGAACCGCTGCTGAGCAAAAAGGCAGGTATGGTGGCGAAAAAGGGGGCAGGCTGCTTGTTTGTGGCGAAACAGGCTGCGGGCTTCCAAGGCTGAATTGCGGCAGCCAGGGCAGTGATCTGGCGCTGCAGGACTGGCAGGAACCCAGGGCAGCAAACCGGCGGGGAGGGGGGTCTTCGTATGGCGTGAAAAGATGACGAATCCTGCGTGACAAAAATCCATACGGGCAAGGGAGGCGAGCCTGCGTGACAAAAATCCGTACGGCCGTCAATCGTGGATCGTCATGTCTTGTTTGTGGCTGCCTAGGTTGGGTGGTTGCCAAAAATTAAAGTGTGGGTTTAATTAACCTGTGGGTAGTCCAGGGTAAGACCTAAGATATGGGGCTGGGTTTTCCTTTTTAGCCCCTCTAGGTACCCTTTTTATAAGGTGCTTGGTGCCAAAAGGTGTGCCTATTCAAAGGGGTGTGACCCTTGGAATAGGTGTACCTTTTCATAAAGGGGTGTGCCCCTGTTTTCAAAAGGGGTGTCCCCACACGAAGAGGTGTGTCCTTTTTTCCACGATGGGGTGTGTCCCTTGGGTGAGGAGTCAAAATTCTTCATCAAAAGGTGTGTCCGATGGTGGAAAAGGTGCGTCCCTTGGTTTTGGGACAGCCCAAGCACATGAAAAGACACGATTTTTGTCGTGTCCATTCACATTAACTCGTGATGTGTGGGAGATGGAGAGGCCATTAATGACTTTAGGCAGGGTAGGCACTAAAAATTTTTACGCTCATTCTCTCCATCTCTTCCATGCACAACATGCACGGATATCCTTCTAGCGGAAAGAAATGCATCAGATCAGCGCTAGAAGGTGGGAGGCATTTCCTACACGCAGGAGCGAAATTTGCTCTGATACCACTGTAAGAAATCCTAGATTTACTATATTTAGAAATGTGCTAAGGAACAGAAAGGAGACTGAAATAGCAGAGAACAAGGAATAATTGTATTGCTTGAGTGTCTGTAGTGTCTGTAGTGTATCATCCATACAATTGGGCCTCTCTTACATAGAGAGTGAAGAGTCACACATGAAAAGGTGTGTACTCCAAAGTGTATGTGCATGAAGAGGTGTGTACCCCTTGTGAAGGGTGTGACCCTTGATGAGAGGGTGCATTACAATAGGAGTGTCTCTTCAATAGAATGTCTCTTGTGAAGGGTTGTGCCTCATAGGAAGTGTCCCGTCGAAAGGGCATACCCTTCCACAAGTGCCCATTCATCAAACCATCCATAAGTCTAGATATAGAGAAAGGAATACGTCACAGATCATGACAGTCCGTCCCAGGCAATCATCTGGTCACCATAAGGCAACATGGAGGGAATCAAGAATAAGAAAGATCTTGCCTCCTGTTGCTTTGTAGACTTCAAAAAAGCTTTCGACACAATTCCACAGAAAAAGCTATGGGAAAGACTAGAAAGGCTCCAAGTCCCTCAAGATAAGAGAGACCACTTACCTATACGAGAGATTGTTAGCTGAATTAGCAAAGCCATTAGTAGATGGATGATGCTCTAGAGGCAAGGTCATTATACATAGCGACATAGGAGTCAAGTAAGGCTGTCCCCTCTCGCCAAATTCGTTCTCTTCATTGATGAACTAGAAGATTTTGGAAGTAAATACACAGCAAAGAAGGAATCCAAATTGTGGGGTATGCCCTACAACTGCTCATTTACGCACATGACATAGTCTTCTTGGAAAAAATCAAGAAGGGCATGCAAGCACACTTGGATGCACTGGGTAATTTCTGCTGACACTTAGGAATGCAGGTCAACATAGCCAAGACAAAGTAATGGTGAGCGGGACTTGAAATAAACAGACTGACTTTAATTTCTAAGGGGAGCTTTTGGACACAGTCACCAGCAACAAATATCTAGGGCTGGAATTTGAAGATAACTACAAGTGGAATGCATGTGTGGAAAGAAGAATTTTGGGAGGGCTGAAAGCCCTGTGCAGTTTCCAAAATAAATGTAGAAACGCAAGCCTATGGAACTGGGACATAAGGAAGTTCTATATACCATGCTTGTGCACACCTATGGAACTGAGACATAAGAAAGTTTCTATATACCATGCTTGTGCAAACAATGATTCTCTACAGGTGTCCAGCCTGGGCACCTAGGCTCTCTAGAACTTATTGGAGAAGAATTGAAACCTTACATAAACGTTTACTCATAGGAAAACTCAGGGTCAAGGCACAAACACCCTACCCCGTCCTGTTGCCTAAGACAGGTATAATACCTCTCAGAGGGAAAGTTCTATGCCAATACAAGCTACAAAGACCACTGGACGGCACAGAGAGAGAACGAAATGGTTGGAACTTTGGCGCATATGAAACCTGATTGGAAATTCTGGCATCAATTTCACGATGAAACCTGACTGGCAATTCTGACATCAATTTCACGCACACACGATGGAAGACAAATCTGACCTTCTTTTCCATTCCGACATGGAAAAATCAGTCAACGACTTTGCTTCTCACTCTCACTCTCTCTCTCTTCTTCTCAGATTGGGTTGAGAGCATTATCGGAGAGAAGCAAAGCTGACCCTCTCACCAGGCTCTATATTGATGAGATCACATCCTTTGTAGATCGCCTAGGCAAAGAGGGCTCACTTCTGGCTGACTTGATGGTGCAGATATTGTTGTACGCAGACGACATAGTCCTCATATCATCCTCAACAGAGGGATTGCAAAAACACCTAGAGGCAATGGAGGGGTTCTCCAAAGAGAGAGAGAGACTTGACAGTTAACCTTGGAAAAACCAAGGTTATGATCTTCAACACCTTACAAGCAGTGTCCCGTCGCCATAGCTTCACGTACCGAGATGAGCCAATGGAGATAGTGCAGTCTTACACATATCTCGGAGTAGTACTCACCGGACCAGGTTTCACAATGATTCATTCAGGTACAACACGACTCAAACGAGGACGAGGTGCACTGGCCTGACTAGAGAGTCGGTGCTTCTAGGCACACTTCCAAGACCCTCCGACGAAGGGTTGGCCTTTCGTCACCCTGGTGAGGCCGACAGCTATGTATGCAACACCATTCTGGAAGAGTGACATTTCAATGACAAAGTGGAACAGACTTGAGAGGCTACAGGCGACTATGGGTTCCAGGATGATTCAAAGTAAGCCCTCGGTCCCCCATCAAATTATACAGGCAGAGTTCGCCATGACCCCTCTCTAGGTTGATGCCATCTGTCACACAATGACTTTCCTCCACAAGAGTCTCGGCCTTACCCAAGTGGAGATTATCAAGGCTATCACTGGAGTCTTCTAGGCGAGTGGTAGAGAGCGGTGTTAATACAGCATGGTATGCACGGGTATCCACATCGTTTGGTAGTCACGGCATTCAGATGGACAGGCGTTCCCCCTTTCAGTACAGCATGGATCCACAACCCGAGATGATCCCGCAAGATGAGATCTACTATATCATACGATTGGACCTCCTCCAGCTACATGCATCTAAGACCTAGGATGGAGAGGCATTCCCCACCAAGATCCACTTCTACCATGACCACTTCCCGAGGGTCTCGGAGCATGGTCTCGTCATCAAACCTTGGTATCTCCAGAACAGGAGAGTCTCACATGCACTGAGGATCGCCATCGGGCAATTGCGAGTCTCGTTACATCAGTTGAGGATTGAGGTAGGGAGAGATGCAGGTATACCCAGAGAGCAAAGGATCTACAGACTATGCCACATGACAGATGTTGAGACAACGGAGCACATTTTATGTGTCTGCCCAGTCTACTATGAGATTCAAGGGCTATTGATTATGTGATGTTGTACTCTTGATTATGGGCTATTTATGTCTATTGTGACACCCTTTTCTATTTGCTCTAATTTTGGAACAACAAACAAGATAGTTTGATGTTTCAAGAGGGGGGTATGTCATGGGGACGTGGTGGTGAGTGCCCGATAGTACTCAGCTGTCAGGCCGTCGGGGACTGGGGGATCTGTCATCGACCATCGCGCTCAGGGCTTCCTCCATCTCTTCCTTCGAGAAGGGTCTAGCCAACCTAGCACTTTGGGAGTCGGAGATTTGGCTATCCATCTCCGAGAGGGCCTCGTTCAGGCATCCGAGCCATTGCTCGTTTTGTACTGCAAGTTCACCCACCACCAAACTAAGCTCAGTTTGGAAGACCTCCACCATGTGCCAAAACACGGGGTTAATGCCCAAAAGGTACCTAGGATTTCATGTGCAATAAGTGCAACTCCTAGTGCTATTAGAGTGGTTTCAATTTCTAAGGTCGTTGGTTTGGTTTAGTGGGGTCATTCTTTAGAAATTGGACCCCTAGAGAACCTATAAACTAGGGTCATTGGTCCCTTTGCATTAGGGTTGTGGTGTGCCATCTGACCCCCTAGGGGCATAAAAAATCCCACGCCTCATTTTGTACATGTGTCTGCATGTGGCTTCTCAGCTTGCCTTGTGTCACCCCTGGAAGTCCCTGGAGCACTTCCTTGCCTTTCCATGCTGATTTGAGACTTCTCCCCTACCAGGGGCAGCTTCATTTCTCTAGATGGTGGATTTCTGCACTCTTGCTGGCTGAAGTCGAATTTCAAGCTTTCTTCGTGACAGTTCTCCTCCCCTTGGTGCCCCCTGTTGCTAGCATGCTTCTTGGACCTAGACGCCTTCATCCTAGGCCACTTTTGAAGCTTTTCTCGACTTTCTTCGAGACACAAGTTCTTCTTTCCTGCATCTGAAGCCATATTCTTGGGCGCCTCTCGACCTGCTCCTGCCTAGTGCAAGGCGCACTGAAAACGGGGGTGTTTGTGGGCTGAAAACTTCATTCTTGTGGACGTATTCATGGCTGATTTGCTGCAGCTTGCTGGATGTTCTCTTTTCTGGTCACAGTCCCCATTTCAGAGCAAACTGAAAAGTATTGTTGTGGTCTTCCCAAAGAGCTGAGGGACTATTGCACCAAGACACACATTTCCAGCATGTCACAGCTGATAGAGAATGCCACCACAGCTTACTCACTCAAGCAAGGCAAAGTCTCAAGTTTCAAAAGCAACTTGAAGGAGGAGCCAAAGAAACCACAGCAAGCTGGAAAAGTCCCTCTGAAATCAAAGTTTGTGGCTAGACAAAGGAGAAAACAGCAGCCGTCTTCTCTCACTCCTGAAGAGAGGAATAAATTGTTTGCTGAAGGGAGGTGTTTTCTCTGCAAAGAGGCGGGTCATAGGGCAGCAAATTGTCCTAACAAGAAGAGGGAAGAACCTGCAGCAACTCGGGCCGACTCTAATCAAGGCACTAGAGAGGACCCCAGAGGCAAGAAACCCAAGCCAAGTGCTGGCCACATTCTTGACATCATTGGGGGTGAGCATGATGAGAAGAAGACAGAGATGTGTAGAGCATGGGGCAAGCTACGAGATCAGCATTGTCTGTACTTCTTTGACTCAGGAGCCAAAGCAAATTTCATTACTCCTGAACTTGCAGCTCAGTTGGGTCTTCAACCAGAGGAGATCGGTCCCCTTTGTGAGGCCAACATGGCTAATCCGGAGCTTAGTACCCCTGTCACTCCTATCATAGGGAAGCTACAGATTCACATTCAGGGATATGTGGACTATGAGGATTTCTATGTGATGCCTTTACCTAAGTGTGATGTTTTGCTGGGGATGCCTTGGATGTACCGTGTGCATGCTATCATAGATACGCATGATAAGAAGCTTACCTTGACTTATAGGGGTAAAACACAAGTCATAGATGTCAACTCGAAGGAAGAATCAGTCCTAGTTGTATCCGCTTCGGCGATTTCTTCTGTAATTAAAAAGCATCTTTCAACGTATTTGATTTTTGTCAAAGAAAAAGAACCAGTTGAGAATAACTCTAATTTTTCCAAGCTGGAAAAACAGCAAACTGAGTTTTTATTTCAGTTTCAAGATTGTTTTTCAAATGAACTCCCAGAGGAGTTACCTCCTGAGAGGCTAGAAGATCATACCATTGATATCATTCCTGGCAGTTCTCCACTTAACCGACCACCATACAGGGTGAGTGCGGCACAGCAAGAGGAGATCATGTGTCAGGTGAATGAATTGTTACAGAAGGGGCTGATTCAGCCAAGCTCTTCTCCATATTGTTCTCCTGTCGTCCTTGTGCAGAAGAAGGATGGATCTTGGAGAATGTGTATTGACTACAGGGCTTTGAATAAGATCTCAATCAAGAATCGATTTCCTATTCCACGCATTGATGACATCTTGGATCGATTAGAGGGATCAGCCATCTTCAGTCGCATTGACTTGAAGAGTGTTTACTATCAGATACGAATCAGGCCCAAAGATGTACATAAGACTACCTTCAGGACCACTTTTGGGCTTTATGAGTTTCTTGTCATGCCATTTGGTTTGACTAATGCTCCTTCTACCTTTTTGTTGTAGCCTTTTCATGGAGAAGTGCCACAAGATATGCCAATTGAAGAGCAACTTGAAGTTGATGAGCAAGATGAGGTCTTGATTCCTGAGTAGATTGTGACACATAAAGATCGGGAGGTTAATGGTAGACTTGCCAAACGCTATCGAGTGAAGTGGAAGAATTATCATGCGAACAATGCGATCTGGATGGAAGACAGTGAATTGGCAGATTCACCACAGGTTTTATAGTTGTACCTTGAGGCATTTGGTCTCGAGCCTATTGCGGTAGCGACTCATGCCGGTTCAACAAAGCACAGGTCTAGGGCATTACCAGATGCTCATGGGGGAAGGTAGCACCTCCGCACCCACAGTGCAAACAGGCTCACATGATATCTAGAGGTCGCTTGGTGACACTGCGGTTTCACCGGAGGCACTAATGCTAACAATATTTTTGCCGTGAGACTTATATGATGAGTGATCATGAAACTTCAGGTGGTTGATACACTGACATACGGATGGATCTGCAGTCCTCCTGTATGTACATTGTATTTTTGGTACTTCATGTGATGTTGTACTATTGATTATGGGCTATTTATGCCTATTGTGACACCCTTTTCTATTTGCTGTAATTTTGGGACAACAAACAAGATACTTTGCTGTTTCAAGAGGGGGGTATGTCACGGGGACGTGGTGGTGATGGTGAAGTGTCTAAACTAACCGTCACTGAATTTAGCCTAGGGAACCAAGCTAGGGGCCTTAGTTAATGCCCAAAAGGTACCTATGATTTCATGTGCAATAAGTGCAACTCCTAGTGCTATTAGAGTGGTTTCAATTTCTAAGGTCATTGGTTTGGTTCAGTGGGGTCATTCTTTAAAAACCGACCCCCTAGAGATCCTATAAACTAGGGTCATTGGTTCCTTTGCATTAGGGTCATGGTGTGCCATCTGGCCCCCTAGGGGCATTAAAAATCCCACGCCTCATTTTGTACATGTGTCTGCATGTGGCTTCTCTGCTTGCCTTGTGTCACCCCTGGAAGTCCTTGGAAGGCCCTAGAGCCCTTCCTTGCCTTTCCATGCTGATTTGAGACTTTTTCCCTACCAAGGGCAGCTTCATTTCTCTAGATGGTGGATTTCTACAGCTCTCCTCTTGCTGGCCGAAGTGGAATTTCAAGCTTTCTTCGCGACAGTTCTCCTCCCCTTGGTGCCCTCTGTTGCTGGCATGCTTCTTGGACCTGGACGCCTTCATTCTGGGCCACTTTTGAAGCTTTTCTCGACTTTCTTCACGACAGAACTTCTTCTTTCCTGCATCTGAAGCCATATTCTTGGGCGCCTCTCTTCCTGCTCCTGCCTGGTGCAAGGCGCACTGAAAACGGGGGTGTTTGTGGGCTGAAAACTCCATTCTGGTGGACGCATTCATGGCTAATTCGCTACAGCTTGCTGGACGTTCTCTTTTCTGATCTTTTCTGTGCTGGAAGACACTCATAGGCAGCTCCCTCCTACCAAAGTTTGCTGCAACCTACTTCTGGAGCTGTTTCGGGCTGAAACAGGCTCTTTTTGTTGGCTGAATTCTCACTGTCTCTTCCTACTCTATGCTACAACCACTCCTGCTGAGTTCTTGCTTGGTTGGATGCCCTGCGGTTGGCCCGGGAGAGGATTGGGGCACGGGGCACTGGTTGTGATACTCTCTTCCTGGGGGTGCAGTGGCTAGCCTTGGGCTCGGTAATGGCTTGGTTGTGGGTGAATGCATTGCGTGGCATGCCGTCTGATTGGTCTACTTGCGTTATGCATGACTTCAAAAAGGAACCAAAGGAATAGCACTGGGAGTTGGACACTAGCACAACCACGGGTTGGCGTTGGACTGGGTTGCACCTGTGGGTGAGCTCTTAAGGGAGTCCCTTTGTATTTTGAGCTAACCAGTTTAAATAAATACCTCAAGGGGCGCCAAGTGTTGGGGCCAACAGGTGTCACTCTCTATGTTTCTGAGTAGGGGCATTCTAGCCTCCCTTGTCTTTAATGGTTCCATGATGCTATGCAGTGAAGTATTATGCTCTGAGTTTTGTTTGTGGACAAAGGCAATCTTTTAAGTTAGCTGTATTTTTCAGTTTTGTGAGATAGTAGAGACAGTTACACTGCCCTTTGTGATCAAAGGCCACAGCCTGGGCATGTACTAGGAGGTCTAGCTCTGAGCACCTGATACTCTTATGCTTTTTTGCCACTCTACTATTTTGCTTACTAGATTAGCACTTTAACTTTCAGCAAGGGCCTTAGTGAGCCCTTTGCTTCAGCCCACATCAGCTTGTATGACTTACTTTTGGTTTTGTACTTTTGTCTCATAGGCCCGTGATGCCTCCTGCAGAAGTTAATACATCTTTCTTTCTTTCTTTTTTTCTCACCAACAAATTGGATCTCCCCTAGGCATTTTATTTCATGGATGAAAGATTATAGAGTACAATATGCGCAGCTCGCACGCTGATTACAAAAACGTGGAAAATTCAATTACAAGGAGTTGAGCTCCCCTCTCTTGGCAAATACCATGTGTCATAATCTAGCTACTATCTTGCTCAAGCCCTTGGGTTAGGTCTTTCCAGACCTTCTAACTCCCATGGTCACCTACTTTGGTAAAGTTCCCCCTTGGCTCCATGAAAATAGAGTATTTTGATCCCTTTTGGTACTTGCATCATTTTAATGAAGCACACCATCATGGTACCCATTAACCATTGGCTTTTGAATGCAGACATCGTCGCTAAAACACATCTGTGCATATAACATACATTAATTTCTCTGGTTGACCAAGGTCATCCCTCTTTATCATAATTAAGGAGCTTTGACTGACAATCAGGACGTCTTAATTATGGCCAAGTCTCTCCAACCGAAGTTGGACTCTCTTGGTTGATTGAAGTCAACCCTCTTGGCCTAAGCCAAGCCTCCCTAACAGAGATCAGCACTACTTGACCTGAGTCAAGTATCTTTGACTGAAGTCAATTCTTTGACCACTTAAGAAAACTCTTTGACCATCATTAAATAAATGAAGAACTCTTTAATTATGACCAATTAAACAGTCAACTGATACTTTGACTTGGGGTATTTACAACTTGGTGACATCCCCTCGGCTTCTAATCAGTGGACCTAAACTGAAAAGATGCTTTGTAAATATCCAAAACTTATGGATAGTCAAACAACATGTCTTCATCCATCTACTTGGCATTCAATGTTTAATTTTACAAGGTACTCGTAAAATTTCTTGCCCTGAGAGCCTTTGCGCAGTGGACTCAAAGACATCCTCCAGCTCATCCACTTCCAGTGGATCTTCTAATACAGATTCTATAGGCTCCGACCATTCATATTTCTTTAGAAGAACCACATGAGAATCGTCCAATGCTCTGGCAGTTTCAATTTGTACAGTGTAACCAAAAAACGTGTTTCTGGCATGCGAAACACTTAGAAACGTTTCTCTAGATGAAGCGTTTCGTCGAAATGGGCAAAACGCCCTACTATAGGTTGTCACTTATGGCTTGACACTTTTCAGAGTGCTCAATGTGTATTTGTGTATTTGAGAGCTCTTTTCAGAGAGAGAGAGAGAGAATCTGAAGATAATTATTTATCTTTTATATATAATTCATATAAAATACATTTTTTTAACCCGTTTCTAGACAAAACGCCTGGCAAAATCTTGTAGCGTTTCTAAAAACGTTTCTTGTCACACTGAATCTGTATGCAACATCATTAATCTCATCTGAAACCCTGAAAGGGCCATAGTACTTGAGAGATGACTTGGCATACACTTTCTCTTTGCCCTTAAGCTTACGGAGACTGACTTTTTCAAACTTCAAAAGTACCCAATCGCATGTCCTAAGGTCTAGTTTCCTTCTATGCTTATCTACAGCTTTCTTTTGTTTCTCTTGAGACCTTTCCATTGCTGTCTACACTTGGTTGAATGCCGTTTGGAGGTCTCTTACATACAGATCAGCTGCAAACATCTCGTCTTTGGTTCTCAAGATTGGTAGCCAAATCACCTTTCCATAATAGACCTCAAAAGGGGCTTTACCTGTGGAGGTATGAACTATGTTATTGTATGCAAACTCCACAAGGGGAAGGTACTTTTTCCAATCTGATTTTTGGTCAATGCGTAACATTCCAAAAGATCTAACACTCTAGAATTTGCTACTTTACTTTGACCATCTGTCTGAGGATGGAAAGAAGAAGAAAATTTTAGATTCCTCCCCATATTATCAAATAAGGCTCTCCAAAATAGGCTGGTGACTATGGGGTCTTGGTCATTGACAATGGACTTTGGCATTCCATGGTGCTTAAAGATCTGTGCCATAAAAATCTTGGCCATATAATCTGCCTTTATGGTTTTGTGTACTTGAATGAGATGGGCCTGTTTGCTGAATCTATCAATGATAGTCCATATCCCATTATTCCCCGACTTTGATCATGGCATCAGTAGGCCAGTTGCCTTCCGTCTATCATACTTGACCTTTTGACAAGTAAGGCATTCCGTAACAAACTCGTATATATCTTTACGCATAGCTGGCCAACAAGAATACCTCTCCAAAGCTTGAGTAGTAGCTATAATTCCTCTATGCCCAGCACATGGTGGTGCATGGCATTCTTTCAAAATTTTCTGGCTCATCTCTCGGGTGATGCATAGGCAATCATCCTTCATTAAATACCCATCTTTCAGGAAATATTGACTTGTGGACTGCCCCTCTCACATTGCTGCAATATTTCTCCAAAGTCTAGATCAGTGGCATAGTGCTCCCTCAACTCTTCAAGATCGCTGTGATAGGCAATAGTCAAATTATTAACCTGGGGTCTTCGAGATAAAGCATCAACCACTCTATTATGAGCTCCCGGTGTATGGACAATCTGAAAATACTACATTGACAGCATATTTCCCCATTTAATGTGTTTGTCTGAGAGCTTAGTCTGAGTCAAGAAGTATCTCAGACTTTGGTGGTCAATCTTTATAGTGAAATCTGCACCCAAGAGAGAGTGCTTCCATGTATTAATGGCATGAATCACAGCTAGCAATTCTTTTCAATAGATTTCGAAGTGTCTTTCAGCATCCCGTAGTCACAGGCCACTACATGTCCATTCTGATGCAATGTACCCCCAACACACTCTTCACAAGCATCACAATCTACATCAAAGGGTTAGTGCAAATGAGGAGCTGCACGAATTGGCTTTGTAGTCAGCTTCTCTTTGAGACTGCTAAATGCTGTCTTTTGAGCAATACCTTTTCTTGGTCAAATCATGAAGCGGAGCAGCAATATCAGCAATGTGCTTGATAAATCTTCTGTAATATGAATAGAGGCCCAAGAAACTGTGTACTTCATGCATAGTTTTCAGCTCTGGCCATTCCTAGATGCTTGGATCTTTGCAAGGTCCATCTAAATTCGTTCTTGGAAATTATGTGCCCAAAGTGGTGAGAAGCAATCTTAAAATTGTTCAAGAAACTGAAATCTTTCTCTATCAGCATCATTCAAATCAGCATGCATTTCTAAATCTCTTTCTTTAATGAAAGCCATGTATGCTGAAACTGCAAACTTTATTGCCTTGCCAACAGAAACATTAGATACAATGGGGATGGTCTCCCTACTATTCTTGGCAACGATACGTTGCGCTTTACCCTTATGTACCAACTCAAGCACTCTTTTAGGAAGAGAGAACTTCACTGCCTTATGATGAAACCAAGGCATTCCAAGATCTACATTATGATGCATAAGAGGCAAAATGAAGAAGTCCTATTGATCTACATAACACAAAGCTTCATGGGTACCCTCTGCCTGTTAAGATGTACCATGGGGACTTTCGGCCTGTTACTCCCTTGATTAGGAAGCTTCGTGGGTCATTTTGATTAATACAATGTTCCAACATTTCAGTGAGTTATCTAGAGTGATTGTTTATTGAAGATGCCTTTGCGATGGTGCGTTCTGTTGTCTTCACATTTACCATTAGCAGCCGCATGTGCTTTAAGAAATTGCTCATATAATTTGGCTCGTTACTAACTATATATTTCTCCCATGCACTGTTATTATGGCATCCTGTGTAACAGAATCATTGTCTATCCCTAGTTGCATTGTCTACATACAAAAGATGTTTCCTAGAAATGATGGAGGGATGTTTGTCTCGAGAATCTTATTCAGATGCTTGTTAGGTTGAATATAATTTGGCTTTTTACAATTATATTCAACCATTATTTTAAAAATTGACTTTTTACAATTAAATTCAACCATTAATGTCACGACTCTTGGCTTCTTCTCCCTTGTAGATAATCACTAATTTGAAACATAAATTAATTTAAGCATTTTTTCAAAGAAGGTTGAAAAAAGAATGGTAAATTTTAGAGAGGAGATGCGACATCAGGTCAATCGGACCTGATCCTCCCTGCAAATATCAGGGGTATACTTTTATTATTTGACGCGGCAGCCTGTGGCAGACCATATGTCTCCACCTACTGTGGTCTGGATGCCCGTGACAATCACTATCCCTAGGTAAGACTGTTCATACACCCTAGATCCATTTACATCCTGAATCCAACTGGACTCGATCCTAGATTTTCCAATCCCAGTTAACTCCCACAGGAGATTAACATCCCCCTTGCTCTCCCCTTACTCAACTCTTTAATATGTAGCCAGCCTGTAACAAGATTGGCAGCATGCATTTTCACCGAATACTTTCAAGTGCCTAGTTTAGAAGTAAATTACCAATTAAAGCAGTCAAAAATCCTCTGCCAACAACCATAAGAAAAAACAAATGCACTCTAGGATTGCTCTTGTAACACTACAATATATCCCATCGTATTAACTGAAAACGATTGCACAGAGAGAGAGAGAGAGAGAGAGAGAGAGAGAGATCATTTACACAACAGAAAGTAAATAAGGTCATCTAGAGCAAATAAATCCACCAGAAGATTATAAAGTAGTGAACCGTAACAAATACAGCAGCTGTTATTACCAACCTGGCCATTGTGAATCAGAGAAACAAGAACATATTTTTTGTAAGCTTCAATAGTAATGGCATTGAGCACCGTTGCAGGAGCGGTAATTGCCTGCAACAACACAGAAAGCCAGTGTCTACCTTCAGTTGCTACTCTATATTATATTACTGCAATAAGAGATCACTTCAACGATGTATGCATGCATGAGCAAAAACAGAAGAGGAAAATTTCACATAGCATCCTTCTATGTGTTCTTTTCAAGATGATTCAAACAACTTAAATTGCGACAACCAGAGTTGCAGTTGTGATTGCAAGAAACATTGACCCACGCTTGAACTAAGTGCCACTTGGTGCAAGAAAAGGCCGACATATGAGTACATATGCGTATCTTATGAAGCTTCTTGGTATTGCACCATCAACATAGTCCAAAATTGAACATTGAAGGGTAAAAGACCCTCTCAATATCCACTTAGATTTAGATGCTCAACATCTAAGGCCCTTTCATGAAGACAAGCAAACGGGGAGTAGAATAGGTAGCCATCCATGGCTGAGGCAAGGACATGGCATGAAAGCCATGCAAATGCATAGCTTGGAGGGTCCATCAGATCTGCATCACAACCAATGGCAGCTGAGGAAATGTAGAACTGATGACATGGTATACAAGAACAACGTGGCACAGTCAATTGCTGAGATGTGGCAAGTCGGCTGCTGATGCGGAATACGTGTTGGCTGATGGCATGGCGCAGTCGGCTTGATGATGTAGAATCGGCTGGCATGTAGCAGTCAGCTGGCTGCCACATAGCATGCAAGTTGGCTGACCAGCAATTGGGCACCTCCTTCCAGGTCACGTTCTTTCCAGCCCACCGCATGGCTATTATAAGATGGGATTGCATCCCCCGTCTTCATCAAGTCCTCACTTTGAGTTTCCCACTCAATCGGACACTTGGAGCAGCGTCTGGGAGGCTGCTGACACATGGTAGGTGAGTGTGGCTACTAGAGTATTTGCTGTAGCTTCCTCAGTCTGATTTGGACAACTTCTATATGAGATCTACCTTGTGCACCGTCATCCATATGTGAATGAGCTTTGAGTTTATTGCTTCCGCTTTTGTGCATATGTGCATGGTAAATCTCTCACATGGGATGGGATCACCTTTCTCCTTCTCCTTTTTGCTCCTACTCCGTCTTGCTAGAAGACCTAATTTCAATGTGTCATTCACAGTAGCAGAAGGCAACCCTCTCCCTCTACTTCCCCTTTCCTCTTCAATCATCCCCCCCCCCCCCCCCCAAAAGAAAAAGAAAAAGCCCTTAATGTTTCTCAAGCCCTTCCTTCACATGTTACGAAGTGCACAAAGGAGTGGATAGCATGATACATGTTGAAAGCATTCCAAGGCCTTGCCGAATTGCTTCAATCCAATGTGTAACATTCCCCTACAAAGGCAAAGCATATGCAAAACAAAATTTAGGACTTTTGAAAACATTGAACAACATTATTTTTTCCACTCAAAGATAAACTCAGCACTCTTGTCCTTTGCAAGCATGCATTCTAAACAACAAGGAAGCAGAAATTGTAGGTATTTCACGTTGCCCAAAGCCATTATAAAGGCAGAAATCTAACCCGTAATAGCAATACAGTAAAAAGTCTCTTGGGACAAGACCAGTTTTCTTTTGGTCGATTTCAAAAATTTCTTCCTCCAAAACACTCAATGCTGCCTTGTAGCATTTTGCAAGAAGGCAAACCAGGAAGAAATCTGCATGAAGAGGAGTCAGGTATTCTGGAGATGGTTGAAGTTTCCGAATTGCTGTCTGTAACGGAAGGATGGCCCGCATTGGTGTATGCAACTGCATAGCATGTTCTTTTAGTCTCCTGCAAAGTATATTGACTGCAAACCCTCCCCCCAAAAAACACAAAAACAAAAACAGGAAGGAAAGACTCAGTGTGGCTGCAATGAAAAGAATAAATAGTATCTCTTTTTACGTCAGGAAAATATTATACAGCTCATCAAAGATCATCAAATTGGAATCATGAAACTCTTGAAAAGTTCTAGCTGGAGCCACATGAAGCAGTGATCTCTTCTTCTCCTCAACAGAAACCTCTTTTATTAGGGCAGTCAACATACGTAGTAGCCCTAGCTGAAGCTGGAGGGACTTCTGTCATACAACCCACACTTATCTCGGCAATGCTTCTTGGGGTAACGAACTGATAACCACCTAGCAATGTTGATTTAGTTTAACTCAATAAACCCATGTACATCCAATGGGCCGTTTCGTTGTGGGAAGATCTATAGTAAGGAGAACTGCCTCATTGACATATAATTTCTTATAAAGATTTTTCCATGTGTTCCCAGCAAACCTGAATCTCACTTCATGCTACATAATAGGTACACAACAGACATTCTGTCTACATATAGCTTGACAAGACTGGCCTTACTAAAACAATGTAGTCACAATCTCGTACTATATTTGCACAACTTTCATTGTCATTCAGCAGGATTTGTATCAGCTAAAAGTACAACAATCAAAAGTACTGTACGCTTGCTCTCCCAAAAAAAGAGGGACCAATGCTCATGGATAGCTGATTCATAAGCATTAGTAAAAAGCACTTTTTTTCTTGGAAATAAAAAAGGAAGGAAAAGAAAACAGAGACCAGTATACACATGACAGAGTTTCAGAAGGTACATTTTTCTGGAGCCAGTCGAATTTGATCCACCATACAGACACTAATGAAATTTGATGCTGTGTTCAGAAAGTTCTCAGCTTGCTCCTTTGTCATGGAACCTCCTGTTTGCGCCTCCCTATACATAACACCCAAAACAGTAGCCTTAATGTGACTGAGCCAAAAAAGAGAACTTGCAACCCCAAAAAAAAAGTTCCCATATATAGAATCTAAGGACCATGCAGTGTGCACTTCAATGTTCTGCCTGCATGTAACTGCATGCATGTGTTAAAAATCAACCAACAGAGGGTACGCACAGCGGAAGACTGATAGAATAGCCCAGGAGCTCACACAGTGTGTGGGGGGTGTGGAATCACAAACTTCTTAACTTATGTGCACACTAGTAAATAGACAATGATCCAGCCAGATATAGAGCCACCAAATCAATATATTTCCGCCCAAAGCTATGGACACAATACAAAAGAATAGATCCAAAGTCCCACCAGAGCATGGTCCTTTGATCTTACCACAAGGTACTTCTACTATCTGCCAGATATCTCTAGAAAACTGAGCCCACGTGCTCCACCTTGAGCATATGTAGACTCTCTATCCAAAGATCTAAGCTCCTTGCTGCCCTAGAAGACAGCCAAGGTCCAGCCCTTGATGAGCTCGGCGGTCTGCAGCAACTCCTAGACTCCTGGATGTAGGCCTGAGGATGTGTGTACAGCTGCTCCTGCTCCTGCTGAATGATGTATGCCAAAGGGCTGCTTTTACAGGCCTCTATGGGCCCCAAAATAGCCAACTGCTCTGCCTCAATTTGGCCGACTCAGTCCTGTCCCAACCAACCCCACAGTCCCCCATACATGGGGCTGTGGGCTGCCCTTTTGGGCGTGTGTGCTGGCCGACTCAGTTGGCCAACCGACCAGCCTATTGGGCCCTATATAAGGGCAGGGTGCTGCCCTTTTGCAGCCCCTCCCTTTGCTGTAGTACCTGGCCCATCGGATGCCCTGCACCTCTGCTTTCCTGTCAGCCCGTGGTCTGCCCTAGCCAGCTCCACTCCTGCGCATTCTTGCTGGATCGTCTCACCTTCTAGTGCTGCTCCAGATCCAGGCCAGATCCATGCCGTTGCAGCCACTATGGCTCCACCACAAGGATTCTAGGTAGGTCTAGGGCTCCAGATTCTGAGCCCCCTCAGGGATGAAACAATGAAGTGGGATGGGGGTGGGGAAGGGCTGCCTTTATAGGCTGCCCTGCACCCCTCCCTAGGGAGGCTTTTATGGGGCAAAGGGCCTGCAAAGCCAGCCCAAATCAGCCGACTGAAAGTCAGCAGTTTGGGGCTGGTTGGCCCAGCCCCAGCCCCCTATGAGCCCCTTGCCTTCATTCCTCAATCAGCTCCCCCAGCCTTCAGCACTCCAATAGCTCCCTTCCAGCCCCTTGTATGCAGCTCCTGAAAACCTCCAGATCTGACCCTGATCAGCCTAATCTTTTGGCCTCAGTTCAGCCTATCGGGAAGGTGTATTCGCAGCACAACAGTTGGGGATTTGGACCAGCAAACAGCGTGAGGTTGGGTACTGTTTCAGCAGCTCTTTGAAGTTCTCTTTTGCAGTTTTGCACAGCTCACTTCTCAGCTCTACATCTCAGTCATATCTCAGCTCTCTCTTAGATTATTACTCCTAGCTTTTACTCTCTCACTCACGCAGTTACCCTGCATACCGGTAGACAGCACAAGTCTCTTCCTTGCCTTGCAGAAGTGCCCTACATCGTCAGTGTGGACAGCATCAAGGTCTCGGTATTGGTTGGAGTTGCCTGGTCATTGGGTCTACAATATGTGTGCACAGTGTACTCTTCAAAAGCGCGTTCCCGTGCTCTCTCAAAGAGTGTTATTTGTATCTTTCAGTTCTCCAAGTATAAAGCAAATTCTCCCCTGATTGGGGGAGGGGCCCTCAATGGGTACAAGGTGCATAATGCTAATTCCTTGCTAAAGGTTTAAAGAAGGTCTTGCTGTGATTACATGATCAGATAACACGTTGCATGTTACATTGGTATCAGAGCTCTGACCAGCTTGACTACCCGGAGTGTATGATTGTGTTGAGATCCGAAAAGAACACAACCAGTGCCATGGAAGGTTTGGGGGAAGATGTTAGATTTGAAGACTGCGAAGAGGAGAAAGACAACCAGAAAGAAACGCTTCCGCCTAGTGCTGAAGAGATGATGGAGAATCTTTTGGAGTAGAATCAGGTCCTCCTACAACAAATTGAAAGCAGAAGACAGCTGGACCAAACAAAGTAACATCTGGAAGAAAGTAGAAGACAGCTAGACCAGACAAAGAAATGTCTTGAAGAAATAGAGGCAAAAAAGCCTCTGGGAGAAAGAGGAACCACAGATTTTGAAAAACTGCAAAAATGAGGAGGCACTGCGACACGCTGAGCTCGCCCAAGCAAAGAGGCAACAAAAACTAGACCGAGAGGCGATGCTTCTCCAGCACAAACAGATGTTAGCCACTATGCAAGCCAGTTTGAACGCGGCAGCAGTCACTTCGTCATCAACAAAAGAAACTCCGCTCACCCGGTCCACACCAAATTTTGTGAACTATGATGGTAAGTGTGACCACTCAACTATCCTTCAGTTTATTCATCAGTTTGTCGCTCATTTTCCATTAGCACGAATTCAAGATAAGCAAGACAAAGTCCACCTAGAAGCCCCTCATCTCATTGGTGAGGCAGTTGCCTGGCGGCAACATTGGACTAGTATGCATACTAACCCAACAAATTTTAAGACAAATTTTGTTTGGGCAATGTTTGTTACCGATCTCAAAGCTCATTTTCTACCGCAACAGTATATGCTCAACCTGGAGGATGAGTTTTCTCATCTCTCCCACAACTGGTTGCCTGTGTTTTCTTACAGTATCATTCATTTTCGTGTCCGGAACTTCGACCCACCCAATTACGAGCGAGCACTCACTCTCGCCCAGAATCAAGAAATGATGCTGAACACGAGAAAGCCCAAGCAGGTCCAGAAGGATTCCAAAGCCCCATAGCAGTCAAACAACCCAAGCGGGTGAGGATCAAAAGAAGGACAATCAGTACCAAAAGAAAGACGGCCAATCTTCTAGTCAGCAGAAGGAGTCCAAGCCTAAGATGACTCCAAATGAGAAGGCTAAAGCGGGCATTACAGGAGGCTATTTACAACCCGGCGAACACAAGCAATACCACCAAGAACATCGTTGCTTTCATTGCCACCACATTGCTGGGCATGGCAAGAAGGATTGTCCTAAGTGGCTTGCCGAAAAGGCTGCAAAAGCGCCTACTTCTTCCGTCGCCAATGTATTGGCTCTTCCAACCCCGCCACCAGCCTCAGCTACGAATGCGGTCTTGCCTGCTTTGAACGTCATTCCCTCGGGGCTCTTTCAAGGTAAGAAGAAGGGCGGCCTCTCAAACCAAAGAAGGCGCTTATCCAAGCATATGGCACAGCTCAAGGGCATCAGTTCATTGTCATGTTGGATATGGAGAGTTCACTCATCTCTCCTCAGCGTGCCAAGACAACGGGGTGCACTTTGGTGCCTCACGAGCTATCAATGGATAGATTCACACCCAGCTTGCGCACACACATCACGCACAAGGACATCCAGTTTACTTTTTCAATTCAGGTCATTTTTACGCAAGATTTTATACTGCCACCTTTTATGGAGTGCAACATGATCCTTGGGATTCAGTGGTTCCTTGAGCATGTGCGGACACCTAATTGACGGCAAGATACCTTTACGATTGTGAAAGGTCTAAATGAGCCCGCCGTGATACACGGTATACCAAGGAATCCATTAATATCCCATATCCAAGCAAGTCGTGCTGTCCGCAACGGTGTAATGTGCACTTGTTTATATCCAATGCCAGATCTCAAAACTGCATGACTATCCTCACTGACTGCCAAGGAGTCGTCAACCCTCCGTATTGCCAATAGCTACACCTGCTACTCCAACTGTGAGGGTATGCCCTCCTACTAGACATCAAACTGGTCTAGCAAACTCCTGAGACGCCGTTGAGTATCATGGCCAATGGAACTAGAAACTGAGCCCACTAGTCCTGAACACTCTTGACAAGAAGGTGAAATGTAAGTCCTAACTAACTAAAGCTTATGTGGCCAACTAGGCTCCAAAGGTGGAAGCCCTATAGGAACTGACCGTAGCTAATAAGAGTCTTGTGAAGGGTGGAAGACGCAGCACACCTATCTATTGCATCTAGGTTGTCTCCTTGGTGGAAGCCCCAAGACTGTGGGAACTACACAACTCCCTCGAGTAGAGGCTCATCAACTGGCCTCCAAGGATGGAAGACCCATCATTCAACTATATGCTCCCCTGATAAAGCTGATCCAGCTAATAGAGCTCCCTGGGTGGAAGACCCATAAGAACTAAGAGTCTTGAAGGGTGGAAGACGCATCACACCTATCTATTGCATCTAGGTTGTCTCCTTGGTGGAAGCCCCAAGACTGTGGGAACTACACAACTCCCTCGAGTAGAGGCTCATCAACTGGTCTCCAAGGATGGAAGACCCATCACTCAACTATATGATCCCCTGATAAAGCTAAGACCCATAGGAACTAACTGGATATGAGAAGGCTAACCAAAAGGTAGTCCAAAACCCCTTCATTCAAGCTACAACTACTTTTAAAGAATAAACGAATTCATTTTATTCTCTGAGCTCTCCCAGACAAGCATCTAAATATATATGAGATCTATGGCAAGCATATATTTGAAGGCAAATGGGTTGCTTCCTCATAGGCACGAGCAACCAAAATGGCATCCTATAGAGTGTTTCCTTCATTTGACCGAGGATGGCTCCATACAGCACCAACGCATATCAGGATTCACCTCCAGAGTCCAAAGCGATACGGATAGCCCATGCCATGGGCCACTTTTGGACATCATCCATTGAGGCACAAAGAGAGGTTGACTCCACACAACACCACTGCGAGCTGAACTTACACACTCTGACAGATGCCCTGATCACTATGAAATCTGAGGTTCATATCACTACGGACGTGATATCATTGATTATGTCAATATCACTACTTGTGGACCTGGAATCCCTATACATGCGACCATTGATTGCTTCGTATCACAGATCACCAGATATAGACGCAGACTAATGAGACCTACAGACAGACAACAGGGTTGTATGGCTCTTATAACATGTTAAATGCATGAAAAGAAGGCTGCCATTTTTGCACGTGCAAAATAGAACTAACTATGTAGCTGAAGACTTGCTAGATTGACGCAGGGAGAGAGGAAGCACGACATATGCGTGCACTCACACACAAAAGGCATGCACTGTCAGAAGGTCTCCCATCACTTGGGGCAGATAGCACTAGTGAGATGCCCCCACTGACTGGACAAAGAAACTATACATCTATTTCATTAATTCCATGGCTGGTCTAATCATAATGGTAACTCCTAGATAGTAGGGTCAGTTTGGCCATGAAACCCATCAGTCTAGACTGGAAGATCTGTTTTCGTACTATTTCACTTCAAAATTATGCCTTTTCTGGCTGTGATTGATAAATATCATGGATCCGCTAAGTATCCTAAGTTGTGAAAGCTAAGAACATCCGGAAGTTGACCTCCTTTCCCATATTCTTGAACTTAAGGATCTTGTGTCAACGGTCAAGAACCCTAGAATCAAGATACATGGTCTAAAAACTGAACGATTTCCACTAAATCAGAAAATCTCAATTGTTGGAGATCACTCACACGGCCGTCCGATTCTCCCCGTAAACGCAACACGAGCAGGTTGTGGTTAATTACACTCGCAGGCGATATACTAAAAAAAAGCTCGTACGGCGCACGAAGCAGAAGACACAAAGAGGTTGATTCTAAGGAGAGCAAATGCGATGGAGACATGAAATGCTATTGATGTTTAAACACATGAAGAGAAGGGCAAAGGACGGAGACTTACAAGATGTATAGGTAACCGAGGGAATGCTTGGCAGGATCCAACTGGGAAAGGGCGAGGTGCAATCGGTTGTGTTGTCGGAGGTTGAGATCCTCGCATTGTTTGAGGAGGGTCTGGAGATGGGCAAGGTCATCGGAGGAGCTGGACAAGGCCTGCACCTGCGCTACAAAACTGTCCAAACCGTCCATCGCCTTCCAACAAGCAGCACAGCTCCAAGCTCACCGCCACCAAAGATGATAACAATGAAAACAAAGTCTCTATTTATACACACGCACCCCACTATTTAGGCATTGAATGCATCTGGGCCGTGGATTGGACCCCGTCCGGCAACCTCGCCCGTCCATGATCCTTGCGTGTCACCATTGTTGCCGCAGCACGTGGGTCTATCCCCACACCTTCATCCGACAACACGCGACCACCACCAGCCAAGGTGCTTGCTTGTTCACCGACTGTAGCCAGGCTACTTGCCAACCTATGGGGATAGCGCCATCGCCTCCACATACCCTCTACAAGGTTCTCCCCACATCGACCCGCATCCTGGTTGTTCCAAGTATGGGGTTAAGACTCGGTTCACACCAATCCTGTAGAAGTGGTACTATCTTAATTGGCCCAATAAGAGGCATGGCCTCAGACGCTGACACAAAAGATTTGTGTTCGGCCTATGAAGGCCACCCACTCCATGGCCAACTCTTCCAACCGTTACATGATTGGCCCATTCCATCTCCTCAGCAGCTGCTACACCAATAACCGCCGATTGGTGTGAACCACCACACCCAACGCAATTCTATTTCCTCCTCTATGGGCAAGCAAGTGGTTTGAGCCCACCCTATTTTCCCATGCCCAGCCATGGTGCATGTGGGGCGTGGGTTGGCATGGGCACGCTTAGGCATGCCTGTAGTGGGTTAAGGCTGTTTACACACCCTGTCCAAGCCTCGATTTTTCTCGACAGAGGACAATACACACTGCCAATATTTGGACCATGAAGAAATTGCCCACCCATCTCCTTGGGCAAGTCTCGCCCGCCCATGTATGGCTAAACACCATGAATGCCAAGTTAATCTCTTTTTTGCAACTGGCACATCCAGCGAGCGAGGGCGAGGGCTATGTGTAAATAGCCTAATTAGAGTTTTTTGGGAGGTGTTTTTCTTTCCCACTCAAGCCACACCCCCCGTGGCCTACACTTGCAGGCGATGGGTGCTTTTCCCAAGGGAGTCAAACGCAAGCAACCAACTCAAATGGGCGAACACCCAAACCACCCAAGCTACCGCACTGTAGTGCACAATGGTAAGTTATTATTGTGCTTAATTCTCTAATCATTTTTGCCTATCTCAGCTAATTCCTCGATTAATTTGCTCATCTAAAGGCCCTTAATCTCAACAAGTTATTCCATGGGTACAGCTTGAGGGGCCTTTAGAGTGCTCCTTTTGTGAATTTCCCATGTGTAAGTATCATTCTCTAAATTAGCTTGCTTAAGTTAAAGGTTATGTCAAGCTAAATTAAATCATAAGCTTTGAATAAGACTAGGAGGTGCTCTATACACATAAGGAATACTATCACATTGGTAGATGGACCAATAGCTAGCTGCCCATGAGTAGCCTTGTCTACCTATTTTAGACGACATGGAGCATGATGATTATATCCTCTACTCCCATCTCATGCCTTTGACTTTTAGTTCAAATTTCGAACTAGTTTTCCTTGCTCCTTTCACCTACCCTTGGACGACACCCATTGGCCTTCTTGGTAGTTGGACTTCTTCTTCCCTCTTCCAACAACACATCACCTTTGGCATCACAAGATGGGGATAACAATAGGTGTTCTAGACACTTTCACTTGCTAGGTGACAAAGAAGTACTCCCTAAAAGGCATTCTCTGGACCTATGTGGGAAGCATCCAGAGGGGTGGCAACGATGTAGATCCACCCTTGGATTCATCATTGAGTCCATTACATGGTGGAAAATGGTTCATTTGACAACATTAAGACTAAGGCCATGTCATTTGTTTGGATTTATATTCACCATAGTATGCACTTAAGTTGATATGGCTTGGATATGAGCTAGTTTTAGTTATTGAAAATAAGGAACTTATAGAAGATTTGCTTAGTTATACATTCTAGGAATATACCATTGGAATTCTATAATGAATTTTTAATTCACTTGCAATATAACTTTTCAACTAATCTATCTAGGCAATGCGTCTTACAATGTGAGATGTACTCTTCAATTCAATTCATACGAACTTCGATTCATACGAGATGTACTCTTCAATACAATGTGAGACGTATTCTTCAATTCATACGAACTTGGATTCTTCTATACAGGCAAAGAGATGTTGCTTCTAGAAATCCTGTATGAGTATTAACAAAAAATGCTTTCTCCTAATTCACTTTTTGAAAATTGAAGAAGAATGATGCTAAAAACATAGGGACTTCCACGAGTCTCTATTTTGATGAAACCAATTTTCATTATTCTTGGACCTTTGAGGAATGATGAGAAGTGAGGACCTTATCTAGCAGCCAAGCTGGTCATTTTCCAAGATCCCCAACATTCCCTCGTGTTGAGTAGAGAGATTTGCCTCTAATCTTATTTTCCAACAAGTGTTGTGTCCCCTAAGCTCTCCAAGATCTAAAAATCAACTTTATGTGTTTGTGTCCAAAACAATATATGTATCCTCTTCATCTAGCTATTACATAACACTAAAGTTGTTAACAAGGGGGATATGATAGCCTATTCACCTCGATCAATCTTGTTGCCATTTAAACATGCCCCAACTAATTTTTTGCTCTTCAATGCTGCCTTCTAAGGTTTCAAATGGCCATTCTCACTAGGGGGTGCATTTATTATAGCCTCCCATTCATGAGAGGAAGAAGTACTTTGTTATTTTGAAGAGCAAGTGACTTAGAACCTTTACTATTCATGAGAGGAAGGAGTACTTTGCTATTTGAAGAGCAACTGACATTAGCCCCTTGAGGTTCTTATACACATGAGCTTGGAAACTTGGAGGCAAAGCATGCAAATCCATCTTGAGAAGGACAAGGAGAGTTATTTGTGCACATAAAAATACCATCTGATCAAAGATTGAAAGGAGCTTGTCCGAAAGCTCCTCAGCAATGTCCATAAGGGCACACACTTAAGGGTGAGCACCTCCTATTTCTCAACGATTATCACCTTACCTAAACTCGAGCAAAGTTTCTCTAACTCACTACAAAATACTAGGGGGAGATTGGGCAACTCTACCCAAATTGGAGCCTTGGAAGCTCTGGGGGCTTCAGCATTGTAAGAAGCATAATATCAATTAAGATACGAGGGCTTATTTCTCACAAACCAAAGGGAATGCATCCTGGCTATGTTAATGCCATGTTTGGCTTTTCAAAAAGAAAAGCAAGGTATCCTTTTTAGAGATCCTTGATAGTTTTGACTACCCAACAATCTTTTAAACCGATCCTCTTTGATCTAGTTATCTAGAAAATAAGACTATGGGCATGGACCATGTAAAAATCCAATAATAGCATGAGATTCTAGTCATAGCAAAGAATCACATAAAGTTTCCTCATCACCAAAAACAATTGATGTCTTACTTCATTATTTCCCCCTTTGTTGGAAGATAGGTAGTGATCAAGGCCCTTGTATCTTAGTGCTTGGAAGCCACTATAGCACTAGCTCCAACAACTAAGAACCCTTGTTTTCTGAGAAGTGATGGGCTCTTGAAAATAAATTGGGCAACAAGGAGAAGCAACAAGTGAAGGACTAAAAAAGCCCTTGCATGATTGGATCATGCCTAGGTAAGAAATTTGTCTATTAATGTCCACCAAAGTAGCATTTTGCAACTAGGGAAAGGAGAAGGTATGTAAAGTAGGTTTAGAAGGAAGGGTTGGACCCTGAACAAAAAATCCAATGAAAAAAGGGGAGCGGGAGGGCGGGCGAAGGAGGAAAGAGCTACGTTTGAAGGCATCGGCCTAGGGGAAGGGGGCAAAGAGGAAAAGGAAAAAGAAGGAGAGTTAAGGTACTAGCCCTGGTAAATTTTCCATTTTCTCCATGTGAAGGGGTAGTTGTAACCTATCTTCTTAATATCTAGCAATATTTGTTGATTGTCTCCTCTAAGTCGTCATGTTACTTGCTAACTCTTACTCGATTTCTTGCACTTTTGATGAGTGATGAGGCTCATTGTGCCAAAGGCTTACAACTATTGCACATTTTTGAGTGGTTGGTTGATGCTTGTTTTGGCTTGAACATTTGTTTACGCAATCGCTTTTGGCGTTTGGCACCTCTATTCTTTTTTGTTGGGTTGATTTATCTTTTATGCCTTGCCCTATCTTGCACCTTATCTACTTATTGTATATGGTCAAAGAAGTGGTCACTTCCATTGTCTTGGTCTATTGAGAGTTTTCTTGGCCTTTGCCTTGCTAATAATATGTGCCATCTAGTTGCTATGAGCCTACAATAAGCCATTGCTACATGAATTGAGCTTTCACTATTTACTTGTCTGTTGCTTTGTGATTTTGCCGACCTTAGTTACTTTTTCCCACCTTAGTTGGGTTGGGAAATCTCTTGGTCCCCTTGAATATAAGCACTTGCATCTGCTTTGATTTGCCATGAACATTTCCAAATCCCTCTAGCACATATTTATTTTGGGTGAATGGTCCCCTTGAACACAAGCAGTTGCATTTTTTTTAACTCTCCATTAACATTTGCAAGCCACTTTGGGCTATGCCTATAGTACTGCTATTTTCCTATCTGTGGGACTCCTTTGGTTTCCTACTCTAATGTTGACTTTGTGACCTTGTTACCATGCTCTATAGGACTCATCAATTGCGGTATAGAAGAAAGTGTTTCTAGTGACAATACTTGCTATAGTAGTTCTCCGCTATTATATTTTGTTTTAAAGTGGATGCGCTTTCCTCCTCTTACTTATCTTAATATTGTTGGCTCAACATTGGAACCTTTGTAAGGGATTTGGACTACATATTCACCATTAGTTGAGAGTTTATTGGATTATTTGCATTCTATAAGAAGCATGATACCCTCTTGGATTTCTTCTCCAATATGAGATTTAGCGTCAAGGATTTATAAGCCACATTCCTTTCTCTATGCCTCTCAAACTTGCTTTTACATTAAGGGTTTCTTGCCAAGGCTAAAACCCTTACCACTTCATAGTCAAAGCGATGAGGGAAGATATTGACATAAGTTTGAGAAAACTCACCAAGTATGTTGGACTCTTACAAAGTTAGGAGATAAGGGGCAAGAGAATGGTTTGACATCAGTTTGAAAGAATGGACAATCTATAACTAGAGTCTTTTACTTTACACTCAAATTGATGAGAGAAGGGATTGACGGATGAAAAAGCAAGCAAAATACAATTGGATATGACAAAGTGATGAGTGAAGAGATTGGCATAAGTTTGAAAAAATGGACAAAGTATAATTGGAGTCTTTCGCTTTACACTCAAAATGACAGGTGAAGGGATGAATATAAGTTTGAGAAAATAGACAAAGTATAATTGGAGTCTTTTGCTTTACACTCAAAATGACGAGAGAAGGGATTGACATAAGTATGAAAAATACTAACAAAGTATCTCGTGATATGCCATGTAGTAGGCTAGAGTCTAGGCTCATGGTCCAAACCAAACCTTGCAATGGTGTCAACACACTGAATGCCAACCTAATAGCCTTGGCCACTCTTAAATATAGCAAATTGTCTCTATACTATTATTCTAAGTCCTCTATCCTAGATTAGTCTACTAATTCGAGGATTAGCATCTAGATACATAACATCCTTCCCCTCCTTTAAGCATTTACTCTTAAACAAAATTGGGAAAGTCCATTTGCAAACTAACAATAGATTCTCAAGTCGTGTCTTCCTGAAACCTATCCTTCCACTTAACTTTGAACTAGTCACCTTTCCCTAAAATCAATACCTCTTTTAGGTTCATGTGGAACATAGGTAAAATCCTCTACTTTGATAAGTACTTGGGTTGAGACAAGGCATTCTGCAATCCCCAACACCTCTTTAGTCCATTGACATCAAAGACTAAGTGAACTTCTACATGGGGAGGAAATTTTTGTATGCAGCCTCATTAATATATTTCAAGATTAAGAAGGGTCCACAATTCCTAGGGGATAAATTATATATCAACCCCATCCATAAACGTATGTAAATCCTTTTGTATTTGCAATTATGTATGCATTCCCTTAGAAAAATCTACAGGCAAATGTAATTTATGAGCATCAAATCATGCTCTATCCTGAGCTCTATTCATAGATTCCCATGCAGTCACTAACATCATTTGCATATTTTGCAATAAATCTTTACCTACATGAAATATCCTTTAATCCAACCATCACAAGAGGCTTGGTTTGATATCCATACATAAGCGTAAATGGGCTAAAACCAATGGCCTTATGCTTAACGCTATTTTAGGCAAATTCAACCCTCAAATGTACTTCTCTTAATTAGATGGCCTCTTGGAGACTATGCTCAAAGCATACCTTCCAACACCTAAATCACCCTTTCTGTTTACCCATTGGACTCAAGATGATCCAAGAAACTCATACGTAAAGTGGTTGTTAACTTTATAAGCACTTCCTACTAAAAGTACACAAAGGACTTTGGATCTTTGTGACTATATCACAAGGCAACTTATAGCTTGAACAACTACTAAAAAAAATAATGAACCAATTATGTAGCCCTTACAATTGTATTTGTGGGTAAATTATAGCGATCTTCATCATTCTATCCATCACAACCCAAATAGCATCATGCCCTAACTGGGTTCTTGGTAGTCCCATAATGTAGTCCTAGGAAGTATGCTCTCATTTACCTCTAGAGATTTTTACATCCTAACCTTTCTAGTAGCCATTCTGAATGTAGAATTGACCACCCACCAAACAAACGATATGACCCCTAAGTCTTGGTCTATTTGCATGCCATCAATACTGATCAAAATGATTGTTGGTCCTACATATCCCCCTCAAGGAATCATAAAGGCCAAATACTATCTCCGTAAAGCTTAAAGAGTTTACCTCACCAATGTGACTCAAGACACTAGCAATCTTATTCAAACTACCCTTTTGATATCGAGTTTTGATATCAAACTCATGCATAAGTTTAGCCCAATGTGCCTTCTTCCCCTTGACTCAAACCTATTACACATGTATCTGAGGGGATGGGCAAGAAGCGAGTTTTTTGAGCAAGTTGAGAAGCGAGTTTTTGTTTGCAACCACCATTTTTTGGTCCACCTATTCCACTTGTGACCTCTCTCTCTCTCTCTCTCTCTCTCTCTCTCTCTCTACATCTCTTACCAATGCATTATCATTCTCCCTCTCCATGACCTCTCTCTCTCTCTCTCTCTCTCTCTCTCTGAGCATAATTCCTCTCCTCATGACATTTCTTGCTCTCTTTCTTTCTCTACATCTCTTACCAACGAATTATCATTCTCCCTCTCCATGACCTCTCTCTCTCTATATAATATATATATATATATATATATATACGTTTATTTTAATAATCCCCTACACGATGTGTATGTACTACTTTTTCCAACACATTTCATTCTCACGAATGCAGACGAAAAAATCATGTGCATGCCCATTTTGAAGCAACTAGCAAGCACTAGACAAAAGTCCATGCTACTTGCTTTTAAACAATATTGTAGTACTTGGAGGTGCATACAAAAAAAATTTTAGTCATGGTTCCAAACAACATTGCAATTTCGGGTTCTTCTTCCATGGGTTTGCACATGGAAGGGATTTTTGGATACAAAATCCTAGACTGTTCCAACATAGGTTGCTAAGTCTCGTAGATAGGGCAATAGGCTTGATTGGGGAACTGTATCCATGGGGTCCCCCATAAAAGTGGGGGGACTATGTACATGTTTGTGGCATTTTGATCCATCTTCTCCACACTGTCATCCACAAACAATGTTGCTGAAGAGTCGATTATTCGAGCTCCTGCTCACGTCCAAATGTAGAGAGTGCAGTCTTCTCTCGTGCCTTTGGGTATGGGATTGTCCAAGTGTATTAGATCGCCCTCACCCCCCAACTATGATTTCTGCCCCATCATGTTGCTAGTTGCTTTCTCACCCACTCTAGTAGATGCATGTGCCCCCATCGTGCTCGCTTCACTTTCCTGTAGCGTAGTTCAGTACATGAAATTCCTTGGGAGATGCAACATGATGGGGGAGAATGTACACGTACTGTCATTGCAGGCTTTTATGGTTTCGTGGGCCCCTGCAGTGTATTGTAAGTCGTGAATTTGTTTCTCCTTGCATGGGTGCTCCCCTTCAGGGTAGTTCAAGAATAACGGGCATTTCTTGTAGACTTCCTCCGACCACTTTTGCAACAACTAGAAGTCTTCGTGCATTGAAGTGCCCAGATCATGTATCATGGACCACTCCTCACACACACCCTACAACTCGCTCAAAGCCCCCTTTGCCACTTGTGCGAACATGAAGTTGTTGCATTCAAAAGGACAAGTGCGCTAGGTTAGACTCTCCACTATGAAATGCAGACAATTCATCTCTCTAAAAGTGTGCGCCATCAAAGCAAAAAAATACACATGTCTCCAGCATGTGAGTTTGGCATTCCTCTAGCCTATCAAGGCAGTATCGACCTTGGATTTTTTGTGCAGGTGCATGAAGAGGCACCCTCTATGTTTGTGCTTGGTTTCATGCATGTGTATGTAGAACTTATTCTCATCGAGTTCGATCGAGTAGAATGAACTCCAACAACACAATAAGTCAAGTCCTACTTCATGTAGACCACAGTGTCTCCTGCTTCAGCCAGCCCCTAAAACCTGCATTCCCATCTGTAGACGAGCGATAAACACATGTGCAAAAGCAAAAGAGTTCATCAAGGGAGAAATGATCACATCATTCAGAAGCAAAGGAGACTATACATCTTGGGATGTTAGGGTGCTAAAGCCTGGGCTCAGGAATGCCCAACATGGCACGTATCCTCTTTGTCGTTGCTCGCCAAAGCTTCCATAGACTGCATTTTATCATCCTCACTAAACCTTATTGATGCGAGGCTATACAACCTCTCCTCATTGATCATGCCCAGGGGCTTTATCCCCCACTCTAGAGTGGTGATAGCCCTATGTCCAAAAAACACTTACAATAAGCAATCACTTCGTACGATTGCATTTTATCATATCATTTCCATACCAAGCATTATCCACACACTTCACTTACTTGTACCATCTTGGCCCTAGGGCAGGGTTGTACAACTTCAGGAGTCAACGTGTTTGCTTCACGAACTTGTCGTTAACACTGTAATATGCTTTGCTCCACTTTCTTCGAAAGTCAGAGTCCGAGAACTCATTGCGCTTTTGCATGATTGTGTCATGCACATGCATTCAAAGCCATGTGATCAAACTTAATATGAAAAAAGAAAAGGCAATGGAAAAGGGTCCCCTTCTCGCTCCTTACCTTCCACATCACTTGTGCGATGACTAGAAAAAGGGACTTCTACCAATGCGGGAATGTAGACACCTTCTTCTTATGGACGTCCAACCACTCTTTTTGCTCGGGTGACAATCTTTGGTAGATTGACACCTCAGGTGCGTTGCTTAGCACTTTGGCCTCACAAATAAGGTATGCATAAGTGGTGATGGCCACTCCTTCCTGCGCATGCTCCTTCAGCAAGGGCGAGTGCTTCTAAAGAAATAGTGTGTTGGACCGTTAATCATCAAATTCACCTATTTTTCCTTGATAATGCAAACAAAAACTCTCCATCTTTTGAGGGCACTTCTACTGAATGACATTGGACATGAATATGTTGTCTCTCGTCCATGAGAAAAAGCTGCCAGGCAATAGTCAAGACAGAATGCATGAGTTGCAAAAAAATGTAATGTGGCTACTAATTTAGAGTCACCCAAATCAATAGACTATTATACTTACTGTTTTTTATCTCAGTAATCCACCTTGCATGGCGATGGTTCCCATCCCAGATGTAGAATATGGAATTCAACAAGAACGGCCACTTTGTGTTCTTGATGTCCTCCTCGAATTCTTCATGCTTCCTGAGCCATTGCAAGTTCCACTCCTTTTTCACATCCTCATCCACTAGCCTGGAAACTTTAGCATGCTTCTACTGCAAAAGGTCTCCCATTCTACATAAACAATGCAATTGTTTAGCATACTATGTGATGTCAGTCTTGAAATGACGAGGATCTTTATCCACGTGGGCATGCACAAGCACGATGTGCAGCTCAGGGGCACGGTGGAAGAGATGGTGAAGGACTTTAGTGCAGCAGGTCCACGGCACCTCCACAATTGCCCCAAGAAACTAGTAACGAGTGCCCTCATGCGCGACCAAGGCATCTCTCTCACATGCATCGAGTTGTCGACAATGCTTGAGGAGCTAGAGCCTCTCATCCACAAGAGCAAGTAATACATTGAGGGCAAAAAAGTGGCAGATACAAGTGTGTTTTATATCCCATCTCACAAGCATTGTGACACATGCTAAAATGCATTTTCTCCCACAAGTTCAAGCATATGGTTTGAGGTGCTCGTGCTGAAAGTAAGCAGGGCATGAAGTCCAAACTCCTAAAATTGAAGCAAAGATGCGCTTACCATTTTTTCATGGGAGCCTCTTCCCCGACCAAGCTGTTGATGATGAAAGTAGGTGTTTCATCTTCAAGATGTCAACGACAGGGCCTATTTTAGGAATTGATGTAGTGAACCGCATGCAATGCGATTGAGGCGGAGATCTACACAGTAGTTGGATCTATTTTGACCACGTGCAATGTGTATGTGGGTGGATAACCATGGCTGCACACGTATATGATCTAAGATAAGGAAATGATGGTTTTTATCTAGCACTTTTGGCAACGAAAGGAGGATGGTTATGCCTCACTTTACTTGTATGTATGATGCAGTGTCCCAGAGCTGATGATGGCGGTAGCCATATGCGAGATGAAGGAAGAAGAAACTAAGGCTCAAATCCTATTTTGTTTGAAGCTAAATGACATCATGGTGAATTTCGGGCACCCCCTTGCAAATTTCAAAGGCTTCATGGTAGATGAGGTTGGCGCAAATTAGAGGGTGAATCATACGGTGTTCAATGGTGGACCAGAGAATGTGATGCAAGGTAGAGAATGGTCTTGCCTTTTTCAGTGGGAGCAATGCCTGCAGGTACACGCAACTCAGTACATGCATAGAAACTTCCAAGAGGAGCACAAATGCTTGTGCCAGTTGTGGACGTGTGCATCAACAGACGAGGACACAACTACACAGCACAGGTTCATTTGAGCGTGGTGGGCCACAGGTTGCTGATTCAAATATCCCTGCTGTAATGGATTACTGGCTCAGTTGATGGCATGTTCAATATCCACGATGGCAAATGCACTTTGTTGGTGTGAGCTACGATGCATTCGTATAAAATATTTTATTTCTGTACACAATTGTGGATTGGCAACTTGCTTTGCTTGCTTCTTGATAGGACATGGATGTATCGCACTTGCCTATAACAAACGTGGCAGAGCTTGCACATGTAAGTTGGTTGGCAGCATAAGGCTTCAAGGGGGGTGCTAAATCTATATGATGCATGTGCCAATGACTTGGCAAATGCCCTGCTGCAAAGCACTAAGAGACACGCATTCATTGGAGGAAAGTACCATGGTGGAGGGCCTAATGCAGAGACTCTTGCAAGGTGAGCTAACCAAGGGAACAAGCCAACCCCTATGGCAACATCCAGGATGGTGGAGGAGGTCATAAGTGGCACCCCATTGCATCAAGAGCCTGAAAGGGGTGACAACATAACAATGGCTTGCAAGTGGAAGAGCAATAGGTAGGTGAATGCCACTCACATGCCTAAATTTGTGGCAATGAACCAGCCCCGGAGAAAAGTAAGGCATCTAAATTTCGAGGGTGCAACACATCAAGTAGAAACGGAGCCCACGTCAACTGAGATGCCACTTGAGAAGGTGGTAGAGAGTGATGTTCATAGTACCGTGTGGGTGATCAGAAGGATATTGCCACGCACATTAGAGTACATTGCAAGAGATGGCTAGGGGCATGATAGGGGAAGTGCAAAAAGTGATTAAAAACACAACACTAGGAGTGCTAGCTCCATCATTTTGGGGGGCGATGGAGTGGTCCACCTCACAAGGGGAATCTGGCAACCCAGCTGGCACATGAGGCAATACATGTGGTTTTGCAATGACAATGTGGCTCACACAACTCTGTCCTTAAATCTTTTGCATATAGGTTCTCACATCTTAGTGTTGTTGGCTATATACCATTATCCATAGTATCGTTTAGGAATACCACTACAAATTTTCCTATATATTCACAAAAGATATTGGTCATCATGTACTCCTATGGAAGGTCGCATGAGCATCATGAGTCCTAAAGGAAGTAGTGAAAATTGATAATGGCCATATCTAGAGCTTGTAGACGTCTTTTCAAGCTAAATGTCCAGTGGCATCCACTAAAATGAAGATCAGTCTTCATAAAGTAGATAGCTCCCAGAGAGTTTATAGGAGGGTGGAGTTGGACAACAAAATCACCTTGTAATACATATGGTACTCCTCGCTTTCACAAAATTTAGTATTGATATTAAACTTGTACAACCATCCTTTCCCTATAACTACATCCATTTATCTAAATACGTAAGCATGAAACCTATATCTTCATAGTAATTTTGGATAGTGAGGAAAATCTACGTCACATGTCAATCCCATATTTTCTTTCTCGCTGCCATGTTCACCTCGTAGACATTGTCACTCAGCACAACCATGGTTGTAAGGACCTTGACTTAAGACTGTGGTATGAACCGAATACTTAGTGTTACCTTTCACTTCAGTCAAAGTAGCCTTGTGTGCCTTGCCCTTCAAGTTCGGACAATGCCCTTGTATATGCCCCTTTTGTCTGCAAAGGAAGCAATGGCCTTCTTTACATATTAAGGTGGTTTTTTGGACTTTTTATTGAGTTTTGTGGTCTCCTCAACTAAGTCTGTGAAGGTCTCATGGCTTGAGTTTGCTTTGCACTAGGAGGTTGAAAGTTATAAGCCTTTGGCTTCAAACACATGGTAGCTTGTGGTTCTCTATAAAGAACTCCCCTTCACCATAATATCATCATAGATCTTGGCATATTTAATCACATCCTTGAGGCTCTTAATTTGGTTGTTTGTCACCTAGTGTTTGTGTTTTTTGCCAATCCATTTATGAAAAGTCCACACAAGGTGGTAAAATCCATGTATGAGGTTTTGGACAATAGTTCTCTCAATTTCTACATATAGATGTAGAATGGTATCTTGTCCTTCTTAAAAATTGTGAGCTTCACGAGGAGATCAAATTCATACTTAAGTTGAAGGAACTCCTCTCTAAACACTTGTTTAAATTTAGCCCGTGTCTTTGGCTTCTCTTTCAATTCCCTCCACCAGGCCAACGTCTTCCCTTTGGAAAATGCTTGTGCGATTTGGATTTTCAAAGCATCAAAAAAGGGATGGAAAGAAAAAGGGTACCTGGCCTTGGTTGAATCATGCATCTATGCACTCAGGAATTCGCTCCTCCTTTAGACTTGCAAATGCCTTAGGTGTGAAGGAAGGTGTTGCAAGAATAGTCCCACCAGTCCCCAATCCAAAGCCCTTAACTGTGGCTTGTAGCATCGCCATTGTCTGCATTTAGGTTGTCGTCATGTCATTTAAGTCCTTACGGCTTGTTAAAATGGTCCTTTAGTTCTATGTGCTCCCCCTTAGTTGTGATGTTTTCTGCTCCATAATCCAGCTCTTCACCTTCCTCTCCTCGAGGCTTTTCAAGAGGAGGTACATTGCTTCTAGCCTCCTCACGTGCTTGAGTTTCTTCAACCATTATTGGGGAGTAAGAGAGGGATATGAAGATTGAAAGAGGGGTTGACTTCAACAAGTGGATGAGGGAAACAAAGAAAGAGAGAGCAGGCTGGCTTGTTGTGCCGAGGTAGATGTTGTGAAAAGAGAGGGAGAGAAAGCTTCATAGAGGCTATTTTGTGGCAAAATAGGTTAGGTTTGTTGATATTTCGAAATAGAATGAAGTAGAATAGAGGCTATTTCATGGCAAAATAATTGCTTTAGGTTTCTTGATACTCGAAGTATAATGGGTGATTCGTTACTATTCTCCGTTAGAATTTATTTGTGCTTAGCCCAAGATTTAGAGTGAACTAATACATCGTCCAGGTGGACTAAAACTTTTCCTTGTACTATTAAATCATGTAACACAAAATTCATCAAATGTTGAAAAGTTCCAGGTGCATTATTAAGGCCAAACGACATCACATTGAATTGATGTAAATCGAACGGTGTTCTAAATGCAATCTTAGCCTTATCTTCAGGTTAATAAATTAGCCAATCTCGAGCTTTGAGATATAGAGTTGTGAAGAATCGTGAGTGTGCCAATAAGTCAATAATGTCATCCAAACGAGGTAATGGGCATTCATTCACAAGGTGTCACTTTGTTGAGTGGTCTATGATCTACATAGAATCAGGAATTCCCATACCATTTTGATCACGGTCAGGGAGCTTATTGAATCTAGGTCGTGACACGTTCTTTTGAAAATTGTGTGTTTTGAACATGAACTATTTCCATAGGTGTGCTATGTGCATTATGTGTAGGAACTGGCAATAAAGTAGGAAGAGCAGGAAGTATAGCACCAGTTTTGTTGATCGTGAATTCAATTCGCTATGCGATGAGCAGAGCTTATTCAAGCCATTTCAGTCCTTGATGTTGCGTCCACTGAGAATCGTAGCATTAAGCCAAGGCCACAGGAAGAACAGTCTGAGATCTTCGATCATGTTGGGATTGACTCGAAGCAGTAGATGGTTTAGCTTGACTCTAAATTGGGGGATAATATCATTCGGCAGATGATGTAGTTCTTGCAGTTGAGTGAGGGCATTCTTTACCTTGTCGGAGTTTCGAATTGTCGGTGTCACTGAATTGTAAAGATGTGGCCAAGATCTCGATGTTCCCATCAAGTTGATGATACCAAGCAGTGGCCACGCCATGAAAGGAGGGTTTTATTTCCTCAATTGACCTCTTTGTTCGTCGAAGTGATGCTGATGTTTCGTCATGTTTGCAATATGTAGTCATCCGATTTAAGATGTTTACCCAAGGTTAATCATGTAACCCTCCATGTGAGGGAAAGAAGTGAGATCTTCCGATTGAGACTGATGAGACTATTGATCCAATTGAGCTAAAATTTTCCTCGGTAACTTAAATCCGTTCTGGATTCGTAGTTTCCGACGATTTTTGCCGGATTTCAACGACTCAACCCCCGCCGTTCGCGCCAGGTTTCCGTCCAAATTCGGGCTCCTTGCAATTTCGCTCGCCTCCAAGATGTCCAAATCCGGTCTCTAGCTCCAAAATTTCCGTCCTATTTTGATGTCCTCGCCGGATGTCACCCCGTTCCTCCGAATCTTTGCTCCAGGACGATGAAAACAACAGTCGCATACTCGCTTGTTTGCCTCGGTTTCCTGGCCCTCGTCCTCTTCTCCAACCAGCCTCACCGTCAGAAGACAAAGCTGCACCGCAGCTTGCTGCCTGGACGTCGACTCGTTGTGCGCAGATTGCACATTTCCTCGGCTGCCAAGCATGAGAATGTGGCTTTCGATCCGGTCGTCGCAGCATTTGAGCGTAACCGGGAGGACCGCACCTGGGAGAAGGAGCACTTTGAGCAGCGTTACAAGCAGTGGGCGCAATCGTCCGACGGAGACTCGCCTGTCCAGGTGAATCCAGCTCTTCGAGCTATGTTCGGGCAACCGCATTCGGAAGCTGCACCGCACCCCGAATCACAACCTGAACCAGAAGAATTGGATTATACGGATCCCGAGGAGTACTTAAACAACGAGGATCAGTTTAACATTTCTTCCCGCATTATTACCCTCTTTCCCTTGATCGACAACCACCCACCAGATGGAACTATTAGTGCGTCGGAGCTGCAGGATTGGCATCTCCAGGCGGCGTTGAAGGAAGCTGAACATCGAACGGACCGTCAGATGGATATGTATGACAAAAATCATGATGGCATGATATCTTTCTCCGAGTATTTGCCACAAGCTTCTTCCGATATCTCAGGTATTCTAACACTCGGGATTCTTGTCATGCATGGCAATTTGGGTTGCAATGTGTCCCTTATGAACACACTCGGGATTCTTGTCTGGCTGGGGTAGTTTAGTGAAGGAAGTTTCAATGTCTAAAGCCTTGCACCAAATGTGTGTGTGTGTGAGAGAGAGAGAGAGAATTAATTTGATGTTTCTTCTGAGTTCTTGTATTTGCGTTTCTCTTCTTTTGCTTTTGTGTGTTAGCACTGGTATTTCTTTATACATATGCATTCTTCTTCTTTCTTCTTTATTATCCTCCTTTGTGGCTTTTTTGTTGTTTGGGTTGGGCTTACTAAGCATTGAGTTAACCCGAGAGATTCTGGAATCTTCCAAAACCCACGATGGCAGCTATGCTGGTACTGATGAAAAACACAAGTATAGCTTTGCTCACTAAGTCTTTTTATTTCTAAATTTCTATTTTGCTCTTTGTTTTTGTTTGATGACTCTTACAAGCCCCCTTCTTCCATGTCTCGTTCTCTCCTTTTTTTTCTTCCTACCAAAAAATTAATATATAAGATGGGATATATTCTAGTCTTATGAAGATATATTATTAATAGACGCCCATACAAATATATAAATGGACAAGCAGAGCATTCTCAATTGCATGCGTGCGCGCTCTTGTGACCCTGTACACTCACTCACACGTAAGGGGCTATATTTTAAATGACAGAGGGCATTGTTTTGTCAAACTTGTGGCATGTTTGCCTTTTGATTTTTTTAATGTTTTTGATTAATGATACAGTTTTTGAGGCCAGGGTGAAACCTGGGAAATTTTTGGTCAAATATAGTTCTATTTGATTCTATGTGTACTTCATTGATGCTGTTACTTGGCTATGTGATGTCGCCAGCAAACGATACTATGGAACATGGGGGAGTGGGCTGGTGGAAAGGGCAGTTTGATGCAGCAGATGAGGATGGAGATGAGCTTCTCAATCGCACAGAGTTCAACAAGTAGGATTGCACACACTAAAAGCTGACACAAGTAGTTATTTTGGTTATCCAATGAAGTCGACCCTTTGCCCTTTGGGGGATAACGCTTTCTGCTGATCATTTTGCAGCTTTTTGCACCCACAGGACAGTCAAAATGAGAAGCTGCATCAATGGTTACGGAAGCAGGAAATCAAGTAAGTTTAAATGGGGATTCTGAAGTTGCACTTCAGATTTAAAGACAGTTTTATTGTGTTTAGTTGTTTTTAGACAGTAGAGGTGCCTTTGAGTAAGAACTTTAAAAAACATTTTTCTGGTGTTCATGGACCTGGTAAGTTATTATGCCAGTTTCATTTTGTTTTGTTTATTTTCTCCATTAGATCCACCTTCACCTTTGTATCTTTAAGGCTGACTTTCATGGGTGACCTTGGCTGATATCCACACATCAATTTAATGGAGAGACCTTTCCCACTCGGACTGTCTTGGGGTAACATATGTACAAAACATATCTTCCATAGTTATTGAATCGTTCTGTTTAACCGTCCTGTTCAAGATGATCTGCTGAGGTTATACTTAAGGTAGTTTCAAAGTTTGAAACACAAATTGTGCGTTGAGTTTAGAATCATGATCACAAAAATATTTCTGGGCAATTTCTCTTCCCCACAAATACTTGTGCAAGCTTAGAACTGTGTATCGTATTAGCACAAACCATGCCATCTTGGTTAGTCTATCTGGGACTACCCAAATAGCATTAGATATCTTCTTGGTCTCGTGGTATTCTCATAACAAAATCTAAGGAGATACTCTCCCACTTCCCGTATATCTAGTGGAAGTAACATGTCATCACTTTTGGTAATCAATCTTATTAAGCTGGCATTGCTTTCACGTAACAATGTAGTCTTCCATGTAAGCAATAAAAGTACCTTTTGACCAAATCCAAGATGCGCTGTATCCGTGCTTGTACGGCAGTCGAGACATAACTACATTTATATAATATATATGGTGTCGAACATCCACAATCTCGGGCACACATAAGTCCATTCGGAAGTGAATATTTCTGCGTTATCTTACTCTCTTTGCCACCAGTTTGGATTTCTTGCACTCCCAAACTCTTAGGTGGATAACTGGCCAAGACCACCTCACCGATTTTAGTGGAATAATGAATTTGTTTGGTGGAGAGGCCCGTTTTCAACGAGCTCTGATAGGACAATTGACCCTGGCTATTGCTTTTGACCATCTTGGCATTTTTGGTGCCACCACAAGGTACCTTCAGTTAGTTTGGATGCGTCATCACTGCAAAGAGAACTTGAAGAATCTATCTCCGAGTTGTCCTTCTTCCTAGGTCCTCTTTCTTGGTTTTCCCGTTATCCTTATAGTCTTGCCCTTGCCCGCTTGCATCGGCACTGAATGTCCTCTCTTCTGCGCCAATCCATGTTGGCATTATAAACTTGATCCTCAACTCTTCTTTGAAGCAACACGCCAATGATCTCCTGAAAATGTTTGTCCTTTTTTGGGTTGTGATTGAAGTCATAAAACTATAAAGCACGCTGCTGCTAGTTGGCACGAGTTACGATTCATGTCCCACTAATCCTCAAAGGTGGACTTTCCTTGGTCCATTTGAACTGAGTACAATTGATTCTAAAGGTGAACTGTCCACGGCCCATGTGAAGCAAGTACAATCGATTCTAAAGGTGTAGGATCTATGTCGAGTTTGTCATCTTGTATTCCATTGAGGCCTTCTCTAATGTCTCAACGTTGTGGATGTGAGGTATGCCTGCCACCATGATGATGCTGGCCACAGCGTGACAGAGACCCCGACCTGACGACCACAACACGACACACCAGACATTGAGGGGACACACAGATCACTCTGGGGGACCTCTTGTCATTGTTTAGACTCGGGATACATCCCACGGGAGTCACGGTGGCTCTAGTCTTGCGTTGAGCCTCCTCCAAGAGACCGAGACGCACGGGATCCCTTGACGGACGCCAGCGTCCCATCACCGACTATGCACCAACCAGGGCGACATGACATACGGAGGATTCCGTTCCGCTCCAGTCTTTTTTCTTTTCATTGTCATACCTAGATGTATTTGATTATGTATGATCAGACTTACGATTCAGCACGGGTGATGATGCTCGTTTTAGTACCTCCACCCTTACTGTGATTTGTATCAGGTTTTCTTTTAGTCTCATAGACCCATCGGTCTTCCAAAGACTCTAATAAAATTTCTTTCTTTCTTTCTTTCTACACAAACCTCCTTCTCATTTAGGGCTCCTGTGTTTGGATGCTTCATTTCAGTAATGCTCCATGAACTCCCACCAACTGGCTTCACCTTTTCATCTTTGACCATGAGTTGGTTATCTCAGTTGAACTTCCCATCCTCTCCAAGCTTAGGAAGGGGCAAACTATATGTGAAGCTAGAACCCATGGTAATGTGTGAGATGGTCCAGAAAAGTGATTTGGACTGATATGGGCTCTCAAACACGTGGAAAAACAGCTACCTCTCTGTGGTCTGGTTTGCATGGACCTCTTTCACAGCCCTCCAGATGATCTGACAGCAAAGAGACAGCAACTAAGTCTGTACTGATGCGGATGTCGAATTACTGATGTGGATTTCAAAGTAGAACCAAACAACGATCAAACTGCAGCAAACTAGAATTTCAAACAGCACACCAAACGTATGATGCTGATTAAGAGTGGTCAGTCGAAGTGCTCCCCAAACTCAGCAAAGAAAGCAGCACCGATTGTGGTGTTGAAGTAACTGGGCCACACTAGTCGGACTGCTTCATACAAGTGTGCCCTTGCTTGGTCCATTGTGGGGATGAACCCTCTTTGTGTGTGTTGTGAAACTGGTGCCTACCTCAGGATTTTTCGAAGAGCTGTAGATCAACTTCATAGACATATTGTGCACAAGAGAGACTAAGTTCCAGAAAGCCCCAAAAGATGGTGACTAGTTGCCCTGTCTGCAAGTGGCTAACTGGGTATGATTGTCACTACCAATGAGGCTCAACTTGAGTGTGAAGCTTTCAGAATAGGTCGAGATAGTTTGATCGTATGCATACTTAGGATTCTGGAATCTTTCAAAACCAAGATGACAGCTTATGCTTGGGTACTGATGAGAACAGAAGCATAGCTTTGCTTCCTGAGTATAAAGTTGCTTACAAACTCCCTTTCCTTTGGATATATTCTTATATATCTCAAGCTCACCATGAAACTGGCAGATAGGAAAACTTGATTAGAGGGCATGCATCATTATCGAGACTCGAGAGAATGCTTCTAGGCACATGTCCACACGTCAATACGAAGCCCTCCTTTTTTGACTCCTTAGTTCAACTAGTTACCCTATTTGCAGGTGCCTTTGGGGCAATATACTTCAGAGAGGATAAGGGCTAGCTTTGAGAGATAATAGCTCATGCAATTGCATACACGTATGCATATGTGTATGTGTGTGGTAGTCCAAGAGCTTGTGGTAATTCATGAGTCTATAAAATTCCAAGGATCCAAGGGTGGTAATCCAAGAGGTGGTGATAGTCCAAGAGTCCAAGGGTTGCACGTGGCATAGTCCAATACCCCGTGGTAGTCCAAGAGTTGTGGTAGTTTAAGGGTGGTAGTCCAGTCTAAGAGACTAAGGGTTTGTAATCCAAGAGCTGTGGTAGTTCATGAGTCCGTGAAATTCTAAGAGTCCGAGGGTGGTAATCCAAGAGGTAGTGAGAGTCCAACAATCCAAGGGTGGCAAGTGGCAACATTTTCTAAGCTCTTCTCCTCCAAGCTGCCATGTGTCAAAAACTCATCCTTTTTGTGTGTGTGGGTAATAGGTAAAATAAATGATGCCTTCTTGCATTATTCGGGGAAGAGATGCTATCCACATGACTGCCTTGGCCAAGTTTGCAGCAAGACACATCCACACGGATGCCTCGTTCTAGATCATCACATACCTGGACTGCGTCGAACAATACATATGACCGACATGGATGGTTCTAGTCGCAAGGCATCCACCTCATATTAGTATTCACTAAATGCCCCTTCTTTGCGTCTAAAACAATGAAGGTCTATTAGGTAATCCAGGATGACCTATGGCAGGTTCACCTCCTTAGTTGGATATTTCCCCCATATCCCCATGCCACCGCTAACTGTTCTACCTACCTTAATTGGTCTAATTGTCCTAGTTCGCCTATTTGACCTAACTTTCCTACTTGTCTTACTTGCCCTAAGTGACCCAATGTCCCACTTGCTTGTTTCACCTGAATTGTGAATTTGTAAGAGACCAATGACAACATAGTCGTGCCACGTTGACCATTGTGACAACAGCTTCAAGCCACTCCATCATCGCTTTGTTTCCTTGGGAGCATTGACATTTGGTGTTTTTTGCATGCATTCAAAGTACCTCACTAATGTTAAGTAGCATCAATAACTCTTCGAGATTACCACTGTGCGTCCATTTCATCAATTCATATGTACATCACACGAGATTGAGGGCTCACTAGTAACATGCAATTGTTGATAGGATGATTTTGGTGCTTTATCATGTGATCTCCATCTTTCTCTTTTTGCCCTGTCTATTAATTTGGGACGTGTTCTACATATGCTTGCCAAAGTTAGCATTTTTTTGCTTCAATAAGACACTGTCTCTCCAGAAAGGAGGGTAGAGATAGGTAGATGAACTTATGCCTATTAGATGGAGGCAGCTTAGCTTGGGCCATTGCTTGCCATTACAGAGCACCTGCCTGCTAAGTGGCACGAGTATGGACTCACCGTGGGAGATTGGATGAGAATTTGGGACGGTTCCACGACTCCTCCACCACTTGGCATGAGCCGGTAAGGGTTTGTTGACCATATGCTATATCAAACTTGGTATGTGAGTTTCTAGTCAATGGTCTTTCATCTTGTGCCTTGCAGATATGTGAATGTGGACTTTCACATATGTTAATCATGACACGTGAGCCGTTGCTCTGAAGACCTTTACCTTGGATCTTAATCTAGATACGTGAAGGCAAACCCTCACATGTGTTAACCATGACACGTGAGCCATTAGTCACTTTCACCCTATATCTTTTCATGCAATTTGAATGCAGGATGATTCTAGCCTGACCGGTCCTGCAAAATTGCGGATCTTCAAAGTTAAATATATGGTGGGGGTAACTGTGTGGACCATGCCCCCATTGTCCAAGATAAAATTATCACGACCTATCCCGATATGCATTTAGCACTCCTTGTTTGGGGGCCTTATAGGTGAGCAACGAAGGATTGACCTAGGGTTAGAAGGTGGAGCTTGAGACTTCATCATAATTTTTAGCTAGTTTTGAATGTCGTGGAATCATTGTCAAACTGGCACTGCCATGTGTCTGTTGAGGAGGCTGTTACTCTCAGAAAAATTGTTGCAGGCACTGGCCATACTTTGCCGTGTGTGTGCTTCACTTTTCCAACAAAAAGGGCTAAGTTCAGGCAGCTCATTGTGGCTCCATATTCTTGTGGTTGTGTTTGGTCACGTCAAATTAGCTACATAAATTACATGCGAGTATTAGCAGCCGCGATGTTTTAAGTAGTGGAAATGAAATGTAATTAAGCCAAGTCACACTTTGGTAAAGCTATGTTTTACAGGCGGCTCACATTTTACTGGCAGCGTTGCAGCTTTTAAGCTATCTTGTTTCGGATTTGCTTGCCTCACATAGAAATGGCTGCATTTTTCTGTATAAAGAGGTTGATTACATCTGGGCAAGTCCAAACATTACAAACAAAACTTCTTACTTCCGTTTGCATATAAAAGACCTTTATTGATAGGTTTAAGTTAACATTGGCATCTGAAGGCTTTACGGCATCTAAAGGATTTACACCACGCTTTACTGCGAGACTTTAGAAACCCAGTATAGCTGCTTATGCTTGGGCACTGATGAAGACATAAGTGTTGCTTTGCTTGCTAAGTATGTCTTCCTTTTGTTTTTCATAAAAGTTTTTGTTTACCTCTTTTTTCTTCTCTTTCATTTTCTCTTTTATTTTTTGTGTAGATTTTTGGTCTTTAGAACAACAAAAAATCTAAATTTGTATGATTGGACTTATTCTAGTCTTACAAAGGTATATATATATATATATTTCTGTGAAATCATCAGAACTCCTAGTTATCACTTTTAACTTCGTAATGTATTTACTGAATAGGTATATTTAAAATTTTGTCCTGCAGGGATCGTGACCATGATAATGATGGAAAGATAAACTTTTCCGAGTTTGTTCAGGGTCTGTTTGATTTGATAAGAAATTATGATGAAGAAGAATCCTCATTACCAGAAGAAAGCCATGATTATGCTACAAGAAGAGAAGCGCGTGCCAAACTGAAGTTTGCAGAACTTGACAAAAATGAGGATGGGCAAGTTGTCAGATCCTGGGAACCTTCTTTGGAAAGAATCTATTTTATTTTCAAATATGGGATATCAGGTTAGCCTTAATGTTCAGTGCACAATTATTTTTGTCCTGTTTTTGGAGCATGCAGGTTTTTAAGTGAGGATGAGCTTGTCCCTGTTATGAATAGACTACATCCGGGAGAGGTCTACTATGCCAATCAACAAGCAGAGTACTTAATGTCTCAGGTGAGTGATTTGCGAGGAGTTCTGGGTTCCCTGTCTAGGTACTGTTTAGGCTGCAACCTTTTTTTTAGATCATGCATGACTTTAATTTGAAGTATGCAGTGAAGCTATGAGGGTAACTGTCTGTGTGCTTTTTTTGGGTTGCTGAGGTGTGTATTTTAAAACTGATTTAGGCTACTTTTGAGCATTCTAGGCAGATCAAAATAAGGATGGACATTTGACGTTAGAGGAGATGCTGGAGAATGCTTATATATTCTACAGCACGGCATATGCTAATGAGGATGACTATGAAGAATATTTTCATGATGAATTTTAATAGGGATCTGAAGTTTGGTTGCATATCGGAAAGTTATTTCTTAACTACCAATTGCTTCCCTCCCTCTCTCTCTCTCTCGCTACACACACACACACACACACACACACACACACACACACACAAACACACACACACACACACACACACACATTGTAGTATATGTATGTAAATGTGTCTGTATATGTACAATGTCTATGCTCATGTTTCTGCACACACATCTATGTGTGATTCCACGCACGCGCATGCACAAACACGCACACACACATTGAGCTGTGCGTGCATACACGTGCATTGTAGTGTCTATGTACATGTACAATAGGTGTTTGTACATAAATAATGCACATGCACGGGCGCTCATGTACATAGATATTTGGTATGGATAGGCACACACATGTGCACTCATATCTATGCACACATGCATCCCCATTGGCACTAGTCATTCTGTGTTGTTACCAAAATTCTATCTTTTCACTTTTATTTTTTGAGTTTATGATCCTTTTTGTGACACTAATCATTCTGCAGTTATTTAGTCAATTTACACGGTTGACAGATGATTTGCTCATCTGAAATGTCCAAATGAAAAGATAATGTGTACGAAGATTCAAACTCATTGGGTGTAGGAGTTATGCTCCTGAATTTTGTGAACTTAATTGCACTGTAAGCGGAAGGTGTAGCTGTTTCTTAGATCTTAGTGTCACTCAATATTCTTTAAGCTTAGAGGTTGATATCGATGATGATTGGAATAAACTTGTATCTCTTGTAATAAATAGCTCAACACAATGTGTGTGTGTTGCTCTCTCTCTCTCTCTCTCTCTCTCTCTCCCCCCTTTTCCCAAGACTTTGAGGATTTGTGTTGTTTTGATATGGAAAGACTTGAGGTACGATATGGCGTTGGTGTGCAGTGGTGATGGTAGGGCTAAAGATACAAGGATGAAATGCATGTCCCTTGGCTTCCATCTCTCCCACCTTGTGCATAAGTTTTACATCTAAGATCAATGTGCCAATGTGCTTTCGGAGAGATTTGTTCATCTAAGTGAGATGACCAAGAATGCCCCCCCGCGTCTTCCCCTCCCCTTGCCTTCTCTCTCTCTCTCTCTCTCTCTCTCTCTCTCTCTCTCTCTCGGTTGTTTTCTTTTTGGAATATGAAATACACAATTCCAAGGAAGCTCAATGACAATGTCTCAAGCATGATGTAGTCCAAAAATAAGGGTTCCTTGCACCTATTCGAGAACTCTTTACATGCATTCCAATATGTGATTGTCAGGTAGTGCATAAATTGATGAAGCAACCTTATGGCATAGCGAATGTGGACCCTCGTAGAACATAAAGAGTGGCTATTTGTTTGTCGCCCTTGCCTCACTTCTAAGTCACTAATTGTGATGTGGTAAGAGCTCAATTTGATTTTTTTTTTGTAGGAGTGTTATGTATATTTAGTAGTGAAATCATTTTACTTTTTCCAAAGGGCTATAATTCAAAAAATTGCTACAATTGATGTCATGAGAGTGGCAACATAGATGCCGCTTCTTATAATCCACACACCCTAACCTTGCCATTCTTCTTAGGCACTATGATGATGTAGAACAACCATTTGCTTAGTCCAATATATATATGAATCTTGCCCTAAGTACTTAAACAATGTTCGTCTTGACCAACTTTACTTAGTTGATGTTCATTTCGTACCTTTGTTGTCTTATGATTTGTATCAAAGTGGATAGTACACACCCTTCAGGTTTGTGTACTCTCACGTGATAACATGAGAAGACTTTGTAGGTTGCTTGATGAACTCTTCAAGTATCAACTTTGGCTTTCTTTTGAAACCTACATTGTTTTCTTTGATGGCTTGCTTCTTAGTTATTCAACCATTGCCAATAATTTTGTTGATGTAATAAGTAGGCTCTTGAATTTTCATCTACCCTTCGTCCCCAATGAACCCTTTAGAAATGCCATTTTTGGCTCCTCTTTGTCCAGGTGAATGAATAGACTTTAAATACCATTTTCCATTGTCCTTTTACAATATTCTAAATAAAGTAGCAGGACATGAGATGTTGGAGAGGTAAAGTAGGTAAATCGAGATCACCTTGGCTAAAGAAGATAGGCGAAAGATCAATTTCATGATTGAATGGGGGGCATTCTTAATTAAAGTGATGCCCTTTTATTAAGAAATGAGATAGCAATTGTTCAGAGGTTCATGGTGGAGACATTATTGTGATACATCAACAAATTCTCCATAATCTTTCTGCACGACTTATCAATGCATACATTATGAATCCAATGCACTCAGAGCATCTTGAGAAGGTATTCCATAAGTATAGGCAGACTTAAACCTTCCTGCATCTATACAAATGGGTGTCTTGTGTCTTTTGTATTGTTGGAGAAAACAAAGATTGATGCTTTTCAAAAGATGAAGTATTTGAGCAATGTCAGGCAAGTTTGCCTATTTGTAGGATTCCCAAGTTTCTATAAATGATTCATCAAGAAGTTCGTTGGAGTGGTACTACCATCGCATCAACTTACAAGTTAGAAAATGAAGTTTGAATGCAATGATGAATAAACCAAAGTCATTTCAAATTTTGCAAAAGATGGCAGTGAAGTCACCAATACTAAAAAATCCCAATGGAACAAGATCTTTCATGTGCATGTTGATGCATCGAGGCTAGCAATCGGATTGATATTAATAGTTTAAAGAAAACATGGATTTTCCAATCTTCTATGCTAAGCGAATGTTTTCAATAGCAGAGAAGAATTAATTCATGACTTACAGGAAACAATGTTTAGAAGTTTCGACCATTTAGTGTTCTTCATGGATCATCAAGCATTGTTTTATTTGATCAGCAAAAGTCATGAAATTGAGTTTGATAAGGTAGATGCTTTTGTTGTAGAATTCAATTTCAAGATAATTCATAAGCCGTGTTAGTTGCATTGCGTTGTTTCACATTGAACATCAAAGATCCAAAGAAGAGAGAGATGATGAGGTTGTTTGGTGTGTTGATGTACAAAGTTAAGCATGAAAAAGATCTCTCCATATCAACTTTCTAAGATGTATAGAAGGCGTATAGAAGGAGAGGCATCAACATCAGCCTCTAAGATGTAGAGAACACCTTTTACATGTTCGCAAAGGGTTGGTCTTTCCAAAGAGCAAATGGAGGGCTACATACAATGCATGGGTAGGGGTTCATAGTGTGGACACTAAGAAGGGGTGTTAGAATTAGTCAATGCTATTGATGAGCGCTCATATGGAGGACATTGAGGTGTACATAGATGAAAGGCCTACAATGATAGAAGACTACACATGCCGTATCATATGGAGGACATTGAGGTGTACATAGATGAAAGGCCTACAATGGTCGAAGACTACACATGCCTAGACATAGTTGTGTAGACATGTGCATAGTGGGTGATTTCAAAAGGGTTGGAGGAGGACTAGAATTGCAAGCACAATGTTTGATATGTATAGGCAATAGATTGGTTGCCATGAGGGTAGGTCTACCTTGACCGAGGATTGGCTCATAGTGCAACTTGATGTTAATTGATAACGCAACTTGGATCAAGATTTGGTCTTGTGCTAATCTCTATCGTTCCCAACATAAAGCTAGCCAACCTGGCTAGACTATCCTATGTAAAATAGATATTTACCATTCTTCCAAGCATCTCACTGGAGCCTTTATGTTAAGGTAAGCATGCAATAAATATTAAGGCATCTTTGCCACAAGTTTTCTCTAATCCTATGGTAAATGTGATATACAAGATTTTGGTTGTTATGCACTTTAGCAATGTTTTGTATTGTTTGCTTGTTTGGTGGAGGTGTATTGAGGTTCTTTTCATTGTTCTATTTGTTATACTTTCTCATTCTTTTCGTGGACAAGTTATGCATGATTGAGATAATTGAGGCCCTTTACATCCATATCACTGTGAGGTTTGGCGTTTTCTTGTTGCCCTTATTTTTTACATGCGTTGGTCATCCTTCCACTGCATGGAAATCATGATAGTTTGATTATACCCCTTTGATACGCACTTTTCCGTGATTATACCCCTTTGGTACGCACTTTTCCTTCCTTACTATCTCAATAAAGGTTGGATTGTGAGGCTATAAAGCAAGTGGAGGCTATTTGTTGATTCCTCAAATGAGTCCATGCCCCAAAGCCAAGGATAAAGCACAAAACAATGAGGAATTAAAAGAGGCCAAAATTTTGAGTCGTATGGATGGAGTTGTAGTAAGAGTTGATATTGATGGATTGAGCCACAGAGGTGCACCGAGATGAAGGGTGACCAAAACTCATAGAGTGATTTTGCCATCAATCTCTTAACAAGGTTTCAAGATGCAGTCTTGATGGGATCTACACTAACCGTTCCAACTACATGAGCGGCAAGATACCCACAGCATGGGGAATACACCAATCTTTGGGGGGGGGGGGGAGTACTTAAGGAATCACTAGTCAGTTGTATAGGAGTGGTTGTTTCAGAGTTAATAGAGTACATGGTTGGTTGTGGTGGGAGTAGTCATTACGTAGTAGACTATAGAAAGTCAAGTGTGCAATTGTTGCACTGTGGTGTGGGAGAGATGTAAGGGAATGTTTGTAGTTGCAACATTCGAATAGGATTGCAAAGAGTCTGCATGAGCGAATATGGAGATAGGATAGACAGGTGAGTGTGGAGAAGACAAATGAATGAATGTGTTAAGTGCAAAAAATGCAATTTGTACTACATCTTGCATATGAATGAGCAGTTAAAGTCTTTTACAAATTTACTCAAAGCCATTGGCAATCTATGCATTGTGCACTTGTGTAGAGATTTGCATTCATCCATGGTTGCGTCTTTCATAAGAACAAGAAATGGGATTTATGCATAATGAATGCATCATATCGTGAGCAATTGCTTCCATTAGGCCATCGGAAATAGTTATAATACCTTCATAGAGCCTAGAGTGTGGGCAACTTGTATGCATGTCAAATCAAAATGAATCAGAGTGATCCAATAATTAAAAAACTGGGAGATGAAAATGGGGATGGATACGAGAGAAAAGGATCCTCCTCGAAATCTAGCTTCAACTTCCACTGGACGTACACTCGACGTGACTTCATCCCTCATGCATGGATTCGATGCTGACAATCTTGACAGTGACGTCTGGAGTCCTGACGTTGATATAGCTCGAGGTGTTGCTGCTCACTTCCCACTGTTGAGTACTCTCCCTCTAAAGAGCATGAACTAAGAGGAGCTGGAACTTTACTATCCCAGTCTCCAGCCTCTGGCAGTAGACCTCCCAAGCCGACAGCAAGGCCCTTGTACGCGGGCATTGTCCAAGAATTTCGTGGAGGTCTCTTTACCCCCCCGGTTCACGCATCGTTCTTCTGGCTCTGCCAGCAACGGTGAGCAAGATGGATCAAACAAGAGACACAACTCCATTAATCAACAAACCTCCTCCAATGGAGAGAACTGGGGAGCAGCAGGAGAACCTGAAGGGAACACAAACAAGAGTCGAAGGCCAAGCGCTACTGATGCAAACTCCTCGAGGGAGAGGAGGATTTCGAGCCAGGAAGAAGAGAACTTACAGCCGTCCTCCAAGAGTCCCTATGCACATGCCATAGACGGGCGTAGAGCAGGCAGCTATGCAGGAAGAAGTACGTCCTCCCCCACTATCAACACCAATGACTGCTCAAACAGAGAGACCAAGTTAGCAAGAGCCGGTGCAAGTGGAGGGACCAATCCAGCAATCTATAGAGGACAAGCTAAAGGAAATGCACCAGAAGACTCATGACAACATCAGTAAGAGAATCAACAGCTTGAAGATGAGGAGAAGCCACCTGTTAAAGGTAAAGTGGCTGCCTTTCTTGATGACGATAGATTAGAGAAATCTATTGATTGGTTGAAATCTCATGCTCTAATAGGATATCTCCCAGGACCTAGACCTCCAAGTGCCTTTCTTGAGGGGTGGCTGAGGAATAATTGGATAAGAAAAGGCTAAGTGGTCACCAGCGTTAGATTCTTGAGAAGAGGTTTCTTCTTCTTTTTATTTGAAATTGAGGATATGGCCTAGAAGGCTATTCACCATCATGCCCTCTGGACTATCAGACATCAACCTCTATATTTAGAGTTTTGGTCTCAGGATTTCAATCCTGACAAGCCTAGATCTACTTTTGTTCCTGTTTGGGTAGAGCTCCCTGACCTTCCTTTCTCTTTGGTAAACCAAGCTCCTAACCTCTGCAGAAGCTTAGGTCAAGTCATTGATGTAGAGAAGGAACAATTTATTAATCCTAGAGGTCACCCCCAAGTTTGTGTCAGGTTAGACGTTGCTGAGGAACTCCCAGACACAGTGGTAATTGTAAACAGGAATGGGAGTGTCTTTATCGAACAGCCTCTGGTTTGTAAGCACCTTCCCCAAGAGGATTAGACCTAAGCAAACTCTGGAACCAACTCAACAATAGGCCAGCCATCCCCCCAAGCCCAAGTGGATTGCCAAAGGCAGATAGAAAAATCAAGCTCTTGAGAAAAGTGCAGAGGCAGGGACAAATAAGGGGTTAGTGAAGGAGTCGGAGGAACAGAGGATGCCTGAGGTTCAATAAGAGAAATATAGAGTCAATTTTCCACTGGTCACAAACAATGCATTTGAGGCACTCATAGACCTAAAAACTGAGCAATGGATACAGGATGCCAAAATGGAAGAGGTTGAAATTAAGCCTGGCTGATCCAAGGAGTTTGAAGAGGAGGTCAACCAACTGGATGCTAGTATGAGGGAATCTGAGGTTGGGGTGACAAAGTGCGGATCGTACTAGCCTAGTGCACACAAGATCAGTGGAAGAACTAAGGAGGCTCAAAGCACACTAAATAAGACATGAGAGGGAGATAGCAAATCTGTATCTCTTGCAATAGGTTTTCAACAATACGTGATAGGCCTCTTATATAGAGAGTGCCCTTTGAATAGTCAACCATGTGGGATCCTCTCATCCACATTTCTCCTTGTGGATATCCTCAATCCACATCTCCACATCTTGTAGTCCACATCCTAGGGTGGCTACTTTAATTCTTTCCTATACCATACCTTAGCCCTTTAATCTATGTGCTCACGGCACCATATCTCTCAACATGGGGAATCAGAGGAAGAACTTCTTTTCTTGTGTTACAAGAAGTTAAAGTTATCAATGACACCTTAGAAAGCAGACTAAAAAATGTTGACAACAGGAGGATATGGTACTTTACAAATCATGATGAAGGCAGAGAAGGCACTACAATTGGAATACTTTCTCACTACAAGGATTGTATCATGAACTGTTAGTAGGATCTAAATCAGAGATGGCTGGCTCTAGAATGCAAGATGAAAAGATTCTCTTTTACAGTAGTGTCAGTATACACCCCAACAGGATCAATGGACAGAGGAGCCACATGGGACTCAATGATGAACTTGGGCAGTGACTGTGTCATCTTGGGGGATTTTAATATGGTAGAGAGCTCTAAAGACAGATGGTTACAAAAGGGCTGTGTAATTAGAGGTCCTGAACTTCAACTTTGGGAAGATCTCAAGGAAAACTTGCAAGTGATTGACATTGGAACACCCTGCATCTACATGTGGTGTAATAGACAGATAGGCATTCTAAGGAGAGAAGCCAGACTAGACAGAGTCTACATTGCTCAATCTCTGGTTGATCAGGCTTTAGAAGTCAAACAAAGAACTTTTTTCTCTCTCACTTTGTCAGATCACAAGCCAGTTTTAGCTTGGATTGATTCGGGAAATGGGAAAAAAGGAAACCCTGGTTTAAGGCTGATCCATCTTTGTTCAAGCTGAAGACTATACAAAAACAGATTATAGAAAACTAGAATTTGGACTTCTTTGCAACAGAATCATATTCTTAGGGTTGGCAAGATGCTATAGAAAGTTTCCAGTCAACGTTAAAGGAGGCCAGAGAAAACAGAGCTACTATCAGAGCAAGGAGAATCGACAAGCTGAAGATGGAGTTGAAAATACTGGAACAAAGATTAAGGATGAATGACATTAATGCCCAGCAACAACTACTAGATAAAAGAAAGGAAATAAGGATACAAGAGCAGATTAAGATCCATAATGCCAAGATTTATTTTAGGGAATGGTGAGCAGGAAAGGTAGACAAACCAACTAAGGAAAATTTCATGAGGATCAAGAAAAAGAGACACCAAGAGGAAATTCCTCTGCTGTAGAAGGAAGATGGAGAGGTGGCGAGAACAGAAGAAGAAAATGTGGACATCATTGTTAGTCATTTCAAGAACTTGTTAACTACAGTGGACACAATAGATGATAAAGTCTTGGAGGCTAGAGACAGATGTCAAAACAGTCAGACAAAGCAAAGTTTCCAATTTAGATAGAAATCAACTGGAAAATGACCTCTCTCTATAGGAACTTAAAGAGGCCGCCTTCTCTATGGCTGATGGCAAAACACTTGGAGAGGATGGGCTTCCTGTGGAGTTCTACAAGTTTTTATGGGACACAGTGGGACCTTCTTTATTGGCAGTTTGGAGAGAGAGTGCTAAACATGGCTCTCTACCTAGCCACTTAAATGGAGGTGTGATAAAGCTCATCCCAAAAGAGGGAGAAGATCAGTCCTAAAAAACTGGAGACCCCTCACCATGTTAAATTGTTCCTATAAGATATTTGCTAAGGCTATTGCATTGAGATTGAGGTGTAAAATGGATAATTGGATTCTGTAGGAACAGAAAGGATTTATTAAAAACAGACATCTTTTGGAGGTAATTATCAATCTATGGGAAGGCTGACACATACTGAAGAGAGAAATCAAGAGGTGTGTTAAATAAAAATTGACTTTGACAAAGCATATGACAGGCTAAATTGGGATTTTCTGTTGCAATCCCTTAACAGTTTGGGGCTTGGAACCAAGTTCACTTCCTTTGTGGCCCTACTACTCTCCAATGCCTCAGCAAAGGTGTGTGTGAATGGAGAGATGTCTTAGAGCTTCATGCTAAAAAGATCCATGAGACAAGGGTGCCCTTTGGCCCCTCTCTTATTTGCCATAGCTGATGATGCCTTGGGATGGATGATAAAAGATCAAGTGTCAAAGGGTGAAATTAAAGGTATTGAGCTCCCTTCAGGAAAGTAGTTAGTGAACCAGCAATTTGTAGATGACACCACTCTCACCATTAGAAACATAGGTGCAGATATACAAAGAGCTATGGAATGTATGGACATCTTCTGTATGGCATCTGGATCTGAAATAAATCACTCAAGAACTAAATACGCCCTGTTAAAAGGTGACCCCCAAAACCTTTTGGATCAGATGGGCTGCAAAAGAATTCCACATGGGTAGATTTTCAGACTATTGGGTATCCCTATGGGTTTCAAAGTTAAGATGAAAGACAGATGGGAATGGTTTCTAGATAATTTAAAAAAAAAAAAGACAAGCTTAGAGGTTTGCAAGCAACTTTAGCAGGGAGGAGGGTTGTGCTAAACCATTGCATATACCCAATAGCTACCTTTTATCTCTCCTGCCGGTGTCCATCCAAAAGAGGATTAGAAAAGTTTATAAGAATCTGCAGATCCTTCTTGTGGGGGGGGTGTGACACAAGAAGAAGAATAGCCAAGGTCAAATGGGCCTTCTGTACCAGGCCCAGAAAGGAAGGAGGGCTGGGAGCTATTAATATATAGTTGGTAGCATATAAATTGGCAGCCACATGGATAATAAAAGCCATCACTTCTCTTGAAAGTGACTGGACTAAACTCCTCAAAAATTTCAAACATGCCAGACCTTACAGGGCCCTTAGGTGGAAGGACTTTCCTCTTCTCTCAGCTATAGGCAACCCAGAACCCTGCATAACCAAGGGGAGTCAGTTTTGGAAAACACTTTGGTGGGCATTTAAACAGATCAAGAGTCACATTATCCTCTCTGGAAAAGGGAGCTTCATGACTCTAGATTCAATTTGGGTGTTTATCTTCTTCATCAAACAATAGTTAAGTGATGAGGACTTCCTAAAAGCATGGCATCTCTTAAAGAAGAGGTTAGTAATGTAGACCAAGAGCTGGTTATGAGCAGGATACAGATGTGGGAGGGGGACATCACTTGGAAAGGGGACAAGGGGAAAGGGGATAGGGTCCTAAACTTCAATAGAGAGTTCAGCTGGGTAGGCTGTTCATCCCTCTTACCTATCCCCACTTTTACTGAAGGCATTGAAGAGGTTGTGTCCAAACTCAATGCCAAATGGAACAGTGCTGATGTTGAAAGGAAATGGGGTAATAGATTTGCACTGATCTGGGATAGAAGAATCCCAAAGAAAATGTCCACTTTGTTATGGCTAATTCTGCACAAGGCTATCTGGACTAATTGCAGAAGCCTTAGGATTGGTAAGGGAGATGGTACATCCAAATACTATTTTGGTATCAAAGAGTACATCTTCCATTTGTTAATAGCTTGCCCCAAAGTAAGAAAAGTCTAGAAAGTTATTCAGTTAAGGATAGGGGAACCAATCAAAATTGGAGGTCAATTCTCTTGGGAGATGCACTCAAACCTTCTTATGCCACATGAGTATACATCAAGGCACATGCTTTATGGTCTATTTGGATTGCTAGAAATGCTTATCAATTCAATGATAAGGTCATGCATGCTGATCATGTTTTTTTAAATTGGTATGAAAGATATTTTCTTACTAACTGAACACTACCTGTTGTGGTCTAGGCCGAATTCTTATTGGATCGAGAGTTCCATAACTATAATGATCAGGTTTCACAACTACAATCTAAACTTGAGGACCACATCAGGGATGCAAGGTGGTGTACCAACTCCAGCGTTGACCTTCAAGCATAGCTCTTACTCTCTCTGTTCCCAAGAAGAACCCACAGCCTAAAGGGGCACCTTGTTCCTCTATCACAATGCTAAGTGAAGGTTACCAGGTCAACAACAATAGATTTTGTTGGTCTGACAAGGAGAAATCATGATCTCAGGATGTTTACTGCTCTTTTGAGAGGGCCTTTTGTATTTCGAAGACCTTATGTGTACAAAGTATATGATGATCGTAATATTTTAGAAAACTTTTTTTTTCTACCCAAAAAAAAAAATCAAAATGAATCATAGTATTGGCACAAATTCATAGCCAACATATTTGGGGATCTTGCTAGGGAAGTCTCTATTCTAGATGTGTTAATGAAGGAATGTGATAGGGTGGAGTCTACATGAATGGCAAAGAAATCCCCATCTTGATGAAGAAGCAAGATGGGACAAAGTAAGGTAGAGATACTAGCAACTCCCAGAAACATGCTAGTGCAAATCAATGTTAAGATGCAAGATGTGGCAAAGCTAATGTGGTAGTATCATAAGAAAACGGCCATCTACAAAGTGGGTGTAGCCCAAGTGTCTCTTTAACCAGAGAAGTTGTCATTACTACTATTCCACTACACTTTGTAACCTAGGAAGATCAAGTTCATGGCATACATTGAATTGTGGAAGGAAAGTCAATTGCATGCTAATGAATTCATATTGCCAAACGATGATCTATGGGCCAAGTACTTGTAGCAAACACCTCACTACTGATGTGTGAGATGAAGATCAAAGAAGGTTAGCAAGTATGCAGTGAAAATCAACGTCATGAAATGTCAAGGTGGCAACAAAGTATGTGACCAAATGGGCTTAAACAAAGTCTTTAAAGAACAACATGACACAAGGTTTTGGTATAAGAATATATAAGTAAGCGCTAGGCGGCGAGTCGGGCAATGCTACATGACCAAGAGAGTCGACTAAGGACCCGACTATCAAAGGGTCAAGGCAAGTTGAAAACAGCCATGGAGAGAGGACCCGATAATGATTTAACCCGCTAGATTAAGGATGTTGTAGAGGGTTGTGCAAAGGATTCGTCCAGGAAAAGTTTGTTAGCCCAGACATATACAAAGTAAAGGCACCTTCCCTTTTGACAAGGGAGGTGCAAAATTGTTGGAAATGTGATGGGTAGTATCTACCACGAATAAAGTCTTGTATATAAGGTGTTACAATCCTAGAAGTTATGGTCCTTCTTGTAATGTACATAGCTCATGTGTGTGGAGTGTAGCGAAGGGAGGTTTGTTTTTGAGATGTTTTGGCCGTAATAAAAAGAAACTTTCTGTCCATCATTATAGTTCTCTCTTCTGCTCACTTTGCATCGGCTCGATGAGGGCAATGCTCTTCTGGCCAACTAGAATAGGGAATCACCCTCCACTGGTTAGACAAATGAAGGGACAAATTGGCTAATCACACCATCACCACAAAGATCATGAACAAAACCAGAATGACTAGGATCATCAGCTACAAACCATGCTATGGGCTTATCACTCAGTGTTCAAGGTCACATGAAGCACATGCCTCTTAGCATTCGATCAGGAGGAAATAGTGCTAATAGAATTTCTCATACCAAGCTTATTGCAACATATGTTAAGAAAAGCATATAATGGTTAGGAATCAACAAAGAAGAGGGATGAGAAGGAGAAGGCACCAACGTCAGCCTCCAAGAAGTTGAAGACTAATGACGTAAAGTATCCAACTAAGATGGTGATTTACCAACTAATGGAAAGGACTAAAGTGAAGAAGCAAATGAATTGGCTCATGTGGACATAGCTAAACGAGTTTTGAGACACTTCATGGATGCACGTTTGCAACAAGGAGGTGCGGCAAAAAGAAGCTATACGGAGCATACAACTCAAAGGAACATTCCTTCATAGGGAAGGGCAAGAAGAAAATCTTGGACTAGTAAAAAGGAGACGAGGTATCCAAGCTACCACTAGTAAAGGAGAATAAGTCACTGTACACATTTGCCTAGACACCTAATGGTGAAAACAATTAAGGCATCTAAAAATGAAGGCATAAATTAAGCCGAGTTGATGGCAGGCAACATTAAAGAGCAAATCATCGAGATGAAGGCATGTAAGCAAAGGGCTTACCGCATGAGTGTAAATCTATGTACACTGGCAGTAGTAGTGAAACAAATACCAAAGATAGTCGTGATTGCAAAATTTCTACTTAGTATTTGTTTGAAATATCACCACAAAGACCATGCAAGCCATCTTTAATACAAGAGACAAAAACACAACCAATACCCAAAATAGAACCAGAGTGACTGAATAGCCACAAGCAATGAATGGGAAGGGGAAGCCATACATCCAAGAAGGAAAACATGGAGAACCAAGCAAGAGTCCACATGACGGTTACCTACTATTAGACAGGTGGATCCCTATGGCAAATATGGGCTACCACACATTCCACGGATCAACCTAAGCGTCAGCACGACGAATGGTGTATTGTGAATGCCATTGCCCATGTGGTGGAGAACTTCCAGGCTAGGGGTGTAATGGACTCTAGTTTAGGATCGATGAGGAAGGGATGCAAAAACTAAAGGCCAATCGCAATTCTCTAGGGTCGAGAAAGAACAAGGGAAAAGGAGTTAGGAAGAAGCAAAGGAGGAAGCTTCACAAGCACAACAAACGAGATGAGGAGGCAAATTGAGAAATTGATTAGTTGAAACAAAGATCCAAATATGCCATCATGAGGAGAAAGCACCGAGTGGAGGAAACATCGATAAAGTTGGATGAAGCAAGAAATGGGAAAGAGGTTGAGACAATGGAAAATGAGTCGCGAAGAAGCAAAGGAGGTAGATTCAAGAGAAAAATAAAGGGAAGAGGAGACAAATCAAAAAATTGATTCATTTTGAAACAACATTGCAAAATCCAAACAAGTCAACAAGGGGAAAAAATGTCAAGTAGAGGAAAGAACGACAAAGTTGGATGAAGTAAGCAAAGGAAACATATAGATGAAGGTGAGAGTCCAAGTACTAGAGGTTGAAGTGAATCTAGTTGTTTACTACTTGTCTCTAAGGCCAAACTCAAGGAGGTGCAAGCAAATTCACAAGCAAAGCCTCAAAAATCTTTGACAGAATTTGACACTAGAGGGATGAGTTATAAACGATTATAGAATATCTACTAATGCAACTCACGAAGCCACATGAGCTAACAAAAATATCCCCCCCGGAATATGATTAATCCCATGACGGATATGGAGATGATTATTTTCTAGACTCTATGTAAAGACAAACTCATGTAAATACCAATATAACAAGATGTACAAGGTCATAGATTTGGAGGCAAATCAAGTAAACTATGCTATGCCTCCCATTTCAAAATGGGCGGATGAAACTTGATAGAGACAAATGGAGAAAGTAAGAACCATTAATGCCATGAGGACATGGATTCAACTAGAGTTGGTGGTAATGTTGAACCCTGAAGTGAAGGCGTCCAACAATGAACGAAAGCCCAAGTGAAGCACAAAACATGAATCAAGCCATAGCCAGAAGTCTTAAGCTATAATAAGCCTAGAGATTGACGGAGTCGACAAACAAAGGGACTTCGAGCAATAAAAAGAACGGTCCAAAGTCATGGAGATATTCTACCAACAATTCTTAGTTATATAATTTATATGATGGTTTTGGCTACATCAATGGCAAGACACTCGACATGGAGAATATTCCAAAGTCAATGGAGGGAGAATACTTAAGGACTCAATTGTCAATTGAAAGTCCAACAGTGCCACTTGTACTGCATCTCATAGATTGATGAGCATTTATAGTAGAACATTACTTCTACGAATTCCATCTAAGCTGATTGGTACTTCTAAGCCAATTGACAATGCATTATCACTTTAGTTAGGCCGTCTAGAAATAGGTACACTTCCTTCATGAAGCCCATAATATGGGCAATGTGAGAAAAAGAAAGCACAATGTTGGACAAGTTCCTACTCAACAAGCTAGGATGACCATGATTCATATGGTAATCACTTTGGCAATGCATCACCAATGGGGTATCTTGCACATGGACAAATTTAGGGTGCAACATACACTTTTGCAATGACTAATTTAGGATGGGCAATTTATGTTATCCTAAATTTAGGGTAATCCTAAATTAGCGATTATATGTTGCACATCCTAAATTAGTCATTGTATGTTGCCCATCCTAAATTAGTCATTGTATGTTGCCCATCCTAAATTAGTCATCTTAAATTAGCCATTTAGGTTGCCTAGTTAAACAAATATATGCTATAAGTGTTGGTACATATTTAGACAAGTTTTGTGTTGTGCTTCCATATCTATATATGAGATTTGTTGGTTATACATCTCAATGTTCTCTCTCCTAAGTCTTGAAGTGTCTTCTATCCACTTTGTGCACATGCTGGAGAGATAAATTGGTTATAAAATCCTAGCAATATCCTCTGCAGTAGGATGACTTGTATCGTGGTGGTTCATGCAAGTTCATTGGTCTTCTACATGTTGTCTAATTTAAAGACTCCCGTTTAAAGTCTTATTTTTAACATAAATTCCCTACTCTCCAACAATCAAGCCCCCATGGACCCAAAAACAAAAAAGGCAAAGCAACTTTGAACCCACCACACAAGCATTAAAGACAATATACTCGGTCGTGCTCAAGTTCCAAGTCTTTCAACCTCCAAAGTACCCTCAAGCTCCAAAATTTCCAACCTTCACCTTTGGGTTGATTATGCACCACTACTTAGAAATGGAAAAGGAACTTTGAACCTAGAAAAACAAAAAAGGCAAAGCAATTTTGAACCCACCACACAAGCATTAAAGATGACATGATTGACCGCGCTCCAAGTTCCAAGTCTTTTAACTCCAAGTATGCTCAATCTCCAAGATTTTGCATCACTACCTAGGAAAGGAAAAGGAACTTGCAATCTTGTCATAGAGATTAAATTCTAGAGTCTATGTCACAATTGTCCCTCAAGGTTTCTAAATCTCCACATCATAGTTGACCAAGTCTCAATTCACAAAAGTTGGAAGAGGAAGTCTCAACCCCAATGCATAGAAAAGGCAAAAGAATTCAACCCCCTAAATCAAATAAGTTAACACTATCCACACACGAAAAACCTTAGATGAGATGAAATGAAGAGAGTTAAATAGTCCTCAAGGGGCAAACTCCTTGCTCATTTACCAAAAATATAAAGTGATGTATAGGACACATGGCAAAGAGTGGACACTAAGCATGGGCCATATGAGAGGCTAGTATAAATGTCTCTCTCCTACCATCCTTCCCTGTTCACACTCCTCTCGTGAGTCAATAACATATTTTTGAGCTATTGCAAGTGAATCCCAAATAGATTCATCCATCTCCCATGCGCACATGTTCATTATGAACCTATTGTAACATAATCATCTAGCTCGCTACATTCCCAAGGCACTTGGCCGTTATAAATCACTTGAAGCATATTGAGATTTGGACCTATTTTTACATGTGGTGACTAATTTTCTTATGAGCATCCTTACAATCAAGTACCTTGGCATGCAAGAGAATCCATGCGCCAAGTCTGTTGAGGAGATATCTTGACCAATTGTAAGGTGCCAATTGACTAGTCCAACTTCTGAGGTAAACAAGTAGAACATGCCTTGAGTTCTCTTAGATTGTACATCTAAGGTGCCTCTTCATTGTCAACAGTAACATTCATGTGTTGGAACTTTAGATGAAATGACCACATCCAATAACATACTAACTACTGAATAATGCAAAATATATTGCATATTTAAGCATGTGCCTGTTTGCATTCAATAATATTCTTCAAGCCTCTTAGATATTGAATGTGTGAATGAAATTATTAGAACAACTTTTTATCTATGAGAGCTTCATGCGCATTGCAAGCACGTGTGGGGGTTGTGCTAGCAATGTTGCTTTAAGTACTACCTGATACATTGACCAAAACGCTTATGCAAGAGTACAACTGAACCAGTGGTCTGCAATACACGGGCAAGTTCTAAATTGAACAAACTTAATCCATGTGTATAAAGCTTGCATAAAGTCACCTTATGCAGTCTAGTGAATGGTAGGTTTGTGTAGCACTTCCCAAGACTTCCATGATGGAGGTAATTCACATTTGCAAATTTGATGAAGCAAAACATTTATTTATTTATCATCTAGATAAAAAGGTTTGCTATCAGCTGTGGGCTTAAGAATAGTCACTTTTGGTTACAATAGACACATATGCAACAACTTTTGGAGCCTTAGCACGACGTGCATCAGCATTCCCAAATAATGAGATTCATTAGGTAAAATCAATGTGCAGATTTCAACTCATGCTTTGCAGAAGAAGTCAAGGGTTTCGTTGAGTGCCTTGGGGTCATAGTCTGCTGTGAAGAGACAGTTTCCAAGAGGACCTTTCAATAAGATCATTCGCAAGTGCCCATCTGCTACCTTTTTGTCCAACTGCACATTAACATACCATAAGTTTTCTAGAAAAACCACGTGTATAATTATTCCACTAAAACAAAGATTTTGGGGACAAGGCTGAAAAAGAGGGAAATTTTTAAGCTACACATACATAGAGAAGATATGATCACAAACTTCAAATCATAGCACAAAAATACTCGTGTTCTTAACTTCACATATGTTGAGTCCTCAAGCTTCAAACCAAGCATTTGAGCATTGTGTGGAGTGCATCAAGCATCACAGGTCACACGTACAAGTATTCCATAAAAGGTCACATCATAATATGAACTTCCTTACATTATACTTGACACCTTGAGCCAGTTTCTGAAAGTTTTCCATAGCAGATAACTAGCAATGGTGATCAAAATAGGCAATACCCACCATGGTGCATAAACTAATATATCACATGCCCGTATTGAACACATACACATAAGTTATTGTTGGTGGGTCACTCACCCCGTGTGCGCCAAAACTCGACAATCACGTCTAGAACAATACGAAACGTGTGTGCTGGTGCAGGTGCCAGTAATAAGGTAAGTGAGCTTGGCAGTGCCCATGAGCCTATGCATGTCCTTTGTCTCTGTCTAAACATCAGTCGACTGTTTGAATCCTTACTCTACAAGGTAGATTTGAAGGGAACTTACAGCCATATATTTTTTAAACGTATCCACTGTTAGACTTTTGGGTGGAGCAATTGGCACTTTTGCTCTTTCCAGCAACCTCGTGGTGCGATTTTGTAGAGTATCATCTATCCAACCCAACCTGCGTGACATGTATGCTGCCATGACCTGCATAAGAAATAAAGAGGCAGACCTGCAGTTAGCAACATGTTAATTCGCTACCAAGTCAAAGCAACCTATACTATTGAGCATACCGTTCCAGCAGCCACTGCTTCTCCATGGAGCCATTCTCCATAGCCAAGGCCTGTTTCTATAGCCTGCACATAAAACAGAAGTGCATGTAAGCCCAGGCCCCCCATTATTACATGCAAGCTAAAGCGAATATGAACCAAGAGACTTACTTGACAATCACATAGGCAAAAGCTAGCTTTAAGCATTAGCATATCTATGCCAGCAGTAGTAAGAAATACCATTAGAACACAGGAGCCTCATGGTCACCACTATCTATTTTCTCATCGGCTACTAGACGATAGGAAAGTGACTGTTTAAAGTAAGTCTATCAAGAGCATGCTGCAATACAGATATGGTCACATTTTCCAGAAAATACTATGACACTTTCCCTGACGATCATTTCTGTGTACAGTTCCTGTGTGCGAATCAAAGGATCAGTCTTCTCTGGTTTAACATATGGTTGCACAATACAGCAGGCAGAAACACTACATATGAATGTTCACATATGCAGCTTTGATCGTAAAAACTGCCTTCCTGGCTAAGGAGATGGCACATGGACTCAGGGACACTGCATCTTTTTATGAGAAAACGTGTCTTGATCTTCAACGATGATTTTTCAAGACGGTCTTAGATTGACTCACTGTCTCTCCTGCTCAATACTAACTGAACTGAAAGAATGATGCACTCAGAACACAAGTGATGCTGTGGAGTGAATCAGAGGGAGAGAATATAGCGGGCCTCTGAAGAGGGAAATGAATAATAAACAATGTCTGGACTCTGGCCCAAAGGGCTGAATACAACTGTAAACTAGACAAGTACTGAATGGAGGGGAATCCCTCACTACAAGGAGATAACTGGAGAACTACTGCTGCAGTCTTCTCTGGCCCTGATCTGGAACTGGCTGTGTGCTAGAGCTGCCTGAGGAGATGGGGAATGAGGGCCAAAGACTGCTTTTTTATAGGCCCTTTGGACCCCTGCAATAGCTGACCATCTTCCTGCTGCTCCACCAACTGGACAGTCTGCTGCCCCACCTGTACTATCCACCGAAGCTGCCACATGGCTGCTGACGTCATTGCTGATGTGGCACCTCCCTGCTGACATCATTGCTGACCTGGCCTGTCTGCTGCTGCCTGCGTGACAGTCCCTGCTTGTGTGGCAGCCCTGGCTGCATGTCTGCCTGCGTGGCAGTCCAGCATGTCCACGGGCTGCAGATGCCCGTGACATCCCCTTCTGCTGAAACTCGAACTAGGGTATGGAAAAGGCCTCCTTGTATGCTGCAAAAACGTCATCTTCCACCCATGGTGCTTCGCGGGAGCCCTTGTGCTTGAACTTGACTGCATACAAGCATTGTTGATTGCTTGTCTCTCTTTGCGACCAATGAAGTAAGATTTGCTCACGTTTAACGACCTCGGCCTCATCAACAATTTCTAGCTGCTCCACATCCGGTACTGCTGTAAGTGCCGGACCCACATAAGGCTTGAGGCATGACACATGAGAAACGGGATGCATTGTCCATGTCAAAGGTAACGGCAACTTCAAGGCCACATCATTCACTACTTTGACTATTGGAAAGGGGCCAAAGCTCCCTGCCCATGGATCCCACCATGCTGCCGTACTGCAGTCGTACCTGCTCGCCTCTGTCTGGAGCTGCAAACAGCCCCGAACTAGCACCTAGTGCTACTCTAACCAGACGCCTCTGATCTCGCCCTTTGCTGCACCTGTTCCTATCTCTCCAAGGCCCTACAGACCTTCCAAAAGAGCTGTACACGCTGCTGCTCATGACCGATCTGTTCCGTACTGTTCCAGGTTCCCAGAAGGCTCTTTTCTTTCTCTGACCAACAAAGATCAGAGGCGCCTGGTTAGGGCAGCATCATGGTTGCCATGTGATGCACTCAGAACACAAGTGATGCTGTGGAGTGTGTGAGAATTAGAGGGAGAGAATAAGCGGGCTTCTGAAGAGGGAAAGGCATAATAAACAATGTCTAGCCTAGAGGGCTGAATACAACTGTAGACTAGACAAGTACTGAATGGAGGTCACCTGACACACCTACCATGGTGCTCACTAGCACTTACACCATGTCCTACACTAGCACAAGCACACTGGCACACACACACCACATGACCATGTCCATAGGTGTGTCCCCTAAACATCAATTTACCCAACATGGCCTTCATGCAATAATGACGCAACTTGTTTTGTCAGACTGATAGGTTTTCTAATGCTCGAGTTCTTCATCTCTTTCGCCCAATGCACTCTCATCAGCTCTTGGTTCCTTTCAAACTGACAAGCTCCGACATCAAAGTTTTTATCCAAGATAACTTACGCTGTTTGAAACATCAATATGATGAGTGTGGAGTCATGTCATGCCTTGTCCAATTAATGCTCTTTCATTCTTAGTGTCTCCAGGTTAGTTTTTGGTGAAATTGGGGATGTATTGGTTATTTGTTCGCTGTATCTTGACAAAATTTTGCATCGTTAGTACTGACCAAAGAACAAAGACCTAGCTCCAAAAAGCACAATACCAACAATTAGTCTGATGCACCAACTCAAACCAATACAATCATGGGTGGCATGTCATACATTTACTAGGATCCCAATGCACCAACGCACCAACTTAAACCATCTTAGAAGTTTTAGTCCATCTTGGAGTCGTGGTAGCTTCTTTGAGTATGAAAAGGTTTTAAAAAGGTCAATGAGCATATGCATGATGTGGCGATGTATTGGTTATTTGTTGGCTGTATCTTGGCAAAATTTGGCATCGTTAGTAGTTACGGTTACTTAGTCTAGGGGGTGTGGCCTCCATTGCTTATTACATTTGAGTTTTGAATCAGTGGTGCATGTTTTCATCACACTCCTTGAAGGGTTGCGTCTTGTAGGGCAGTGTCTCGCCTTGGTTTCCTTTGTCGCTCAAATAGCATGTCTCCTTGTTTTGGGTGACAAAGCAGAGTTCGATAGAGGGATCATCAGGTGATCTTCTACAGCCACAAATCTATTCTCAATGGAGTTTTCTTGAAGTTCAACAATCCTGAAGTTTGTTGGCACAGATTTCCATACTTTGCAATTGTAGGGGGTTTTATAGTTGTGCAAGAGTCTATCATACAATTGTTTCAAACTTCTTCTAAAGAATACCTTGCCCAAACTGTACATGAAAACATTGTGAAAATCAATTCTATGTAGAACGTTCCAGGTTATTACACAATTTGAGGCTAATTTAAGCTCACATCACCAAAATGTCGAATAGCCCCACTATAAATAGCCTTGGTTTTCAAGAACACAACCAAATAGAAAAAAGTAAAAAAATTGTCAAGTTGCATCACACCTGAAAGGACCTCCTCATGATAACATTCACATTCATGCAACTTACAAACTGAAAAGAAAATCTAGGTGGCAAAACTCACATGCCCAAAAGTGTGACCAAGGTTCAAGGTGGCTCTCAAACCTCCTTCTTTTTCGTCTAAAGATACAACCTCTGCCTTGTTTTCACAAGATCTCTTGATTGCATAAGCTAGAGCATCTGGGTCCCTACAAAAAGCAATCAAACTATTAGACAGCCAAAATTTTCCCTCATATTTGAACAGGCAACAAAGCTAAACTAGCATTCAAACATCCCAAGAATGGCCACAAGGCTAACAAGAACAAACTCCTAGCTACTATGACACCCCCACTGTAGCCTAAGCATAGGCACTCACATTGTCACACATATTCACAAACAACATACTTATGAGCATCCAATTACACAAAGGCGTTCATACTCAGTTTTTGTCATAACTCCTAATGAAGGGCAACGGATAACATGAAAGGAGAAGGCCCTTTTAATTCACAACTATTTCTTTTTCTTTCAATTTATTGTAGTAATACGAATATGACCAACCTTACAAATTGAAAAATATCTCCACAACCCAAGGTGATAAAGGAAAAAAACATAATAAGCAAAGCTCCACTGATGGACATTAGCACACAACATACCAGCTTTCCATTGAAACAAGGCATATTCAAATCACATCCTTCAACCATCATCCCTCTTATAACCAAGGACCTTTAAAAAATTCAGACTCCTCCTGTTCAAGAAAGAGTCCCTTACCTAAGAACAAGAAATCCCCTAGTAACCTCACCTTCTCCTACAAAGAGTGGCATATTCCATGGAGTCTGCTTGTATAACACATTGCACTATCTAATTTAATTTGCCGTATGTAGGTGTCTAAGGCAAAAAAACACACCTTGTCAAATTTTCACGTTTCATGCATACTTTGTGTAGTCTCCTATGAGTGTAGCTAAATTTTCCTCATCTTTTCTATTTCCTCCCTTTCTCTTTTCCCACATTTTTATATCTCCACAAGGAGATATTACACAGGCTAGTGAAAGATATATGGCCGTTGGTTCAGACCCTATCAGTCTTATTGTGTCTAAAGTGTAAAATGCAATTTTATCGTCCTTCAGTCATAATAGTAGAGATTAGACAATGCCCTGTTTGTGAGTCCACATATGAGGCAGTTGTCTTTCACCTTCACCAAGGGATTTGGATCCTTTTACCATTGCTCAATGTCCGACATCAGCAAAGGGACACCCTAGTTAATAAATCCAAACTCAGGGCTATTGGGTGTAATCACCAAGAGCAACTTTTCTTTCACTAGGTTAGCTCTCTCTGGTTCTGAGTCTTCCTTCTTGCACGACTCCTTTTTCTCATATGTGTTTGTTTTGTTTTGAGAGCCAGTTCTTCTGTGTGAGGCACTCAATGTGTTTTTGGATGACTCCTTTTTCTCATATGGTGTTCTTCTTCTTGCAATCATGCACCATACATCCAAGCTGATCACAGTTAAAAGCATTTGTTTTTCTTCTTCTTGCTCTCACAGTCTAAAGGACATTTTCAACATCTACAACTTTTTAGCACCCTTTCTGCTTTAAATCAAGGCCTTGCTTTTTAGATTTCATCCAAGTAAAACAAAATGCAAGGCTGATTTTCAACTCTTAAAAGTTTGCATTTATCTTTTTCATATTTGTAATTGAAAACTTGTGAAACAAGCTGTCCTATTCGTGACTTCAAATCTTCCAATCTCCTTAGTGTAAAGTGTAGTGAAGTCAAATGTTTCAAGCGAAGTACACTTCTCTTCTACACTCCAAGGAGTTTTAAAAAATTGACTGGTATAACTCCCACCGAATCATTCAAAATTCAACTTAAATATACTGGAACATCAGCCTCTCTCAATAGGTTTCTCCAAAGTTCATGGACAGTGTGGAATATGGACCTTGAAGAAATAACTCAACCGCTTTGAGACATCAGTTAGAGAAGTATTACAAGCCACTGAATATAGGTTTCTTAGGGTTTTCATAAAACTTCCAAGCTGCACAAAGATAAGGAAGACAAGTGATACCAGGTATTGTGATTCGTTTCTGCAAGCTCAGCTCCTTTGCAGAGAAGTGCCTGAGATCAGGCTCACATTGCAATGATTGTCTCCTCTCAGTTAAAACCAGCACTAGTCAAGGGCTTGGCTATCCCAATGCAAGTCTTACATATTGAGCTAGGGCAACAATATGCCTCTTAAGCATTCGCTCTTCCTAATTCATACCTAGCCTTATATCTTGATAATTGACTAATCTTGCTTAATGCTCTTCCTAAAATTGTGTATCGATTAGGCAGTACATCAATTAACCTATATTAATTGCTCAAGGGCCTCTTATCCTCCTAAGGGGGCAGATTATTTTGCCCGCAAGTGGCAACTTCATGCAACGGGAGCCCCCAGCATCTCCAACCGTGCCCATAAATTCAAATCACCAAGCCAGGCCAATTTGCTTTGGCCTAAAGGGGGGCATGACATAAAAGCCTACCAGAACCCACGTAATCTGTTGAAGCCTGAAGGGGAAAGCCAATGCGAAGTCACTGCCTTGGCATCTGCAGCACAGGGCCATTGGAGGTGGTCTGCCTCCCCCTACTTATGTTATCATGCCCGCACCCTCCTTTTTCACCTCTCCTTTCCTCTCAACTACTTGCTGGCTGCACCTATTGGACTATACTTTTTTTCCATAGGAAACTATTCCCTCCTACATAAACTGCGCTGGCCCTTGGACTATATCAAAGCCTTTTTGACTCTCCTACTAACATACCTCCAATCTTTAGCTAGCTCTAGAATTCCGTCTTGGAGAAGAAGGATAGAAACTAATGATGAGTCCACCTGTAAAATGACTCTTATAGAATAAAACATATGGAGAGAGAAGGAAGATCAAAGATCAAGATCCTAGTGGTTCAAACATGAGCCTTCATATAAGCAAGAAGATTGAGCAAAAGATATGGGCAATCTGTACACCATGTGAAGATGCACACTACCAATGTGTAACCTGCAGAGATACGTGCATCATCAACAAATCAAGCGCTGCATCATGTGCATATTACAAGCTGACTGATCTGACTTTCTATACAAATTCAACAGAACTCCAGGCACATAGTTTTCGTACCTTGCTATCAAGGCTTCCATGTTCTTCTCTTGCCACTCAAAGAATGCAGCATCTCTAATCAGTCCATATTTAATAACTTCAGCAACCCCCGAAGCAAGTTCCCTGTCTGGTAAAGTGTTGAGGGTATCTGTATCCACAAGGACGGATTGAGGCTGATAAAAGGCACCAATCATATTCTTGCCAAGGGGATGGTTCACTCCGGTTTTCCCCCCAACTGACGAGTCGACCTACATTGTATACCACCAATTAGTGCTGTTACTACAATATGAAATAAGATACCATGAAATTAGCCACCAAAGTGATTCCAGCAGACCTGAGCCATCAGTGTTGTAGGGATCTGTATAAAATTTACACCCCGCAGGTAAGACGCAGCAGCAAATCCACACATATCACCAATCACACCCCCTCCGAGAGCAACAAAGGTACATTTTCTGTCCATTCTTGTCTCCATAGCCTTGTCAAACACTTTCATGAGTGTTTGCTGCACAGCAAGGATCACATGCCACTTTCAGAAACTTTTCAGCATTTTTTCAATTGTTTAAGTGCAGACAGAGGAATTTTATAGTAGCCAAATTACAACCAGTCAATCTGTACCATATCTTTGTACTTTTCTCCATCGGGTAAAATAACGCTCTCCACATTGACATCGGCACCTCCGTGCTTGATAGCTGCAACAACTCTGTCCAAATATAAAGGAGCCACTGTCGTATTTGTGACCACCAAAACCCGTTTACCCTTGATGTGCCTACAGAAATAGTAAGGTCAGATCCCACTTGCATCTACATTGAGCTTCCCACATTCACGAAATCTGTTTCTGAACGATATCAATCCAAAACAACTGCAGACCAACAGTCATTAACGTAGATTCATCCGACAATCCAAAATACGAAGACAAACAAAGGACTTAAAAGATACAGGAATGTTTTTTGCCGTTGCTTGAAATCAAAATCCCAATGTGACCTTATAACTGAGCTTTCAGGGTGCAGAACTTGAAAAGGACGTGAATTCGTTCCTATTGGGTCTTCCCAAATTGTCCACTGCGGAATCAGAAAAGATTAAGACCAAACAAACACCTATATTTATAGCACAGCGGCACAGAATTTACAGTACATGGTAATGAATCAAGCTGTAGAAGCTCAACAAAGATAAAATGCAGCCCATTTCCACAGCCGGAACTCCGCTAATGCTTACTCTGGTCCAAAGGACTGTAGAAAACCTGTTCTACCTTGGACACGGTACTTCGACTCGGAAAGCAGATTCACGATGATGTCAGAAATATGTAGACAATTAAGTTAGCCACAAGGAACCGCACCTCGTGCGGATTTAATCGAGTGAGTGGAGGACTATGTTGCGCCGCGCATATGGTACAACAAAGTGTTGGGATGCAGCCAAAACGTTTCCACATAATTGAACTGATGAAGTACTGAAACCAACCTTTTTTTGGGAAGCAGGAATGAATATTAGATTTTGACATACCTCTGAAGAAGCTCAGGCCTGTGGAGCAATCCAGACCCTATGTAGATCGGGTAGCTGCGGTTACCGAGGTCAACATCCACTACGGTCATATCTTTCTGAGCTGTTGAGCGCGTCCCGTCCAAAACTGCTGAGCTCGCACTAATTTGTAAGTTGTGAAATCCTCTAACAACTCTAGATTCCCGAGACTCCACCGCTTTTTTCACTAACTGGCACCCGGTGAACGAGCTTCGATGGAAAATCTTCGAAGGAGATATGATAAGTTCCGAACGCAATGCGTTTCGAGAGGCGACGCAGCTTTTCAACGCGAGTGGTTTGCTCGTTTCCACATTGGTAAAGGTCAAAGTGGCGCTGAAGCTTGAAGCAGCAGCCATAGCGGCCACAGTTTATGTTAAATCTATCTTGGCAAAATGCCTTCCGGTAGGCAACAAAATGAAGAGTTTGCAGCAGCAACCAGGGTCGAATCGGCACTGAACGCGTCCGGAATCTTCACAAAATCCAAAATGCGCCAAGGAGATAGTTAGAGGAGTGAAAGGGGAGCTTGGGATGCGTGTCAAAGCGAGAGGGTACGAACCAGAGGAAGGAACGAAATGGAATGCGAAGGGAGTGGGATGGAGAAACGAAATTCTGTGCAGATCGAGCAAGAACTGCGATTGAAGCGATGGGAGAGGATCGAGGAAGGAGAAGCTGAGAGCAAAAACTGCGATTGATGCATCAAAAAACAGGCCACAAAGAAGAAGAGAAGAAGATGAAAGATGGTAAGTGGCCATCACATGATTTGAACCAGTCTTCGGACATCAAAAATTTTCCCAACTCACTTTTTATTATTCCCTTTCCACACGTGCGCCTTTTGCTTCTCACATGGTCCCGTGTTCACACAAAACATTTTTCTTAACAGATCACAAAACTTGGGTTTTCCAATTTTGAAGGTTTTTCCCGAGAATTAAATGAAAATGCTACAGGTTCATTGTATATAGTTTGCAGGTTTTCTGTGAACACTCGGACATGGAATGCAACCAGATTTGCAGAATAGGTTCACCGAAGACATAGAGCGACTCCAGGTGGTGGCACTAGTGCCCATAGACACCCCTCCCTCGCCCAATTTTGCCCTCTTCACGCTTAAGTCAGTTGCTTGTTCATGCTCATGTTGCTGCTGTTGCAGGTTCAGGGCGGTTGACAACCATGACTCTCCCCAATTCGTGTTGTTGCTGCTTTGCTGAACAATTTCCTCCCAACCATGGGGCCTCCATCCTTGAATTTCATCGTCTAGCCGCGGTCCCTTGTTCTATCGGTGCATGGGAAACGGCTCGAATGCTCCTCGACCATGGAGGAGGGCCACGGTAGATCAGACCAGTGGGGCACTAATTGCAAGAATTTGGCCATCAAAGCCACTTTAAAAACACTTTCCTTCATATATATATATATATTTATTTATTTTTGCCAGAGGCCGAAACTTTGTTAGTTGCTTGTTTCTAGAAGCTGTATTTTTCAATTTTCTTGTATTTTTATTATCTTCATTAATATAGCTCCTTCCCCGTTGCAAACACCCAAAGCTTTGCATCTCAAAGTCTCTGATCTCCTTGTTTTAACTAGAAAATCTGACGGTATTACCTCTTGCAAGGATAATGCTCCATTCGACCAGCTCAACACTCCAGCTTCCCGAATCTCCCATCTTGAAGACTGTCGAGCCCTCCTTCGCCCCTCGTTGTAATTGCATACCCCCAAGGAAAACTTGGCCACCACTGATCTCTCCAGATCGCATCTCTGCATAGATGCTGTAGTTCCCTATATTTATTAGCAGCAAATGGTACAATGGTGGATCTGAATACCATTAGTGAGGAGAGTATATGCTTTACTACGGTAGACTTGCCTAGTAGAGAGAGCGGCTTGTTTCTCCATTTATGGAATTTATGTCCAAGTTTGGCAACAAACCATTCCAACCTTTGTTTGGACAAGCAAAGGGAAGCCCAAGTACCGAAACATTTCCCCTACTTTGATGATTTTGAACCCGTACTGCGAAATCCATCCCGGAGGCTCATCCAGAGTCCAATACAACTGCAAATTCGGCATATAGCTGCAAAAGATTATCCAAATTCCTTTTCTCTATGCAAAGGATATTTGAATTATCATCAGCAAAAAACTGTGAGGAGAAGGTGGAGCCATCTGGGATAGGAAGACCCATAATGTTGATCAAGTAGTCAATCTTCCTGAGGAGGGGGTCAGTGATGATGATGGCAAAAAGCAATGGAGTGAGCGGGCAATCTTGGCGCATTGGACACCTCTGTGTACCCATTCAGAGATAATGTGGCCGACGCATTAGTGAACGTTGTACAGGTGATGTGACAAAGCCCAGTGCCGAATCTCGGGTGTATTATAATGTGCAATATGAAGCTCCAGCTTATCCGATCAAAAGCCTTCTCCAGCAAATCGAGGTTTACCAACATGAATCTTTCATTGGAAGAGACCGCTTGCTCGATGGCCAACAACATATTTAAGATGGCATCTTGAATGTTTCTACCATAGAGGAGCCCATAATGGCGTGCATGAATAATTAAAGGCAGGATGAACTTGACCTGAAGAGTCATGGCTTTGGCCATAATTTTGTACGGTGCATTGAGCACAGTAAGAGGGCGCCAATCAAGGATGTGGCTGAAAGATTTCGGGATTAGCTTGATGACACCTCGGTTCATAGGTGGTGGGAGATAACCTTTGAGAGCACAATGGTTAAGCAGTGCCATGAGATCATGCCCACAAACTCTCCAATATTGCTGGTAGAACTCGACTGATATCCCATTGGGGCCAGGGGCTTTTTCCTTTGCCATTGTTTTGACAACATATCTAAGCTCGGCTTCTAAGAAAGGTCGTTGCAACATAATTGCCTCTTGTGGGGTGACTACAGAGGGAGTGTTCACTAGGAAGTTCTACACCCGTTGGTCATAATCTGGCGAATGATTTGGTCGAGTGCCCACAGTGCCAACCAAATGCTTTTGAAACACTCCTGCTATCTCATCTTCATCAATCACCACCCTCCCCTGCATATTGGTAATGGCTGCTATATTCTCCCACTGGTGCTTCTCCTTGACGTGGCAGAAAAAAATCAGAGGGGCGGTCTCCTTGATCAAGCCATCTCAATCCCAATTGAATCCTAGCTGCATCTAATGCTGAGAGGAGCGGAGGAAGATAAGGATCGAAAAGTGATTCTGAAGAGCTTAAAAGAGGGAATCACACATTAGAGAAGATAACAAGTCCATTTGACGCCTATAAGCAGCTTTCCTTTATGGGGTTTAAAGGCCACTGTACCTTAACCCCAATTATGTACAATACTCAAACACATATATATATGGATGACATAGATTAGGGTGTTCTGCACCCACCAAAACTTGTGTGGCTCTCTCTTCTGGCTCCCCCTCTCTCTCACTCTCTTCCATTTCGCTTTCGTTGTTGAGATCTCTCAATTGGTATCCAAGCGTGGGTGTTCTAGCTAAGCCCGAGTGTGTGCCTGGAGCCCGAAGTCTGCTGCTGTACTCTATGGGAGGAAGGAGAAGCTCCATTGGGTGACTTCACCTGCATCCTGGTGTACAGAGACCTTGCAAAAACCTTTGGAAAGCTCTTTGAGTGGTTTTAGAGCAGAAAAATACATTTTTTGATGATTCCCCTGTTCCTTTTGATGTGACTGAGAGTTAGAAATGACCTATAGAGGCAAACATTGTCTGCTTTTGGTGTCCATTGCACTTTGGGAGTTCGAAAACACCTTTATTCTTGAATTTTGCATCATTTTGTTGGAATTCTTGACTCAATGCCTCTGCTTCAACGTTTTTCTTTAAATGTGTTGGAACTCGAGTATGAAGTAACCATTCACAAATCTGTCAGTCCCGGTGGACTCAAGAGGTCCTAAAACTTCTATGTTGTGCATCATTTGCACTCTGATGGTGTTTACAAATAGATTTGTTTGCAAAAACGTTTTTTGGTCCATGTGTTGGACCCGGTGATTGGGACCACGGTATGTTCCATTGCATTTCGAAGGCCTAAAAACCCCTACTTGTCAGCTCTTGCATGATTTCGTAGAGATTTTGAAAAGTTCCGTCTCGCTGAGGTGTCGAATCATCTGTTTCTCTGTCAAAAACCCATTCAAAGGTTTAAACCTTTGATTTTTGGATTTACAAGTTAATTGCAAGGGTTGACTCCCTATTTCCCATTCATTGGTTGGGATTTTGGAGTTCCAACATAAGAGAGATATTTGCAAATCTTGGTGAGTCCGATTATGCAGTGACACCCATGTTTTGAGGTATCCCACGTTCTATTTTCACTAGCGATCATTGCCATGTGGTCGTGATTTCTTGGATATACCTTATGCAGATCACTTTGGTTGCAGTCTGAGCTATGTGCTCTTAGTCGTGGTTTGCATTGGGTTGCTTTACAAGCCATTTGGATGCACAGATGCTCTTTTATGCTGAGGGAAAGGTTCGACGCATTGTAGTTGACGCAACTATGTTGAGACATTATTGATGCTTATGCTCATGGATGGTGTTTATGCTTGAGGCATTTGGCTCTTATTGGCATTGGCTTTGCCATTGTTTTGTCACTGCAGGTTGGCATTTTCTATTGAGCTAGATTTGCTCATATGGGTGCATAGTATATGCACATGAGTTAGATGCATTTTGATGCTTTGAGACTTGAGTTTTGGTGACACTATCCTTCATTAAGATAGACATATGGAGATTAGATAGAAGTCTATGGATGGCAACAAGTAGGATGTAGCCTTAAATGTGCAAAGGGGTAGATCATAGTTCAGGGAGAAGTCCCAAGAAAGAGGGAAGTCTTGTAGCAAATATATGGCACAGAACATTGAGTGTTACCATTGTGGTAAGAACAGTCACATGAAAAGGGATTACTACAAGCTGAAAAGAGAGCAAAAGGATAAGAAAAAGAATGCAAATTGGGGTGCAAATAAGACGGAAGAGAGTCCAAGGGAGGACAAAGGAAAAATGAAGCTCGAGGAGATTACTGCAATCATTGATAATAGTGACAATGATTCTCTCTTCATGACTAGTCTACCTGTAGACTTGCTTACCACTTCAGATGATGCATATTCCCAGGATTGGATTTTGGATTCTAGTGCTTCATTCCATGTTACTCCCCATCAGGAATGGTTCTCCACTTATGACAATGGAAAGATAGGTTGTGTGCATCTTGGAAATAACTATGCATGTGACATAGTGGGAGGAGGTGACATAAAGTTTTCTTTTGCAAATGGGTCTGCATTTGTTTTGAAAAATGTGAGACATGTGCCTAAGCTGACCAAGAGTCTCATTTCAGTGCGTTCTGGTTTTTCAGACCACTTTTGGCTTTCAGAGTTGGAAAATTCAGAAGGGCTCTATGATTTTGTCCAGGGGTGGCAAGTGTGGGACTTTGTATCCCTTACATGTATGAGGGGTGTCTGATCATGTTGTTGCAATAATCCAGCAACCAAGTACTTCTTTGTGGCATTGGAGTTTGAGGCACATGAACCAGAATGGAATGAAACTCTAATGCCGTTTAGGTTATGTACCGCATTTGAGTTTTTCTAACTTTGAATTTTGTGAGCATTGTCTCTATGGGGCAGCCAAGTACTTCTTTGTGGCATTGCAGTTTGGGGCACATGAGCCAGAATTGAATGAAACTCTTATGCCATTTAGGTTATGTACCGCATTTGAGTTTTTCTAACTTTGAATTTTGTGAGCATTGTCTCTATGGGAAGCAGACTAAATCAGCCCATAAACGAAGGGGAAAGAAAGAGCTTGAAATGCTTGATTTGGTGTATTCAGACGTATGTGGTCCCATGCCTACACTATCATTGGGCGGGCCTGAATACTATGTGACATTCATTGATGATGCAACTAGGAAAGTGTGGGCTTATGCTATATCTCAAAAGAGTGATGTGTTCCAGGTATTTAAAAAATGGTTGGCTTTGGCTGAAAATCAATCAGGTAGAACGCTTAAATGTCGACGGATTGATACTGGTGGAGAGTATATCTCTCATGGCTTTCAACATTTCTGTGATACACGTGGGATCAAGAGGGAGCTCATGTCTCCTCATACTCGTGAGTAGAATCTAGTTGCAAAACATATGAACCAAACCATTCAAGAAAGGTTGCAATGTATGCTTTCCAATGCATCTTTCTGGTAGTTTTTTGAACCAAGGCAATGAGGACTGCAGTGCATGTGATCAATAAATCACTTAGTAAGAGTTTGGATGGTGGTATTCTTGAAGAGGCATGGAGTAGCAAGAAGCCCTCTTACTCTCATTTGTGTATATTTGGGTGTGAGGCATATGCACATGTGCCAAAAGAGCTTCGGAAGAAGCTAGATCTTAAGTCTAGGAAATGCATCTTTCTAGGTTATGGTGAGAAAGTGGAGAGAGGGGCTATCGTCTCTGGTATCCAGAAGCAAAGAAGATCATTTGAAGCCATGATGTGGTCTTCAATGAGAAGAAGATGCATAAGACACCCATGAGGGATGTGAAAATGAGGAGAATCACTGTCCAAGATGTGAATCCACCCGCATATGCAGATAGACAACAAGTTGTCCATGCACCATGAGTGTGCAAAAAATGGTGCCACCAGGTACTCCCACAGGTACACAATCAAGGGTAGATGCTAGATCATCTGTTGGTAGAAATGATGAGTCAAATGTGGCTAATATGCAAGCGAGACATCCAGCTGAAATGCCCTTGAGAAGAACATCTAGAGTGTCTAGACCCCTAAGAGATTTGTTCCAGGGGTAGACTATGTGATGCTTATTGATTGCAGGGAGCCTTCTTCTTACAAAGAGGCTATGATGCATGAGGATCAGTGCAAGTGGGAGTGTGCTATGCAATCAGAGATGAATTCACTCATGAAAAATAAGGCTTGGGACTTGGTTTCTTTGCGACATGGAAAGGGCATGTCTACAAGATGAAGGTAACAGGTGATGATGTGCCTTAGTACAAGGCCCGTTTGGTTGCTAAAGGGTTCAAGCAAGAGAAGGGTGTGAACTTTGATGAGATCTTATCTTCGGTTGCGAAGATGACCACACTTAGATGTGTACTTGGACTTGTGGCAACATAGGATATGGAGCTTATGCAGATGGATGTCAAGACAACTTTCTTGCATAAGGCTTAAAGGGCAAAGAGAATTTGGTTTGCAAGTTGAAAAAGAGTCTCTATGGCCTTAAGCAAGTGCCTAGAGAATGGTATCAGAATTTTGATGCTTTCATTCCGTCCTAGGGTTTTAGAAGAAGTGAGATTGATCACTGCCTCTACACTAAAAGGGCTAAGGATAATAGCCTGATACTCCTAGCACTTTATGTGGATGATATGCTATTGGCTAGCAAGAACACTTATGAGCTCGATGCATTGAAGGCCAAGTTGCATGAGGCCTTTGACATGAAGGATTTAGGACTTGCAGGTCATATTCTTGGTATGCGCACCACGCGTGACTGGAGTAGGAAGCTCCTTTAGCTTTCACAAAAGGAGAATGTTACAAAAGTGTTGCAATGTTTCAATATGGAGGGGGGAAAGTTGTAAGTACTCCGTTGCCTCCATATGTGAAACTGAGTCAGGCAGATAGTCCCAAATCAGATGAGGAGAGGGCCATGATGGCCAAGGTTTCTTATGCATCAGCAGTTGGGAGTCTTATGTATGCTATGATAGCTACTAGACTAAACATTGCATTTGCAGTGGGAATTGTTAGTCGGTATATGGCTAATTCAAGAAAGAGGTATTGGGAGGTAGTTGAGTGCATCATGAGGTACATGAAGGGTATCGAGGAGATGTGTATCTGCCGGTACACAGATTCAGACTATGCAAGGCATGTGGATAGCAAGAGATCCACTTCTAGGGTTATGTGTTCACCTTTGCAGGTGGTGCAATGTCATGGATATCTCGTGCATAGAAGTGCATTGCTTTGTCTACCACAAAGGTTGAGTATGTTGCAGCCACAGAAGGTTGCAAGGAGGCTATATGGCTTGATCAGCTAGTGGGAGATTTGGGGATTCATACAGGTGTACCGACATTGCATAGCGATTCCATGAGTGCTATTCAGCTAGCACGGAATCCGATCTTTCATGTAAAGACCAAACACATTGAGGTCAGGTACTATTTCATCAGGGAGGTACTTAAGGATAGCAGTCGTGTATTGATGGGCATTGGATAGTATGTCCACTCGATTGTTCTCCCTTAAATGCACATTGGCCTTTTAAGTGGGAGGTTGTGGGGTTTAAAGGCCAATGTGCCTTAACCCCAGTTATGTATAATACTCAAACACATATATATATGGATGACATAGAAGCATATAGGGCACTCATGGAGGAGGATTTCATCAACAAAGAATGTCGCACTCCAAGGAATTGAGTGAAAAAGATTTCCACAGTACCCAATAGAGCATGACAATAGCCAGTCCCTCTCTACGTTAGATGCAACCAAAACTTGAAAAAAGCCTTTGCCAATGAAGTGGAAGTCTTGTAAATTGCATCGCCCTTGGAAAGCATGCGAGACGACTTCGCAAACTCGTCCTTAGTGGGGACCTTTCCCATAAACAAAAGAAAGAAGCCATAGTCGTGTAGGTGATTATATTCCTTGCAGACGAATATCAACTTTAACTTTGAGCACAATAGGTGCAATGCTCTATTAGTAGCCTGAGTTCTTTGATATTGGTCAATGGTGTAGATGTCACGTTCCAAACATGCCAGAGTTGCTGCGTCCATATTAGCTCCTCAATCACCATTGCGAATGGCTTCAATGTAGGTGTCAGGCACTTGAGAAATTTCCATGCTGTCCTTGGTGTAAGGGTGAGCTTCACTCTAGCATGCTATTTTCACTTGGGGAGTGTCATGGCAGTTGAGCTCTATAGGGATGTGTAAAGGATAGCATTCGAGGGGCATCAGCAACACCCCGCCTCAAAAATGTGTACTCAAAGTCATGGGCAATCTTGAATGAGTGCACCCCATTACAAACCGTCGGATGGGCTAGTGGCTAGAACTTTGAGCTAAGACGGAGAAGGTTACAGGTTTGATACCTGCTTGCTAGTGGTTGGGAGATCAAATACTTAAAAATTTTAAGAGTTGCCCCTTGTGGACTTTGCCATCATAATCTACAGCCAAATTGGTCATCATTAGTGGGCCATTGATTAGCATAAACAACGTTGTGTGACTTTACTTTGTATTTCACTACCTATGCATGATTAAAGCCAAGCTCAACAATCAGCTTCAAACTTGGGGTGATTGAGGCACATGCTAATAGAGAATAGAAGAGGGAGGTGCAAGGTTCAAATACTGCCAAACCCCCCTTGCCACCCCCCCCACTCTCCCCCATGCCCCCTCCCCACTAGGGGAAATTGAGGTGCCTAGCACCCTCAATCAAGGTTCCCTACCATGCTATCAAACACTCACAAGGCAACTTTAGTGAGAGAACATTTTCGTATCAATTTAGATAATCCCACCTAATGAAGCAGCTCTTTAGTCCCCATAAAATACCGAGGCTAGAGACTTTGGATTTGGTATCATCGGTGGGACATTATCAAATTTCCCATAATGCTATCAAATGGCCATAAGGCATGTCTAGTGAGAGCATTCTTGCACTTACACAAAAGGCCCATCTAACATTGTAGCTATTCAATCTCATAAATGCCACTCCTACCTACCTAGAAAACCAATGGGCATATAATTACAGTGGCATCAGGAAAATGGGCAATGTCACCCTTCATCAAAAGTTTGAAGATAGATGAGTAGATAGTACTCATTAAAGAAGTCTTGTGAGAGACACAAGAGCATTTAACTCTGATGCCCGAAAGGTGTTGCTTTGCAAAAGATAGTAGAAGTAAGAGGAAGAGCCAAACCGACGTAGGTGTTGTAGCCCAAAAATGTGGTGGTGGATAAGGAAATCTGAGATGCAAAACACAGGAAAAGACCTCATGAAGGAAAACTTCCATCAAATAAGCCTTCTTGTGTTTCGGATGGAAGGCAAGACCTAGCTTCTATGCATGCGATGCCAAAGCGCATTAAGGATGAGGCCAAAAGTTTCAATGAGGGTACAAAGAACAGGTTCCATTTCCTTCAAGATGCCTACAAGGTCATTATGTAACAAGGTAGGAGTCGGGGGGAGTGGCAGGTGGGCGAGTCTAGTACTCCAATTTTGTTGATTGTGACTTGTTGTCCTAGAACATGAGGAGTTGCTCTGATAAGCCATAGGGGTGTCTAAAAGTTATTAGGTGTTGAGGATGGTGTAAATTGCACTATCTACATAGAGCATAGGGGCAAACCCTAGCTCTAACCCGAAGGGGTTCACATGTATATCTTCATGTTCATGTTCAATACAACTTAGTGTACAGGTAGCTTTATATGTACAGTATCATAAGTTGTACTCATTGTACATGCTTCCCCTATGTAGTCACTATGCTCACATATGCACATACTACTCTAATTTCTTTTAGCTTTCTTTTTAGTTTTCGATGCTATCATATGCACCAAACGAAACACAAAAAGGTCTTGTATATGCACCCTCTACTTACATAGTGCAATTTAAGAGGGGGTGTTGAGGATGATGTAAATTGCACCATCTACATAGGGCATAGGGGCAAACCCTAGCCCTAACCCTAGGGGGTTCACATGTATATCTTCATGTTCATGTTCAATTCAACTTAGTGTATAGGAAGCTATATCATGTGCACTCCTCTCTCTCTCTCTCTCTCCCTCTATCAATTCCGCTATCATTAGGGAGGTTAAAGCAAATGTTGTATTGTTGCAAGCATTCAAGTGTAGGGAAGATGATTCGCTTTGGCGGTGTTGGGGTATCTCATTTTTTGAGGGGGTTCAAGGAGGTTCCTTCCTTTTTGTACCAACCTTATTCCTTAATGTCTTTTTTTGAGATTTTTAAGAATAAGTCATATCCTTCCAAAATGTCCAAAATTTATCAAGGTTATCTCATGTATCCTATTCGTCCACTTACAAAACATACTTCTGCATGCCAATCCAACCATCATAAGTTCTAGAACTTAGTTTTTTTGGAAAACCTCAGAGTTTCTACTTCTACTTCATTAGAAAATTCATATAAGCTATAAGTGCAGCAAAAGCCCTAGTCAAGCTTCAAAAAAGAAGCTATGTAGTGCTGCATTGTCATAGATGATATGCCCCCATTCTATCCTTATGCATCAAGATGCTAGGAAAGGTGTCCAAACTCACCTGCATCCATCCAAAAGCACATTATGTTAGAACATGAATACAATGCAATGCGGGACTACAGGCTTCATGGCCTAGGCACGGTTGTTATCTTTGTCAAACCCAACATTTTTTATTATGGATGAAACACTTAAGATCACTTTGAGGGCACCAAGGGTCTTTTTTTAGATATCCTTATGTTTGTAAGAGGGCTTAATACCCTCTTTCTTTCCAAAAAACTTCAAGGACCATAAGGTATGTCAATTTTTCCTAATTTGGGAGAGTGTAACCAGAAATGATGATGTCACAAAATGAATATTAACCAAAAAAATTGTTGTATGCCCTCAACAATGTTGATCCTAAAAAATCCTTCCAAAAAAATTAAAATAAAGCTGTGACAAAATGCACATGCCCAGAAAAATTACATGAATCTTATAGCAATAATAATCCTTATAGCACATGGGCATTAAAAATGCAAGTGTTACACATTGCTAATGTAAAAAAGCAAGTGGCATTCATTTAACTAAGGAACGTTTACAAAATATTACAGGAAGTCCTATCTCTCCTCTTATTCTTCTAAAATCCTAGGATAAATATATAGGAGTCTTTTCAAAAGGCTTACACTAAGAAGACAGATTACTAGTGATGAGTAACTCTTATGTGAATATGGTAGGATGAGTAGTTTTTGGCCTGCCCTCTAGGTAGCCTTAGCAATGGTTCGAGTTTTGCAAAGCTCAAATTCCTGATTATTTCTATTTGTTGGGGTGAGAATTTCCTATTGGTTGCTAGCAATTGTGGCAGGCTAGTATTCATGTGTGCGTGGGTGTGTGTGTGTGTAAAGAAATAAGTGTTTTTGTGAGATACATTTACTAATCAAAATTTGTGTGTGTGTGTGTGTGTGGCCCACCCCCAACCCAGAGGGTAAGACCACATGGTGGGGAATAAGCCCACCATGTGGAACTTACTCCCCACCTACTGATAATAAGTGAATAAAAGTGGATTTGTATGATAAGTGTCAAAATAAAAAAATGATTCCAATAGTAAATGCGTAAACCACTTCTGCAAAATAGATATAAAGGTTAGTAAAAACTAAGGCGGATTATAAAATGGCTACATATTTTCCATGCTTAAGAATTATCCAATGGATGTGAATTAATTGTATGGCACTAGCCCAACCAAAGGCTACTAGCTAGGAAATCAAAATGTGTGTTTAGATTAAAAAGTCCCATCAATAATTGAGCCATACAATGAATTCCATTAATTGGATAAAAAGTTTTTAAAAAGGGAAACATATAAGAAAAAAATGTTTAAGACATCTAAGTTGAAAAATGCAATAACTAAAGTTTGCCAAAAAATCACCAAAATTAAGAATTTTTAATAATATTGAGTTTGACAAACACGATATTGAAAAAGATGTCACATCCTCAAGCAATCCACATTCCAAAGTTAGGGTCCACTTACCTGCCACCATCCAAACAAACTAGATGTTAGAACATCCTAGTTACGATTGGGTAGATAGGTAATGCTTGTTTTCCCCAGCTTGTTATCGCTTTACTTAGGAATATAGACAGCCGTATGGATTCTTAGATTTTATATATATATATAAAGTTTAAGTCACAAGTGGACTAAGGAGCGAATGAGTGCATAGGTTGAGAAGGGATTAGTGAAGGTATGGTAGGATTAGTGTGCTTGGTACATGGGCTGATTAAAAAGATAGTGTAAAGGAGAGATTTCACGAGGGGTTACTTAAAAGAATAATTCATAGTTAGCGAAGTATACATGTGTGTGTGTGTGTAAAGAAATAAGTGTTTTTGTGAGATACATTTACTAATTAAAAAAATTGTGTGTGTGTGTTGCAGTAGAAGATCCACCCGTTGTGCTCATAGGGTTGCCATCTAATACGCAAGGATGAATTAGTATTGGCATTACTACAAACCGAGACTACCAATGATATAGTAGTACCACATAGCCAGCGAGCATGTAAACAAGTAAGAAAAACTACAACCTCATCGTAAAAAACACCTGTAGCATGAAGTTTCAATGACTAGCGAAAACAAGCATTATCATGTAGATGAGTAAATTTATGTAATAGTAGAGTGTTCAAAGAGTAGTACTCAAGTGACAAGCCACCCAGTAGGACCTGAGGGAATGTATTTCAGACGTCAGATCAATATAGACGTACAACAGCCATTCGTGAAGGTAGGATCAAAAAGCAACATCAAGCAAAGCACTATGTAGTTGCAATCATGGATGTTCTGGAGAAAAAGGACCTCTAGGAGGGTAGCTACCTAGGAGGTAGCCATGAGAGAATGCAAGCGAGGGTACAAGCATTCAGGAGAGAATGCGAGCAAGGAACAAGCACTTGGGGATAGAGTAGAAGCTCTGTAGCAACACAGGGTGGGGGGAGTGCATCAAGAAGACTAGTTGCTGCCCATAATATACATGAAGGCACCTACTACCACCATTACGACCATCACTTGCCAGCTTGGCACTCAACATTAGTCCCATGTTATCTAAGCACTCATTATCACTTAGCCTTATCCATTATCCCTTAAAAAAACCAACCTGCTCGTGTTATTTTATTAGGTTAGACAAGGTTAGTCCAAAGTACTGTCTTTCCAACATTTACACTGCTTAGAAGGCCTTGGCATAGACAAAAATATAGGGGTTTTAGAGAAGAAAAATTAATCCATTGCTCAAGTTTCTTTCAAATTACCCATACATCTAGCCACATGCTTAAAACCACGTTGTTTTTATAAGATTTCACACACCACAACCAAAAAAATTGAATAATTGTCCATCAAATTATGAATGCATAGGGATCCTCCATAATATCATCCAACAAAGTAGCTATATAGCTTGCATCTAATATAAATCATCCCTCAAGGTAATGGTACCCTACAAATAGAAATACCATTAAAAATCATGTAAGTTTGAAAAAATCAAAGCTACACATAGATGGGTATCAATATGCTCAATGTGTTTGTGAGAAGTGCACGAAAAAATTCATATGTATGTGTGTGTGTGAGTGATTATAGCATGCAGTTGATGAAATGATCTAGGATCTTTACAGGTTGTACAACTACTATGATGGTGAATTAGAAGTGTGTAGCAAGTCTTATATATAGTCACTAGTATACACGGGCTAACTATGTCAGACCCTTATATAGTCACTAGTATATATAGTTAGTAGTCTTATATATAGCCACTAGTATACATGACAGCGAGTGACTAAGTCAGACCCTTAGTTTTTGATAAGGTTTGTTAACTTAGTTTTGGATATATGTCCATTCCTTTAAAAAATGAATTCATAATAGATTTTGTTGGACTTTCATCAATGGTGATAATAGCATGTATTGCCTGTAATCACAAGTACATGTCCTCAATAGTTACCACTAACTCCATTAGAATTTGATCACCACATGCCATTTTATTAACGTTTCTAAAAATTCACTAAACATCCATATCCACACTAAGATCATATACCATTCTTAGGAACACTTTTAGCACATGTGATTGTGCTTGTACCAACAATGATCTTATAGACGATGCCACACTAGGTGTGTCTAATATCTAGCATGACAAAATGATCATATATGTATGTATGTGTACCATGTAATTCAGCAATTTCTCTTGATGACAGAGTTTCTATAGCCATTTTAGTCATAATTATGGAGAACTTATTGCCACAGAGATATTGTGTGTGTACCATATCCACACAAAGATCATATTACTTCTTAGGAAGATTTGTAGCACACGTGATTGTGCTTATACTATACACACATGTATGTGTGCACGCACACACATGCATGCATGTGTATGTGTGTGTGCGTGTGCATGCGTGCATGTGTGCGCGCGTGTGTGTGTGTGTGTGAGAGAGAGAGAGAGAGCGAGAGAGAGAGAGAGAGAGAGAGAGAGAGAGAGAGAGAGAGAGAGAGAGAGAGATGGTTGTGTGTGTGTGTGTGTGTGTGTGCGTGCATGCGTGCGTGTGTGTGTGTGTGTTCACCTTCTCCTCTTTGTCAAGGCAGTAAATCAAAAATCCATGTCATAAGAAATACCCATTAATTGGACCATAAATGGCATATAAATATGGAAAGCCCGTCTATCTAAAATTGAAGTTGATAGTCTATACACCACCTTTACTATCCCATAACCAAGATTGAGTATCTCTACTATTTCAAAAGGAAGAAGTGGCTTTGGGAGGAATTCTGGAGGTCCAGGGGAAATTTTCTGGAGCTTTGGGAGTTTTGGGAGCTTCTATGTCATTAGATCGTGATGAAAAGCTTCTGCGCCTTTAGATCTGGAGGTTTTGAATTAGTTGTGAGGGTGACATGTGGCAACCACATGGGGCACAAGTGGTGGTGGAGGAAAACTGAGCATGGTGCTGCAAAGCAGACGAGAGGAGCAAAGGACCAGGGGCAAAGGTATACTTGGTCATGTGGTGTAGGGATGACTTTGGAGGTCTGGGTGGAGGTTCATGGAAGTCCTTGAGCTTCGGGAAAAGAATTTTAGAGCTTTGGAAGGTGCTTCCCCACCATTATATCATGATGAATTGTTAGATATGAAGGTTCTAAAGCAATCGCAATGGTGACACGTGGTGACCACAGGTGGTAGAAGTGGTGTGGAGGCAAACTAAGCACAGTGCCCCAGAGAAGATGAGAGAAGCAAAGGACCAAGAGTAACAGAGGCAGGACTTGGGCAGGTGGCATGGTGCTATGGGGTGACATGAGCAAACTATGGGGAGAGCAAAACCGTGGGTAGAATGCATGTGGACATGTGGGCAATGCCAAGATGAAGGCTCATGTGGCTACAACAAGTGGCACGATTGATTGGATGTTTTTGGTTAGACAGACTGGCTACACTAGACGATGTGGCCACTGCATGGTGAAGGGCAGCATGTGGTGCACTAGATGATGTGGCCATTGCATGGTGAAGGGTAGCATGTGATGCACTTTGTGGAGCTCAAAAAGAGAGTCAGAGAGAGAGAGAGAGAGAGAGAGAGAGAGAGAGAGAGAGAGAGAGAGAGAGAGAGAGAGGCAACTGGGGCAAAGTCCCAGTGCAATCACTAGTAGGTAGAGGTGGCTGAGGAAGAGTCATGTGCTTGCAACAATGTCTTAGTGTGTGTGAGTCCCATTGCAACAATAAACAAAGATCCTAACAATTCTCTATCATAGAGGCCAGTCGCCATTGGCACAATTCTCCAGCCAGCCGTCGGCACAGTTTGCTAGCACAATAGCCAAGAGTCTTCCATTTGGGATTCCACGCAGAGGCAAATTGTGGTAGAGAAGGTGGTGTATGCATTACTAGGGACAGAGTCATCAGGATAGGGGTGAAACAGATGGCCATGTGCATGCTAGAGAGAGAGAGAGAGACAGAGAAGAGAGAGAGAGAGAGAGAGAGAGAGAGAGAGAGAGAGAGAGAGAGAGAGAGAGAGAGAGAGAGATGTTTATATGTATGTATGCACACACCCACACACATGTATGTATGTATATGTATATACATACATATAATAGAATAATTTACAACTTCATTATAGAGTAATGCAAAGTGATGATTCTTTGGATAGTTAACATATTAAGGGCACGATTTTGGTTTTAGAATATAGAACTGGACATTTTTACAGCCCCATTTCTTGATCATACAATGTGATGATTCTTCATATGCTTCTTCAACAACAAAGGAATAGAGAGCCCTAAATATATTTCATTTATAAATGTGGGCGCATGGCACGGTGCTATGGGGCGATGCGAGCAGACTGTGGGAAGTGGAAAACTCATGGACATAATGCATGCAGACATGTGGGTAGTGGTGGGATGATGGCTCATGTAGCACGACAGATTGACTGTTTGTGGTCAGACAGGCTAGCCGCATTGTGGCTAGATGATGTGGCCATTGCATGGCGAGGGGTATGAGTGGTGTGCTGAGTAGAGCTCGGACAAAGAGTCTGAGAGAGAGAGAGAGAGAGAGAGAGAGAGAGAGAGAGAGAGAGAGAGAGAGAGAGAGAGAGAGAGAGAGTGGCTAGTGTAGAGTCACAGTGTAATAGGTGGCTAGGGCAGAGTCACAGTGTAACAGGGGGCCAAGGAAGAGTCACATTGTGCTCACAATAGAGTCACAGTGCAATGTGAGTCGCACCACAAACAGAGTTCTAGCTAGTTCTTTGTCATAGAGGCGTCACCGACAGAGCTCTCCAGCCTACGTGTGCATGCACGTGTGTGCTCACGCATGCAAAAGAGAGAGAGAGAGAGAGAGAGAGAGAGAGAGAGAGAGAGAGAGAGAGGTGGTTGGTGCAGAGTCACAATGCAATCACCAGGAAAAGGTGGTTGGGGCAGAGTCACAGTGCAATGTGGGTCCCAACGTAGACATAGTTCTCAATAGTGCAATGCGAGTCCCACTGTAGATAGAGTTATCGACAATTCTCTGTCACAGAGGCTAGTTGTTGCCGCAGGTCTTTGGTTAGCCGTCAACACAATTCGCTAGCATAGAGACCAACAGTCAGCTAGAGGCAAAGTATTGCAGACAAAGTGGCCTACATGGCACTTGGAGTAGAGTCAACAGGACAAATGGCCACGTGAGAGAGAGAGAGAGAGAGAGAGAGAGAGAGAGAGAGAGAGAGAGAGAAAGAGAGAGAGAGGTTTATACATACATACATACATGCATGCATGTATGTATGTATGTATGTACATATATATATATATGTATGTATGTATGTATATATGTATGTATGTATGTATGCCGAGTCCCAGGTCCTCCCAGGTAGCACGATAGATGAGAACTATAAGTTGAAGTAGAAATTGAGGCAGTTAGAGGATTGGAACTATGAGTCTACACATGGCACGTGGCATGACGATACAATCACGATCGCGACACACAAGGCCAACACGTGGGGGTTCATTGGTCGTGCATTTGTGAAGTCATGCCACATGGCATTGATGTCTATAGGGGGGAGGGGGGGGGAGAGAGAGAGAGAGAGAGAGAGAGAGAGAGAGAGAGAGAGGGGGGGGGGGGCAATATATATATATATAGATAGGGTAATGCAAAGTGATGATTCTTTGGATAATCAAAATACTTAGGGCACACTTTTGGTTTTAGAATATAGAATTGGACATTTTATAGCTTCATTGCTTCATCATACAAGGTGATGATTCTTCATATGCTTCTTCAACAACACTGGAATAGAGAGCCCTAGAGGTACCCCAACAGATTAAAAAAAGAAAAACACATTAATTTTACTTAGTCCACCTCCCCAAAAGAATTATTATTCTAAGGTAAAACTATGCAATGGGAATTATAAGGTGCTCTGCGGGCGACCTTACGTGCCCCCCCAACTTTCATGATTTCATCGCTATGCCTCCCCTCTTGTTGTACCTTTGTGACCTTATGCCCCCCCTTCCATGATTTTTTCTCCCCCTCCCCTCCTATTTCACCTCCTCATGGTCAGCCTCCTCTTATGCTGCCTATCACGGTGGCTGGTAATCGTTGGCCATCACCGCTCTTGCACTGTCGACCTTCCCTGTGCTCGCTCCTCTCCTTCCACTCACCATCTTCCACTCGTCCTATCTCTTTTCCTGCTCTCTCTACCCTCCACCCCCTCCCCTCCTTGCTCCCCCTACCCTCCCATTGGTTCCTCCCTCCCTCCTTGGTTCGCCTCACCTCCCGCTGGCTCCTCCCTCCCTCCTAGCTTGCTAGTTGTTGTCTGTCTACTCCTTCTCCCTGTCTACTCCTACTTACTCCCTTACTGCTCCATCTACTCCCTCTCTACTCCTATCTACTCTTGCCTACTCGGTTGCTGCTCCGTCTACTCCATCACTAGTTGCATTCCTCTTATTTAGTTCTGTCAGTTAGATGCATCAATTCCCTTAGTTCCTTTAATTCCATTAATAATCAACTAAGCTTTTGTTTAACAGGTAGCTAGATTGAGTTAGAATATACTTCAAATGAATTACTTTCCATTCCCCAAAAATTTAGTATTAATATTTGCTATTGAGAAAACTTTGACACGTGGTTCAAGAAGAGCTCAAATTGTCATAAATGAATTAAGAAGGTAGGTTTGTGTAAAGTTTTTATATATAAAAAAGATGAGTAATTACTTCATTGAGAAATAGGATAGTATTGTGTAAAATTTGTTAATTTGAATTTTACAAATATGCAATTTGCATTTTATATATAGTCACACATTAGTGTGGAGGGAGAGTTCGGACCCTTCCTCTCCAAAATTTATAAGATCACATAGTATTTTGCATTTAGCACATAACCACACGTTTTTGTGGGGATAGTGTTTGCACATTTTCTTTCCACAAGTTATAAGACGAGGGAAGGTGCACTTTCTAAGGCTCATTCAAATCGCATCCCAGACATATACATTTAAATTTAATACATGGGAATTTAAATTTAGCACATAAGACTTTCCATGTGCCACATATAAATTTTCATTTCGCATACAACCATACGTTTGTGTGAGAGGAACTAGCACACTTCCTCTCATAAATTATAAGACCAAGAAACATCCCTTTCTTCGGTTTCATATAAGTTTGCATTTAGGACATATGATATAGCATGTAGCAAAATGAATTTAACACTTTATATTTCGCACATAGAATTTATAACACCTCTACTTTATGTTGATAGCAATTTGAATATAGCATATGGCAATTTGAATGTAGCATATAGTAGTCTGAATATAGCACATGGTAATTAGCTCTTTGCACTTTACACATAGCACTTTGCATTTTGCACATAACACTTTCATAACCACACATATGTGTGGGGAGAGAGTTGGCAAGCTTCCTCTCTAAAAATTATAAGACCAAGAAATGTGCCCTTTCTTGGGTTCATATTAGTTTGTGTTTAGCAGACATTATTTTGTATATACTTGGTAGCAATTTGAATTTGGGATATAGCACTTAGCAGTCCGAATATAGCACATGGTAATTAGATCTTTGCATTTTGCACATAGCACTTCACATTTTGCACATAACGCATTCATAACCACATATATGTGTGGGGAGAGAGTTGGCAAGCTTCCTCTCCAAAAATTATAAGACCAAGAAACATGCCCTTTCTTGGGTTCATATTAGTTTGTGTTTAGCATTATAGCATTTTGTACATACTTGGTAGCAATTTGAATTTGGGATATAGCACTTTTCATTTAGCACATAATACTTTCAACTTGCACTTAACACAAAGCAATTTCAATTTACCAATTAGCAATTTGAATTTTGCACATAGCACTTTGCATTTTGCACATAGTACTTTGCATTTATCACATAACCACACATATAGTGTGGGGGAGAGTTCTCCAAAAATTATAAGACCAAGGAACGTGCCCTTCCTTGCGTTCATATCATTTTGCATTTAGCACATAGTATTTTGGCATATAGGACTTTTCATTTAGCACATAGTACTTTCAACTTGCACTTAGTACAAAGCACTTTCAATTTAGTACTTAGCAATTTGAATTTTCACTTTGTATTTTGCACATGGTACTTCGCATTTAGCACATAACTACACATATAGTGTGGGGGAGAGTTGGCACACTTCCTCTCCATAAATTATAAGACCAAGGAATGTGCCCTTCCTTGGGTTCATATCATTTTGCATTTTGCATATAGCATGTAGTAATTTGAATTTGGCATATAGAACTTTGCATTTAGTACATAGCACTTTTCATTTAGGTGATAATGTTAAAATATATTTTATTATTAAAGACACAAAATAGGATCTTCATAATGAATTGAGAGATTTTCCATTGTTCAAGAAATTTAATGATTAATTACCATGAGGAATTTGTGTTATTTGAATGCTAATATAAGAAGTTGCTTTTTCTTTTCTATTAACTGATGTTTTCATGTTTGTGAAATTAGTTAAATGCTACTGTAGAAGTACCTATTGTATTTCTGTTATCCTAGATCATAGTCCAATGAACACCTTGCAAATTACCAATTGAATAGAGAGCTCTATAAAATACATTTGAAGACATTTTACAAAGATAAGAATTCAAAAATTCACTTTAAATTTTAGAAATAAGATAATGAATTATTGTATTACATAAGTAGATACATAAGTAGATAGTGTCAAAGTGTGGATCATACTAGCCTAGTGCACACAAGATTAGCGGAAGAATAAGGAGGCTCAAAGCACACTGAATAAGACATGAGGAGATAGCAAATCTATATCTCTTGCAATGTGTGTTCTCAACAATACATGATAGGCCTCTTATATAGAGAGTGCTCTTTGAATAGTCAACACTTGTGGGATCCTCTGATCCACATCTCTCCTTGTGGATATCCTTGATCCACATCTCCACATCTTGTAGTCCACATCCTAGGGTGGCTACTTTAATACATTCCTTATCACATACCTTAGCCTTTAATCTATGTGCTCATGGCACCATATCTCAACACCTCCCCTTGGTGCCCTAATCCATTGGCTACTACTACAAGGTGGTCAGATGTGAGTTACAAATCCATCACCTCCCCTTAGTGCATGCATTGCTACTTAAGGTGGTCAAGTGTACTTTTTTACATGTCAATACCTCCCCTGGGTGCTTTCATAGCTACTCTCACGTGGTCAGGCTTGTTTTACAAACATATGGGTTGAAGGTGGCAAGGTTTTTGCTTCTCAATACATGTTGTCGATGTCCTTGACTTCTTTTCTTGATGTAGCTAGTTGCAGGATGCTTTATTCCTCCATATTCATTGATGCTTTATGTGTGGATGCCATGTTCTATGCTATGGTCATCTCATACACTTGTGCTTTTGGCATGCTTATGACAATGATGTGTGCATTCATGCTTTGCTTTTCCATTTGTTGCAAAGGTCTTACCAATTGATTTCTTTCAATATTGGTAGTGTCTAATTGCATACGATGATTCTGATCGAACAACGCATAAAGATGAAAAAGGCAATCACTTTTCCTTTTTGGAGCGTGTCCAAATTCTTCCTGGATTGTAAGCTATGGCTTGTCGAAGTTTCTATGAAGAAGAGGGGGCCTTAATGATGTGGCATAGGGATTCACATGCAGAATTCAAACTGTGCTTGACAAGGGGCAATTTGCTTAGGTGGCATTGTTGACTGTGCATGCTGATGTGGCAGAACTAATCCTAACTCTAACAATGGTGGGTTAAGTTAACCAGACCAAGATTGAGCCTTATCTCTGCCAGGTGGCAAAACTTTAACCAAGGAACATTAAACTAAACCTAGGTTTAACCATGGTTTAGTACTACCACGTGGCTTTTTGAGAACCTTAGGAAGACTTTGTGGACAAGCTGAGCACATCGTCGTTGAGGCGAGTCCATTCTGCAGAGGCACGATGAGTCGTCGGGTGTCATGGTCTTTGAGGTTGTTCGTTGGAGATCAAGCTCCAAAATTTTGCATCTTTTGTGCTTCATCAAGCTCAAAATTTCAGCGTTTCAGTTCTGCTGAGGACGTAGCCACTCTTTGGAGCATTCAGCTCCTCCCATAGCTCGCAAGACTCTAGAGTTGACAATGCATGACTCTTTGGCGAGCTGCAGCTCTTCTCTGCGAATGCCAATTTGCACCACCTATCCATTGAAGGAGCCGGTGCTAACTTGGAGCTGTAGAGGCAGCTACTGGAGGACTTATGTGAGGGAGTCGGGCTTGTAGTAGCTAGGAGCTGTGAGCTATAAGAGCTCGGGGTTGTGTAGAGATGTTGGCATTGGGGCATGCTATAGCATGACTGTGTAGGGACGAGCTGCTCTCGTAGGAGTTGCTGTGTCAATAGGAGGCTGGAGTTGTAGACCGTGGTGGTTGAAGCTTTGATGGTCCGTTGGTCATCACGATTGTTGATGCCTTAGAGGCTCTAGTGTTGTGGCAGCTGAGTAGGAGACGTATGATGGAGCAGGTGCTAGAGAGGGGTGTGGGATCATAGGCTAGCATTAAGAGTCTTGATCATCTTGTGCTCTTGCTGCTCTCTTACCTTTCGGCCCCTTTCCATGCACTCCTTCAGAGCACCATTCGACTGCAAGACACGATTTGACTTTGCTTTTTTGCTGACATACTACCTCAAGTTGTTGTTGCAGTGTCAGAGTATCCGCATCAACTTTCTCTCATGATGTTGTTGCCTCTTTCAAGATTATGTCCTGCTATCCAAAGCTAAAAATAGCGCTATGTCCAAGTCTTTGCAAGAGCCCATGAAAAGCATAGTAGAGAGCTGCTGCATCTAAGCACTGCATTGAAGTCGCTTGAGCACATTTAAAGAGGTTGCTCGTGAGCTTCTATTACTTTGCAATCCTCAACTGCAATCAGTTGTGCTGGCAACGCAACAATGGAGGGAGTCTAGAAGCTGTCCGTGAAGCATAACTCCCCACGAAAAAGGAGAGATCTACTAAAACAGATCACGCCTCTGACTTAGGATTTGGCAAAAAGAGATTCAAATGGGTCGCTGGCCGTTGGCTCATGCCATGCTTCCAAGGTGTCTCTGGCCATTTGTAATTGCATTTGGAGATGTTCTCTGTTGTAGAGGCTGATGTAGATAGGAGTCTCTTTAGAGCAAGCCTATCAAAGTAACTGAATCTCTATGAAATAAAAACATAGAGACCTCTCTCTCTCTCTCTCTCTCTCTCTCTCAGCAACACTCAAGAAGTCTCACAAAGCATTCTCAACTACATCTAAAACTAATCTAGACTTAGCTAACCTGGGCTCTGATACCATGTCAAAGTGCGGATCATACTAGCCTAGTGCACACAAGATTAGCGGAAGAACTAAGGAGGCTCAAAGCACACTGAATAAGACATGAGAGGGAGATAGCAAATCTATATCTCTTGCAATGTGTGTTCTCAATAATACATGATAGGCCTCTTATATAGAGAGTGCCCTTTGAATAGTCAACACTTGTGGGATCCTCTAATCCACATCTCTCCTTGTGGATATCCTTGATCCACATCTCCACATCTTGTAGTCCACATCCTAGGGTGGCTACTTTAATACATTCCTTATCACATACCTTAGCCTTTAATCTATGTACTCATGGTACCATATCTCAACAGATAGCACTGTGCATAATATAAAAAGCAATATCCTAAAGTTGAAGACATTTTACAAACATTGGAATTGAAAAATATAATCTTGATTTTGAATTCTAGAAATGAGACAACTAATTATTGTATTATGTAATGAAATAGCACTTTGCATTTTTTAAATAACCACATGTTTTGTTTTCAAAAAGTAGACTTAACAGATTGCAAAAGAAAAATGCAATTACAACTAATGATGATAGCATAGATTAATGCAATGACATGAACAAACATGAGATAGAAGCGTCATAAATAGCCTTAAATAGACCTACATCATCATGACAACTACCCAAGACTAAGGCAAATTATCATCTCCTATTAACAATCAGACCTATATGACTATAAATAGTGATAATAGAGATGAAAGTCGTATTTTTTGGCTTGAAGATTTTTACCTCTTTTGATCAAATAGTTGCAAAGCTGTTTATAGTTGGGACAGTGAGTTAACTATCCAACATTGCTTATAGAAATCCGGTATGTAAGCTTCTCTCTGCATGGCTAGGTCACTATAAAAGCTATACAAATACTCCTATAAGTTGTAATGTGGGCACTGGAGTAATTGACACTACCCTATAGCCTAGAAAACAACCCTATACTACCATGTAATTAGAGTGGTTGGTTCACCACAAGAAGAGATCCTTCCTTGCAAAGAATGAAGTGAGATTGATTTAGCAATGTCACTAAAGAACTATGACAAGAATGACCATTTGTTGCATCAGCATGACGCCCTGTAGTGTTGAACATTCGTGATACCCAGTAGTATTGCATCTGCGTGACCCCTTCATTGTTGCATTATCATGATCTTCTATAACCTACCTCACATACGAAAATCAACTTCAATCCTTACATTTGATGCATTCAACTTTGTGATCTTGTGTTGCAGTTCTCCTTTGCCTCCTGGATCCACCCTCAAAACTGCCCTTCACTCAGTCTCCAACAACAATGCAGCACTTCCTCTAGGAGTCATCTACATGCATCCCGTCAACATGCATTAGATCTTGTCATTTCCAACACAGTTCTAGCTAAATTTGGAGGAGATGTAGGAGCAGAAGCATTGTTGGAGGTTGCCACACTTTCCATACATATTCATAAGAGCTGCCCCCACATCAACATATTGAGCCCCGAAATGCAAGCATTGGCACTCATTGACGTTCAACTAATGCTCCATTGCCCATGCATGCATTGATAACACAAACAAAGGTTACATTGTTTAGCTTTATTCCTTCCTGATGCATTCTACCGAATAGTTGAAAAGCCTCCTCTCCTAGCCCATGCTGACCATAGGCTGCTATCAGAGTAGTCCATGTAACTACATCTTGCTTGGGCATTTTGTCAAAAACCTCCCTTGCATGGTCTAAACATCCACATTTTCCATACATACCGACAAGAGCATTTCCCATGAGAATATCTAGTTGGATGCCACTCTTTGAGATCTGCAAATGCAACCACTTGCCTCAAAGCCTCGCTTGCACATGCCTCCTGATGCTTGGCATAACTTGCATATCAGTCCACAAGACCTCATTTTGAATTGCAATCTTGTCAAACACTTCTTGTGATTTTGCAAGTGAGAAACATTTGGCATACATATCCACCAAGGTGATGCCAACAAACATCCCCTTTTTGGCAATCTTAGCATGTATTTCTTGGCCCTTGTCTATGGCCCCTATGCTGCCACAAGCTTTCAAGCTGCAAAAAAAAGTGAGAGCATTTGGAGAGATATCCTCCAATTTCATCTGCTCAAAATGGTACAGGGCTTGTCAACAAGACCATGCTCAACATATCATGCAAGTAGTTTAGTCCATGAGACTATATCTCGAATTGGCAGCTTGTCAAACACTTCTCATGCAAGCCACTTTTTTGTATACATATCTATCACAGACTTGGTGATAAAAATATCTCTCCAACCCTTTTTGGCAGTCTCAAAATGTAATTTTCAGCTCTTGCCTATGGCTCGTACTTTGCCAAAATCTTTGAAGCTACAAAAAAATTTGATCGCATTTGGAGAGACACCCTCTATTCGAAACAGCTTAATGCTTCCTTCCTTTGGCATATCTTGTGATTAGTGCATTCTATGCTATTTCATTGTAGCTTCTCAAACACTTCTCTTATCACATTTAGCATACGTATCAACCAAGGTGCTACCAACAAAAGTTTCTCTTTCAAACCCCTTTCTGGTCCATGGCTCTAGCGAAGCGGCTACGGAGTGACCCAAGCTTGAAGCCCTAGATTCTCTTGTAGCCCACCCTTAGGACTTAGACCACCCCTTGCCCTTGAAGGCACTATCTTGTATATGAGGCCCAAGGTCTTCAATGTGCTTTCATTTGCTAAATTTCTTACCTTCAGCAAGTCATCTCACAACGACTGATCCCACCTCTTCCATCGCTCTTCTCTATCTCCTTGGAGTCCTTTTCTTTCCGTTTCATCTGTTTCTTTAAAAAATGCATTTGCTACCTTTTCAAGCTCTCTTTCCTTCGCCTTTGCATTCCATTCCTTCAACTTCTTTTCTGTATTCACCTAGCAGAGTCTGGGTACAAATAATATCCTGAAAGGCATATCAGCGTCTCTGAGAAGGGATCCAAAGCCCCCTTTACTACCTAGAAGACGGAGGAGTAGGTTGCAAAAAGGGAATAAGCCATCGGGGTCAGCATGGAGGGAAAGATGAGGAGTGATTTCTCAAGTTCCAGTGAGGATACAAAGTGAATTAGTGGGTTCCAAGAGATGTAGTCATGAAGGAGAAGGCCAAGGATTGAATTTGAAGAGAATTGCAAGCAGGCGGTGCAGCCATCGTCCCCTCTCACAAGCATTTGATATGATGCCATAGCCATAGCTTTGACAAAGAAGAAGGAAAGAAGAGTGATAGCGAGTATGTGCCCCATAATATCTAGCAATTGTGTGTATGCAAGAGGTATGCAAAGAAGGAAAGACAAGCCAATGCAAGAGGAGGAGTTACAAAGGAGACGTGGAGGTTTTTCTTGACATTTAATATTTGTATTTCCAACTGATAAAACCATGATACGTGGCTCAACGAGAAGAAAGTACTTCCTTTGATGGTACAATGCCACAAGCCTAATCATAGTGTGAGTAATGTGATTTTTAATGTTTTAATGGTTTGTTGGCATCTGATTTTTGTTTTCCATAAACAAAAAATGTTGGTGTCAGTACAATCTTGATACAAGTTGTAAAAACCCCATTATCATAATATTGGACACCAAGGGAAAGAGTTTGTACAATCGTTCTAGCTCAGTGATTTTGATTAGGTCTAAGATGAGGAGCAATATGGCAACTTATTCTTCTATATATCTCTAGAGGGCCGTTCCATGTGGTTCTCCCTCATTGCAACCTTGGGGGTATGTGTTGGAATACTGAAAGGAAAGAGTAGAGTGGACACAAAATCAGAATACTTGCTTATAGAATGAAGAAGAGTGAGGTCCTTAAGTAGGCACCTCATACAAGCTCACTGACATTACTGATGACCTCAGAGCTCCACAATCATCTCCTCAATCTACTCCTAGATTCTCTCAATCATCCTATGTGGCTCTCCACCACCTAACTGTGCTTGTGGGCACCTAACTGTGCCTCTAGCACTCACACATAGAAACATAAGGTGTGCCTGAGGCATACACCTTGAGATATCCCAACAAACCCCCCCTCAAGGAGATGCCTCAGGCTATGTCAAGGATACATCTAGTCTCATAGTTTCTCATGCCATCTCATGGTGGTCAAGGATAAATCTATGGCTAGGTTCTCATGCTAGCAAGGGTTTCCTTGGGTGTAAGGTAAACAAAAAAGGGATACAAAAAGACCTTTCAATAGTTATCTCCCCTGCATGTACATGCACACAATGTCTGCAGGAGGTACCATGGAACAAAACATACACATGGCCTACATCATAAGGTGACCAGAGGTGTTTACAAAACAAACAAAACACAATAGTTTATTTTCATTCATTTTGGAGGACTATCCAGGCTGAGTACATTGACATAAAAAAAGAGATCTGGAGCATACATAGAGATGTGTTTAAAATGCATAATCTTCAAAGGATGCCTCATCTTGTGGAGGCTCATTAACTGTAAGTAGATTTGCATTTTCTGTCTTTGCTTTGGCTCTGCAAAACTTCTCATGATGGTTGTTCTTGCCACAGTGCTTGCATGGATTAACTTTGAAGCAGTCCTTTGAAAGGTGATTTGTCTTTCCATAGTGATTGCAAGGAGTATACTTGCCCTTCTGGAATTTCATAACATAAGCAGTGTCATTGCCTTTTCTTAGCTCCATATGCCTTTCTTCTTCTTGGAGAGCAGAGATAATGCCTTCAAGGTTAGGATTGGGAAGATTCTTCAAAGTGCTAACAATGTGATCAAAACTTTCAGGCATACTCTTAAGTAACACTGCCATAGCATCATCAGGGGTGATAGGAGAGTTGATAGAAGCTAATTGAGTCATAAGACTCCGCATATAGTTGACATGAGCTGCTAAAGTAGTATCACTTGCCATCTTTAATTCAAAGAAAGAGATTTTAAGTGATAGTTTAGAGATGTGAGAGCTTGCACCAAAAATCATGTCTAGCTTCTGCCAAGCTTCCGCCGAAGGAGACTCCAAGTCAGAGATATGGTGTATATAATCATCACCCAAAGCAAGAGCAATGATACCATATGCCTTTTCTTCTCTTGCTGGATCCCTTGCCGGTCGTGTCGGAGTTGAAGATTGTCTAGCATTGGAGGCCGTAGAAGAAGCGGTAGGAGTAGGTTTGACAAGTCCCCATAAGTTCTCCCGCATCAATGCAAATTTCACCTTCATTTGCCATGTATGGAAGCCCTTTCCATTGAACTTCTCAAGATTAAATATGGTAGCCATGAGAGGGTCTAACCCAGATATTGGGCAGTGTCTATCTCTCTTACAAGGCAAAAATAACTGAAAGACTTCCAAAATATGAGTACTTGATGTAGCAAATAGTAGTGACTAGATTTCAAACAATGATGCTTCTTCTTACATGCTTCATAGAAGTGGATGAAATAAACACTTTCCAATCAAAACCAGGTCTAGCAAGTCAAAACAAAACTGAAGCAACACTTGGACTGGTCTTCTGACTTGATCCCTAATCTCTACGTTTAGAGTCTTGAGGAATTTCGGGGATATAAAACAATGAGTGCTACCGGAGTCAATAAGAAAAGAAGTTATTGAAAACTTCAAAAGACCAGAAATGCTAGAGTAGCATTTTATGTAGCATCATTTTCAAAAGCTTGTCAAAACTGTCAAAACTAGAGAGCTGAACTTGGAGGGCTTATAGCACACTCTTCAAAGCAAAAGAAAGGGGGCTTTCTGAGGCAAAGAAAACTGGTATACCACAGTAGAACCTCTGGGAAGAAGAGGCGAAAAAACGCGTCAGGTCGCCTTCTCCTTCAACAAAGTCGACTGGTTTTTCTCTGTTTTCTCCTTCAATATGCAGCCATTGCTGCTCAGATTTCAGCACAAGGTAGCTCTAGGTATGGACCAGCCCCCCCTGAAAGGAATTAGAGAAAGATCAAGTGTGCTAGGAGAAAACGCAGAAGAGACAGTCGACGACCTTCCTGTAATAGCGACGAGCAGAAGCGAAGATTCGTCGATTCCTTGCAGCCAGAAGTTCGCCCCAACAAGGTGGATCTCCAGCTAGAAGGGCGTGGGAAATGGCTGAGAATCGGAGGAGAACAGGCTTAAGCAAATTTTTGGAAGAAGAGGGAGAGATGGTGAAGAAGAAGAGGAAGAAGATGATGATGTGGCAAAAATGGGCTCAAGGAGGATCAAATGGCTCTGATACCATGTTGGAATACTGAAAGGAAAGAGTAGAGTGGACACAAAATCAGAATACTTGCTTATAGAATGAAGAAGAGTGAGGTCCTTAAGTAGGCACCTCATACAAGCTCACTGACATCACTGATGACCTCAGAGCTCCACAATCATCTCCTCAATCTGCTCCTAGATTCTCTCAATCATCCTATGTGGCTCTCCACCACCTAACTCTGCTTGTGGGCACCTAACTGTGCCTCTAGCACTCACACATAGAAACATAAGGTGTGCCTGAGACATACACCTTGAGATATCCCAACAATATGCCTTGCCCAACACATAATGTGGCACTTCCTCCTTACAACTTGGGGAGTGCCTTGCCTAAAATGGGATGTAAAAGACTCGATGTCTCAACTTTGAACAAAGAGACACAATGGTTGTGTTTAACATTTTTTACACTTTTTTGGGAATCTTCATCTCACCTACATAAGAAATTTCTTTGCAAAACAAGCCTCCATTAACATGAAATGTGTTGAACCCGTTATCCCCTCCCAACATTATCTATCTATGTGTGTGTCGTAACTCATGCATTTGCTTTTGCAGCTCCTCTCACTTTGCATCCCTTCCTCTCTTTTGCAAAATAACCTCCTCTCGATGTCCTGGCATGGGTGCTAGGAAACTCCTTTGTGTCTAGCAACCCTACACACGAGCGAACATGCATGCACACATGCGGATTTCTTCAAAGAAGAGAACACACGATGTATAGTGAAGGCATCTTTTAGGAAGGAGAAAGGTATGATGTAGTCACTTAATCATATCTTCTAGGGTCTTGATATTTCTTGAAATTAAATAAAATTTAACAAGCTGAATGGGTCTCTAACCCCTAGTAGAGGGGGTCATGCTTTTGAAGGGCAGAGAGCCTCATGCTTTGACAAACCATCAGAAACAACTGCCATAGGACCTGGAGATCCATTTTCCTAACAAACTGTTGTTGTGTTTCACTCACACTCCTGTGAAGCACCTGACGATATTGCCCTTTGATTATCCTACTCTTCATCATAAATGATGAGTATCCGAGTGGGATTGCAATAGTGGAGATTTCTGGAAGTCCTTCCTTACGCACTCCAGAAGATCTTCAAAATACAATACTCAGATCCAATGTTTCTAGTTTGGTCAGTGCATTCAAGTCCAATGTTTTCAGAGAGATCTTTGAAACTTTCAGGCATCTCAAATTGACTAGTGCTAGCAAGCCCCGAATTGCTTCCAAACAAGAGCAACCGGTAACTTCGAGGGATACCAGGCGAGAGCAGCCGGTAACATCGAGGACTTCCAGACAAGAGCAGCCGGTAACATCGAGGACTCGCAAGAGAAGGAGCCGGTAACATCGAGGACTTCCAGATTGGCCAGTTCATACAAGTACAATGTTGCCAGCGAGGTCTTTGACACTTTCAGGCTATACCGTAGAAACCCAGCACTGTGTATGCCTCTGGACTTTGCCGAGGTTCATCGAAGTTATTGAACTGTAATGTAACCTCCTAATGTTCACAAAATCCAGTTGCTTCAGAGCTTGGGCGCCAACATATATTGAAGAATACAATACAAAACTTCCAAGGGAGCGGGGATGTTACCTGGGTCATTCGTTGCTTTCCTTTGATTTCAGTGTCCTCCGACAATGAATGTGAAGGAAGCTTTTTGCATATAGTGGAGATGATTTTATCGATGTACGCAAGTTCGCCAGCCTGAGGCAGCAAACTCTCGCCGTTTGTGAGACTCAGCTTCTCCACAGCCTTTTGCCATTTGCTAATGTCGATTGTGCTGTCTTTGGATGCAAGCTTCTCCCATTCGACTTTCCACTCGGCCAGAAATATGTCTGAACTCCGGTCTTTTGGAGTTACCTTGTAGAAAAGAGGAAAGATCTGAGCCGAGGACTTAAAAGTTAACCGCTCCAGTTCAATCATCGTCCACTTGGATTTGAATGTATTCGTGCGACAGCACCACGACTCCCAATTTACACTGACTCGTGGCTTCCAGTGTGATCTGCGCAAAATCGGAGGCAAGCGGCAGAGACTCGTGCGTGTCTTGGTCGTAGAAGGGCCTGTGGTTGGCACGGCGTAACTCCTTACAAAGATGTTCCACGAAAGGCCTGTGGGATCCTGAAAAACTTAAGAAGATTAAGTGGCCGCCGCGGGCCATAGCTATTTTCACTCCCAAGAAATGGTTCGTTCACCAAGCTTCGAACTTCGAAGGTCCGTTAACCAACTTCCAAGGTCCGAAACTGTGTGTGATCATGAGCAGAGAGAGAGAGAGAGGTGTGATAGACGTTGCGAGCTGGTCATGAAAAAAGTAACAAGGTGAATAATATTCATTAGGGCTGCCTGAAAGAACGGGATAGATCTACCGCCGGAATCTTGTACAAAGTTCAAAATTCCTTTCAAGTAGCATTTGGCAAACTTGAGAAATACAAACGCTCCCTTGAGTAGCACAATTCAAGAGTGAAGTGCAATGCCAAGAATTACAACTTTACAAGAATTGTAAATTAAATAAAGAATACATACTATCCTTCATCTCTACAAAGGATCGTCGTGTTTGAATGTCCAAATCCTATGGCGCTCCCAAAAAGCTTTTCACAATCATTGTGACTCAAAGCTTCGATTGTAATACACTTGGGCTGTGTCCACTTATAACACATTGGCTGCATACAATGTCTTAACGTGGCACGCACAAAATCTGACAAGAAAGCAACGATGGCACTTGCTTGAAGGGACAACGTGGAGCTGGAGGCTCTATGGGAGTAGACACTAAGGGAGAGGTAGCTGGACGAATCTGCAATGAATGACAATGCTGCAAGTCTTTGATTGTAAGTTAGCAAGATGCATCTGGAATGCATCTGGAATGGAAGGCAATGCTCTAAGTTTAGGAGCCATAGTTGATAGTGGCATAGACATCAACGGTTTGTCCTTCCTGGTTGGCTTGCACAGTTGAACATTCATAAAAAAGAATGGAAAAAACCTTTTTTGACTTCATTTCCAAAAGCTTTGTCACAACCTTTTGCTAAAACGGTCCAAAATGGCTCCAGTAGATGCTCAAAATCATCCAACTGAAGTAAACTAATTTTTTTTGAAGTCATGAAGGAAAATATCAGCTTAGAATCCGGCATGGTATTGCAATCTCTTATTACCTGCATGCAGTGATATATAGCCCATGTTGACCACTCAACTCATATATATCCTAAGCTGACCTACATATGATGCTTCTTCATCGAAAGAAAATCTAGTATGAAGTCCTCATTAGGTGTCATCGAATACATGCATGATTAAGCTAAAAGAGGACCATCTGACCTTACTTTACCTCTAAACCGTAAGGACTAACGAACTTTTTGAGAGTGTCCAAGTCTGTAATCAACGCTGATCTGTTTTTGAGATCACGTTTGTAACCTGAATGCAAATTAGACACCTTAATCAAACCAGAAAGCTCTATGGAAGCATTGCCATAGATATATGGTTCTCCGTAGCTTGCAAAACTTGGGAAACCGATTGACATAAAGAAAGCGGCCAATGCTTCCTCCTCAATCTACCAATAAGCTAAAGTACTGTGGAGAGGTTTGATGTGGGTAGATCTAGCCCAGAAATCTCTTTGACCAATTTGGCAATCCAAGCTCCCACTACAATGACACAGTTTCTTCCAAGAACAAATCCATTGCTCATAGCCACCAGTACCCCATCTTGTCTGTTAGGCATTCCGAGCCTATGATCTCTTTTTCTACCCTAGTTTGGTCTCAAAGGTGCGCCCCATGCTTTGAAACAAGGAGATGAAACATAGCGAGTGTCTTAGAGGCATGAGTATGCCACCCTGCTCGGTGACTATGATAATCCATTGGTGTGGCAACTCTACGATAGGAAATTGAGCAACAGCTTCCGTAGGATTCAGTACCTTGGGCTGGATGCCGTGTTTCTTGCAAGTGATCATAGGTGACGGGATATCAGCCAAACATGTCTCTTGCAAAAGGAAGCCCAAAAGCAATAGGCATCGGCTATAGATATCAGTAGATTCGAGTGCTTTACATCAACAGAAGAGATGGCTATGAATGTGAAGACTGAGAAAAGAAAGAGCAGTTGGACTGCTTCTAGTGGGACAAATTGAGAAGTTTGGCGGTGATCAATGCTGAGCGCAAAGGATGCTTCACAACGTGTGATTTGTGTAGTGGGTGGAGCTTATGCGATGTAGGAGCTGCTTGAAGACTCGTGTTTCCTGATGGCCCAATAGTGAGCTGTGCTATCTTAGTATGAACCATGTAGCCAGCTTCCTCCTACGCCTCCTCCCAAAGCTCAAAGGCCTCCTTCATCATGTATGTGTAGGAACAGAACCTTGGAGAAAAGTTTGATTCAAGAGCAAGATGTAAGGAACATTCTTATGAAGGAAACATTGGCAAGAATGACGGGAGCTTGTGAGGCAAGGGAAATGAGAGGGGAAGAAAAATTTCAGAAGAATGAAATTTAACGTGTAGAGAAGATGGAGAGGAAGCACGGTGGAGCAATTGCTAAGCACTATGAGGAAAGAAGCAACAACCACGACCTTCCACAAAAAGTACGAGCACCATGGTAGTAGTGTGAAGAAGATGACTGACAAAAGAAACTCGACCACATGTGACAGCTAATTGTACTTACTCTATTGATAGAGACAATTAATCTCTCCTAAATCAAACCGTCTACCAAAATACACAAGTGTGCAGGGAATAAAGCCTCCACTGAGAAGCCAATTAAAATTCACGTGTTTTTATATTTCAAAAAATTCAAGAATTTTTTCTTTACAAAATGAGAACGATTACTAAGGCTACCCGGAGGGCAAGCCAAAAATGAGCCAACATTGTCAGTACGTTCATGAAAAAATTAAAAATAAGCCAACATTGTCATAGATGGTCATGTTACTCGTCTACTATGGGTTAGAGACCCCGCCAACATTGTTAGAGATGGGTCATGTTACTCGCGTCTATTATGGGTTAGAGACCCGCTCCGCTGGGTCTCAAGGTGGGATGCTAAATGTCTTTAATTTCAAGAAATAAAATTTCAAGTTTCAAGAACCCCTCCACCATAGGAATTGCTTGGCTTGTCTCTTGCTCAGTTTGCTAAAGGTTTCAGGGAGATGAGAAGCAATTCGCACAAAAAATCTCCCCCCACCCTCCCAACCACACACATGCTCTGTGTATGTGTGTGTGTGTGTGTGTGTGTGTGTGTGTGTGGTTCACACACATTGTCTCTTCCTTGTGCACATATAATATTTCTCTCTCCATCACACACCCACGTGTTCTCTCTATAGCTTGAGTGTCTTCCTCACATGCATACACACACGGACACTCAAACATAGGAGATCCTTGCTCTCCTTTTTGGCCTGCCCTCTGGGTAGCCTTAGCAATCGTTCTTATTTTGTAAAGTAAAAATTCTAAATTTTTAGGATTAATTTTCTTCTAAAATAGGTGTGATGCTTTGATTGGCTACCCCCATCAAGTGGGAGTTACGTGCACTAATGGCTTTGAGACAAGTTTGGCAATGAACATTCAAGACTTAGGGCCCTAGTTTTTAATGTCATTCCGTCTCTCTCTCCATTCATTACCTCCTTTGTTTTACATTTTGGGCAAGCCTTATGAATGACAAAAGTCATTCATTTCTTTCACTTGTTTTGGCCTGGCCCTCTGGGCAAAGCAGAAATTATGCATTTTTAGAAATTTTAAGAGTGCATTTTTCCTATTCGACAATATGTTGACTCTTCTTCATTGGACTTGAATGCATTCAAGACTTTAAAGTGGTTGACTCTCTCTCTCTCTCTCTCTCTCTCTCTCCCCACCCTCAAGTCTTCTTACAAACCATCTCCACCTTTTCTCCCTCCCCCCCCCCCCTCTCTCTCTCCCCTTTATCTCTTGCAATCTTCCTCCACACCATGCTTTTTTGTTTGCTTTTTTGGCCCTACAAGGGTCCTAACAGATGGACAGATTAGGTTTTTGCTAATCAGGCCCATCCCACTTCTTTCAGTTCATTTGGTCAACTTGACCGCTTTAAGTTTTGGTTTAGTGGTTGTTTAAGGCTTTCTAATCTGCTCCTAATGTGTTGTTAGGGTCAAGTTTTTTCCCCCTTGTGGAGGCTTTAAATGCTTTTGTCTTTTATTTTGGTATTTCTCTCTAGGCACCACTCTTGCCAAAATAGCCACGTCCCCACTTTTATTGATGCTCTGTCCCACTTTTATTTAATGATCCATCCACCACCACCACCACCACACACACACACACACACACACACACACACACCCCTCTTTCACCTCTTTTCTCTAATCTCTTTCACTCATCTACCTAGAGTACAAGATCAACATCATCCTTTTCCAACACACATGTCATCGATCCATTGACGCAATCCACTCTACCAATCACATAATTTCTCTTAGTATTCTATGGCACCACATTTCTCAACACCTCCAAGTGCCTTTACACTTAGACTTATAATGACATTCCAAAAGGCAGGGCCTTAGTGGGATCCCTACCTTGTTGATCTTGGGCAGGCCTTATGAATGATTAAATATCATTCACCTTGTTGGCCTGCCCTCTGGGTAGCCTTAGTAATCGTTCTCATTTTGTAAAGCAGAAATTCTGAACATTTAGGATTAATTTGCTTCTAAAATAGGTGTGATGCTTTGATTGGCTGCCGATGCCAAGTGGGATTTACATGCACTAATGGCTTTGATTGGCAATGAACATTCAAGACTTAGGGCCCCTTGTTTTTATTGTCATTCCGTCTCTCTCCATTCATTACCTCCTTTGTTTTACATTTTGGGAGGCCTTATGAATGACAAAAGTCATTCATTTCTTTCATTTGTTCTTCCTCATGTACACCTGCACACACATACATGCATACATCCTCGTTACAAAGTCTCTCCCTCTCTCACACAAAAACAAATACTCTCTTATGACTAATTCCCTTCACACGCATGCACACACATACATACACAAATAGGAGACATACACAAATAAATACTCAAACTTAGAAGACATGCAAAACATACACACATAAACACTCAAGCTTAGGAGACACTAATACACAAACACTCAAATCTATGCTTCTTCTTGCCTTTGGTTGCCACAGGGCAACTTTTCCCTAATAACCAAATAGAAGTAAATATAGATGTGTGTACATGGCCTTGATTGTACAACATGCATGTATATTTCCTTTTAGCTTTTCTTTTCAAACATACATAAAACCTTTCCTCCAAATAAGAGCAATGCTTAGGCTTAACTGAGATCTAATTCAAGAATTCCTAAAAAGAATGCAAATATTTAGATGCATAACATCCATGTTGCTGTAAACCCATCATGCCACAATCATGATTCCAATAAGAAATGCTAGTCAAGGTTCTTGAAAAAGTGTTATACCTTCGAATTGAAGACCCCCTTCACTGTAGGCATCATAGGATGGAGTGATCCATGAGAAAGTATTTGACCACACAGCCCTTGCAACTCACTCACTATCTTTAATGGATACATACATACATACATACATGCATACATACATGCATGCATGCATACATCTCTGTGTGTGTAGATAGATAGCTTATTTCTTAAAATATGTTTTTTAATAAATTATTTATGGAGGCTTTAGAAGGCAAGAGCAATAGATAGATAGATAGATAGATAGACACACACACACATAGAGTCTCTCTCTCTCTCTCTCTCTCTCTCTCTAGTTGTGTGTATGTGTGTGTGTAGAGAGAGAGAGAGAGAGAGAGAGAGAGAGAGAGAGAGAGAGAGAGAGAGAGAGAACTCAAAAAATCCATCTATACTAAGGTGGACATCTCTTGGTAGTTGTACAATTCTATTGGCTAGTTGAGAAGTAACAAAGGAGAATCATCACCAAGTTAACCTCGACCATCATTCCTATTCTCCTTCTCAACCTCCAAAGCCACCTTAGCCCCCTCCTTGAGCTTTCTTGTAAATGAAATCTCCTCTTTCTTTCTTCCTCCTTCCTCTCACACCAAATCTCGCTTCCCCTCCCACCACAGCAATCTCTCTATTGCCCTCTTTTCATAGCTTGTTGTAGTGGCCCTTTTTCTCTCTCCCACTTCTTTGCCTGCACCATCTCTATCCCTAATGAGTGCACCTACATCTGTTACACAGAGAAAGGGTGGGTTTCTTGCTAGCCTACAATTTGTTAGGCAAGGTACCCTAGATTATCCCACTGGCCAACTTGTCTAAGCTCTCCTACTAAGACAAAAAGGAAAATCTACTTGACTCTCACCAACCCATAGGCAATGACACTAAAGGAAGCAGGGTGCGGGGGTGGAGGTCCAAAATCTTCCCAAGGCAAGGGCAACCGAGGGAGTGGGAGGAGAAGAGGAGGTGGGAGAGGAGGCAGCAGAGGCGATGGTGAGGGGAGATGGAGGGGCATGAGGACGATGTCACTAATGTCAGGATGGAGTTGATGGATTTGTCGATGACGAGAATGGACAACATTATGGAGAGTTTTGATGGCAGTAAGGGAGGTAGAGATGCGGAGGGGGGTGGGAGAAGGGATCAAGCGAGGGGAAGCAAGACAGAGGGTGGGAAGGAGTGGGAGAGGTGGAGGCTGTTGTTGGAGGAGGGGAGGGAGGAATGCATGCCATGAAAGGTGGAAATAGCGAGATGAGGAATGCATAGCTAGAGCTTGCGAGGAGAAGATATTTTCTTTTTCTTGTCTTCTCTTTGCACATTCCCTATGCCACCCTATTTGACTCCCGCTTGTTGCCGCGGTGCCATGTGTCACTTGCACTTCAGTCCTCACTATAGCAAATTTGCCATAGTTCCATCAGTAGTCTGTCACACCACCAGGACTCTCTTTGCCATGTTGAGACTCTCTATGCTGTCGGGACTCTCTCTACCTCTCTCCATTGATTGCAATTTCTCCTGTTGCGACATTTCTGTTGGCAAGCTTCCCTCCCGTGCTCCCTCACATGCTCTCATATGCTCGCTGAACCTCGAACCTCGTCCTCTCTCCCTAAACCTACCTCCTTTCTCCCCGAACCTCCCTCATCTCTATAGCGCCTCCACGTGGCTTCTTCTCAAGCCTTCCCCAAAAACACTTCCTTTAGGAAGTAGGGGATGCCTCACACATGCACATGTGCAATTACATGTGTATACACAGACTTGAGCATGTGTGTGTAATTTTGTGCATAGGTGATGTTAGTATATGCTTGTATTTGGGTGTACATGTGTGTATGTGTATCTATGTGTTTATTTGGGTGTACATGTGTGTATGTATATATGTGTGTTTATTTGGGTGTACATGTGTCTATGTATATATAGTGTGGTAACTTGTGGCAAAGCCACCATGGAAAATGGGGAGAGAAACCCGATCTAAGAGTTCTTTGATTTTTCATCAAGCATCCTTACATTGATGTTCTAACTTCTCAATATGATGCATTGGAGCTTTCAAAAAGATTCAATTGTATGTATGTATGTGTATGTATGTAGATGTAGATGTAGATGTAGATGTGGATGTGGATGTGGATGTGGATGTAGAGGTAGAGGTAGAGGTAGAGGTAGAGGTAGAGGTAGAGGTAGAGGTAGATGTAGATGTAGATGTAGATGTAGATGTAGATGTAGATGTAGATGTAGATGTAGATGTAGATGTAGATGTAGATGTAGGTGTGTGTGTGTGTGTGTGTGTGTGTGTATCACTCTATGTATGTCTCTCACTCTCTTACTCTCTACTTGTTGATGGTCCACATCAGCGCCACCTCAATCGTGCTCGTGATTTTTTCTAAAATAAATGCCACCACATACATAATCCTGCAGTGATCGCTATATATCTCACTCTATGTATGTTTCTCACTCTCTTACTCTCTACTTGTTGATGGTCAGTGCCACCTCAATTGTGCTTGTGATCTTTTCTAAAATAAATGCCTCCAGATACATGGTACACACCCTGCAGTGATCGTAGTTATTTGGTATCCGCTTGTACTTATAGATACACCTTTTTGTAAAAGGATATGCATTTCTATCGCTTTGCCTCCCATAACGCCAACCCTTCCTTGCTTACCCATCCAAGTTTTTGAACAACTTGCTTCATAAGCCCATCAAATATGTCATGGCATGCAATTGAGTTGAAGCCAATAATATAGCTTTTGTGATTATTTACTTCACTCCATTCTAGATTTGTAAGATTGCTTTCTGTTACGTTAACATAGCTAGTTACATTAACATTAACCCTAACAACACTACTCATTTTAGTGTTGGTTGTTGCAAACATCTCTTTTGGACACCCAAGCTCTACATAAAATCACATGCTAAAAACAACATCAAACTAAAACTTTAAATTTACATTAAATAGACATTGTTAAGGTAGGGTCTCATCAAACATACAAAATTAAACCCCCAAATTAACCTCTCCTTCCACTGAGAGGCGCCTCATCGCTCGTCGTCTCCTAAGTCTTCTTCTCTCTTGCCCTCTCCACCTCTTCTCCCCTTTGAATTGTAGAGTCTCTAGCTCTAGGACCTAAAGAAATTATGCCAAAATTGATTTTGAGGTAAAACAAACAATGCACATGCTTCAGGTAAAAGGTCTCTGCAGATAGTCTGTCCAAAGTAATGCGATTGGGAAGTCTACCATATAGGCTTTTGTTTTGATCTCTCATTGGGAAGTCTATCATATAGGCTTTGTTTTGCTCATTGAGCATGTTGCTGTGTCATTCCGGATTTCAATTCTGCTATCGGAAATGCTAGAGTGTGCTCTATTAGAATCACTATAGAGCTGGAAAGCATGATAGAAATACAAATGGAGGAATTCGAAGATAAGGGATGCAACAGCTTTTCTAAGACAACAAGAAAATTCCAAATTAGTGTATGCCCGACTGAAAAATCCCCTACCTCCATCGACAAAGCGAGATTCACTTGCAAGCAATGCTAGCCTACTGGCAATGCTCGACAACAGATATCCCACCCCCTTCATGATCAGCAATTCCCCACTCAACAAAGTCCTACTGCTCCAGCCAAATGACAAAAAATCAACTCTTTGAAGTTCCGAATTGATACTTTTGTGTGTTGCTATTTTATTGCATTAAATTTTTGAACACCAAGAACGACCGTTTAAATGTTGCAAAGCTCCCCTGTACTCTCCAACCTAGAAGCTCCTTCCTATGGTGAACCTTCTCTTCCTAAAAAATCCATGGCTTTTTTAGAAAATCTTCAATTAGAGTGAGGGGAGAGAGAAGTGAATGGGCCTCTCAGTTTAATTAGCTCGCCTTCCTTTCGAGATTCCACCTTCATGGAGGCCCTTGTCGGATCCGAGGAATGTTACTATTCCTTTTCTCTAGGAATTTTCGCAGAACCTTTTTTTCATGAATACCTGTAATCAAGTAGTCATGCAATTTTGTTTCCAGCGCCTCTCCCTTTTCCTTGAGTAGCTCCTCTAGTTTCATTTTCTATTCCTTGGCTGTTGTAAGACTCGTTGTTTTCAATCATGAAAAAGAAGAGATGCTCAGCCTTGTTGCACACAATAACGTAAGGATAATCGGCAAGGTTTGGTCTCGGCTTGTGGAGTGCAATGCTACCTTGAGATGTAGATAGTATCCAAATACTTGCACATCTACACAACTTAAATGGGATCAAGACACCTGAAGGTCGCCTGGTGCATCTTCAATGTTCTCCACAGCTTCTTTACCATGGCATCAGACGCATATTGTTGACATAAAGTTCCTCTCAGGTGCACGTCCCTAGCTCTGTAGGATCGTCCTGTGAGGAGGAAGCATTCAAATCTCCACCAAGCCTCCATTTTGACAACTTCTTCCTCAAATACAACGTCTTCATCCATGAACTGCAAAAGACACATCAACTCCATAAGATTCTTGTGGGGGTTAAAGGTCACTGTGCCTTTACCCCGGTTATGTACAATACTCAAACACATATATAAATGAATGAAAAAAGAAGATTAGGGTGGTTCTGCACCCACCAAACTTGTGTGGCTCTCTGTCTCTCTCTCTCTCCTTCTTCCGTTCTTGCTTCCGTTGAGAGCACTCTCAACTGGTATCAGAGCCCGGGTGATCTAGCTGAGCGTGCGTGAATGCTTGGAAGCTCAGCAGCTCTGTGGGAGGAAGGAGAAGCTCTGTGGGAAGCTTTGTGGGTGACTTTACTCGCATCCGAGTGTGCAAAGACCTTGGAGAAACCTTTGGAAAAGTCACTTTGGCTTTGCGAAGTGGTTTCGAGAGCCTGTTAAGTGGTTTCAAAGAAAAAGTCGTTTTTTGAGCTTTTTCCTGTTCCGTGCGACGACAGAGACTCCATATTGACTTGTAAAGGCAACTATTGCTTGCTTTTGGTGTCCACATTACTTCAGGAGCTTGGAAACACCTTCATTCCTGAATCTGGGATCATTTCAGTGGATTTCTGACTCACTGTGTCAGTTCCTGCGTTTTTTGCCCGGGTGTTGGAACTCAAGTTTGGAGCAACCATTTGCAGATCTGTCAGTTCCGGTGGACTCAGGAGGTCCTAAAACTTCTATGTTGTTCATCATTCGCACTCCGGTGGAGTTTACAAACAGCTCTGTTTCCAAAAACGTTTTTCAGTCCGTGTGTTGGACCCAATGATTGAGACCACGGTTTCCAAAACCGTCTGTCCCATTGCGTTCCGGACGCCCAAAAACCCCTACCTATCAGTTCTTGCACGATTTGGTGGAGGATTTTCAGAGTTATAGATCTCTGTGTATTCGATTTCGTCTCTCTGTTATGCGTTTTTCATTCTAAGGTTTTGAAAACTTAGATTTATGCCACATGGCAATGGATAAGTATTGACTCCCATTTCTCACTCATCGGTTGGGATTTTGGAGTTCTGGTAGAAAAGAGATATTTGCAGATTTTCTTGCTGATTCCGATTATGCAATGGCGCCCATGTTTTGAGGCATCTCAGGTTCTATTTTTAGTAGCGCTCATTACCGTGGGACTATGATTTCTTGAGCATACCTTATGCAGATCACTCTGGTTGCAGTTTGAGCAGTGTGCGCTCATTCATGGTATGCATTGGGTTGCCGTGGATGATTTATAGGCCATTTGGATGCATTGCGGTCCTTGTTGGATGCACTGATAGGCCCAAATTGCCTTGTGGGATGCTATTTTTTATGGACGCTTTGCACATGGATGCTATTTTATGCTGAGGGACAGCTTTGAAACATTGCAGGTGATGCACTGATAGTGCTATGCTCTCTTGGATGAGACATTATTGATGCATATGCTAGTGGACAGTGTTTATGCTTGAGTCATTTGGCACTTATTGGCATTTTCTTTTGGGCCAGATTTGCTCATATGGATGCATAGTATATGCACATGAGTCAGATGCTTTGAGCTTTGAGTTTTGGTGATATTTCACTCTATTGTGGCATACACATTTGGGTGCACCTGGTATTTGGTGTGATTCTCTCTTGAGGCACTAGCATTTGGGATTTTGCTTTATTTGCATCATGGCATCCTCTTCCATGTCTGAAAAAGAGTTTTTCAACATTAAAAAGTTTGATAGGACAAACTTTTCTTTGTGGAAAGAACAAATAAGGGATGTGCTTATTCAAAAGAAGCAGATTAAACCCTTGGCAGGGATTGAAGCTAAGCCTGCAAATATGTCTGAGGATGATTGGAATGAGTTGGATGCATTAGCAAAGTCTACTATTAGACTTCATCTTGCAGAGTCAGTTTATTTCACAGTAGTAACAGACTACTGAAGATTTGTGGAAGAAACTGTGTGCCACTTATGAGAAGGAAACTGCCTTTAATAAAGTTTACCTCATGAAGAGGTTGTTTGAGCTGCAGATGAAGGAAGGGGTCTCCATTGCTTCTCACTTGAATGAATTCAATATTATTTTCAGCCAGCTTCAGGCTCAGAAGATGAATTTTGATGCGGAGACTAAGGCAATATTTCTCTTATGTTCATTGCCATCCTCATGGGATACCTTCCGTACAGCTGTCAGTAATGCTGCACCTGGTGGAGTACTGAAATTTGATGATGTTGTGGGTAGCTTGTTGGCCGAGGAGATTAGACGGAAGTCTATGGATGGCAACAAGCAGGATGCAGCCTTAAATGTGCAAAGGGGCAGATCACAGTTCAGGGGGAAGTCCCAAGAAAGAGGGAAGTCTCGTAGCAAATCCAGGGCACGGAACATTGAGTGTTACCATTGTGGCAAGAAGGGCCATATGAAAAAGGATTGCTACAAGCTAAAAAGAGAGCAAAGGGATAAGAAAAAGAATGCAAATTGGGGTGCAAATCAAAAGGAAGAGAGTCCAAGGGAGGACAAAGGAAAAGTGAGGACAAAGGAAAAGTGAAGATCGAGGAGATCAATGCAGTCACACATGATAGTGACAATGACATTCTCTTCATGTCTAGTTTATCTGCAGAGTTTCTTACCACTTCAGATGATGCATATTCCCAGGATTGGATTTTGGATTCTGGTGCTTCATTCCATGTTACTCCCCATAGGGAATGGTTCTCCACTTATGATAGTGGAAAGCCAGGTTGTGTGCATCTTGGAAATGACTATGCATGTGACATAGTGGGAGCAGGTGACATAAAGTTTTCTTTTGCAAATGGGTCTGCATTTGTTTTGAAACATGTGAGACATGTGCCTAAGCTGACCACGAGTCTTATTTCAGTGGGTCAGCTAGATGATGCTGGTTTTCACACCACTTTTGGCTTTCAGAGTTGGAAAATTCAGAAGGGCTCTATGCTTTTGGCCAGGGGTGCCAAGTGTGGGACTTTGTATCCCTTACATGTATCAGGGGTATTTGATCATGTTGTTGCAATAACCGAGCAGCCAAGCACTTCTTTGTGGCATTGCAGGTTGGGGCACATGAGCCAGAATGGAATGAAACTCTTATGCCGTTTGGGTTATGTACCGCATTTGAGTTTCTCTGATTTTGAATTTTGTGAGCACTGTCTCTATGGGAAGCAGACTAAATCAGCCCATAAAAGAAAAGGAAAGAAAGAGTTTGAAATGCTCGATTTGGTGCATTCAGACGTATGTGGTCCCTGCCTACACGGTCATTAGGCGGGGCTGAATACTATGTGACATTCATTGATGATGCAACTAGGAAATTGTGGGCTTATGCTATAGCTCGGAAGAGTGATGTGTTCCAGGTATTTCAAAAATGGCTGGCCTTGGTTGAGAATCAGTCAGGTAGAACGCTTAAATGCCTACGGACTGACAATGGTGGAAAGTATCTCTCTCATGACTTTCAGCATTTCTGTGATACACGTGGGATTAAGAGGGAGCTCACATCCCCTCATACTCCAGAGCAAAATCCAGTTGCAGAAAAGATGAATCGTACCATTCAAGAAAGGTTGCAATGCATGCTTTCCAATGCAAGTCTTTCTGGTGGTTTTTGGGCTGAGGCAATGAAGACTGCAATGCATGTGATCAATAGATCACCTTGCAAGAGTTTGGATGGTGGTATTCCTGAAGAGGCATGGCGTGGCAAGAAGCCCTCTTACTCTCATTTGCGTATATTTGGGTGTGAGGCATATGCACATGTGCCAAAAGAGCTTCGAAAGAAGCTAGATCCTAAGTCTAGGAAATGCATCTTTCTGGGTTATGGTGAAAGTGGAGAGATGGGCTATCGTCTCTGGGATCCAGAAGCAAAGAAGATCATACGCAGCCATGATGTGGTCTTCAATGAGAAGAAGATGCATAAGGCACCCATGAGGGATGTGGAAATGAGGAGAATCACTTTCCAGGATGTGAATCCACCTGCATATGTTGATAGACAGCAAGCTGTCCATGCACCAAATGTGCAAGAAATGGTACAACCAAGTACTCCCACAGGTATACAATCAAGGGTAGATGATGGATCATCTATTGGTGGAAATGATGAGCCAAATGTGGCTGATATGCAAGTGGGACAGCAAGCTGAAATGCCCTTGAGAAGATCATCTAGAGTGTCTAGACCGCCTGATAGGTTTGTTCCAGGGGTAGACTATGTGATGCTTACTGATTGCGGGGAGCCTTCTTGCTACAGAGAGGCTATGATGCGTGAGGATCAACGCAAGTGGGAGTATGCTATGCAATCAGAGATGAGTTCACTTATGAAGAATAAGACTTGGGACTTGGTTTCTTTGCCACATGGAAAGAAAGCATTGCCATGTAAATGGGTCTAAAAAATGAAGGTCACAGGTGATGATGTGCCTAGGTACAAGGCCCGTTTGGTTGCTAAAGGGTTCAAGCAAGAGAAGGGTGTGGACTTTGATGAGATATTCTCTCCGGTTGTGAAGATGACCACACTTAGATGCATGCTTGGACTAGTGGCATCAGAGGATATGGAGCTTATGCAGATGGATGTCAAGACAGCTTTCTTGCATGGGGATTTGCATGAGGAAATTTACATGGTGCAGCCGGAAGGCTTTAAAGAAAAGGGCAAAGAGCATTTAGTTTGTAAGCTGAAGAAGAGTCTCTATGGTCTTAAGCAAGCGCCTAGAGAATGGTATCAGAAGTTTGATGCTTTCATTCGGTCCCAGGGTTTTAGAAGGAGTGAAATTGATCACTGTCTCTACACTAAAAGGGCTAAGGATAGTAGTCTGATAATCCTGGCACTATATGTGGATGATATGCTATTGGCTAGCAAGAATACTTATGAGCTAGATGCATTAAAGGCCAAGTTGCATGAGGCCTTTGATATGAAGGATTTGGGACTTGCAGGTCATATTCTTGGTATGCGCATCACGCGTGATCGGAGTAGGAAACTCCTTTGGCTTTCACAAAAAGAGTATGTTACAAAAGTATTACAGCGTTTCAATATGGAGGGGGGGAAGGCAGTGAGTACTCCATTGCCTCCATATGTGAAACTGAGTCATACAGATAGTCCCAAATCAGATGAGGAAAGGGCCATGATGGCCAAGGTTCCTTATGCATCAGCAGTTGGGAGTCTTATGTATGCTATGATAGCTACTAGACCAGACATTGCATTTGCAGTGGTAGTTGTTAGCCGGTATATGGCTAATCCAGGAAAGAGGCATTGGGAGGCAGTTAAGTGTATCATGAGGTACATGAAGGGTACCAAGGAGATGTGCATTTGCTTTGGTAAAGGAGACATGCGTGTACTTGGGTACACAGATTCAGACTATGCAGGGCATGTGGATAGTAGGAGATCCACTTCTGGTTATGTGTTCACCTTTGCAGGTGGTGCAGTGTCGTGGATGTCTCGTGCACAGAAGTGCATGGCTTTGTCTACCACAGAGGCTGAGTATGTTGCAGCCACAGAGGGTTGCAAGGAGGCTATATGGCTTGATCGGCTAGTGGGAGATTTGGGGATTCATACAAGTGTACCGACATTGCATAGTGATTCCATGAGTGCTATTCAGCTAGTACGGAATCCGGTCTTTCATGCAAAGACCAAACACATTGAGGTCAGGTACCATTTCATCAGGGAGATACTTGAGGACAAGCGCATAGAGCTTGTCAAGGTTCATATAGATGATAACCCTGCAGATATGCTGACGAAGAGTCTACCTAGTCAGCGGTTTGAGTATTGTCGTGTATTGATGGGCATTGGATAGTATGCTCACTGGTTGTTCTCCCTTAAAGGCACATTTTCCTTTAAGTGGGAGGTTGTGGGGGTTAAAGGTCACTGTGCCTTTACCCCGGTTATGTACAATACTCAAACACATATATAAATGAATGGAAAAAGAAGATTAGGGTGGTTCTGCACCCACCAAACTTGTGTGGCTCTCTGTCTCTCTCTCTCTCCTTCTTCCGTTCTTGCTTCCGTTGAGAGCACTCTCAATTCTTGCCAGAATTAATAAGAACACAAGGACCACTGGCAAAACCTTTGCCTCTCTTCATCAGAAATTTGCAAAGTAGCGCCTTTGACACTAGTGCTTTCTGTAGTATTGCCCTTTCTGTGGTCTCCTATGCTTTCAGGATTGCCACAATGGGATTTGTCATAGACAACCTCCCCTCTCGCAATAGGCAATCTCCCCTCGCCAAGTGATACCCTGGCCGTCCTCCGATAAGACTATGCTTAGGTCCTCTCATCAATGGCCTACCAAGACATGCTTCACCTCCCGATCTCCCTATCTCTACTACGCAAATGAAATTTGCTTGGGGTGTTGACATGCTAGTGCTTGGTTTCACTTTCAGGTTGTGCAATCAAATACAAACATCTCCTTTCTTACCTGCAACTCAAGTTGCTTGCAAGTACGTTTGGCACTTTTGCTATCTATAAGCTTGGGATGCAGAAGAAGCTTTTGAACAGAACTACAACTGACTACAGACCAGTTTGATGCCATGGGCTACGGAGGCCATCACGCACATGTGGCATCCGTCTTCAACTGTGCCGCCTCATCTACTTCTTGTCATCCATGCCTCTGCTCTCTGTGCGCCTGTCACTCCTCCCTCCAAACCTCCATCAAGAGCCTTCCACTCCCTCCGAACCTCCAAACCTTCCACTTAGTCCCACCAAACCTCCATCCAGAGCTCTCCCCTCCCTATGAGCTTCCATCCATCCGAAACTACTCCTTCTCCCACAACTCTCCCCTCCCTATGAACCTCCATTCAAGCTCCTCCAAAGCTCCACAACTCTTCTCAAAGCTCAAGACCTCCTCCAATACATCATCTAACCTCTAGAATGCCTCCCCGGATCTCTCCTCTTTGGACACGTGGCTTCCTCGCTCAAGATATTACATGCAGAGCTTTGCTGCTACTCCACACACACAATCCTTGGTGCTATAGAGGTAACATTCCCTCAGAGCGATTTGATTACTCATCCTCAAGTTATGCTTGACTATGCACTCGGCATTGTGATGCGGTCATGGTTACCCATTTGTAGTGGTAGAGCTTCCTTTGATGATGGATTTTGTGCATTTCTTGATGGTCTTTCTCTTGTAGTGTGGGAACTCCATAGTGTCTCTGCTCAGTTTGTAGGAGGCCAGTATCAACAATTTCTTCAAATAGACAAACATACCGTCCCTCAAGAGATATGGAACATTGAAGAGGTGACTCGTTGTTTGGGCATCAATTAGTGCATTTGGATTGAAACTAAGCGGCACTAAGTGGTCAATTGTGAGGGCCACCCCCATGATTACTACTAGAGCATCACTATACTTGGCACTTTCCTCGAGTGTTTTGTCATAGCTTCCATGCATCTATGTTGCATGTTTGTCCAATGCTCTAATGAGTGTTTCTTGGCTTGTCCATTGGATCTTGGAGCATATATTTATTAAGGGCCAATTACGAGGTGCATCCTCTTTGTCTGGATCATGTCGATTGGCATTCCACTTGTAGCACCAGGATACCACTTCAAATGTTGGATGTGCTCGAAAGGAATATGGTGCTTGTAAGTAATCAAGGAGGTACTTTTCTTGGAGCAACTTGGGCCTATGCCATGCAAGTTGTGGCTCTAATTTGTTGCTAATGTCAGGAGTTATATGCACTTGGCAAACGTGCATGGAAATTCCACTGAGATCCCATCCTCCTCTTGACTTCATGTCTAGGTATTGCCTCCAAAGTCACCTATAGGATTGTCTGGAAATGGAATCCTATCTGTCTCACTTTGCTGCAAATCGCGTTTTCGGCCTTTTTTGGCCGTTTCCGTGCCTCTAGATGTCCGATTCCAATGTTTCCAGTGCCATTTTTGGGGTTTTGGGCCGTTCCGGACGCGTCTGCGGTGTCAGAATCACCAAATTCTGCACAAAAAATAAATTTTTAAAAGATTCAAATTAGATCACCTCATTAATGTGACATGCTTCTACAAACATATAGTACTATTTCTTTTTCTTATTTTCATCTTCTTTTGTTGAATTTTCAACGTTACGTTGGCCCACTCCTGATTGGTTGAGAGCCTATTTTCTCTCTCTTCTAAAAGGCCCCAAAATGAGCTCCCTTTTTTCCTAATGTATTATTGGATGGTGAGTTTGGGATTTTTTTATTAGAAAGAAGTGCTGAGAGGCATGGGTGAAGAGGCATGGCAAGGAATAGTGGTTAGCATGGATTTTTGGAAATGTGCATAAGACATTACTAGAGTTAGGAGGGAGGTGAGAAGGTTAGAGTAGAGGGTGGTTAGATATGGAAGATTGGATTGGAGGCAGACACATATTCCTCCGACAGATGTCTATCATTTTTTGTAGAAGGCATTGTTAGCTTCAATGTGGCCCATTGTGGAATGATACCCTAGGGAGATTGATGGTGCTTGTTGTAGCAGGGGTAAGGGTCCCACTACTATGCAAAGTGGAGGGTTGCCCATTAAGCATTCATACATAAGTATGGCATTTGGTTTTACTTGTATGAGGTTCAAGTATGTATCAATAGACAAAATACATTTTTCTCATCCTCATCCACCATTCTTTGGTAAAGTTCCTAGAGGATCTTATGGCTTAGTGGCCTAGTCCAATCAAGACCAGTGATGACTACATTTAGCATTTTTAGCTGCAAGTGTTTGCACTGTATGCTAGCTCGTCCTTATAGATGATCCACTTGCTTAAGTGTTGCAACAAGATCTTGGTATATTGTCGTGGTGCTTCGTAGCAACAAATCTTGTGTTGACTCCTCCGTATCATCGTCAGCTTGATTTTGAAGTTGAAGTTGGACAATTTGGAAATTCTCTGCTTATGAGTTTGTGTGCCTTGTTTATTGCCTTGCCAACGGATGTGGTGTAGGCATGCTTGAGAGCATTGAACTGTTGAGCTACTTTTGATGACCCCAGCACTTGATCATTTAGCATGTGAAGTTGGAGTAGCTCTTGTTCTTTGGCATCCAGTTTGATATTGGCATTCCCAATTTGTTCTTTGGATGCTAAACTTTCTTGCTCTAGTCTTTGAAGTTGACATTTGAATGTTGTGATGCTTTGCTGCAACTCATGGTTTGTGTCAGTTTTGGCATTGAGTTGATCAACATTTTTGTTACAGGTTCTCTTTTAAGACAATGATTTCTTTGTTAAGCTCATCACAACATGCTTTCATTTTGTGGAAGGGAATTGGGATGCTCTGTCTCTTCTTTTGTGCTTAGAGAGCATATTAAACAAGGACATATTGTTGCATTTGCTCTTCCATGCTTTCTTTGAGACTTAGATTTTCCATCTCTACACTCTACAACTTGTTTTGTAGTGTTGACAACATTTGTCTTTCGCATTCACGTTGTTGCTCTTCTAAGGCCATTCTAGTCAGTAGTTCTAACCATTGTTGCATCTGTTGGCTGTGATGTTGTATGATTTGGGAAGTGGTGTTGCCTTGTTTATATCATTCTTTTTAATATTTTGATAGTCCATAGTTTCCATAGAGAATGTGCTCTCCCTTTTTGCCCTCATTCTCCCACCAATTCTGTGGATCACCAGAAAGATCTCACAATCCTCCCCAATTGTGCTCCTATAAATATGTATTACTACATTCTTTGGCTACTGGGGAAGTATGTCGTCTCCTTATGTGGCTAGGTTCACAAGGTGATAAACAAACCTTGTAACGTATAAGAATCAATCCATGCTATTATTCCCATTAAGCTCATTTTGTACAACACACCATGGAAATGGTGGTTCTCTAAACACATGTTGGAAAAATCCCTTGACCTACTTGTACTCTCCTAATAAGTCTTATGAATTGTGCAATTTCTCCAAATAAATGAGAAAATATGGGGTCCAAGGTTTTTGGGCATGCAAGAGTACTAGTAGTCCCTCTAATTCCTAACTATGCATTATAGTGGGCTTAGTGGTCCAAGGTGGCAAACCCCATAAAATCTCAAGGAATACAGCAAGCCCATAAAATCTCAATGCTCATGGTGGTGAGCTTCTCATCCTCGAGTAGGGTTAAGTTATATCCTAATGTACCCTCCTATTGTTAAGGGGTCTAATTAATTCCACTTGAGACATGCTTAGTGAGCCATATAGTGAATCTCAATGCCACAGTTAATTTCTATGGAGGAGAGGGTTGCAAAAAGAGAAAAACCCAACCCTTAAAGGTAATTCCCAAAAAGTGTATATACAAGTGAACAGTAATCGTTTTCATTGTTTTTGTGTGTCATCGCATACACTAGTCCACAACAGTGGGGAAGTCCATCATTTCTAAGAGTGAATAAGAGAAGTGTGTGTAATTGTGTGTGTGTGTGTGTGACCCACCAAACCACAACCTGCAGAGTAGCAGGCATATCCATAGCAACACACAAGGAGGGTTGCAGTAGTAAAGTGGGGACTACTACGATATAGCAATAAATTATAATATGGATCCTCGTTGAAGTTTGCTACAGCTATTGGCTATTAGGGTTCCAATGAAAGAGGTATAAAAGTGTAACGGTCTACAATCCCATCTTGTAAAATAAAACGAGAGTGTACATGTGTAATGGGTCCAAGATTTCTCATTTATTATCAATGGAGTATAAATTGCATCCTTGTTAATGTTGAGACCTAGTTATAGGCTAGTGAGGTTCCAGTAGTAGAAGTGCAAGAGTTTTACGGGTCCAAATTCCAATCCAAGCCAATCAGCTTCCCATTTTTTGTAAATAAATGCATGAAAATTGATATAATTCCTCCTGCATTGTTATGAGAGTGCAAAGACATCCAAGCATACCTTGTTTTGAATACAAATTGATATCAAAGTGTCTATGTGAAAGGGTGCAAGGAGATTCATGTCATGTAAGTCCCACACTTTGTTGTCATGTGCCATTAGCTCCGCCTCCAATAGCCTAGGTGGGAAGTAGGAGTTTGTATAGGTGGGACCATAATTTTTCTTCATGTTGCATGTGGGGGTAACCATGACATCTGAAAATATTTTTCCTGGTCATCTTGGGAAAGTCCCTCCAAGTTGCAAAAACTGTGCCGGGGTGTGGAAGGCAAACTTTGTGGAGGGTTAAAGCATTTTAAACCCATATTCTCTGCTGATGTGGGACTAATCGGGGGAGTAAGGTTGTGACTCAGAAAGAGATTTCTCATGATGCCTGGGGAGTTCTCAACAAAGTCAAGTAGAGGCTCTATTATCCTGCTCAATGAGTTGATCCAAATTCTACTATAGCTGATTGATCAAGTTGATTCTCTCCTCAATCTTACCCTTCCCCAAGACCAACATTCTGCATTAGTCATGCAAAATTCCTTTTGGTCCAAGTCAATTATGACCTCATTGATTTTTTGATTGAACATGGTCAATGTGGCTTGGCAAGCCAAAGAAGGGGCTGGTGAGAGGTCCTCATAACCAAGCTTGGTTAGGTCCTCGAACCAAGAAGTGGCCTAATAGAGGAAAACTTGACAAGTCAAGATCCTTGATATCCATATTGAATTCGCAACAACTGTGTGTGTTCCCTACTGATTCTATTCCTTTTTACCTACTCCTCCATTCCATTTCCACTTTTCTTATGAAAATTAGATGATACAATTCACAAATCTCTCTTATTTTTGCATTCCTTGACCATATTATTGTGTCCCTAATAATAACAACAACAACAAGGGCTCATTGCAATTCTTGTCTCATGATCAGTTGCTATGGTTAACCACTCTCATGGAAGCTATGCATGTTTTAATCACTATTGTCCAACTCATGAGGAGGGAGGATGGTGGAGACAACCCTGGATTCTTCAGGACTATCACAATGGGTGATACCCAGTCTGTATGCTCGATCTCATAGATAAATCTTGCATATATGAGTTTTTGGATTTCTTCCCTCACTATGAGTGCGTACTTAGGATTCATAGGATAGGGGCATTGCTGCACTGGCCTAGCATCATCCATCATGGGGATTCATTAGGGGAGAATTGGGGTCTCAAAAGGGCCTCCAATTAGTGTTTCCTAATTTCAAGGTATTAGAGAGTGATTTGAGGTGTACCAATGAGAGTGCTAGAAGGTGTGGGAAAATGGTATGTTGAGGTGGAGGGTGGGTAGCTACAGAGAGCCCCTATTGATTGCTCCCCTTACACTAGGGACCACCCAAACCATCCCCCCCCTCTTAACCCATGTTTGACCCTCCTACTAGGTGCACCTCCCCCACATGAGCCCAAAACTACATTCAATGGGATGGTAGGCCCCAAATGGCAAAATTTTCTTCTCCCCTCCCTCTTTCTAGGGCCTTTGCCCCCTACTGTCTTGGTGCAACCTACCAAATCACTCAAATTTGAACCGAATCCCACGTATTTTCCCTCTTCCCCCTCTTTCTCTGCTCCCTCCTGCTCTGGCGTGCTTACTGCAGCTCCTCTCTCTCTCTCTCTCTCTCTCTCTCCCCTCTCCCTCTCCTGTGCCTTTGTTGGAGCTGCTCTATCCCTCTCCTTCTCCCTCTCCTGTGACTCTGTTTTGTTGTTGCTCTATCCCTCTCCTCCCTCTCTTGTGCCTTTGTTGCTGCTGCTGCTTTATCCCTCTCCTTCTCCCTCTTTTCTGCCTCTGTTGGAGCTACTTTGTCCCTCTCCTGTGCCTCTGTTGTGCTGCTGCTCTGTCCCTCTCCTTCTCCCTCTTTTGTGCCTCTATTGGAGCTGCATTGCCTTGTGTAGGAGTCCCATTCTTGCTGTTGCAACCTCTGTAAGCATGGTGAGGAGAAAGGCTGCAAGACCACGCAATGCTGTGACCTCTTGTGTCTTCCACAACATTAGAAATGCATTGGATGAGTGGATCCCTTGCACCTATAGCTTAAATGACTGGATAATGATGAAAGGATCGGCCAAAGGTCCACATAAGCTTCCCAAGAGCAAGAGAGGTGACATTTGCATGAGTGGAAGGGGCGCATCTTAAAGTTCAAGTTTGGAAAGAAAGGATGGCTTGCAAAAGTGCAACATGTTTACATGGGAAAAGATATGCGGCTTCCTCCATCATTCAATCAATCTAGGATACCATCACACTGTGAGCCTTTCGATCAATGTACCTTTTTCACTTGTAAGTGTAATGAGTCCATTTGGAAATTTTGTGTTTGGTTTCTAAGAGCTCTTATTCATGGTGGCAGATGTTTTTTCTTCGTACCTCGAGGAGTGGGAACCAGTTGAATCATTCATAGGCAAGTTCACTGCGATTCATGAGGATTTAGGTAAGCAAATGCATGCCAAGGAGAAGTTGGCCTCCTTGCGAATGAAGAATGTGTATTGGTATAATGCAACATACATCACTCCAATGACATCATCAAGCTATGACAGTCTGCAAACCATTGCACCACCGCAACTTCAAGACAGGGATTGCAGCACCAATGTGGACTCGAGGACATTGCAATCGTATAAGGACAAGATTGCAAAGGATGTGGGCATGGCCATGAAGTTTACATTTGGATCCAAATGGGCAAGGTTGTCTTGGTTTATGCCTCTACACATTTTTACTTCTTGTAGATGAAAATGCTCTTGAAGATTTACTTGGGATGAATTGGGGAACCAAGTCAGGCGACCAAAAGAGTGATGTGTTTCAATGTCACACATGTAAAGACAATGTGGTTATTAGATACCATTTGTCATGCCAAATGTTGTATTTAGCTTTTTAGTATAGGCACTAGAAGAAAACAAATGGCTGGTGGCTTCCTCTTGATTCTAATGATGAAGACAATACGGGGGTAAGTTTGTCTATTGATGTTGAAGAGGGAGATGTCAAGAATGTGAATATCACATCACAATGGACTCTAAGGGATGTGCGAGAACACCTATTGGTCATGGAGGACCGCATGTCAGAGTCCTTTTACTTTACCTTAAATGGTGGTAAGATCAACCGCCGTGTGGAGAAGTGCATGCATAGTGCCAATTTCATTCCTCTAGTTATAGATTGCTAACAATGTGTTTGACTAGTGCACCATTTAATGGTTTGTCTGTCAAATCCTAGTTATAGCTTTAAAAGATGATGGACAGTTAAATTAAAATGTTATTTCTTTTCAGTTCATGGTAAATGTTTTTCAAAAAATTTGGGGATTTTATGATTAATTTTAATTTTTAGGGTTTTGATATATATTAAGGGGTAAGAGCTCTTTTTACATCACATTCTCACTTTCACATTTAGAGAGCCATAGAAACTCTTGTCCTCAGAAGTTACTCCCTCCATCAACGGCTATTTGCCATGGATTCAGCTAGAACTGCGTTCCATGACTTCATCTCACGAACTGCATTTGCAGATTGTGAGGAAGAGCTATTTTTAGTGTTTGATAGGACTTTAGATGTCCTAGGCACATATATGCAAGATCTCATCCTTTACATGCAAGATAATTTCTCAAATTTTGCCTATACACTTGACCACACTTCAAAGAGATGGGTTCCCATAGATTACATAAAGTATCTATTCGTAGAGGAACCCAAGTTTGTAAAGTGCTTGGCCCACTTTTGTGACAACCTTACAGACGAAGGGTTTAGGACCAGTCGAAGTTCAAGACATCCTAAACGTAGGGATCATAGGAAATACAAGCACCAAATTCCTTTCATGGGAGATGACATTCATCTTCCTTCTCCAAGAAGGAAATTTAGAGGAAGAAGCCTCATCGTCTAGCACCCCCTCTAGTAGAACTGTTGATCTGGTTGTCCCTAGACTAGACTCAAACATCTACATGGAAGAGAGTCTTGACGATCCAACAGAGGAGATGGAAGTAGCTCAAGCATTGAGCCTACTTCAAGAGCCCCCAATAGAGCAAGAATTTGCATCGAAGACCGTTGACCAATACTCATAATTATGGTCCTTGTCCCCCCTCATCATCGATGGAGAAGAGTACATATTTCTCCATGACATAGAGATTCTTTTTGGACTACAAGAGGATGAGGCAATTGGAGTCCTATCGGGGTTTGATGTTGACACAAGTGTCAAAGATCCCGGGGTCTTAGGTACCGAAGACCAGATAATGGAAGACATGTCCGTATACGATGCACAACCCTCTCATGCAGAAGCTTCCACCTCCAACACAGGTCAGGAGAAAGCGTCCACCTCCCAAATGGAACATCACACAGCATCTTTCATAGCAACAAATTTTCTCCTCGAGGTCCTTCGAACTACTGAAGTGCAAGGAATTGTTGCGCACTATCGAATACTCCAACATTACTCGGAATGCCGATAAAGTCATTTTGGTACACCACCTGGATGGCTATCAATGCCTTTGGATCGAACATAAATGGGAGGTAGGGCATTGACGGCAATGGCTATGTCTTTGGCAGTAGGAGAGGAGGATGTTAGTGCTATTACAGCTAGATTTATATCTAGGAATCCACTAGGGGATTCAAAGACCCCTATTCTTGATGTACTCGAACTAGCCAAGAAGAAAGATAGCTTGTGAGGCCTTTTGTATATGTAAACATATATTTAAATGGATACATGACTACATGTCTTTATTATTTGTTTTAAGTTATCATTGCTCGTCATGAATTCCATTGTATTTTGTTTAAGTCGTTGATGATATATTTTCTCCATCATTTTAATTATCTTAATTTAATAAATTTCTAGCCAATTTGGTATCATTTTCACCAATTTTGGGTATCAAGAGTTCATTTCTGTCAAATCCTGAAGGAATTTCACCGTCGCACAGAAGGGAAAAGTGTCTGGCACGTCGCCAAGACCCCATAAAGCCCAAAACCTACCACGGCATGAATTTGGGCATTCTCGACTTGCCAGAATGTCCAAATTCTCAACTTGGCAGGTTTTGGGCTTTCTGGAGCCGAGAATGCCCAAATTCGTGCCATGGCGGGTTTTGGGCTTTTTGGGGTCCTGGCGACGTGCCGGACACTTTTCCCTTTTGCGCGACGGTGAAATTCCTTCAGGATTTGACAAAATTCAAAACTTATATTAAAATGATCAGTTACTATGCAGTCATAGAAATGGAAAATACACAACAATGCGATAGTGTAGAGAATGTCGATATATTTTATTTAAAAAAATTAGCCCTTGGGCCTTAGATACAAGATAGTGCCTTCAAGGGCAAGCGGTGGTCTAAGTCCTAAGAGTGGGCTACAAGAGAATCTAAGGCTTCAAGCTTGGGTCACTCCGTAGCCGCTTCGCTAGAGCCATGTCCTTGTCCATGACCGTGACACACTTTGCATGGATGGCACACAAGTTGGCATCCTCGAACAGAGAGCGGTGGTCACTTGCTCTGCAGCCTCTTGGAGTGCCCCCATAGCTCCTGCGCTGAAGCGCACGTCGTTCTGGTATCCCTGTGCTATCTCTCGTACCACACGTTGGAAGGGAGCATGCGAAATCAAGTTATCGGTGGTCTTCTGCATTTGCCTGATCTCCCTCAGGGCCTACGCTCCTGGCTTTGCTCTGTACAGCTTCCTGACCCACAGCCTCCTGTCTGCCTTGAACTTCTTTCGTTGCTCTTATCTGCATTCCTCCTCCGAGTCCTCCTCTCGCTGACATCTGGAGCTTTGGCCTTCTTTGGGATGGGGCTTCCTCGGAGTCTGCTTTACCCTCCTCATGGGCATAGGGATCATCTCTGCGATGGGCTATATCTCCAGGAGAGGGAAGATGGTGCTCTTCCTGGCAGTCTGTTGGCCCTCAAGAAGCCTCTCTATGTCTGAGAGGTTATCAAACACATTTTGTTTGATATAGAGAGGGCTCTCATGGGGAGGGGAAGGCTGAGGTTGAGGCTAAGGGGGAGGCTGAGGCTGAGGGGAAGGCTGAGCTGAGGGTCACGCTAAGGCTGAGGCTGAGGGGAAGGATGAGGGGAAGGCTAGAGAGAAGTCTGAGGGGAAGGCTGAAGCTGAGGAGAAGCTTGGGAGACCTCACCAGAGTTGGGGGAGGGCTCACGAGAGTCAGGGGGGGCGCCATTGGACCCGGATAGGTTCGTGTGCATAGATGCCATGGAAGTGGTGGAGCTAGAGGAGGAAGGGTGGAGGCGGTGTCCAGTGGGTCTAGCAGTGTTCTTCACTCTTGCCATTGAATAATGAGAGTTAGAGTTTTTTAAAACATTTATAAGGGCCCATCATGTTTTGACATCCCTTTTAATTACATTTAGGTTTCATCGTGCCCCCTACCCCCGCCTTAACCCTTCCAACCCCCCCACCCTCGTCGCCCTCCCCCCCCCTTGCCCTCCCCCTACTTGCCCTGCCCACACCCCGCCGTCGCCCTCCCCCATACCCCCCATCCCTCCCTCCCCCCACCCTTGCTACCACTCCACCCCTCCCCTTGCCCTACCCCATGCCCCTCCCTTCTCTCCCCCCTCCTTCATCATGTCCTCACTTTCCCCAACGTCGTGTGAGAACCAAAATTGTGGTCCAAATAAGCAAAATATTAAAGAGTGAGTACACAAATTGTGGTCAAAATAAGCAATATATTTATTTCATATTTGTATACAATTACACCATAGCTTCTGTTGGTGGTTGGACCCATCTGCTCCCTTCTCTCACTCTAGCGCAACCAATGTGCGACTCCTCGACTCCCTATGGATGCTTTCCAAGCACTATGCCTTCTATTCTTTGATACAATTTGAACTGCTTTTGCAAGTTTTGATGCCTTTGCCTTTTCAGACTTCAAAGTCCTTCTTAGTAAACATCTAAAAAACCAGTCGAACATCTCATGCAATGCATTGTTCTTGAAGTAGCCTGCCTTGGCTCTATAGTGCAACTTCTCCATGCCTTGTGTATTTCAAATGGACAAAGGACCCCAATTTTGTACAAACCATGGTTCGTGTGCATAGAGAATATGCTGCAAACATAATGAGAATCAAATCAACAATAAAAACTGTTTATAAAGCAAGTGCTAAATATTATGATGGTGCCAAGATTACCATGTAATGCGTAATGTGCGACTCCTCCCATGCTTTCACCATAATTGCATAAACTCTTTCACAGCCATCCTGAACCTTTCATAATACATCTCATCGATTTGAACCTACCAAAGCAATTTTATCAATGCATCTACCTTTGTCCATACTTTAGCTCTCAAAGTTGCTACTTGAGGATGAGAAGCCTTATTGGTCGTGCATTCACACAATGCTTTCCAATATTCCCAACCCAAACTACTTTGAGATAATGTATGTTTGTCTTTGTTGAGATTGTGGTTCGATAGGAATCTCCTTGCCTTTCCTCTACCCATGGACACTTTTGTAGGAAGATTCTGTGTTGTCTCAGACATTTTTTTCTTATCCTCCTTAACTTTGGCATGTCCTCCATGGAATCCCATCTCTGACAATAACTTCTAAGCTTCTACAATGCACCGTGTGGATACTTTTTGCGGAATTAAATCCCAAGCATAAACAAGATGCAAATACAACAACTTATCAAGAAGTACGCACAGTTCTGCGTGTAAAGTACATATGTGTACTCTCTCAAGTGGGATGGGCAAGATGGGATCCCACTTTGGATCCTTCTTATCACGATTGGGAGCTTGCGTTTGGCTACAAGATAGAATGCCATTCTCCCATTGTAAGCTAGCCTTTTGCTTACATTGCGAACACATGCAATAAAGGCATGTGTTCATTGCATTTGCCCCTGTATCACAACCATGTAAGCACTTGAGGGTTTTTTAATCACCAGCAAGATGCCATTCAACTTGAAAGGTTCCGTGGCCATCGACTATCAATGTTTGCCCTTCCTCTTGTCTTCGGATGGTCGATGGGATTCCTGTTCTATCTAGAACCCATTCAATGTCTCATGGCACTCTTTCAGAGTCTTAAATGCTACAAGCCACCATATATCTTTCTCTGATTGCACTGAGAAATCTTGCTCTACTTCTTCATCCCCTTGAACAAAGGCTAAGGCTTTATTCATAATGCAGATGCTGACTCTCTCTAACTTGTGTTCTTTCACCAATTGAGCTTCATCCATTTTGATGACAATATGAGCTTTCCATTGCAATCTGTACAACAAAAGAGAAAAATCATTAGGATAAACAAGATATAGGAAATGAACTAAGTAAAGTGCAATGCTATAATGGATTTTCTCTTACCATCTTCTCTCATGCCATAGAATTTGACCATTACTTGTTGTAGTTTCTCAACACCTAAGTAGACATTGTTAAAAGCATTCATCTCAAAGGTTTGCAAGCCAAATTTCTTTTTACTCTTCCAAGTCATTGTGCCCCTTACGCAATGGTACCCTCCAAGCATTTCTCTTGCACATTGGTTTGTTTCTCGCCATGCACGTCTCACAGACCAAGGTGTGGGTAGGGGCACCATAGACTTCTTATACTTTCTCAAAATTGCAAACTTGAAAATTTTAAAAACAGATGTGTAAGCTTCACGACTTACACCAGCAGTATCACAAGCTGCAAGCATCTCCTTTGCATCCACAATATCCTTGAAGTCCTTCATGACCACCTCAGCAACTTGCACACGTAGGCGCTTGTGTCTTGGGTCCCTTAGCATCCCAATGACATCGCTTGACTTCAATAAACTAGCTAGAGCATATGAACAGTCAATATCATCCTCATCCGTTCTTCCCATCACATCTTCCATGAAGTTTCTAAAGAAGAACACAATAAAAACTTAGTCACAAACAGTGTAGCACAAAAGAGTATAATCTCATTGGAACATTTGATAACCAACCTTGTAGCTCGGACTCTCCTCTTTCTAGCACCACCAATGGATGCCAATGCAAGACTCCCGGTGGTGGGGAGTCCTGGGGCATGGTAGCATTGGTGCCATGCTACGGGCGGTAGGGTGGAAACTGCAGTGCTCCAAAATTGACGAAGGCTGGTGGCCAGAGTCGTAAGGCATTCCACCTTGGAAGTTCCTAGCATCCCTTGTCTACGGAGCTCCCTCATCCATGGATCCTCATCATCCATGTTCTCCCACTGAGGGAGTTTGTTGCAAGAGGAGGAACTTGGATTGGCAAAAGTAGTGTTTGGCCCGGTTTGTGGCTCGGGAATTGTATGTTGCTAGCCCTCCCTTCCTACGGACATGCCGGCAAAGGGGTTCTCCATGTCTGCCGACTCTGTTCTCCCCAAGGGACCGAACATATTAGAGAATGTACCTCTAAGCCTAGATGCAACCGAAGGAGCAGGAGAGTTGGGAGAGGCTACACTTGTGAAGGGGGCTTCCGATGCCCTTGGACCCATGGGGAATTGCATCACTCCTTCAAGACTCTCCATGTCGTCCAAGCTGGATTGAGTTTCTGGACGGGGTCCTATGAACGAGTGGAGGCTAGGAATTGAGCTACCAGACCCCCAATTGGGACGGAGGGTGGGGGCTGAGCGTAGCTCGAAGTGCTTCCCTCTAGCACAGGACCCTTTGGCAATATCCTTCTAGACCTCAAGTGCATGTGGGGTGCCTTTGGCTAGGACTACCTAAGCTAAACTAAGGTTCTGGAATTTTTTGTTAATTAAGGTATAGCACCGGCCGGTGGGCTAGCACTACAGCACTGGATGGCAGGCTACAAGTATAGCAATGGCGGTGTAATATGGTTTTGGCAGTGGGCAGTGGTGTAGCCCATCAACGACGACAATCGGTGGGATAGGAAATAGAACCCCGCAGTGCGATGGATGTATGGCGATGATCGATGGAGAAATAGGTGCGACATAGTCGGTGCGATCCTAAGGACAAACTATCCCCACGGGCATAGGGATATGGTATGACATCGATTGATGGGAAAATTACTCGGCGGGATAGTATAGCGACAGCGACGTAGTATGCAAACAACAGTGGATGGCGGGATTTTATAGCGATGGGCGGTGCAATGTAATAACGCGATAGTGGAGGGAAACGATTACGACTACAGATGGAGGGGTAGGTTCACCGTGCCAACAATGGGATAGTAGAATAGCAACGGTTGGCAGGGAACCACTACCACACCAATCAACTACCTATCAGATTGGTGCGGAAGTAAGTCTGACAAGCATTAACTCCGAGCAGCAAGATAGACCATGGTCAGGGGTTAGGTTGGCACGGGGAAGTACTACGGCGCTGGGTCAACTATGTTTAATCGATGAGATTCGGTTAACGCATCGGTCGGTGGGGAATCTGGTCGGTGTGATACAATACCACACCAACTCGATAGGATAGTCAAACACAGTTGTGCCGATAGAGATTGGGTGATTTCTGAAGATTTTGTAGTTTTTGTTCCTATTTTTTTGTGATGGGGGGTGCTACATACCTAATCTACCTACTCAATGAAAAAAAACTTGAAAACAAACACTTTTTGGAAGTCAAAATGCAAAAACACAGAAAAGGCAAGTTCTAGAACATGAAACTACTTCAAAACTTCAAAAAAATCCTTAGTTTTGTTGTTTTTTGAGGTGATTACACTACACACACACCTTAGCAATCAAGTTTGCTACATTCCTATCAACTTGAAACACCAAAAAGCAACCAAAACAAGCTTCCCAAGCTCAAAAATGCATTCCTACATTAAAAAATAGATTTCGTCCTCTCTCTCTCTCTCTCTCTCTCTTTCTCTCTTTCCACCTCTCTTCTCTCCTACAACTCCACTAACAAGCTTCCAATTAAGCTTGAGAACTTGTGCAGTGGGAATATAACAAAGGGAGACAAGTGCAAATGCAAAAGCATACCTTTTCTCCTCGGCACCGATGCCAAAAATGTGGTGGGTCTCAGCGGTGACTCATGTGTCGTGGGGTAGTTGAAGATATGCCAATGGAGCTTCCACTCCTGGCTACTCCTTGTGGGAGTAATTCATAGCACGAGCCATCTACAAGTGTCACTCAAGTGGCCTCTGAATTGTTGCAATGTGGTTTCACACAAGAGAGAGGCAAGGGGAAGAGGGGAGGGGAGAAGGAGAAGGAGGGAGAAGGGAGGAGGAGGAAGGGGAGAAGGAGAAGGGAGTGAAGGGGGATAGAGTAACAACCACAAAGATACTACAATGGAAACAAGAGAACATCCAAAACACTCTCTTGGAAGAGAAGAGGGAGCTTGTATTCAAACTTGTGCAAACAACAATGAAGACCAAAGTCAAACTTTTGGCCTTTTATACAAGTCACCTTTTGAAGGGAGGGTCAACCCTTTTCCTTTTCAGCACTCTCCCTCACTTTACAACCATGGGCTCTTGGGCTCGTAGGGCGCCAAGGCATATTGCTCTTCTTACCGACTCTTCCTACTAGCGGAAATAGTGCTTGTGTTAACCATTTTAAAGCGCTTGGGACAAACCTAGTATTAGGAGGTGATCCTAAGAGGTTCCCAAATAGTGCTTGTGTTAGCCTCGCCACTCCTAGGCTCAGGTGATTTGGGGCTCAAACTCCCTGAGCACCGTCACACCTTCACCTGTTTGGTGTCATGCATGGTGCATGAGACTCAAACCTAGAGTGGCGAGACTCAGCTTCATCTCGTGACACTTAACGGTAACCCTATCCTGAGATGATATTTGGGGAATAAACTCCCTTAGTTTGACTTGTACTCCTTTCATGGCTATTTTTGTTGGCATCACTATTTCTTGTGGATGTGGAGCTGAACAGTGCAAGGCGTATGCACTCTGAAGTGTGCATCTCCTTGTTCCAACACCTCCATGTTTTGGGCGGGGGCAGCTGGAACGTATATGTGCACATTGCCTAGAATCTTTGGACTTTTGGGCGGGCTTAGGGTATTTGGGGATCAAACTCCCCGAGTTTGAGCTATACTCCTTCCGTGTGTACATTGCTTGTAATTGTTAGCCTTGTTTTAAATGTACCCCAAGAGAGGGGTAAATGGTGCACCAAGTGGAAAGGCTAAAATGATGACATTTGGCAAGGGGAACCATCTAGGGAGATGAGGGTCTCGTGGATATGCATAAGGAAGAAAAAAAAGGGATGTATGAATTGAGTATTATGCAATCTACGAGAGTAGGATGGGAGGAAATAATAGATGCCATCGCCCGTGATCTGTGAGTGTTTTAGGGAATAGAGTTTCTATTAGTTGGGCCGAAGAACATGACCCCTAGGTATGTGTAGGATGTGACTACCTCCACTGGTAACCCATCCAAGGTAAAATGCTCTCTGTGCATGGCTGAAGTCGTGTCTCACATAAAGTATGTAGTACGTCTAGGTGTCGCTGGAGTCCCTCTGCTAGGAAGATAGCAGGACTCCATCATCTACATATAGAATCACACTACCAAATCTACTCAAGGCTTAGCTACCTTGTTTGTAGGTCCTTTTCAATAACCAATCTCGAAGTCAAATTATTGCATAAGCTCTGACCACCTAGCTTTTCTACCTCTTAGTCAAAAGTATTGCAAAAATAGTTTAGAGAGAGCTATCCACGTAGACCACAAAAGTAGATCCATACACATAATGCCTCCATTTTTCCATATTACACATAATGTCTCCACTTTTCCAACACTTGAATAATAACATATAGCTCCTTCTCATGTGTCGCCTACTTATACTATGGACCGGTAAGCTTTCTACTCTCAAAAGCTACCGGTCTACAGTCCTTGAATAATGCTGCACCAAAGCACGGGCATCTCTTTCAACCATCCTTACTAGAATCCATGATGTGCAGCATAGGAGCTGATGTCTCAATTTCTTGAAACACGCATCAAGCTCCTCAATCCACAGAATAAGCTGGTACTTATTGTACTTCCTTTTTTCACCTCTTTAGACAAGTCCAACTAGGTTATGCTATCATCTATGTTAGCAGAATCCCAAATGAAGGTATGGAAGAAATCCACAAATTTAAAAAAGGATTTGACCTTGGTAATTGTTCTCTTTATAGGCCACTCACATACCTTCTTGACTTTCTCATAGTCAATACATACACCATTCACTGAAATGACATGTCCAAGTTATGTGAGTTCCTATTTTGGCACATGCATTAAATTGCTAATCAATTCACCCTGCATGCTTGGATTGTCTTTTGAAATTTTGGCTAAGTCTTAACCCATCCTCCTTTCATTCCATTGACCTTCCATCTCCTCCTTCCTTCCACAGGTGAATTTGCATCTCCTCCATTCCTTTGTAGTTACGTGCTTACAACTTTTTATCTAATTCTTTATGAGACTACATCTTTCAACTTAGATATTCAAAAACTTGCTTTCAATTTGTAAGCTGTATGCAAATAAATATGGAAAGAAAAGACATTGATAGGAACACATAAGAAAATAAACAAGGTGGCAAAACCAATATAATCCCCACTAGGGAATAATGTGAAGAATCTTAGGTCAAATAAAAAGTACAATCCATTAACAATTAGTAAAGGGGGACCTTTATAATCCCCATTACAGGATAACATTGAGTAACTTGGATAAAAAATAAAATGAAATCCATTAATATTTAGAAAGGAGAGTGGAGCTTTTGCAAGCTTTGGGTTATGAAGTGCAGTGGATGAATCTTATTGTGTTCTCCCCTAAGGAACCCTTATACTCTACACTTCCTTGGTCATCCCTCCTTGATCGCTAGAGTGTCAATGCTCATTACAAGATAACATTGAGTAACTTGGATAAAAAATAAAATGAAATCCATTAATCTTTAGGAAGGAGAGTGAAGCTTTTGCAAGCTTAGGGTTATGAAGTGTAGTGGATGAATCTTATTGTGTTCTCCTCTAAGGACCCCTCATACTCTGCACTTCCTTAGTCATCCCTCCTTGATCGCTAGAGTGCCAATTCTCTCTCTCTCTCTCTCTCTCTCTCTCTCTCTCTCTCTTTGTATGTGCATGAGTTGCTACACTTACACTATATTCCATTGTCTCACAGTCCCTGTTAGGGAGGAGAGCAATGAAATGGGAGGAGACGCAAGGGTGAAAAGGGAGGAGAGAAGACACACTAAAAGAAGGGTGAAAAGGGAGAGAGGAGATGGAGCTCATTAACCAAGGAGGTATGATCTATACTACATGGGGAGTGGAGCGCCTTGTCAAACAGTATAGACCCATGCACATCCTCTAATGCCTCCAATACATACTTTGACTCCCTAAAGACATCCCCCGTCCAATATAGACTAAAAAAAGGGTGACTTTCATTAGCTTTGTTCTACTTAACTTTGTTTGTTTGTGAAATTGTTTCTTCCATTCCTTCTAGCGAAATTACTTTCTACTTTCAAATTGCTAGCATTGCCCTTAAGGTGATGATAATGGAAACGTTTAGAGTTCCACTAAGGTCATTCCTTATTCTTCCTTGACGACTTACTCCTAACAAACTTACCAAGGTCTCCCCTAAGGACTTACTCCCACATGGTTTTCTTTGTTTGGCTACATTTTGTAATGCAATGCATGCTCAACTTTGTATCTAGCTTTTGAGTTCCATTTTTTCACTCTTTAGAAAAGGGTACTACATTCCAGAATTCGCATTTGCTCTCTTTTGCAAAGAGCTACCCTTTTAAAAAGTACGGACAGTATTATTCGTAGATGGCATCCATGCTCTAAAAAAGTTTTGCTGTAAATCAAGTTGTCATCTAGAAACACCACAACTAACTTTTCCAGATATGGACGAAATAGATCGTTCAAGCCTGGCACTCCACCGAAACTGAGATCTGTCAATATCTATATGGACAGCTATAGTCTGCTGTCATACTTGTGAAAGTGGACATGAGGCCTATTCACAAACAATCCCCTCGCCTACCTCTTGCTCACAGCTCTACAAGATGAAAGTTCGCATAGTGCTGCAGCACTCAATAGCAAAACTGCCATAGAACCTCGAAATCTAGGGCTTGAAAGACACAAATGAAAACAGATTTTGCATTTGTTGACCCTGAAATCACCCTAACACAGCAAAACATCCTGACAATCCTCAGAAACAACACATAATTTCAGACCACAAGGAGCATGCACCAGCTCTACTCCTGTTGTGAATTCACAACACAAGCAAACTCAAATTCCACATTGATTTGCAAAAACCAAAAAACCAAATTGCAATACTTAAGCAAGTACAGGAAGCAAGCAACAAATCGAAGCAAGTAGATAGAGTAGCTATGATACCAAGTGAAATGCTGCTTATAGGTCAGTCACAACTAACCTAGAGAAATCTACGCAGTCCTCTATCCACGAGCTACCTGCAAATACCACCAGAGGTTAGTTTATAGACCCATGGGACACACATGGTGTAGCTAGTGGGTCACCACCCAACCGTAGATCCTTGCAAAGATCACCCCCGACCTAGAGGTGAGGCACACTCAGGACTAGTGATCTCCTAGGTAGAACTATGTGTCGCATACCATGCAACCCCATCTCTGCACAAATGTTGTAAGGGAAGGCCTGGATGGGTTCTTTCCTCAGAGGGTATTCTTAGGAGGCTCCACTCCCAAGAATACCCCAAATGAGCTGAGACTCACACTTATATAGGCACAAAGTATCCTATGTGCCTCAACCCTAAGGCAACCCTAACTGTAACAAAGGTACGTCATGTCCTAATCGTCCCAAGGTTAGGTTACATTACCCTAGGTTACCCTGACCTCCATAACGCTAGCCATATTATGTCATCGTGGACATAATGGATGTTTCAACGTTCTAACATTCCCAAAATGTTTTTTGAATTCCCATGTGTTATGGAATTTGGTGCCTAGCATGGTAGTTTGTGGCTTGTAAAAACAGCCTCGAAGTGTCATTTTCGATACTGTCTCACATTCCTACCCTTGCCTTGCATCCTTTACTCAGCCTAGCCGCTCCAACTACCCTTCATTTCTTTTTTTTGAATTCATAGAAAAGACTTCTATTAAGTTTGAAAGAAACTCCAAGGGCAAAGCTCATGGGAGAAATACATCATGCAATGCATGAGAAAACAGACACCCCTAATAATAGGGTAAAATCAAACTCCTATAAGAGAGCTAGGAAAAATTGAGGCTGAAAGTGCCACCTCGACATTGCGGAGAACTCCGAGATGAATGGGAAGCCACTCCACTCCCGGAGGAAAACAACCCTTCTAGTAGAGGTTGCCTGGGAAGACCCTTGCACACTCCCCCAAATAGTCACTAAGATGTGTATAGTATCTGTCCAAATACTAGCCAATGTATGTGTAGGGAGGACTTGGGAACCATCTAAGGCCTTTATGCATCTAGATCTCCAAATATGCCACGCTGATATGCATGCCATTCCATGAAGTGCCCAAAGAAGCATGAAGTTTCCAAAGAGGCGTGTGCATGTTTGTAAGGAGAACTAAAAACATCATCCAGAGAGCATGACTCAACCAAATGTTGTCAAACTCAGAGAGCCCAAGAAGAGTCATGTCTCTCATAAAACACCTAAGGCCTTGAAAGCGAAGACAAGCCATTGAGTCCTAAATCATGAAGAGAGAAGAAGTAATAAAGGTGCTCAATCAGCTAGCAATCCCCTTCCAAATGATCCTCGCCTACTGTCTCCAATTCCATAAGCAATGCTGAATAGGCCCCTCAACAGAAAGGCAATGAATACAAGTAGAGTCTACCCCAAACATTGGTTCACTGCAATCCATCCATGAATAGAAACCCAAAAGAAAAGAGTGATTTTTCTATTACTGAGGGAATTTTTAGAGTCTTTCAAAAGGATTTCAGCAAGTTAGCAAAAATCTGAAAAATCTCCCAACAATGTGCCCTTGCATGGAGAGAATCAGGAGGAAACTCTTTTTTTGAAGTTCAGCTGACCTTGCTTTCAGGGTGGTGGTGATTAACTAGGTATTGTAGGCCATGGCATGGTCTGTTTGCTCTTGTTGGTGCCATTCTAGGGATTGCATCACTTAGCTTGAAAGGCTGATAAGGAATCTTCTTTACAGTAAACCAGATTGTGTTTGGCAAACACCAGAGCTAGGGTAGCTTAGGAGACCTTGATTCTCCCTATGCGGGAAGGAGGCCTCATTATAATAGATCCAAACTTGCAGAGTAAAGCCTTATTATGCAAGGTGGTGGTCACAAGGCTTTTCCAAGGACAAGAACTGGAAGGATTTTTTCATTCGATGCATGGATGGATAGTACCAGGTGATCTTTACCTTAGCCCATCTCAAGGCTCCCTCCTCCCCTTTTATGGCTGCTATCTTGAAAGCTTGGGCTAGCTTCAAAAGTACTCTTCAGAGAGTTCCCCCTTCTTAGGATGTGGAATCGCAATATAATTGATCATCATGGCAGACCACTTTGTACTTCTCATTATATGCAATGGTCTAGATGGGAGAGAGGTCCCTCTTTGTCTTTGGGTTTTGGAAGGATTTCAAAAACCTTCGAGATGAGTGTATCACTCCAATTAGTAAGTCACCTTAACGGAAGTGCAGGGAGCATCCAACAAATTGATGCAACCATACCCTTGGATTGGGTTCTTGTAGGTGATGAGCCTCACTTTTGTTCTACTTGTCCTAGGGCCTTTATGAGATCAAGGATCCCACTTCAGGTCATAGAACTATGAGGATCAGATGGGGATGCCTTGGTCTTTGATGTTCATTCTAGGGGTTGTCTAAGTCTACAGATGATATCCTTATGCAAGCTTGCCAACGTTCTAGGTCATGTGGAGTATCTTTTTTTTGGCTTCAGGATGGTATCTTGACCTTAACCCACCTCACATTCCCTTGCATTCATGGAGAACTTGACTCTATGGAGGTGTCCCCATAAAGCACTTGCAGTGGGACCCCAGGGAGTGGGAATGGATTGATGCAGGGCACCGAGGAAGACTCCCCTTCCCCTCTAAATCAAGTAAAACTGAAATCAGACCCTTAAACTGGAGTGTCCTCATCACTAAGCCAAAAATAATGTGTACTTGCTACAAGGCTGCCCTGAAAGAAGTGAGATTTTGTGTAGTGGCAGCCAAAAAAACAGGAATACCATCAGCTCGCTTACTACCCAAGAACTCCTCATCTTGTCTCAAGGGAAGTCTCAGCCCAATAATGTATGCCTGAGATCTCAAAAATACGCTCATTGCTTCAGCTACACAAATAAATGCAAGAAGGAGGCAAGAGGGCATCCTTGGCGAACTAAATTAGAAATCTGAAACCTCTCTTCCATATCTCCTCGGATAAGCACCTTGGCTATGGGCTGATCTGTACAAAGAGTAATCCAAGCATCTAAAAATCCAAAGCATAGAAGGGTACCCTCCAAAAAGCCCTAATCTACTCTGCCATAAGCTTTCTTGAAATCCAGAAGTAGAATGGTGAGTCGCTGGCCGCTCCGCATTAACCCCATGTGAAGCCTTCCAAAAGAGAATATATTATGAAAATTGCTTCTGCAGTGCACAAAGCCCATTTGCATATCATGAATGAGATATGGAAGAATGGGCTGCAAACATGGACTGATAGCTTTGGCCAAAATCTTATAAAAGGTTCCTAAAAGAGTGATGGGCCTCCATTGGGAAATCAAAATTTGCAACCTTTGTTTTTGGGGTAAGATGAATGAGACCCTCTGAAGTGAATCAAGCATACTATTAGAGTTCCAAATGCCCAGCAAGGCCATGGCAAAGTGGTCCCCAATCATGTCCTATTTAGCAATTAAAAAGAAAGTTGTCAACCTATCTGGACCTGGGCATTTGTCATTGTGAAGGGCAAGTAGTGTAGTCCTAAATTCCGGATTGGTGAAAGGTCATCACGTGAGACTCTCACGGATGGTTTCACCGATGCTGGAATACTCTACCAAACTCTATGTCTGGCATCATCTTTGGCAAGGGTGTTAGGATTTGATGGAAGAAGGGAGGCATAAAAATCTATAGCTATACACAAGACTGCACCAGGATATTTTTGCAAAACCCCTCATAGTCAAACACTTTCTCTACCATGTTAGGGGCCAAGAGTAGAGAAAAAGTGTTTATTGACTCTTCCTCCCATCTGAATCCAAAGGAACTACCGTGCATGGAAGGCATACTATGCTCACTGATCTAACAAAATCCATAGTTGAGCCCTTGATGCAATACAGCAGCAAGGCACTCTTGAATTCAAGCATCTATAGACTTTTTTGCTCTTCCCTCCGTAAGGATGCTAACTGCCGTTGAAGATCCATCTCTTGTATGAGAATCTCACTAACACTAGAGAGGGCTGCTGCCTTTTTTGAAGGAGATGACACTCCACTCTGCAAATGAGATACCCAAATCTACAAAACATCCTTTGTGAGGCCCGCCTCTGCATACAAGGCATCTGGGATCCTTATACTAATGAAGCCGCATCTTGCATGAGGCTCAAAAATCATTCGATCCACTGGAAAGTGATATGAGGTGGAAACCCCTCGTGCCATGCATACCGAGCCACCTTAATGCCCAAGCATCAACATACAATTATCAATTTGCACATGGATGGGCATCTGCAGCCTCCTTTTTGATCATGAGAATAGGAGCGAATGAGGCAGAATTAGACATGCATCATCTGTCCTAGTATCTCTGCCAAAGCATAGGAAGGCATCCCAAGCTGGAATAGGAAGGCATCCCAAGCTGCTCTCTCAAGAGAGTGAATGCTACTTTCTCTTCCCCATTTTTAATCTGATGGCAACTCCACCATGTTGTAATCCCCTCCAATACTCCATGAGTTTGCAATGGGGACCCAAGGCATAACTCCTTCCAAAAAAGGGCACGATCCCCTCTATTGTTATGTGCATATAGGTTGAGGAGACCAATCTTATGCCCCCAATCAACAAAATGATCCACTGTGCTCTAGAGGGCATACTGTGTCCAACCACAAGGAAAGAAAGGAACCTGAAACTGAAATGCATATTCCCCCCCTTGTGCCCAAAGCAAGAGAAAAAGTATGACAAAAAAGTTATTTACTTGAACTTGAGCAATCTCAGGCATCCAATTTGCGCTGCTAAATAAAAAGTATGTCACCGAATCCTCCAGTAACACCTAGATGAAGCTGATTATGAATCAGATGTCTACAGCGGTGATGTGATGCACCACCCAGGCCATTGATATTCCAGCTAACAATTGGCGAGAGGAAGTAGGATGGAAAACCTTACTCGACCTGGTGGTGGAAATTCCTCCTATGTGGCAAATCTCTTAGAGTAGTGTAGAGAAGGGAAATCCACGGGGGAAAGAACACCCACTCTTGTAGAAGATGAGGGCTTGTTGATAGGGAAACCAATAACCACATCACGAAATCAGCCAGTGGAGAGAAAGAGTTCCTCTGAGCCAAACATGGCGTCGGAGTGTGTAACATCCCTGCCTGCAAAGGAGCTGAAAGGCAGGAGTCACATCCTTCCCTCGATCCATGATGGGAGACTGAAGAACTCAAGTGAAAGGGGGCTGCTCAGACGTAAGAAAAGAACCTGGACTAGTATCTAAAGTAATATCCTCACTAGCCCCTTCTGAGGCTAGGCTTGGGGCATCACGGGCTGTGGCCTAAATAGGTCAAGGGACATCAATAGCTGCAACCAGAATCAGAATATCATTAGCCCCAATTAGGGTAAGGTACGAAGCAAGAGAAGGACCCTCCTGATCTGAAGGTGGTGGAGGAATGGCAACTCTAACTGCAACCCAAACACGCCATTGGTGTTGAATGTATGGGAGTGCGAAGGAGCCCAATGAGGGGCTGCACTAGAAGACTTCTTGGCTCTTTTCGTCTTCTATAGGTAATGTCTTGCAAAATGCCCAAAGGACCCGCAAATTGTGCACCTGATTGCAATCTCAACTGTTTGCCGAAAAAGACAAAGCATAATATGGCCATCTGTAATGTTGAGGTCTGACACGATGACCCTAACTGTAGGAACCCAACCAGACATGATAGCCTCCACTGTAGAGGAAGGCAAACCGAGGAGGGGGGATCTTCGTGACCAAACTAAAGGTGGCTCCAATTGGGGTAAGAAGTTGATGATAAACTTGTGGAAGGCCAGAAAATCTGATGAAGAGAGAAGTAACCTGTCTGTCCTGTACATGATCGAAGCCCAATGTAAAGGGTGAAAGAAAAATTCTCCTGGACCAAGTCCCAAGGGGTTAGCCTTGAGGATTGCCTCAGGAGAAAGCCACTTGGAAGAAGTCTCATCCCAATAGTCGAACATTGGAAAGGCGGGGAGTGAGTTCTTCAAGTAAGGCTGCTAGCATCCAGTCCCTGGCTTGTGATCTGGAATGTTGGGACCCACGGATACGTGCGAAGAGGGTGGTGGAGCTTTCAAATTCCACCTCCTTTTGGAGCTGCAGCAACACGTCTTTTGAAACAATGCAGATTCCCGTGGGCGGCCGGCCGGTGGAAGCGGTCGAGGATTGGCTAGATGGATATTTATCCGTCAATTGAAGGTGAGGTCGACTCAAACACAAATAAGACTCGGTCCGTCACTAAATAAAGGGCTGAATGGGGAGGGGCTGAAAGAGAGGCTGAGAGGGATGCGCTGAGAGGAGGTAGGCAAAGGGAGAAGGGCTGAAGGAGAGGCTGAGAGGGGAGGAGCTGAAGGAGAGGCTGAGAGGGAGGGGGCTGGCGTCAGAGAAGAGTGGCTGGGAGGGGCTCAGGGCAGAGCTGAGAGACGGGGAGGGTAGAAGAGTAGGTGGGGGGGCAAAGAGGTGAGGCAAGGGGGGGGGGGCGGGAGGGCAGAATGCAGGCAGGGAGGGCAGATAAAGGAGGCCGGGTGAGGAAATCCGGACTCTGGGCAGGGAGGGCAGCATAGAGGGCGGGGAGAGGGCCACAGGAGGTAGGGGGGTGACGGAGAACAGCAGCAGCTCCTAAGTGCTGATTGGACTTTCTGGTGTTACTTCTAGTTTCTTCAGTGGCTTCACAAATTCCTCAATAAGTTGGCCCTAAATCAAGGTAAATTTTATATCAGACCTTACAAAGCTAAAGAGAGAAGGCCTTCTCCACATTCATCCAGGAAGTGCCCTTTCCATGAATTGATCACTATGACATGATGTATAGAAAAGATGGTCAAGATAAGAGAAACATTTCATACCGTCTATCCTTTTGGATCTTTCTCTTCGGCAAACATGTAGAACCTTAAATCAGCAAAATTCAGACGTCTGGGCTGAAAGGCTTTATGAAAAAGTACTTAATAAGCACCTCTTGCTCAGCTGGCTTGACCATTCATGGTATTAGAATCAGGCTCAGTTGTCTCTTAATGTTTGTGTGCCTCCTAACATCACATACGCTTGCTGCCTTGATATAGAGGGGTATCATGCTCAGTTGATTAAAGCGCTCTTTCCTTATGGGTCTCCTTACACGTGCTTGCTTCCTTCATATAGGGGGGTTATCAATAGGTAAATATGAGAGGACGTAACTGATTTCCAAGCTAATCAGTTGGCTGTGATTCTCAACATTTCAGTTGCTTGCTTCCTTGATATAGAGGTGCAAGTGCTCTCTCCTTAAGGATCTCCTTACACACTCCCGCTTCCTTCATATTGAGGGGTTATCATGCCTTCCAAATAAGGCCCAAGTGCTTTTATAAAAAAGTATATACGAGAAGACGTAACTAATTTCCAAGCTAATCAGTTGGCTGTGATTCTCAACATTCAGGAATTCTCCACTCTTCTGAAGCATGTTTTACTTATGGCCAAGACTGAGGCATGCACTTTCACTCATTTCTTAAAAAAAAGGCTTCCTTTCTGTTACCCTCAAGTACCATTGAACCTTAAACAACGCTTGTCTTTTCTGGACAATGTGAGAGAGCTGTGATCATGGGGAAGGGAAAACAGGTTAGCATGATGGTGGATTGACACACACGGGGGTCTCATTATGCATGCTTGCTTGCTTGATGGAGAGAGATATGATGTCCCTATACAGAACCACATTTGACAAGCTTAAAATATGGCATTGAGGACCCATCCTAGCAATTGGATGGCCCTGTTATTTAATACAATTCCCAAAACGCAGCAGGAAAAGAATCCCAAAAAACAAGTTAAAAAAAAAGAGAGTTTACAATACCATCGAAGTGATGACGAGTGTCGGTCTGGTTTGATGGCCTGGAATGGCCAATGCCATCCCTGCTTGAACTTGAGCAGATTCTGGGGCATGAGGCGCTGAGAGCAAAAGCTAGCTGTCTGGCCGTGTGCTTCATGTTGCCCCAGGTAGCTGCTGAGGTTAACTCGGAAGCAGGTGCCAACAGCCAGTGTCTTTTGCTCAAGCATTGCAGTGCAAATGACTTAAATGTTGCAACATGCCTAGCACTGCAAGGTCTGTCTCTGTCTCTGTCTGTCTCTCATAAGCGCGTATGAGGCCGCAGCAACCTCAGCTGTTGGATCAAGCTACATTATTTTGGGCAGAAGGCGAAGGTCGATTGTTTACCTGCTGTAGCCAGTTGCCCCATTCCAGTCAGTATACAGCCTCTCTGTGCGCCAAATGACCGAAGAGAGAATTGGCATTGACCAAGGGTCTGTAAACAACTTTGGCATCTGTAGCGCTAACTTCGACTTGCAGGGACTTAAAGTTGATTCGCCCATCTTTCCGAGATGACTTTGTTGCCCATCATGTTAAAGGCTATGATTGCCATCTAGGAAGAACCAGCGATGGCTATGGTGCATGAAAGACTCCGCCACTAACATGGGTCCGAGGCTTCGAGGCTGGAGCGATGATTCAAAAGAAGAAGCGCCCCACAAATTGCAGGAGGGTTTGAGCGCTGTACATAAGGCTTTGCAGAGGAGCAAACCCCATAAGGAGAGAGAGAGAAGATGCGCCATGGAGAAAATGGCTATGGCACAGGGAAGGGCTGGACTGTCTTCTTCTCGTCCTCCTCCTCTGCTTCTTCTTCTTCTTCTACTTCTTCTTCTTCTGTAGAATTTCCATTGCTGGCCGAGAAGATGGCTATGGCGCAGGGAAGGGCTGGACTGTCTTCTCCTCGTCCTACGCCTCTTCTTCTTCTTCTAATTCTTCTGTAGACTGCGGTCTTCCCTTTTGTCGCAGCCTTTTTTGGTCGCCTTGGATGTCGCCCCCGTTCCCCGCTACACGACACCGACCTCAGTTTGTATAAGAGTATAAATTTGCTCTTTCTGCCGCAGCACAACGTCCCATAATCAATTTACAGCCTTGCCCTTTTCCCCTCCCCCTCAGCCCTTCGTTGTCCGCTTCGCGACCCTTGGTTGCTGCTGGGTTTTTCCCTTTCTGCCCCTTGCTTTCTTGCAATCAAATCTTCTCGTGCTCTAGTCGAAACTTCCCTCTTACGCGACCGCATTGGTATTCCAACCTTTTGTTGCCATATAACGCGACTGCTGAACGTGGCACTTGGACAACCGGGACAGCATGAAGCCTGCTCTCGACGAGCTCTCCGACGACGACTGTGAAGAATTTAAGGTCAAGGTTTCGCGTGTGCTACCCCCGGCTGCCTCGTTGCCACGTAAAGCTGGTGTCGACAATGGACGAAGCAGAACCAAGTCAGTAAATTCTTTTCCCTCTCTCGAGTCTTTTGCCTTTCAGTCGAAAGCCAAGGCAGCTGCCGCCGTCCAGGATATGGAAGACGACGCTTTCGCCATAAGAAATTCTGGTAGAAAACGCAAAGCCAGAAGATACGTAGTTTTGGATGACAGCAGTGACGAGGAGTTTGACCCTTTGAAAGAAAAACAACAAGAGCTCGGAAAGGGGATTGAACTGAACTCTTCGCCGGAGCAAAAAGAGAACGGTGTGAGTCTGGCAGATGATGAGGCGATAGCGAGATTGCTTCAAGATGAAGAACTGGCCATTGTCAACCCGGATATACATACCCAAGAGACGGAAACTTCAATGCCAGAAGTTGACCTCATTGGCAACACGTTGCAGAAGTGCGATGAAATCGCTGCATCGCTACGTAAAGAATTGAATATTGGAAGCTCATCCAATAATATGGAGTGTGCTGATAGATACGCAGAGGTGGATGTTTCGGTTGCCAAGATTGTTTCACAGGTTTGTCCTCGAGCCTTCCATGTTCAAGTATGCATGAATGCATTTCCCCCCCCCATCTTTCTGAAATATTTTGCGAAGTGGTGCCTACTGAAGCTCAAAGAGTGGCGTTCTTTTGCACTCTTTAATGATACAAACACTTTTGCGCTGGCTCACGTTCCTGTGGAAAAGAGTCAAGAATCCTTAATGTTTTGTTATGAGCATTTGCAGTGTTCTAAACGGCTTGTACTTGTCTTCAGGCAGATGTCTGTGCTGCTTGTGGCATTGCGGAGACTGATTTACAGCTAATTTTGAAACCTTATCAATTGGTGGGGGTCAATTTCCTGTTGCTACTATATCGCAAAAACGTTGGAGGAGGTATGAGTCTCAGACTTTTACCTTTTCAGAGGTTTATGTCTCGGGAGGCTGAAAGAGTAGATGGGTTGGCCAATGTTACTGGTAAATCGCTTTTAACAGGCTCGAAACTCATAGCTTGTTTGATGAAACAGTAATGTCTGTACTTGTAGTTTGTAGCTCACAGTTCAACTATGTATATCTTGTAGGGTGAAGCCTCGTTTGGCATTCCTGCAAAATGCATCAGCTAAACTGCAGGAGTAACTTTTCGAGTAAGGACATCTCTATGTAGCTGCCAATGGGCCTTACTAAGACAATCTCGTTTAAAATGCCATAACTTAGAGATTCCTTGTTCGAAGCACCAGGGAGGTGTCTTGAGAGTTTATAGACGATGTACTTTTGGCATGGATCGTTGATAGGGATGCTAATTCAAAAATGAGGGAAGTTGATTAGTGTCTGAGGGAATGTGTCTCGCAAGCACATGAGGTTGTTCAGGGGCACAAGCAGATGATAGGGCAGGAAAGAGGTCAGCACCTATATCAAATTTGCTGCTTGTATGTATGTACCTACATTGTGAAATCAGCATTCAAAGCAAGCGTTTAATGAGCCCAAGGAAGATATATATACTAGAAAGTTTGCTTGCTGGAAAAAGGGGGACCTTCGTGGTAGTTATGCCTCACGAATGAGGTCTCAACCCGAGTAAACAGACCTTTAAAGGTATGAGCATATTTTGAGATATACTGTCTGGAGAAAAGGTGCCTAGTTGGTCAGATTCAGCCCAGCATGCCTTTTTGTGAAGGATAGTACTATTAATGCTGAGTCATGACAGGTTTGGCTTGTCATGATCATGTACCTGTGTGCTGGCAGAGTTTGTGTTTGTGGCAGTGATATTTAGACTACTGTCGGTAGTGTGGCAAAATAGCTGCACCAAGAAGAAGCAAGTGTTTCTAATGCAAGCCTGCAAGAAGCAAAAGGCAGATCTGAAAGAGGACAACCAGTCTGATAAAGAGCAGGAGTCATGAGACGGTGATTGCAGGGATAAACCTGATGGTGGTGATGGGAATGGGGGCAGAGAGCAGAGTGTAGAGTGAGCAACATGTTGAGAGGGTCCACAAACTGTTGTTACTATAAAATTTAGGGTTATGTACTCTTAACCCAAAATGGACCAAAATGAAAGCCCTAGGGGGAAATGTGAGAAGTGCAGCGGATCTGGACAGGAGCAAACCACACATGAACTAAACTGAAAGGAGAGAGAGAGCAAGACAAATGCAAGGGATCTCAGGACAAAACCCCCGAACTGTGGGAAAACCTCTGCTGCACAACTACCCCCCCTCAGCTGGTTGTCTGTGGGCCAACCCTTACAGCCCATGGGGGCTGACACACAGCCCTATAAATGGGCTCCTCCCCCGCTGCTGTGAACTGCCCTGAGGTGGGCCGACCCACCAGCTCTAGGGCTGACCCCCTCTGCACATAAGGGCTGGCCCTCAGCCCCATAAAAGGGGCTGATCCCGTGCCCTAGACAGCTCGACTGAGGGCTCCACAGGGCCGACTAGCCTGCCCAGCCTCCTGCCCTATAAAAGGGCTGCTGGGGCCTGGTAACCTGCCCCAAAGGGTGGCCTACTGGCCCCCCATGCTGGCCTACACAGAGCACAGCAAAGGGCTGCCAAAGCCACAGTCAAGCAGCCCTTTGCAGGCCCAAAACAGCTGCGACCTGACCTGCCCCCCCCTGAGGGCAACGGCCTCCTGTGTGCCATCAAAGCAGCCTGCCAATGTGTCCACTGACCCATCCTGGAACATTGGGGGGGGGCGCAGTTGAGTATATTCCATTAAAACTGGACACCATTAAATAAATCACTTCCTATGTGTATATGCATGTGTGTTTATCAATGCTTGTATTTGTGTGTGTGTGTGTGTGTGAGAGAGAGAGAGAGAGAGAGAGAGAGAGAGAGAGAGAGAGAGAGAATCTGGTGCATTTTGACCTTTTCTGATCTTGTTATTGCTTCCCCCTTCTTTTAAGGGGTTGCAAATTGTAATATAACTCTCACTGGACTTCAACCCCCCCCTGAAAAAAGTGTGTGAGAGTGATGAGTGATGAAGGCATTGTGTCCATTTGAATATTTTATTTGGAGAAGGTAATCCCAAAATTCCGGACTTTCTCCCCATTGTGTTTAAGGGGAGATGAGAGGGGCCTTTATAGGGGTGACAAGGGAGTACTGCTCTACAGGCTCAAACAGGCTCATCCTAGATTACGCAACCACCGAGCAAGGCTCAAATTGATATGATAGGAAAGTGCAGGGAAAGTGTTGCTCCTCCTGAATAGTGAGTGATGTAAAAGAGCTGGACAGGAACCTGCAGAGCGTGTGACGGCAAAAGGTCTGCGGATATATAGTGATAGCCTGTTAAATGGTCACCAGTTTAGCAGTAGTATGAGATGTCCTGGAGGGTCTTTCAAGTTTCATTGATATTTTTTGGTGATTGCGCTGTACATACTCTCACTTATTGAGTGTAAGTCCTTTGTAAGTAGCAAAAGAATCAGTGTCCTTGTCACCTTAAAGTTTAGTCTTGGAGTCTGCTGATGCAGGGTTATTGCTGTTACAGCTATTCTGGCTGATGAGATGGGTCTGGGGAAGACAATTCAGGTAATATAAGTCTTTCATTGTATCAACATAAATGAGTAAACTTAACTTTCTTTGTGTAGATCATATTGATGATTGAATAAGGTATGTTTCCATTTGTACAGGCCATAACATTTCTGGCCCTCCTGAATTATTTGGACAAGGATTCTGGTCCACATTTGATTATTTGCCCAGCTTCTCTCTTGGAGAATTGGGCACGAGAGCTGAAGAAATGGTGCCCTTATTTTTCTGTCATATCATACCATGGAGCTGAACGCGCTGCGTTATTCAAGGAATTGAGTTATATTGGGAAGGCGGGCAGGTCTGCACCTTTCAATGTAATGCTTGCATGCTATTCCCTATTTGAGAGACACAGGTATATTACTGCCTTTGCGCATCCTTTTCTGTGTTTGTTTCTTTATTTCCTTAGTTTTGTGGGTGGGTTGGTAACTGTGCGCATGGAATGAACACTTGGACTTCTAATGTGGCATGCCAGTCCACAGCAAAAAGACGATCGAAAACTTTTAAGGCGGTTCAAATGGAGCTGTGTGCTTATGGATGAAGCTCATCTTTTAAAAGATAGAGGGAGTTCACGACGTAAAAACCTTTGGGCTCTAGCACAAAAGGCTAAGCAACGCCTTTTGCTGACGGGGACACCATTACAGAATGACCTTCAGGTACATATGTATAAGTCTGGCTTCAAAGGAGACTAGCAGGATTGATTTTGTGCATATGCTTATTGAGCTATGCTCATCGGAGTAAGGATTTCTGGGGGACTGGCAGGAATTGTGGTCTCTTTTGGAATTCATGGTTCCAGAGGTTTTTGATTCTGGAGACTTCGATTTGAAGAAGATATTTGGGAATAGAGCCATTGGCAGTGATGCTCCAACAGAGGACACGGACCTTATCGCTCATATCAAGGCCATATTAGGGCCTTTTGTTTTACGCCGCTTAAAGTCAGACGTCATGAAACAACTTGTGCCAAAGATTCAGGAGGTAAATATCTTATTAAGGCATTTATTGGATTCAACATTGTTGGGGAGCTAAATGGCAGAATATTATGTGCTCATCATTTTTATGATAATCTCAACTCCTCATAGTCGCTCAATTTTATCGTGCAGGTAAAGATGTTGGAATTGTTGCCAGATCAAGCTGCTGCTTATAAGGAGGCCATTGAAGAGTATCGAGCAGCAGCGCACATGGCTCGCTCAGCCAAAGCAGCAGCAGCAACCCTGAGTAATGGAGCTGAACTTCTCCCTCGGCGTCAAATATCCAACTATTTCACGCAATTTCGAAAGGTTCATTGCTCAAACTTTTATGTAGCCTGCTTTTTCCATTTCATTTGTTTGTTGCTATTGAAAACATCATGGTTGATTGTTCTGTAATGCTTTGCTAGATTGCAAACCACCCTTTACTTGTGAGGCGCATCTACACTGAAGGAGATGTTGACAGTTTGGCAAGAAAATTGCATCCTATAGGGGCTTTTGGGTTTGAATGTACACTGGAACGGGTGAAAGAAGAATTATTGACGTACAGTGACTTTGCATTGCATAGGGTAAAATCAAAACTTCAGCCAGGAATGCTGTTTAAGTTTTGAATTCATTTCTGAGGTTTTTTGTAAAACTGTTTTCATCAAAAGTACATAGCAACGGTCCATTTTGCATGCTCCTCCATTTTATTTATATTTAAGGTGGCTCCAGATCTTGATAGTTATATCAGGTGTGTCTGAAGGGAAACAGCAGCCATTATAAGTTAAATTTGTGATCTGTTGTTTGAAGAAGCAAAGATAATATTCCACATAGATGGGGAATTGATGAGGAAAGAGAGATGTGTTGGCAATGGCCCACCCCTTAACGCAGTTTTACCGCTAGCTGCTGAATGAATTTGCAATTGCTCATCACCCAAGTGATGCAAATTGCCAATCAAGTTGGGTGTATTTGGTTGACTGATAAACGGTGGAGTGAACATCACTTCACCGTTTGGTTGACTGATAAACGGTGGAGTGAACATCACTCCACCAAATTGCCGATCAAGTTTGGTGTATTTGGTTGACTGATAAACGGTGGAGTGGCTACCAGTTTACCTTCACAGTTAGCAGGGCAGTCATGTGCCCTAGTAGGGATAGCCGTTTGCCTTGTTGTTACTTCCAAGAGACTAGACCCACTTTTTTGTGCCTGTGCTCTGAGTAGCAGTCTGAAATTCCGATTCAGGTCATGAAATCATTATAAACCAAGGCATGCTGTCAAATCTGTTCTACTCACTCCCCCCACCTTTCTTCCCTCCCTCCCTTTTCTCTTCGTTATCCAGGCTGCCAAAAGACACTGTTAACTGCACGCATGTGTGTGCATCTATGCAAACATGCATACGATTATAAAAGTATGCATCGGACATCCACACACAGTCACACTTGATGTGTTTGTGTTTTGTGTGTGTGTGGAGCGGGAGGGGGTCTTGAAAAAGTGTTAATATGCTGGTTGAGTCAGAGCAGCCAAGTTTATTTGAGCACTTTGACATTTGATGTTTGCTAGATTTCTGCATCTCATGGGGGCATTGGAAGGCGAGGAGCTCTTTCCAACAGTTATGCTTTAAGCTCAGCAAAATGTCAGGTTGTTTGCTATCTATTGTCTCATAATTCTGTCAAGAGTGGCTTATATTAGTCTCAGCTGATGGTGTGTTCTTTTTGACACACCATTTCAGACATTGTCGAGACTACTGCCAAAATTAAAGCGGGAAGGGCATCGTGTACTCATCTTTAGTCAATGGACTGGAATGATGGACATTTTGGAGTGGGCTTTGGACGTGATGGGATTGGAATACACACGTCTTGATGGCAGGTAATGAAACTAACTCATTCATGTGATCACTGTGGGATTTACATTCATTAATCGCTTTTTTCTCACACGTATGCACTTGCCCTGCGCACACACTGTCATTCACAAACTTATACATTTATGGGAAAACTGTGCATATTGCATTGTGTATTCTTAGATCAACTTATGGACACCCTGTGCATGCTGTGCCTCTCTCTCTCTCTCCCCCCCCCCTTCCCCTTTCTTTCTTTCGTTTCACTTTCAGCTTTTTTAGCTTATGTGGTGTTTTATAGGGGTGTGCTAGACATCTTTGGCTGCATCCTTTAAGAAATTTAATGTTATTCTCTAACACAATCCAAGTTGCATCGTTCAAAATACAATGTTGCAATGGTATTGCTCTCTTTGACTAACCTACTCATAAAGCCTAACAAGATTCATACTCTCTTCCTTCTTTTTGAAATATCATATAATCCATGAGGAGTTTGAGTTTTTTTGTGTCTTCCTCTAATGTCTTTATACAGCTTATAACAACACAATACTGAAGCATTATGCAGTGGGGGGAGAGAGAGAGAGAGAGAGAGAGAGAGAGAGAGAGAGAGAGAAGTAGAAGTAGAAGTAGAAGTAGAATTTATTAATGTCTGCGGGGGGCCAAAAATGACCCATGGGACCATCTCAATACAATGTAAAGAAAGTTTCCTAAAAAAGATGGGTCATGAATCTATGAGTTCCTGATGACATGTAAAAAGACAGGTGACAAAAGATCCCAATGCTGTCATAGAGGCAGTAGAGAGAACTGATGTCAACTGAAGGGAGTCCTCTAGTATCTGCTGGTAGTCCTCCCTGATATGTGCATATCGGGGGCCCTTTAAAGCTACATGTGCCTCCGTCTCAACTGACTGCAAGTCGCAGAGAGTACAAACTCTGGCGTGTTTGGGCTGATGCATCCAAGCTCCCTTCTCTCTAGCAAGCGTATGAGATCTAGTGCGAAACCTGGCTATATTTCTGCGATATCGCAGAGAGTACAAACTCTGGTGTGTCTGGGCTGATGCATCCAAGCTCCCTTTTCTATAGCAGGCATATGAGATCTGGTGCGAAACTTGGCTATATTTCTGCAATAGAGAAGGGAATAGGTGTGGTAATGTAGGGTTGAGCAGAGGCCTTCATGGACATGTATGTAGACCAACATGAAGGGTTTATGCTGTCTTGATAATACTCCAGCTTTGTCCTCTTTTCATTTGTCAACCAGTGGGTCTGCAAAGTGCTCAGTAGGGACATTTGAAATTCTTGCATGGTGACCTTTTCAGGCGGCATGGTCGAGAGAGAGAGAGAGAGAGAGAGTGTATCAAAGTCTTCAGAAGACCGATGGGTCTATGAGACTGTGAAAAACCTAGTACAAATGAGTTGTTTTAGTCGAGCTAGTTAATGAGCATCCACACCAATGCAAAATGCAAAAAATGCAGAACGGTAGTACTAAGTCCTAAGTACAACATAGTCATGTCGATGGTCGACTATATATCAATCTCAGCATCATCATCAACATCATCAGCAGGACATCAGGGTGGATGAGGCAATGGAGGCATGAAGTTGGCAATAGAGTGCTGTCGGCCACTCAAAGGTGCAGTCCTGGCACGTCTCTTGGTCGTAGCTCTGCGTCTAACCAGTGACCCTCGTCGGTCGGGCTCCGATTCTAAACAAGAAGGGGATTTCCCCAAGTGTGATCTGTGTGTCAACCCTCTGTCTAAGCTGTCGGGTCACAGGCTTCGGGTCACTGTCATGTCGAGGCCTCGTCTCGTGGGGGTCCATGTGATCTGGCTGAAAGAACTCCGTGATAGAGCTCTGAGAGGGATCAAACCGAGGAAGAGAGAGAGAGAGAGAGAGAGAGAGAGAGAGAGAGGTGTATTAACGTCTTCAGGAGACCTCGCGGGTCTATGAGACAAGATACAAGATATATGTAACCCATACAACCCACTGTGGGCTGAGGCAAAGGGCTCACTAAGGCCCTTGCTGAGTGCTAAGTGCTAAAAATGCAAAGAGTAGTACAAAATATAGTAGGAAAAGAGTAATCAAGTATTGCTCAGAACCAGAGCTCCAATTACATGTGCAGGTTCTATATAACCTGGCTCCTTGATGGCCCTCTGATTAATAGTTGCAAATGATCAAAAAGGTCAATGGGAGCAAAAGACAGAAACCGTCATGCTCATAACACCTATGTTGTGAAAGTTAGATCTTAAAAGAAAAGTATGTTTTTCGAGATGAGGAGCAAGCTTTATATGATCCCATCTGATCACACAGTTTCAAAAGGCTATTTCATTTGCATTACATGAATGGACTTGATTATTGTCACTCTTGTAGATGAACCTAGGTAGGTCTCCCTGTGATCTTCTTATAAGCCATGCTTGCTTCAAGAAATGTCTAAAGTTGTCTTGTAGAGGCATTTTGAAGACATATGCCATGTTGTCTTCCATGTGAATGAAGATGTGCATCCAAATATTTAGTGATAACGATTTTCAATGCTGTCCCATGTGGGGTATGAGAGATGCATTTTTTGCAAGGGTAATGCAACTTTGGTTATTGCAATAAATTGGGATGCCACTTTGTGGTGTGACAAGTAAGGCATCACCTTCCTAGAAACCTCACCGATGTATATATTCCATAGTGGCTGCTTTGTTTGTTGCGTTTAGGATAGAGAACTTTGGTCTCTTGCTAAGCCATGGAATACACGTGGAGCCCGATTTTAAAGAGAAATTTGACACGTAGCATCTATCATCACATATTATTCCTAGTTTAAATTAACAAACCCTTGGAAATCCAAGTCACTAGCTCTCACACTTGCGATAATAGACCAACCAGCTCATCAAAGTCGACCACTTGAGAGAATGCTGCAAGGTGTAACGACGATACCACTTGATGAAGCGGGACATTAAGAATGATAGAGACCAACTAATTGCCTCTTTTGATCTCATCAATGTTTGCTAGTTTGTCGTTCAAATCTAAAAGACATGCTCCGTCATATGGTCATGTTCCTTGGCCATATATTACAAGCTTCTTTGGCATCCTTGCAATGTTAACATTCTTAATGATATGCTTGCTTATTGTATTGCAATGTGAGAGAAAATTTTGAGGATTCATGATATGATACCTCCACCCCCACTCCCACGCCCGCGATCATACCTCATTGATGCCTAAGAGGTGGCTTCCACCATGGAGGGCACATTGGCATTGAATTTCATATTTGGAAAAATAAAGTCTTTCAAAAATGCCAAAAAATTTGAAGATTGACCTCACTTGGAGGTTAACTGGCACCTCTTGGGTTGAATTTAACTGTCTTGACTTTACTACTTTTTCTCTATGGAGCTGTGGTCTTTATTTGATTTTAAACATTCCTTCAAGTTGGCCTTTGGAGCCTCTTAGCCTTGTTTTTTGTCATGCAAGTGGTTGGTCGTGCAATGGTTTCTCTAATCCCTTGTCATGTTGATTGTCTTGATGCTACTGCCCAAAAAGAGGAGCCATTCAACTTTTCACTAAAGTTGGTTAAATAAAAAGACAGTGAGAAAGAAAGAAAGAAGTTCATTGAAGGTCTTCGAAAGGGGCTGGAGGGTCTATGAGACTGAAAGAACTTGATACAATGAGCTTATGAGCTGAAAGGGTGGAGCCTCTAAGTGGGCATCAACACCCAAAAATGAATACAACATATCCATAAACATAGAAATACCAATACGCTGAAGTTGTGACTTGCCACATGTGCATAGTACATGTAGCTCCAATTACTCAGTCACAATAAACAGGAGCAAAGCTATGCATGTAGCATAATGCACCAGGAAAGAAGAAAGCGTTCTTCCTGCAACAACAAGCAATGCTCAGCATGAGGTTGTGCCTGTGAGCGTGGCGTGGAGAATTGTAGACAAGGCTGAGCATAAAGAATCATATGGCAAGCAAGCAACGATGAAGAGTAAGTTCAATGTTGAACTTACAGATTCGATATACTGTGAGTGTAGAGAATTGTATGACAAGTTTAGCGCGTTGCGTAGTGAATTGTATGATACGGATGCAAGCAATAACTTTGAATAGTAAGTTCAACGTTGAACTTACAAGTCGGATTGAAGTCTAGAGTGATTGAATGTGAGGGCTGTCTGATTGTCAAAGAATGAACTGTATGACTGAATCATACAATGCAATTGAACGTTAAAGCTTTTTTGTCAGGGCTGTTTGGTGGGCACGCCATGGGCAAGGGCACATGAATGGCTTGGCATTGATGGCTTGATGGTTCATAGGGCAAGCAAGTTGGGTCATGGGATGAGCAGGTCAGCGGCGCAATGCAAGTACACTTTGTTAAAACCCCAAATCACAAGGCTTTGGAAAAAGCTCCAATCTAAAGGACCACTAATTTGGCCAGCATTTCGAAACGTTTCTTTCCCAATGAAACACGTTTGTTGTGACTATGAAAGACATTGGATATGAATTGTGTCTTTGGGCCTGATGTACCCTGCTTGACTGCTCTAACATCTCTGCCTTCCCCTTAGTTATCTGTTGTGCAAATTCAGCAGCCTTCTTCTTCATAGTGGCGTGCATGGCTACCATTTTCTTTTCATTTTTGTGATTTGAACTCCTCCACTTGCACGACCTGGTTAGTATGGTGATAATTGGTGGAATAGGCAGTCTAGCCATGTGAAATACAAGACTCGCAAAACCATTTACATATACATTCATACTACCACCTCTAATCACGCTCAGGTGCTGATGTCATGGACATTGAGAAGGCCAACCATGGTGACCTGCATCAGCCTGAGGTCGAGGAATCTAAATTCGTGACTTGATGGAGATATGTGATCACATGTAATGCTGGGGACTCCGAACTCAGCCAAGTTGATTTGGTGTGGGACTGACGGTTTACGTGGATCATCCACGCCAGTAAAAGAACTTGGAGCCTCTCCACCCAAAGCCCAGCTCAACTCTAATGGAAAAGGCCCGACATGGGTTGCCATACTTGCAGCTATGCAGGCTAAAGAATCCAAGAAAAGAGACTTGGTCTGGGGATCCTTGAAATGAGATTGAAAGCACCGGTTCCCAAGCCTGGCAAGCGTGGCATACCCCTTGCTCAATCAAGCCTGCATCGCTGGTCTCATTGTGAAAATCGAGCCAAAGAAAAGCACTCCTAGGTATATTTTGGTCGCAATGATCTCTGGCGGCAACCTATCAAAGGTGAATTGCTTTCTATGTGTGACTGCTCTAGATGTGTTGAAGTTCATAACCTTGGTTTTACAAAAAAGTGTGAAGTGTATTCGAATGTCACTGGAGGTCCCAACTTTGTTTGGGGGGGGGGGGAGAGAGAGAGAGAGAGAGAGAGAGAGAGAGAGAGTTAATAACCTTGGTTTTACAAAAAAGTGTGAAGTGTATTCGAATGTCACTGGAGGTCCCAACTTTGTTTGGGGGGGGGGCAACATATACTTAAGTTGGGGCTGTCCACCATGATATGACTATATATGATGGCCTTTTGAGATGGCCATCATCTGGGACGCTACTCGCTTTTCACATGGCGGGGGAACAAGTACAGTGGGCTATTTGATGGGTCTCCTAGGCTTTGTATCATGAATACATGACTTGATTGTACTTCCTCTCCCACTTGGCACTGTTCACTCTTCCCTAGCAACTAGCATCTCAGCTATTACACCAGCCACAAGGAGAGCCCCTCCCAAACCCACTGGTGTCCAGATCCATTTTGACTATGCTCTTAATCTAGTCTATGTGAGCCACTTGGCCCATGAGTTTCCACCTTATGATGCAAACCTTGCCTGTGCCTCGGACAATCTTATCTCAGTGGTACAGGACGTTGCTACTAGATCCTTTCCTACGACTCGATTCGCAGCACATGTCCCAACTGGGAAGATGCCTAACTCATGGTTCGATGATGAGTGCAAGGAGATGAGATCTCACCTGACATGTGAGCAAGTGTTGGGCCATTTGATGACACACGAGACACTGCGGATCTCACAGTGATTAATGTGTCATACGAGGTGGGCTTTTGTCTCACACAGAATGGATGAGGTGATTTGACCATCCTGCCATTGGGTGGGGGCTTCTATTCGAGGTAAGCCGCCTATTCCCATCACAGATCTAGATGTCTAGCTCACTTGATGATGTCCTGATGTAGATACTACCTGATATGTCCTCTTTGCCCAGACCCATTGCTTGTCATTGTTCATTGCATAGAATGTATAGATGGCACACCCTCCATAACTGGAGAGCTTTGGATCATGAGGGACTATGGACTGAGCATTTCACGCATGGGTTGGAGGTTTTGGTTCCTTTTTTAGCGCAGATGTTCTACCACGCTGTATGCCATGGCTTCCCACCTTCTTGGAGCACTATCACCATTGTGCCGATACATAAAGCATGGGATCCTATGGACATTGGGAAGTACTGCACTCTTGTGATTGGCCACACTTCGGCCAAGATTTACAGGTCCTTATTAGAGAGGAAGATCAGCAGTTACACAGAGACACATGGGCAGCGGGCTCTAGGCCAGGCATGATTCTTGAGACAACACTCCACCCTAGACCACATCTTCATCCTGCGGCCTATCATTGATGAGGCGAAGTCGCTGTCTTGGAAAGTCTGCGCTTGCTTTGTAGACTTCTAGAAGCTGTCCCACGATCTCGTATGATCAGGTGACTTCAGGAGATGCAGATTCTAGAGTTCATGATTTTGGGGATGATGAGCCTAGCTATGCCGATACAAACATCCCCCCCGGAGATCACAAAATCTTTGAGCCCAGCTGGAGAAGGACTCGTATTACAGGATGCCCCACTATCGATGATCCAGGTCCGAGAATGTTTGGCTTGAAGAGCGAGAACCCCCTCTCCAACAGAGGAAGTGAGAGAATCAATAACTTCAATGTGCACAAAAGCAGGAGGTTATAGTAGCAGAGGAACCAATACCCTTGTTGTTAGCCTGAAGAGGGCACTTCCTGCAATAGTGGCCATTTTGGCCACAGTGATTACTCAATCGCTCCGCCTTAAGTGCCTCCTCCTTTATTTTGGTCCTCGTATCAGGCGTTTGATGACCTTGAATCTTTCCTGACTACAGAGCTGCAAGAGCATCAGAGCCATCGCCATGGGAGGGACTCAGAAACTGCTTCTCTTGATCCAGCACCATAGTCACCAATTCTTCCCAAGTGAGAGTGCTCATCCTGCCACTAGTGATTACGGAAGAATAAAAGGCAGGGTATTGGGAAGTGAGATGAGAAAGCAAGGTAAGGGCCTTATCTTTAGATGATATTTCATTCCTGGCTTGAAGAATCTCTTGTTGAATTGTTGAAGCTTATTGATATGTTCCCGCATCGATGAAAACTTCGCAAGATCCAATATCCACATGTGAACTTTGAAACCCTCTTCATAGGGGAAGTCTTGTTGTATAGGAAGGCTAGGTGTTCCCAAATACGCTTGGCTGCCGTCATGTGCTTTACATGATTTATAATCTAAGGAGTACAGTTCAGAAAGATGAAAGAAGGTACCCTTGCATGGACTTGGTCCCAGATCTGAGCCAGATTATTGGCTTCCTTCTGATCCAAAATACCCAAACTTTCTTCAAGGGGGTTTGTCCTTTTGACACCTGCCAAAATGAAGTCTGCCAGGTCATAGGACAGTAATACAGACTCCATCATGACACGCCAAACACCAAAATTGTTCCCGTCCAGTTGATGGTCTACAGGGAGCGTGGGTGATACGGGAATCTTCACCTCGTTTTTTGCCAATTCCTACATAGAAGCCATTGGGACAGAAGGGGAGAGAACGGGGAAGATCGGGGAGGAGGGTAGGAGAAGGGTAATGAAGGAAGAAAGAGAGGAGGAAAGATGAAAGACAAGGCTGAGAGGATTGAAGAGAATTCTTCCTTCGACCTCCACGAAGCTAGCCTTCACACGATCCACTACTTCATTCTGAAAACACCCTTCAAAGTAAATGTCCTTCTTTGTACTCCAAAAGGCAGCTTGTACCTTCTCAACCTCCACTTCGAACAGCTCCCAAAAAGCGTCTGCAGCTTATTGGTGACAGGTCCTCTCCATAGCACAAGTCTTCTAAGCCAACCTTTGGCTCTGATACCATGTGAGAAGTGCAGCGGGAATGGACAACATTGAAGAGGGAAGAGCAAACCACTAACAAAACTGAACTGGAAACAAAGAACACATGAGAGACTTGCACAAGACTCTCAGGAGAACGGTTCATTACTGCTGGGGGGAAAACCCAGTCGGCATCTTGCAAGAGGGTTTTGTGAATTTATATTTTTTAAATTTTGTCCCTTGTACCCTGGACTATCGATAGCAGCCTACTGCTTCATCAAGAGCCTCTCCCCCCCTTCCTTCATTGCACATCGGGTCGGCTCCCGTCTTCACGCGTACGACTTTATTCAGGGGTTCCTGGCAGAACTTATTGGCTCTTGATCTTTGGGTTCGATAGTTCTCTGCTTGGTATTGAAACACATGGGGGGCCTGAGCCACTCAAGAAATCATGAGTTCTGTCTAAAAAGTACGGATCTCCACACCCAGATACAGATCCCAATCCTTCCCCACTTCTCCGAAAATCAGAAGTTGTACTAACTATGACACTGGAAGGATAACATCGTCGCAGTTTCAGAGGGGGACAGACATCCTCTTCTCCATTTACTCTCTCGTACAGGTTCCCATCTACCGGATTCTCTTCACCGACAAACCTTCCTCATTTGCACTACACTCCGAGTCTTGGATTGTTTCTTTACATGGCCCCAACCGGGAACATACTCTCGAGGGGGACTCTCCCGTTCACCATCCTTCACAGTCCGGCTCGTCATCGACAGTACCAGCTTCTTGCGGACTCACCCAGCTCCCTGCTTCTTCGACAGGAGCTGAGAGGGGGTGTTAGCATTATATGCATCTCCTGTCTATAGTGTACTTGTGTGCACACTGCTTTGAGTGAGGGCTTCTTTGTGGGTGTGCCCGCCCCTCGTGAGGTTCTTTCATTCCCGGTTCCACACTTGTATCTGACACTATTTTCCATTGGTCGGAGGCTATTCCTACACTCAGAGGGGGCACCCACGAGACAGGGCCGAAGTGGGGGACAGAGGGGGACAGACCAGGCCGACCAACTCCTGGCCGACCAGCTCTTGGCCGACCAGCTGGTCGGCCCAATTGGCTGGCCGACCAGCTGGTCGGCCTAGGCCAACTGGACCAACCACCTACCCTGGCCTCCCCTACATAAGGGCTTTCCCCTTCCTCATTTTGATTATCTTCTGGTGCAGCTCCTCAGCCTCCTCGCTCCAGGCTCCTTCAGCCTCCTCGCTCCAGGCTCCTTCAGCCTCCTCGCTCCAGGCTCCTCCAGCCTCCTCGTTCCTAGGCTCCTCCAGCCTACGTGCTCTCAGGCTCCAGCCTCCTTGTGCCCCTATCCTCTGCTCCAGTTCAGCCCCTTCTGCAGCTCCTGTTTCTCATCCTGTTCAGGACTCCTTGTATTACAGTTACTGCCCTGGTTTATGGGCTGAGTTACTGCAGATATGTTTGTGGCACATCTTGTTGTCTCTAGTGTTCTCTGTGTGATTCTGTAGCTTCAGTTTGCCTACATCTTCCGCTGCCACTCTTGACACAACAGCCTATGATGGGAGGCATGATGCAGCCCGAGAGTGCAAATGTAACATATGCCAACATGGGGATGCATCCCGGAATGCAGACAGGGATGCCTGGTATGCAAGGTGGTTTCTTGGGACCCCCGCAGATGTTTGGTACGGGACTTGGCATGGTATGGGAATTGGAACTGATGTACCTGGAATGATGCAGCCCCCATACTTGCAGCCACCAGTGTATGACAATCTGGCACGTAAGTGCAAACTAAAGAACTTCAAAGAAGGTGGGGCAGTAGTCAAGTTTGAGACTTTCAGTGGGACGCAGGACCGGTTGAAAGCTTTGATGTATTTGCAACAGTTTGATGCTGCGTACACCAGAAGTAACTTCACTGAGAGCTCAAAAATCAGAAGAGGCGCCACTTTCTTGAAGCGTAATGCCCTTCAGTGGTGGACTAACCTTGGGACCCCTGCAGATGTCTGGTACGGAATCCTGCATGGTATGGGAACTGGAACTAATGTACCTGGAATGATGCAGCCCCCATACTTGTAGCCACCAGTGTATGACAATCTGGCGCGTAAGGGCAAACTAAAGAACTTCAAAGAAGGTGGGGCAGTAGTCAAGTTTGAGACTTTCAGTGGGATGCAGGACTGGTGATACGGAAAAAATGGAAAGACAACCAGGAATTATGTACTTCACCACGTCAGATCGGTGAGACTTCATAGGGATCAGCTGCAATGTGGGCTTGTAGATGGTGAGCTTATGAACCAGATTCCAGAGCAAATATCCAGAGCACACAAATAACAAGTCAATCTCCCACACAATCTGACTAGAACACACATACAGGAACACACAGACTCTTTGAAAGAGGGGAAAGACTACACAGCCCGAAACAGACTGAACTTAGAACTGAACTTCCCCCAAAAAAACTCAGAAAGCAGTCAGCCTCAGAATACTATGAACCCACAGCCCACTGCTCAATGGCCAGCAAGACCCCCAAGCATAACCTTTGTGTGCATTCTTTTGTAATCATTGCTTTGCTCACTCCTAGGTAGTTAGCATTGAACACTGCCCAACCATGAGTACACAACTTGAGGCAACGGCCAGCCTATGACCCTTGTGCCCACAAGCTATCCAAAAGAAGAACTAGCGGGTACAATCATCTGTAAACCTGCAGGTACGTTCACCGTACAAGCAGCCGTACAATCATATGTACGACAGCAGGTACTTACACCCCGTACAACCATGCACAGTAGTCCGTACAGCCTGCATTTAATGACGACCATCCTTCGTACAGCTCGTAGAAGACATCTTTAATGACCCATACGTGTCCGTACAGCCTGCAATCAAGGCACCATACCACCAGCCCGTACCAATCAGCAATTAAGGCCCGTACAAGCCCACGCTTGAGATTCTATACCAGCCCGTACTTGCAGCCCGTACAAGCCCACGCTTGAGATTCTATACCAGCCCGTACGTAGAATTTAATGCCCGTCTATACGTCGCCGTATCAGCAGCATTAGTTGGCATTCAATTGCTCCTTCTGTACACGGTCCCTTGCATCGGCCCGTACAAAGCTCCTTTGCAGCCCGTACAAAGCCCGTACGGCTCTTTCCAGCCCTCAACCCACGCACGTCACCCGATGCAAGGCTACCCTTAGGCATCTTCCGTAGACCATTAGCATACACCGCCCGGTGCAGCGTTTTCTCCATGCCTGAGTGCTCTTGAGCCTGCGATCCTCCTTGTGCAAGTTGCCACCTTCATCTACGTCCAGCTCGTCGACTAGAAGCATCCCTTCATCCATCACGTAGCCACCTTTGCATGAGCAGGATGCCTTCCTAATCAGTCCAGCCACCTCAGCCTAATTTGCCACCTCATCAGTGACATTTTACCACTCTAAGACATTTCCCCCCAAATCACATTAAATGCACATTTTGGACCTTTAGTCACACAATTCCCACACACATTAGCATGCACATTAAGACTTGCATGCACCCCCGTACACACACATGAAAAGCCCTTTGACATGGACACCATAACATATTAAATTCCTGTAACATGCAAGTGCACATTGACTCATGGAAATATAAAAATACCCTTCATGACTTACTTTACATGACCCCAAAGCCATTTCACTTGACCACACACTAGACACCCTTGCTCTGGAAGTCTGGTACAACCACATTGCATTTCATCATTTCCCATGAAGTCCCTGCAAAACATACTTTATTATCTCAAAAAAATATACATCAGTCCATCATGCTTGTGAAAGAAAAATCCACAAATGCCAAAAGCCCACACCTACCCTAGATGTGTACAACTTTGTGCCTATCCACAGGTATATACAGTGCTCAAAAACTTGATACAGGGTTGTCCTATCATTTTGCCCATCCCCAACTTTGCAGACATTCATGTCTTGCAGATAGAGGTATATAAGATTTTCATTTCTTCAGAGATATCCTCATCCATGAGGTCTTCCGGCTTGTCTGGTTTCATCACAGTAGGTCTACAGCCGCCCACACTCATGATCCTATGAAAGTATTTCTTTAGTCTGAAGCCATTGACTCTATTCTTATGCTGCTGACCATCCAAATCCTCAAGTTGATATGATCCATTTTTGAATTTCTTCGTCACACGAAAAGGTCCATCCCATTTGGTTACAAATTTCTTCTTGAAGGTAGAATCCAGACTACTGTTGTATCTCAAAACTAAATCACCCTCCTTGATTTTCTTATCCCTAAATTTCCTGTTTGCTCTCTTCTGATTCTCCTCTTGAAGTAAAGCATAATGTTCCACCGCCTTTTGTCTGTCTACTTGTGCTTCCTGCAAATCCAATAACCGGTTTTGGAAAGTAGAATTTGAATCCTCGTTTATCTTCATTAACATCTGTAATGCAGGAATTTCTACTGCCAAGGGCAATAGAGCTTCTTTCCCGTAAACAAGATGAAATGGTGAAAACTGGGTGCCTTCTTTTATTGCAACTCTGTAAGCCCATAAAGCCCAGTGCAAAGCAAGATCCCACTCCTCATAGGTTCTCATGATCTTTCCCATGATATTAGTACACACACCATTAAATTTTTCATTCATCCCATTACATTAGGGATAATAGGGACTTGCATATCTGTGTTCATTGGGGATAATAGGGACTTGCATATCTGTGTTTAATCTTCAGCTTTCCACATAATAAATCCATCAGTTCACTCCTGAAACCTGGATCTCTATCAGAAAGCAACTCCAGTGGTACACCAAATCTACAGGAGATATCCTCATATACAAATTTACATATAGATTTTGCGTTGACAGCCCGTACTGCTCGTGCTTCAGCCCATCTCGTCAAATAATCCATAGTTGTCAACATATAACGATTTCCCCTGGCTGTCATGGGTAGAGGACTGATGGCATCTATTCCCCATTTCTCGAAAATATTATAAGCAAGCATGATATTTCGGAGTTCTGGATGTAATATCCTCTTACTCATTTGTTGACACTGTAGGCATGACTTGCACCAATGTCTTATGTCTCTCTGGAGGGATGGCCACACATATCCTTCTGTAAGTATTTTTCTCAGCATGATTTTGAAAGCAAAATGTCCTCCACATACTCCCTCATGATTAGCTTGTAGAATATGAAAAACTTCCTCATGCCGGGGAATTCTTATGAGCACCAGATCAGCCCCTTTCATGTAAAGAACATCATCTATTAGACAATAAGAAGTACAGCTTTTGATAAATCTGTATTTTCTTTGTTTCGGAACTTCTTCAGGCACTTTACCAGTTAACAGGAAGCTTTCCTCACAAGCTAATGTCTCCCTTCCTTTGTATAAGGGTTCCTGCACTCCTACTGCATCAACATAAGCTGCTGTAATTTCCTGTGCAGCATCATGTGCATTTACATTCTTACCTCTTTCAATATGCTGGAGTGTCCAGGCATCCAATTGATTTAACAGTTTCTTCACCGCACTTATCCATCTCTTCAAATGAACATGCTTAACCTTCCAAACACCTAAAATTTGCTTCACAACCAACAGAGCATCTCCCTTAATCATGAGTCTCTTAATACCCAGACTAATGCATACTTTCAAACCTTCGAAGAGGGCTGCATATTCAGCTTCATTATTACTGCTGGCTTCAAGCTGAATTTCCATTTTTCGAATCTCATTTCCTCCAGGATCATAAATGACAATTCCTCCTGTACTTTTATTTATACTTTTTTTGTAAGATCCATCAAAGTGAAACAAATGCATCCTCTAGTACTTTTTCTTCATTCATGTCAGTGTTCTTCTCCACATCTTTAACTAAAATAGGTCCTTCCTTATAGGTGAGGAGATGAGCCAAGGAAGCTTTGGTAGAGTTCTCAACCAAGAAGGTAAAAGAGTACTCCTGTAACTCTACTATCCATTTAATCATGCTCCTGGAGATGTTTGCACTATTCAACATATGAGGCAGTAGTGAACATGAGGTGAGAACCACGAAAGGCCTGGACAATAGATAAGACCGAAATCTCCTACAGGCATACAAGAGGCTAGCCAGGACCAATTCAGCCGCTGAATACTTCCTTCCTTTCTACTTCACTCTTCATCCTACTGGCATAGTAGATTGGCCTCATATATCTGGAACCCTCTCCTTGTTGCAAAAGAATAGCACCAATAGCATTTGGTCCCACAGACGGATTCACATAAAAAGTCCTGGAATAATCTGGTGGCTTTACACTTGAAATATGAGTCAAGGATTCCTTAATTGCCTTAAACACCTCTTCACTCTCTGTCGTCCATTTCAGAGGCTCAGATTTTACCACCTGCTGAAGAGGATACAAAATCTGAGATAACATATGAATAAATCTCGATAGATACTTCACCTTCTGGAGAAAGGTATGCAATTGCTTGGTATTCTCAGGAGAGGACAGCATAACTAAAGCTTTTACTTTACCTGGATCCGGCTCAATCCTATTCTCAGATACAATATGTCCCAATATTTTAATGCTGCTCCGAGTTAACTGAGTTTTCTTAGGATTTAATTGACCACCATTATTATCAATCTCATAGAATACTTAATCCAGCTTTCCACAGTGCTCCCTTCTTCCATTGTACACACAGATGTCATCAATAAACACTTTACAAAATTTATCCAGGAAGAGTGATAAAATTAGATCTGAATTCTCCTGATAGTGCGAGGGGCCGTCGGTAACTCCAAAAGGCATTTTTCTGTAACAAAAACAGCCCCAGGGGGTAATGAAAGTAGTCTTGATTTGATCTTCCTGGGCTATGGCTATCTGGAAGTACCCTGAATATCCGTCACACAAGGTGTACATTTCATGACCCGCCACTTTATCAAGAATATCATCCAGAAAAGGCAGAGGATAGTGGTTTCTCTTTGTCACTGCATTCAGAGGTTTGTAATCAACACAGACTCTCCATTTGTCTACACCATTTGGCACTATGACCACAGGACTTATCCAATCAAAGTGAACTACAGGATAATTTATTCCTGCCTTGAGAAGCTTATCTACCTCTTCCTTCAGCACATCTCTTTGTTCCAGGTTTAATCTCCTTATTTTCTAAAAAACAGGTTTGGCACCTTCCTTCAGCTCAATCCTCAGAGGCTTCCCTTTAAATCCCCGTAAGAGGTGATAAACAAATTGGGGTATTTCTGCAACATCTTCAAATATTCTTCTTTCTCCTCGACATTGAGATCAGGATTCAATGATTGCTCAATCAACACCTGGGTTGATTCTTGAGAACATTTGGGCTGCATTAAATCCTCGATAACCTCAAACCTATCCACTTCTTTCTCATTGAACCTTGCTGCTCCCACAAAATCCACCTGTGATTCCTCATCTACCCAATCCACCAATGCTATTTTTCCTTCATCACTTTCTGAAGTCACTGAACTCTCATCCTCACTGCTGGTTTCACTTCTCTCTTCCTCTTCACTTGCTGAATCTGAAACTTCAGTCCTGCTTACCATATCGAAATTCATTTTCTTCCCATTCGTATATACAAAAAAGATTCCTTTGTGCCAATTCTGAATTGCACCTACCTTCCTCAACCATGGCCTTCTAAGAATCAAAGGATAGGCTCCCAACCCTGCAGGCATCACATGACAATCCACTTGACATGAAACACTGAATGCCTCAACCAGACCAGGTACTATCCCTAAAGTCTTCACCTTGGAGTGGTTTGCCATTTTGATGCGAGAACTAGAGAAGCGGGATATCTTTAATCCTAATCTTTCCACACAAGCCTGGGTAATCACACAAATCTGTGCACCTCCATCTATATAGGCCTCTCCAAAACCCTTTCCTTTATGCCAGGCTTCTACAGCAGGTAAAAGATCCGGCAACTCTGAGACAGACATCAACTTAATTGTATTGTGAAGTTTTCGTCCAAGTTGCGGCCTGTTGGTATTGTGATAATTCTTTCTAGTTTAAATGGTGCGTTGCCCTATCAGCAAGATTTAGATTTAGATGCTTGTTGGGGAGAGACTAAAATGAAAACATTTAGACTTCACAAGCAGTTGTAGCTTAAATGAAGAGATTTTGCACTACCTTTTGATTAGTATTCTCCTTTAGTGCTAGCCTTCGTCATGGATGAGTCTGCCCTTCACCACCGGAGTGTCGACAGAAACTCAGTACGAAGACTTTGTATAAATGGATGCTCAAGTATGTGTGGGTGTGTGGATTTGTATGTGTGAGAGCATATTTTTATACTATGGTCTACACCCACTGTTGGGTGCTGATGACGTTAGTGGGAATGTCATAGTAGCTAGTCCCTGCTATGCATGATGGAGTTTATGGTTTTCAACCTTGTGAGTGATTATCATGAGATTGAAACTGCACTATGTTGTGTTTTTAGAGAATGAGTTTGGGAATGTTCTTGGATTCATCTAGGTATATCAGCTTAATTGTACCTTTATGAGAGTTCTTCTTTGCTGGATTTACAGCCCGCCTCCATTCTTTTTTTCGCTTTGGGCATAGACCAATCATTTGAGCAAATGTAATGTCCGGTTTCCTCGCTGAAAGATCTTCCACCAAATCATAATCTCCCTGCTCCTTCCCCATGGGATAATCTGCAGTTCTGTACTTCCTTCTGGGCTTCTTGCTCTTCTTCCTTTGGTAGGTGATCATCTCCTCAGATTGCTTCCCCTTCTTTGCACTGGGACCAACCTCCTCTTCTCTCTCTCTCTTCCCTAATGGCATGACATCTTTAACTTCCTCCAACTCCAACAAGCCAAATGTAACTGCCTTACCTTTCCCTTTCTCTTCTGCAGTGGCTTTACAGATTCCAGAGGTACTAGGCTGACCTGCATCTTTTACTTCTACACTATGATCATTTGACGGAGAGTGTGAGGGAGAGATCGAGTAGGGAGTAGAGAGACACACTCACAGTAGTCACACACCAGTAGGTGGGGATAAAAGATTGAGTGGTACCTCCCCAAGTACACACAAGTATATATATATGGATAAGACTAGGGTCACTAAGTACCTAAGTACAATGTGTACTTAGTGTACTTAGTAGTACTAGATTAATACTGTTACAAGGGTGGCCAGTGCCTTTACCCCAACAACCTCCCACTTAAAGGCAGTGTGCCCATAAGAGAGAGTAAAAGAAAAAACAGCAATATACATCATTATGTACAGGACCAGTTGGTCTGCTTATCCAATACCCATAAGCCGTCTGCATTGTGCAAACCGCTCAGCAGCCAATCCTTTTGTCAACAGATCTGCTGGATTGTCATCAGTGTGAACTTTCACAAGCTGAAGTTGCTTGTTCTCAAGCACCTCCCTGATAAAATGATACTTCACGTCGATGTGCTTCGTCTTTGCATGAAAAACAGGATTTCGTGCCAACTGTATGGCACTCTGACTGTCACAATGCAACAATGGAGTATCACTAGAGTAGCCCAAATCTGCCACTAGCCGAGATAGCCATATAGCTTCCTTGCACGCCTCAGTGGCTGCAATATATTCAGCTTCTGTAGTAGACAAAGCAACGCATTGCTGCATTCTAGATACCCACGACACTGCACCTCCAGTGAAAGTGAAAACATAGCCGGTAGTAGACTTCCGGGTATCAGGGTGACCGGCATAATCAGAGTCTGTATAACCCTGCACTTTTGCATCTTGACTGCCGAAACATATACACAAGTCCTGTGTACCCTTTAGGTATCTCATGACACCTTTCACTGCATTCCAATGCTTCTTGCCAGGTTTAGCCATGTATCTGCTAACCACTCCCACTGCAAACGCAATATCGGGCCTGGTTGCAACCATAGCATACATGAGACTGCCACAAGCTGATGCATACGGAATCTTTGACATCTCAGCTCTCTCAGCATCTGTCTGAGGGCTGTCCAAAGCGCTGATTTTCACATAAGGAGGTAATGGAGTACCAATACTCTTCCCCCCCTCCATGTGAAATCTCTGCAAGACCTTGCCAATGTATTCCTTCTGAGACAAGTATAGCAACCGCTTTTCCCTATCCCGAAGTATGCGCATACCCAATATATGGTTGGCATCACCAAGATCCTTCATATCAAAGGTCTGGTGCAATCTCTTTTTCAAGGCATTCATTTCCTTATGAGATTTTCCAGCAATTAACATGTCATCCACATACAAAATGAGGATAAGTAAACTGCCATCTGAAGCTTTCTTGGTATATAAGCAGTGATCAATGTCACTTCTCCTGTAACCCTGGGTTCGCATGAATGTATCAAACTTATGATACCATTCCCTGGGTGCCTGCTTTAGACCATAAAGACTTTTCTTCAGTCTGCATACAAGCTTCTCTTTGCCCTTCACTGTAAAACCCTCTGGCTGCTGCATAAAAATCTCCTCATGTAAATCACCATGAAGAAATGCTGTTTTGACATCCATTTGGATCAAATCCATATCTGCATGTGCAACCAATGCTAATACAGTTCTGAGTGTTGTCATCTTGACAACGGGAGAGAATATCTCCTCAAAGTCAACACCATATTCCTGCTTGAACCCTTTGGCAACCAGTCTGGCTTTATGCCTTGGCTTTTCACCAGGTGTGACTTTAAGTCTATAAACCCATTTGCATGGCAGTACCTTCTTACCAGGAGGCAAGGGTACCAATTCCCAAGTGCCATTCTTGTGAAGACTGTCCATTTCAGACTTCATAGCAAGATCCCATTGAACCTTGTCTACCCTCTGCCTAGCCTCTTTGTAGCATGAAGGCTCTCCACAATCAGTGAGCATCAAATAATCAATGCCTGGAACAAATCTTTCTGGCTGCCGCGTCTGTCTGGTTGACCTTCTAACCCAAAGACCATCATCTTGAGCTGGCTGTCCAGCCTGTTCATCACCCAGATAAGGTGGCTGTTCCATGATTCCTGGCTGCATTTGCATGTCAGGAAGATTACCTAACTGTGCCTCATCCATTGGGATGTTTTCTGCCATAACTGGCTGTCCATTAGGATCTGCTGCAGCATCATTTAATGGCTGATTATGCTGCTGTTGTGGCTGATTTACAGCCTGTCTGTGTTGCCCATGATGCCTGTCATCATCAATAGTTACTTTTAAAGGTTCCTGCTGTACAACAGGTTCCTTGAACATGATGGTTTCATCAAACACGACATCATTGCTGCGTATAAGTTTTCTGTTCTTGGGATCCCAAATCCTGTAGCCCATCTCACCTTTGTCACCGTAACCTAGGAATATGCATTTAAGAGACTTTGGATCCAGTTTAGTTCTGTCCTCCCTGCGTACATGCACATACGCGACACAACCAAAGACCCGTAGGTGTTTGTAAGACGGAGGCTTGCCCGTCCATGCTTGTTCAGGCACACCACCACATAGTCTCTTGTTTGGTGACCTGTTAATAAGGTGCACAGCTGTCTTTACAGCTTCAGCCCAAAATGTGTGGGGCAATGCAGCATGTGACAACATGGATCTGACTTTCTCTTGAATGGTCCTGAACATTTTTTCAGCTGTACCATTCTGTGGAGGATCATATGGTGCAGACAAAACCCTTTGGATACCCTTTGCCTCACAGAATTCTTGAAATTCTTTGGACAAGTACTCGCCACCATTGTCAGATCGTAAGGCTTTCAGTTTTTTGCCTGTCTCATTTTCAACTAGTGCAACAAACTTAGTGAAAGCCTTGAACGTATCACTCTTCTTTCTGAGAGTGTAAACCCACACTTTGCGGGTGGCGTCATCTATGAATGACAGTATGTATTTTGAACCTCCTAAAGAGAGTGTAGGCATCTCACACACATCTGTATGTACTAGCTCCAAGAGCTGTAATTTCTGATTTGACCTTCTCTTATGAGGTATTTGTACTTGACGACCGTAGAGACAAAATTCACATTTCTGCAAATCTGAATATTTTAGACTCGGCAAGTAACCAAAATGAGCCAATTGCTCCATTCCCTTAATACTCATATGGCCAAGCCGGCTATGCCACAATGAAATCTTTGGCAGCTCGGTGGCATTTACATCAGAATGCGGACAATGTCCAGCATGAAGTGAGTACAAAGTATCAACCTTAGGACCCCTGGCAATAGCCATTGCCCCTTTGCTGATTTTCCATTTCTGATTACCAAAGGTGGTAAGATAACCATCATCATCCAACAACCCTGTGGAAATCAAGTTCTTCTTCACCTCAGGAACATGCCTGACCCCTTTAAGCATTAACTGCTGGCCATTTTCAAGAACAAGTCTGACATCACCTATACCAATGATAGAACATGCATGGTTATCACCAAGAAAGACAACTCCCTTCTGCCCTCCTGCATATCTGACAAACAGATCTCTGTAGGATGTCACATGAAAGGAAGCACCTGAATCTATAATCCAGGAAAACATATCTGATCCATCACCAGCATGAAGTGTATGAGCCTCCAGTGAAGAGGTGAAACATATCTCATGTCCACTGTCACTGTCACTAACATAAGTAACATTCAGCTCTTCTTTTTCTTTGCCCTTAGACTTGCCTTGAGCCTTGCCTTCTTTGGCTCTCTGGTCATTCTTCTTTTGAAAACACTTTTTCTCAATATGTCCCTTCTTGCCACAATAGTTGCATACAAGATCACTCTTAGAGCGGGACTTGCTCCTCTCTCTTTCTTTGTCTTTACCACGTGTTTTGGACCTGCTGCGTGCATTCAAAGCATTTGACTTCCCAATAGCATTGTTCTTTCTGTTCATCTCTTCCTGTAGAAGAGCACTCTCCACATCTGCAAATACCAGAATGGTTTTTGAGTTGCTGGTAGAAGTCCTGAATGTGTCCCATGACTCAGGTAGAGAACATAGGATGAGTGTAGCTTTCAGCTCATCATCGAGCTTCAACCCCTGGTTGATCACCTGGCTGAATATGCTGTTAAACTCAATAATATGAGTGGACATAGCTGTCCCCTCCTTCATTTGAAGACCAACAAGCTTTTTTAGCCAGTAAGCTTTTCCCGTGGCACTTTTCTTGGCATAAGTATCCTCAAGACGTTGCCACATCTCCCACGCAGTAGGTTCATCCCTGATGCCTACAACCAGTGAATCAATAACTGTAAGCATAATGGTCGACCTGGCCAAGCCGTCCATCTTCTCCCACTGCTCATCAGTAATGTTGGAGGGCTTAACACCCTTCTCCTTTATAGGTTTGTACTGGTCCTTCTGCATCAACACATTGTAGCATTGTGTCCTCCATATGTCGTAATTTTTAGCTCCTTCGAGCTTCTTTATCTGAAACAAGGACGACACATCACTGCCGGAACTCATGGTAAAGAGAATAGAGTTTGACTCCCTGTAGTCGTGCAATTAAGCACTAGTTACTCCAAGAAAATTCCCCCCGCAGCGGAAGTACGATCAGAAAATGAACTGGGTACTGTTTCAGTGGCATAAAACCAACTGAAAGTCTTTCTCCCACTTGCTGCAGAAACAGTACAGCAATCTGTTCCTGTCTTTTTGCTGGCGAAAGTGCGGTACAGCTCCTTCAAAATGCTCCAGAAAAATCCCAGAACTATTTTCTGAAAAAATAGCAGTACTTTTTTGACCTTTTTGACAGTGAAATCTGGTCAAACTTGCTGGTTGACAGTCCCGGACTGTCAAAAAAACAGTGAATCTCAGATTGTGGATGAAGATCTCTGATTTTAGACCTCCATATGCTCCAGAAACTTCCCCCCAACTGAATTCACAGTTTGGAAGTGAGATTGCTTAAAAGCCCTTTGAAAGCATGAAGAAAATCAGAGATTTGACCCCAATTAAAAGATTGACCTTTGACCAAAAAAAAAAACTGTAAGTCAAATTTGCACTTTCAAAGCATAGTAGTGCTTTACGAGATAGCCTGATGCATGTAGAGTGCTCCCACTTCACAGATTTCTGGTCAGGCTACAAAAGCCCCAAATTTGACTAAAGTCAAACTTGGTCAAAATCGACTAAATCTGTACCAAATGTGGATGTACTTGCAGCAACAAACTAAAGCATTTGTCCCAAGCATAATAGCATCAAAAGCCCCTTGAATTTGCTGCACATTCCGTGCATTAACACAGTAAATGGCATCAACTGCTACTGCTCACAAGGCATGTGCGGGTACACACTGACAAAAGCATAAACCTCTGCCCAAGTGTCAAGCATACACACTTCTAGCACAGAAACTTTGGTAAGCTGCTCTGCAAATCCACAAGAACCTTCACAGCATAATCACCCTCTTCGGGCTGTCCCAGCATCAATTCCCAGACACAAAAGGCCTGCACACAACCCGGAGCTGTTACTGGAAGCCCAACTCAGTCACACAGCTCTCACAGGCTGTCACTAATGCCAAATCCCTGAAGTTCTGGTCTGCGCAGATGCAGCCCTTGGCTGCGATGTGCAGCCACGCCCTACGTCCTGCAGCTTTGGCTCTGGTCGACCTGTTGGTCGTCGTTCGCACGCTGTGACTTGCAGATGCGCCGCAGCTACGCCGCTCCAGCTACGTTGTCCAGCTACACAGCCCGCGCTCCCACCTTGCAGCAGCCCTTGGCTGCGTAGTGCAAAGTCGCGCACTGGCTACGCCACACGCGCTCTTTCTTGCAGCAGCCCTTGGCTGCGACGTGCAGCCACGTGTTGGCTGTCGCGATCCCGCCTTGCAGCCACCGCACGCGCTCCCGCCTTGCAGCAGCCCTTGGCTGCGACGTGCAGCCACGCGTTGGCTGTCGCGATCCCGCCTTGCAGCCACGTCCTGGCAACGATGCCCGCGATCCGTCTTGCAGCCACGTCCTGGCAACGATGCCCGCGATCCGTCTTGCAGCCACGTCCTGGCAACGATGCCCGCGATCCGTCTTGCAGCCACGTCCTGGCAACGATGCCCGCGATCTGTCCGTACGGCTGTACGGACGGTGTACGGCCGTACGGACTTGTCCGTACGGTAGGGGTAGGCTAGGGAGAGAGGGAGTGGAAGCAGAGGGAGAGAGCCCGCAAGGCTCTGATACCAGTTGACGGAGAGTGTGAGGGAGAGATCGAGTAGGGAGTAGAGAGACACACTCACAGTAGTCACACACCAGTAGGTGGGGATAAAAGATTGAGTGGTACCTCCCCAAGTACACACAAGTATATATATATGGATAAGACTAGGGTCACTAAGTACCTAAGTACAATGTGTACTTAGTGTACTTAGTAGTACTAGATTAATACTGTTACAAGGGTGGCCAGTGCCTTTACCCCAACATCATTCACCCTATTATTCAACCCTGTTGGCAATGGATAAACATCACCTCCAGCACGAGGAGGCTTATCACAGTGTGTGCTGTAATGTCCCCACTCTCCACAATTAAAGCACTGGATACAAAGTGCAAATGACCCTTGACCTCGTCCTGCCTACCACGGGTCTGAATTATTTGAAGAAGGCATGTTGCCTCTGCCATAACCACCCGATGATCTACCTCTTACCCTACCGTTCATCAAATTCAAACTCAAACTCTTCATAAGCTCCGACATTTCATGAATTTCTTCTTTTATATTCTCCTCCTTCTTGACTTCAGGCTTCTGTTATTTTGGCTTCACATGAGAGAGAATTTGAGGCACATGCTGAACCATTGGCATCTCTTGCATCATTTGTGATAATCTTATCTGCAGACTGCTTCCTCTCCTTCTCTTTTGCTACCCTGAGAGCATCCTCATAAGTGACCAGCTCTTTACATTCAATCTTTATCCTAATCTCTGGCTTCGGACCAGCAACAAACCTATCCTTTTTTATGACTCTGGGAGGAACTTCAGGTAACAATGCCACCTGCCATTTATACACAGTGAACTTACCGACATACTCATCCACTAATTGAGTCGGCTGTTGCTGCAATAAACATAGCTCTCTCCAAATGCCATGAGGATCCCTAACACACATAAACCTGTCCAGGAAAGCTATCCTCACCTCTGGATAAGTCGGGTTTCTGTGAGCACCCTGATCATCACGCATCCTCGCAGAGAAAGTCTGTAGTCAAGTTCTCGCTTCTCCCAACAGACAAAAGGATAGAATCTGAAGGACTTCTAGAGCATTCCTGTCTTTAATAAGAGCTGTGAACTCCAAGCACTCTAAATACCTCTGTGGGTCTTCATTGGGAAACCCGTGAAATTGAGGAAATTCATGAGCCATCTCTCCTCTTAACTTAGTTATCTCAAACACACTTCCAACCAGAAATACCACCCAACCTCTTTTGGGAAGAAAGCAAAAATAATCACTCTATTGAAGAAAGCTTACCCTGCATCTGACTGGCATTCTTCTTCCTAAGAGCAATCACTTTCAAAGCCTTTTGAACCTTAGCACGGAGACGTATCACCCAAAGTTCAACATCAAGGCATCTATCTCTCCTGTGTCCACACTCCCTATATAACTCACAATGAATCACTCTCATGCCAGGCTTTGTCTTCATAGTTTCAATCCCTAACCACACAGAAATTCAAGCAACATTCCCCAGCCAATTCTTCTGGGCCATTTTGTCTTGAGTACCCAATCTCAATTCAAAACTCCTCCTATCCCCAGTAGGATCGCCAAAAAAGATGATAAGGAAAAAATGGAAAGACAACCAGGAATTATGTACTTCACCACATCAAATAGGTGAGACTTCATAGGGATCAGCTGCAACGTGGGCTCGTAGATGGTGAGCTTATGAACCAGATTCTAGAGTAGATATCCAGAGCACACAAATAACAAGTCAATCTCCCACACAATCTGACTAGAACACACATACAGGAACACACAGACTCTTTGAAAGAGGGGAAAGACTACACAGCCCGAAACAGACTGAACTTAGAATTGAACTTCCCCCAAAAAAACTCAGAAAGCAGTCAGCCTCAGAATACTATGAACCCACAGCCCTCTGCTCAATGGCCAGCAAGACCCCCAAGCATAACCTCTGTGTGCATTCTTCTGTAATCATTGCTTTGCTCACTCCCAGGTTGTTAGCATTTAACACTGCCCAACCATGAGTACACAACTTGAGGCAACGGCCAGCCTATGACCCTTGTGCCCACAAGCTATCCAAAAGAAGAACTAGCGGGTACAATCATCTGTAAACCTGCAAGTACATTCACCGTACAAGCAGCCGTACAATGATACGTACGACAGTAGGTACTTACACCCCGTACAACCATGCACAGTAGTCCGTACAGCCTGCATTTAATGACGACCATCCACCGTACAGCTCGTAGAAGACATCTTTAATGACCCGTACGTGTCCGTACAGCCTGCAATCAAGGCACCATACTACCAGCCCGTACCAATCAGCAATTAAGGCCCGTACAAGCTCGTACTTGCAGCCCATACAAGCCCACGCTTGAGATTCTGTACCAGCCCGTATGTAGAATTTAATGCCCGTTTGTACGTCGCCGTATTAGCAGCATTAGCTGGCATTCAATTGCTCCTCCCGTACATGGTCCCCTGCATCAGCCTGTACAAAGCTCCTTTGCAGCCTGTACGGCTCTTTCCAGCCCTCAACCCACGCACGTCACCCGATGCAAGGCTACCCTTAGGCATCTTCCATACGACCATTAGCATACACCCCCTGGTGCAGTGTTTTCTCCATGCCTGAGTGCTCCCGAGCCCGCGATCCTCCTCCTGCAAGTTGTCACCTTCATCTACGTCCAGCTCATCGACTAGAAGCATCCCTTCATCCATCACGTAGCCACCTTTGCATGAGCAGGATGCCTTTCTAATCAGTCCGGCCACCTCAGCCTAATTTGCCACCTCATCAGTGACATTTTACCACTCTCAAGACAATCCCCCCCAAATCACATTAAATGCACATTTTGGACCTTTAGTCACACAATCCCCACACACATTAGCATGCACATTAAGACTTGCATGCACCCCCGTACACACACATGAAAAGCCCTTTGACATGGACACCATAACATACCAAATTCCTGTAACATGCAAGTGCACATTGACTTATGAAAATATAAAAACACCCTTCATGACTTGACTTTACATGACCCCAAAAACATTTCACTTGACCACACACTAGACACCCTTGCTTTGGAAGTCTGGTACAACCACATTGCATTTCATCATTTCCCATGAAGTCCCTGCAAAACATACTTTATCATCTCAAAAAAATATACATCAGTCCATCATGCTTGTGGAAGAAAAATCCACAAATGCCAAAAGCCCACACCTACCCTAGATGTGTACAACTATGTGCTTAAAAACTTGATACACGTTTTGTCCTATCACCGGTTGAAAGCTTTGATGTATTTGCAACAATTTGATGTTGCGTACACCGGAAGTAACTTCACTGAGAGCTCAAAAATAAGAAAAGCCACCACTTTCTTGAAGGGTAATGCCCTTCAATGGTGGACTAATTTACTTTTGCAAGGAAAAGCTCCCACGACATGGGTTGAGTTTAAGCAGTTGTTTTCAGCGGCATGGCTGACCACCACGTTTGAAGTGGACATTATGACTCAGTGGCATCAGCTTAATGCAAAGGGTTGCAGAAATTTGGATGAATACGACAAGAAATTTTGGGATGCCTTGTTACCTGTCAATTCTTACCGTCAGGTTCCCTTCTCCGAGCAGGTTGAGAAATACTGTCGTGGATTGCCTAAAGAGATAAGGGATTATTGAACAAAAATACAGGTGACAAATCTGTCCCAACTCATAGAGAATGTAAATACAGCATATGCTTTGATGCAAGGATGGATCAGTGGGTTCACAAACAGCTCAGGACACAAAGGCTAAGCGGTTCAAAAAACCAGCAAAATCAGCCTTTGTTGCAGGCCAGAGGCGTGGACAGCCTTCATCACGACCTCGATTGTCTCCCGAGGAGAAGCAGGCACTGTTTGAAGCCCACAAGTGTTTTATTTGCAAGCAGGAAGGCCATGGAGCCCATGAATGCCCTCATTGGAAGAGAAAGTCCTTTGCAGAGGAGAAGCATGAGCATAAAGAGGAAAAGAAAGATGACACAAGGGGGAAAAAGCCAAAGCCGAGTGCTGGTCTGTTGCCTGATGTTATTGGAGGCATGCATGAATCAAAGAAAACGGAGTTATGTAGGGCTTCGGGAAAGATCAGGGATCAATCATGTCTTATTTTCTTTGATGTGGGAGCCCGAGCGAATTTCATTTCACCTGATCTCGCAACAAAGTAGGGTATACGTGCAGAAGATATGGGACTTAGTGTGAAGCAAACATGGCTAATCCCGTGTTGGTCACTCTCGTCACTCCGATCATCGGGAGGTTGCGGCTGCATGTCCAGAACTATGTGGACACAGAAGAGTTTTACATTATGCCACTACCTAAGTGTGACATTTTGTTGGGGATGCCATGGTGTTACAGAGTTGGAGGTGTGCTTGACACCAGAAACAAGAAGCTGACACTTATCGGGGCAAGACCCATGTTCTTGATGTAAAACATAAGGGAGAGTCAGTCCATGTTGTATCAGCTTCTGCTATTACAAATATAATGAAAAAGCATCTTTCAGCTTACTTGATTTTTGCAAAAGAGGGCTCTTTGAGTGAGGAAAGTCCAAGCCTTTCAGAGCTGGAAAAAAACAGGACAGATTTTCTTTTGCAATTTCAGGATTGTTTTTCTGATGCTTTTCCACAGGAATTGCCACCTACCTAAAAGGCCGGAAGATCATGGTATTGATGTGATTCCAGGTAGTTCACTACCCAAAAAGCCTCTGTATCGGGTTAGTGCAGCCCAACAGGAGGAAATCATGAGCCAAGTGAAGGAGCTGCTGGAAAAAGGGCTGATACAGCCAAGCTCCTCTCGGTCATGGCAGATGTGCATTGACTATAGGGCTATGAACAAGGTCACAATCAAGAATAGATTTCCAATTCCACGAATAGATGACATTCTGGACCGATTGGAAGGGTCCACAATATTCAGCCGTATTGATCTGAAAAGTGAGTATCACTAGATATGCATACGGCAAGGGGATGAGCACAAAACAGCTGTTAGGACAACCTTTGGTCTGTATGAGTTTTTAGTGATGCCTTTTGGGTTAACGAATGCTCCTGCCACATTCAACAGGATGATGGACAGAATTTTCAGAAATCATCCGGAGTATGTTGGCACATTCTTCGATGATATCATTGTGTATTCTAAGAGTGAGGTAGATCATGAGAAGCATTTGACCACAGTTTTCGAAGAGCTGCGCAAGCACAAGCTAGTTATAAATGCCAAGAAGAGTGAATTTTTCATGGCTGAAATTCACTTCTTGAGTCACATTATCTCAGTAGATGGAGTGAGGATGGATCCTGCTAAGGTAGAAGCCATCAGAACTTGGCCACCTTTGAGGAATATCCATGAAGTACGAAGCTTTCTTGGCTTATGATCGTACTACAGGCGGTTTATCCGTTATTTTGCTGAGATAGCATCACCTCTGTATGCCTTATAGAAGGAAGGGGTCACGTTCAGATGGAAGGATCAGAAAATTGCAGCCTTTGTGGCATATGAGAGCAGGGTTCTTAATGATAGAGAGTACCACATGCAGGTGTATGATCAAAGATGTTGGCTGTTATTCATGCACTTACCACATGGAAGCACTATCTTTTGGGTGCTGATTTTTATGTGCAGACTGACCATCAGTCCCTAAGGTACTTCCACACCCAGAGGAAGCTGTCCGAGAAGCACATGTGATGGGCCAATTCTCTTTCTATGTTTCATTTTCAGATTGTCCATGTGCCACGCAATAAAAATGTGGTAGTAGATGCTCTTTCGAGAGGCCACATAGGCATAGTTCGCCACGACCCCTCTACCGATGATGCCATCTTTCAGACAGTGACATTCATCCACAGAGTCTGGGACTTACCTCGAGGGAGATTACAAAGACTGACCCATGGCGTCATCCAGACGACTAGCAAAGAGTGGAGCAAACACATGGTATGCACGGGTATCCACATGGTTTACCAGACACGGTATTCAGGTGGACAGGATCCCCCCTTTTCAGTATAGCATGGATGGGCCCCTTGAGTCAATCTCGCGAGATGAGATTAACTGTATCATAAGGTTAGATCTCCTTCAACTCCATACATCTCGGACTTGGGAGGGGTGGGGGGTGGGGGGTGGGGGGGGAGGGGGGCAAGAGCTCCCTACCAAGTCCTGGTTCTACCGCGACCACTTCTTGAGAGTATTGGAGGAGGGATTCATTATCAGATCCTAGTATCTCGAGGACACAAGAGTGTCACATGCATTGAGGATTGCCATTGGGCAGATGCACGTTTCATCCTACCAGTTGAGGATCGGGATGGGGAGAGCAGTAGGCATACCAAGAGAGCAACCGATATGTATGCTATGCATACTATGAGTGATTGAGATAGATGAGTATTTTCTATGTGCCTACCGAGGCTGCAGGCATGCATCCCTAGGCAGTTGTACGGGCAGTTTGTACAACTGTACGGACCCCTGGCACGACTCCCAAGGAGCATTTATTGTTGTGCAGTCCTTGTACGACTGCTATACGGATTGCTGGTTTGTGTTTCGAGGTAGGTACGCACTTCGAGGGTTTTTGGGCACACATTTGGAGGCTGGCATGCTTCTCAAGGCGGACTTTCTGGCACGGATCTCGAGGCAAACACTTCGGGGCAGATATGTGAAACATAGCCTCTCCAGCTCTTTCCTTGCCTGCCTTCCGCATTCTATCTATTCTTTCTCTCTTCTCCTGGAGGCCAGAAGACACTTGCATCTTGCTGGAAATCTGGCCAGGGGATAGGTGCGAGAACTGAGCTCGCCTCTTTGCCATGAACATCAGGTATTTGGTTATTGTCTTCCATTTGATTGTCATTTCTTATTTTGAAGTTACTGCAGTGTATTTCTTGTGTTTGGAGTCCTTTCTGATCCCCCACAGGCTTAAGCAAGCACTCAGAAGCAAATGGTGTGCCTAAGGAAAATCCAAAGGGCCAGTGTGATGCACGTGAAAGCCTTGAGGCTGCTTTGAGCACAGTTTGCTAGTGGTTTGGATGCTTGGATGCCTTTCAGTTGGGTCAAGTCAGAAGTGGATGCCTAAGATAGTTGGATTCTTGTGGTGCACTGTGGAATAGATGCCTAGAGGATATTCAAAGGATTTGCAAAGAGGAACAGTATAGGGGTGAGCCCCTGGTGTAAAGCATTTTCATTCAGAGCATTAAATAAATACCAAAAGGGGCACCAAGGCATTTGGGGCGAGTGGCCGTATTGTGTACTGTTTTCACTGAGCAGGGGCATTCTAACCTCCCCATTGTTGTTGTTGAAGTTTATTTCGAAGTATTGTTAAGTGGTTGAAGAGACCGAAGCTTGCATTGTGGCTATTTATGAGGTTTATGACTCAGTAGACGAGGATTACTTCCCTTTAGATTCCCGAAGGCCGGTCACACACGAGGCCTTCCGCGGACATTAATACATCTTTCTTTCTTTCTCTCTACCTCTCCCGGGCGCGGGAGATGTCACCTCTAACAAGAACACCTTCATAATTTTAGATGGTTGATTCTATTATATTAGTCAGTGTATCCTTAACATATTTGATAACCCTTTTACCAACAAGATAATTCTCATTAACTTGACTGTTCACGATAATTTCAAAATTATTGAAGCTTCAGCTGAGCTTTAGAAGCACTATAGATCATTTATGAAGACAGAAGGTATTAAAAAAGTATTCATCATAACTTGCCATATTTTCTTCTGGTTTCTTCCTTTTTCCTTTAATAATCCCAAGAGGTTTCTAGCTTTGAAAATATTCTCAGGCTTGAATTTCCATATACCATAACTTGTTCCATCCAATTTGCCATTTTTAGTAAGAGAAATATAGTCATTGGATTCACTGACTAAGAGTGTGTAGGGTAAATGAAGGTCTGTGCCTCTCTCCACCCCCCGACCCCCCCCCAAAAAAAAACATCCTCCCTCCCCTGCCCCCCCAAAAAAACTATCCTCCAGTTCGAACTCGCACTACTGTATAACCAACCTGCTTCCTCCGGTTTGTGCTTTTCAGTACTCAAGTGGCAGAGCGGCAAAACATAATTGATAACTACAACAACGACCTTGAGATCTTTGCATGTTTACTTTCCACAAGAGCTGGAGGTCAAGGTTTGAATCTCACAGGTGCAGACACAGTAATTATTCATGATATGGACTTCAATCCTCAGATGGATCGGCAAGCTGAAGATCGCTGCCATCGTATTGGACAGACGAAGCCTGTTACTGTTTACAGGTGAGTACCCTTTTGGATGGATTGATCAAGATGTTTATGCCCTTCATGTTGCATGCAGTTGTTTGATCCTGCCCTTTGAAAGCCATTGTTGTTTGATAGGACTGAATTATAAAATGACTTCACTCCGACTCTGTGTCCCCTTCAGGCTTGTCACAAAAGGGACTGTTGATGAAGACATCTACAATATTGCCAAACGGAAGTTAACATTGGATGCTGCAGTTCTGGAATCAGGAGTAGAAGCTGTCAATGATAATAATGAAGCTGATGTCTTGACCATGGGTGCTATTTTATCTGCGATTCTTGATGCTGCACCATCCTGATCTGTTTAGATTTCAAAGTTCTCCATGAGGACCGGAAAGATACTTATCTTGATAGATTATCAATCAGACATGGAAAGAGAGTATTCTCTAGCAACCCAGGGTTTTCATAACAATAAAACTCTGGATCTTCCATACCTTTACATCTTTGAAGTGTATGCTTTCCCTAGCATTTGGACTCAAATTTCTAACAAATGAGAAGACCAGAATCGGCAACTTCTCTGAGCTTTGGCTTCCCATCTAGCATGCCAAACTGTGCTAATCTATTGTGCTTCCTACGATTCAGCAATTATAAGAGTCCCCAATGCTCCTTGTTATGAATGCCTAGATGCCCCTTCTCATGACTACATGAAATGAACTTTGCATAACCCTGAAGCAGTTTTTAACTGATGAACTCTGTTCAATATTCTGATGATTGAAGCTTCTTCTGGCAATGACCATAAGGCCAAATGTATTTCTTGGACTAGTGGTACATATGAGGAGAGTCTCTGGCATGATGCCACACACTAGGATAATAATCTTTTCTCTAAAAGTGTGATGCTATGTTGTAAACGTGTCAAATTCCCCACGACTCATTTCATGCGTATTTTCAAGGGCTTTCTTTCTGTATACATATATCACGGGCCAGAAGTTCAAATCTGTGTATGATAAGATCAGACCAGTTTTTATGTGCACCTTGTTCTGTGTCTCTAAAGGTGATAATTTGAAAATCTGCTCGTAACGAAGCCTGAAGATAGTCTTTAAAACTGATATTCTTTCTCTTGTTCCTTGTCTCTTGATATCCTGGTTGTAATAATTTCTTGGCATATGTGCTTAAGAGTCTAAAGGTTCAACATAAATCGGCTTTTCAGCATTTTGTTATAGTAAGTTTATTTGAACGAAGTGACTGAACAGATATTCCCTTTTACATATATCACGGACCAGAAGTTCAAATCCGTCTATGATAAGATCAGACCAGTTTTTATGTGCACCTTGTTCTGTGTCTCTAAAGGTGATAATTTGAAAATCTGCTTGTAACGAAGCCTGAAGATAGTCTTTAAAACTGATGTTCTTTCTCTTGTTCCTTGTATCTTGATATCCTGGTTGTAATGATTTCTTGGCATATGTGCTTACTCAAGAGTCTAAAGGTTCAACATAAATCGGCTTTTCAGCATTTTGTTATTGTAAAATTTATTTGCACGAAGTGACTGAACAGATATTCCCTTTTTTAAGTTTATGTGAAGCGATTGTGGATTTTGGGGTAAGGTAAAGCGATTGTGGATTTTAGGGTAAGGTAATTCCTCATTTGAAATGTGATGAAAGTACTATGTCAAGCTTCACCACATCTTGTGTTTGCTTAAAGATTTGCACAGAAAAGCTATTAGCTGTGTGTACTACATCTATATTATGGGGTACTCAGCCTCAGTAAAAGACAATGCCACTATTGGTTGTTTCTTACTGATCCAAGAGAAGATACTTGAACCTAAAGAGAAACAATATCCAGAGATTGATTTCTTGGAATCAACATCTCCAGCCCAATTCGAGTCACAATGACCAGCCAAGGAAGTGCATGTACCATAAGTGATGCCATAATCAAGAGTGCCCTTCACATACCTGAGCACCGCATCGCTGCATTCCAATGATTCTCTCGGGGCTTATTGGAGAACTTGCTCAAAACGCCAACAGCAAAACTAATGTTCGGTCTAGTGTTGCACAGATAAATGAGACTGCCGACCAACTTTCTGTACCTCCCGATGTCTGTTGGTGGTGAGGCATCCTCCATAGACAACCTCGCATTTACCTCCATAGGTGTAGCTATCTCCTTGCACTCGGACATACCAAATGCCTTCATAATCTCCCTTGCATATTTCTGCTGAGAGTAAAGCAACCCAGACACTAAACATTTATTACCTACAGACACACACATTCATAGGAAGTGTGCTTTATCTCAATCCATGATTATAAAGCCTATTTGGATGGCACAGCCTGTACAAGCTTATGAAATAAAGTAATACCATCTAGTTGGTGCTATGCAGTAGTTCTAAGGTGTTTTGTTGGGTTGGATCATTGTCCAATAACCATGGTTTAAGCTCATGAAGGAGTATATGCCACCAATTGATGCTATGCAAGTCTAATTTATAACCGTTGTGTTGCATAGAGTTAATTACAATACCCTTACAATGTGCAATTTGTAGGTAAGGTGCAACATAGCTAGGTGCAAACTAGACGAAGTGTCACAAGTATTTCTTGTTTACTTGGCCATTTACTTGGCCAGCACTAGGACGTTTTTTCAAATTCTGAAATCCTGTGCTTCCACATGGCACAATATACACCCTTAGATTTTTTAAATTCTGAAAGCCCAAAAGCATACACCTTAGATTTTTTAAATTCTGAAAGCCCAAAAGCTTTGAAAGCTTTTGAAAAGCTACGTAAAAAGCTAAGGCAAAACCTTTAAATATAAGCGAAACATAAAAAAACATTGTAATTTCAAGTGTGTTGCTGTTTGTTCATCATCACCATCAGGTTTGCTTCTACTTCCTTACTTGCCTTCAACTCATTTATTAGATCATCAATCGTTGTTTGTGCTTGGATTCAAAGTAGGCAATCGTAAACAGATTTTTAGTGCTTCACTGTTGCAACTTCCCTGATCTCCCACTATTTCTTTAACTCTTTATCACCCCGAGAGCCGTCGGAAAGCTGGTTCCTCTTAAGCCATTCGATAGAATTTGGGAACTGAGGTCCTCGTCCGCCATTTAAATCTGGCACTAATGCAATCCAGGCCGTGTCGTAGGCAGAAATACCGAGGGTCATGTTACGGAACAATGCCCTGATCGTTTCAATCCACTCTCACATTTTTTTTGCATTACCTAGTCCGACCTGTGTTGAGATCCCGTTGAGATACACCAGACAAACTAGCTTGTATGCGATTAACTTTCTTTCAAGGATGTGTGAAACGAAATCACGAAAAAACAGGTTAGAACCACAGGCAGCATAATTGGCTCTCCTTCCTTACGTGAGGTACTGAAATGGTTGAGGCCGGGGTTTGATGTCAAAGCGCGCATCCCAGCATAAAAATTAGCTGAAAATTACCTGCAGAGGAACCTCTTGAATCGGACCTTGTACGCTCGAGTCCGCTGGAACATTCTTATCCGTGTTAATATTGAGTACTGCAGCCGTTGTTTAGTATATATACGTGAGTGGACACCCTTTGTGGTTCTAAAGTCTACCAAACATCTTCGTAGAAAAGAGGTAGAAAAGGTGTGTTTACCGCTTGCTGCGTTTGTAGGAAAAGGTTGAACAGCACGGGAGGAGACATATTTGACGTGAAGTGGCAAAGGTTGGTCATCTGGAAGTGCTACAGCAGAACTGCTGGAGCACGCTTTAGAGTCACAGGAAAATGAAAATACATTATACTGTAAATAAATTTTAAGCTGATAGCAAAGATGAGCTTCATCGCAAATGCGAAAGAGTTTCGATTCGGTTTGTACGATGATCTTGAAGTGATCAAAGTTGGGTATATAATAGTGGAGTGTACTGAAGAAACGATGACACGCTGCTACATTGAGTGAGAGTTGCCGATTCTACTCAGCATGCGGAGTTTAGAGCCGGTTAGAATGTGTAAGATGGAGTGAGGAAGTCGAGAGAGTGTACTGGTGGGTAGAATGCTGTGTTTTTTTTTATGATATTGCTTCTGATGCGCCTGGTCGTTCTGCATACAATCGGTCCTGCGGATCGTGAAACTGCATTGGAGAAGCGAGAAGCAGCATTAGCAGGAAGAGCGGGGGCAGTGGAAGGAGCCTGAGGGAGGCAGCTGTTGGCAGGGATCGGAGGTGGAAAAGACTAGAGCCATGGCGGGGTTTAATAAAGCAGCTATGGCGATGGAGGACAGCTTCAGGCTTCTATGTATATAGAGAAGAGATGCCGAATTTTATTAACGGCCGGTCACACGCGACAAGCAATTCTCCAAGCACGATGAGAATATCACCTCACAGGCTTCGTAATTCCCACAAGATCCTATTGAAAACTCATTCAAGTAGAATGCTTGGATGCTTGGATGCTTGGAGCTGCTAAGTATATTTACATTGGATGCTTGGAGCTGCTAAGTATATTGTAAATAGCTAATAATAGGCCAATGGACCTAAGGGCTTAGGATGTGCCACATGCATTCCTAGGATTTGACAGTTCTACAAAAGCCTCTAGTGCTGGCAAGCTTTTGAAAAGCTGCGTAAAAAGCCAAGGCAAAACCTTTAAATATAGGCGAAACATAAAAAAACATTGTAATTTCAAGTGTGTTGCTATTTGTTCATCATCACCATCAGGTTTGCTTCTACTTCCTTACTTGCCTTCAACTCATTTATTAGATCATCAATCGTTGTTTGTGCTTGGATTCAAAGTAGCCAATCGTAAACAGATTTTTAGTGCTTCACTGTTGCAACTTCCCTGATCTCCCACTATTTCTTTAACTCTCTGTGAACGATTCTTCTCTGAGTGCACAACCAACAGACTTCAGCTAACAATTTTTGCTGCCTCTAGCCCAAACTTGAAGCCCTTCCATCTCATTCGCAGTGCCCTTTTTGAACTCCTCAAGCTTCAATGCGAATCCACTTGTTTTCTGGGTTTCATGTCCAGAATTCGTTGCATGTGTGTTCTCGTTGTAGGATGCATGATAACATAGATATCGACCTTGGCTTTATGTCTTTTGTGCCTCCCTCGTTTAGTTGAGTTGTGGCGGCATGGGAATGGTCTAGCTTTATAATGTCATCAATGCCTTTATGTAAACCTGGGCATGCTAAGTGACCTCACCATCATTAAATGATTGTAATCTTGCAAAGGCAAAAATTGTAACTACAACTGCTCGAAGATGTGTGAAGATGATTACCTTGATGGTTTGAACATCTTTGATCGTTGAATTGTGTATAGCTTTTCTGCTTGAATTTTTCATCTTTAGGAAATTGCACATATGCTAACTAACATATCCAAACATGCAGAACATGAGGAATGCATATTGACTAATCATGATTGTTTTTCAGATTCCAACATTCCAGCAAAGAAATAGGCGACTTCTCATCGAGCTGTGGATGTCACAAAGGATACTCCACGTAAGTAGAATGTATGGTCATTTCAATTCTGAAATGTTTCTGCACCGTCTGTTGCTCTGGTCCGCATTAATGCGCTACACCTCCAACACTGGAGGTGACTATTCGAAACGGGGGGATGGCACGTTCCCCTATGATATATAATTTTTGGAGAGACATGTGCCGGCTCTCCACCATACATTACGTATGGTTTTTTTTTTTTTACACCTCATCTTGAGCACGCACACTTCTTCGCACATTCTGTTTTCGCAAGGGAACATTACATTTGCTTGGTTCGACCAACATACTAATCATGTCTGCAACACTTCTGTTTTCGAGATGTTTGCAGCCTTCAAACGAGTGTCTTCTCCTAAAGGTCCAACAAAGCGCTGCTCATATTCCGAGGAGTGTTCTGGCCTAGCATACGTGATGTTGTCCAGAGTGACTGAGAGAACGAGGCTGCGCATACTACATTGCCCACATCAAGACATATTCAGACCAATTCCACGAGAGTTCTCACAGCCGACAACACAACCACGAGCATAAAGGTATTCACTACCAGAGATTGAACAAGGCAGAGACAAGTCATGAATATGTTACGTCAAACATGCGTGCAAGGAAAATGGTTTTAATATCTTGCCTGTTGTCGAGAACAGGTGCTGAGAATCAGAAAGCTCAAGACATTGTAGCATAAGACATGGATGCAGACAAGGTAAATTCCACGAGCATGAAAGAATCTTTTCTTCTTGAAGATTTAAAAAGACGGCTCATTTGAAAAGACGGTGTAATAAGTCATGCTTGCAAGCAGCTATTTGAGCTATACAAAAGCAACGCGAAGGCAACAAATCCTCCACAAGAGGAGGTTCTTCCTAACCACAAAGCAATTCCGGCTAGCAAACAATGCAGGAGAACGTCCGGGAGCTTACATCAATGGCTTCAACACGTATGCAGAACTACGCGACTTCATTGACAACTGCAATAGGCGTTTGCCAGGTAAAAGAGAGCCGGGAGGCTTGAGATTCGCAAATGGTGCGTAATGCTTCCGAAAATTTAAAAAAACCCCAACAATTGAGAAAAAGAATTAACGAGTTGCAAGAACAACAAACTCATCATGGATTGCACTTCTCCTGCAGGACTTCTCAAAGAGATCCTTGTCGAGCTTGACATTGAGTTCGATGAGACCGATAGGATGATGGAAAGTTTGGAGGGGCAAAAGCTACTAGACACGAAGACGAAAGGGATCACAGCGTATGCGTGCGAGCTGCTGCATTACGGGTACAACGTATCCTTGGAGTTGCTGAGGGACACGACGTGCGATCAAGGAATGGCTATACTCGAACAATTCATGGAACAATTTGGAGGGACGCACGACGCGACGCACCCGGTGACGACAATGGAGAAGCTTATGTATATTTTCAACAGGGACTTATATGAGGAGCGCTTCGGTACTAGAAACGATCCTTTCACGCCAACAGAGAAAAACCAGGGCAAGTAAATAAATGCATTCTATTACGGACCTCAAACGGAAAAAAAAAGACCGAAAACCTCGATGACTAACGTAATTGTCAATGCTTACGCAGGTACGACATTGAAAGACGCGAGCCTCGAGATGAAGGAGGAGCCTCCACTGAAGTGCCCGCGCAAGGGAATCGCGCGAGCCTTGTCGTCTACTGCATCACGTGCAAGCCCACCAACAACAGAAAATACATAAGGAGCACAACGGACCTGCCACGGAGGATCAAACAGCACAATAAAAAACCACCGGCGAAAATGAAACAGGACTTGCAGCGTTACAAGCCCTTCAAAGAAAATTTCGAAATCAAAGTTTTGGAAACAACAGACACTGTAGACAAAGCACAAACTTTAGAGCAGTACTACATAAGGAGCCACAACACAGTAGGTCCATTAGGTTACAACACGCTCGAGGGCCATTCGGCTAGAGCGCGGAAGTACTATTTCCTAAAGCGTAGGAACATAATTTGACCCAAAAAATAAACATTTGTGCCTTCGAAAAAAGGGATCCAATGAAGTTGCAAATGGTGCTGAAACTTTTGTCGTACATGCAATGCAGCTTTCGGTTTGGATTTTTCCTGTCACAGTTGCATGCTTCTGGCTCAATTTGGTTTTCATTTATTATTTATACATTTTTGAAATCCATCTCCCCATCGTTCGCTCGAAGTGGAATGACAATAGAAAAATAAAAACTACGTTTTACTGTCGACATGAACAACATCAAGTGCAAGAAGGACTGGATGATAACGAAATCTCTAGAAAAGGTTGCATGCAATTGAACATCAATCTTCTGCATCATTTTCGACAATGTGACTCATGTGAACCTCAACAAGATAGCAAAAGAGAGAAGTATTCATCAAGAACCCAGCTGGCCAAGCACTCTAGTTCAACAAATTATTCAAATATCATTTCCATAATATTTTTTGCCCATTAAAGAAAGGTTAATCGCAATCGCAATCACATGTGGCCTTGTTGGTTGTTGGCACACGTATCCCTTCCTCTTTGTTTGGTGAAGCGGTGCTTTGTTTGAGATTTGAAAGGTTGTGAAGATTTCTATGTGGGTGCCCATGAGCATTCATGCCCTCTTGTTTCCTTAGGAGGGCTTGGGAAGGGTGACAATTTTAGATTTAGAAAGTCCCATGTTGGTTTCTTATTCAGCTCTATATCTCTTGTGGTTTTGATTTGTTATGTCGCCTCCTTACATGAGTTAATAGAATGCTATTCTTTTATGAACTTAGATGAATATACAGATTGCCAGTACTTCACCGGAGAGTGCTTTAGTGGAGACTTGGACGCCTATTCATGTGTTGTGTAATTTTAAAAAATATTTGATTTATTTTTCCAGTTTTTAGAACTCTCTACCGATCGGGATAGGATAGGATAGGAAAGTCGCCTTGTCTGCATTGGGTCTGTGTGGTAGGCAGCCATAACCAGATACATTGAAAACTTGTCTCTGTTTGTTCGCCCCGCCCTTGCAAGGTACCTTCGTATTGAACGCTATCTTGAGATGGTCCAATGCGTGATCGGTAAGTTTTTGAAGCTTTGCGCACATCCACCAGAGCAAGCTGCGCTTTCTGCATGAGCAGGTGCTAACCTATTCTTCAGTGGAGGATGGGATATGGTTGGAGAAACCTCAATTTGACTATGTTAAATGAATTCTTGCATCCCTGCCTCAGCAAAAGCCGGCAAGATGGAGGCTAGCAGCATTTATTCGATGGATGATGTTGAGGGTGTACACAAAGCCATCGAGAATAGGTCGTCTTTGGCAATTATGATGCCAAGGGGTAAAAAAAACTCATGCATGATCGACCTCTTCAAGAGAGAGTGGAGCCAATTCTCGGAAGGAAATTGGGGCCACCCGGTCGGTGGCTGCCCCGTGGTTTCCGAGATATGTTTGGTGTGACATTTGATGGCTCGTGGCCCGTGCCACGTTGGAGCTCGTGTCGTGCCATCGTGGCGCTTGTGGATGTGCATGGAGAGGATTTAACGGTTGCTAAAGGGCACGATTTGCGACTCGTTAGATCTTGTTTTGATCCGATGATGGTGATGCATTTAGCTGGAGCTATTGTGGTCTGCCACCACATTTAAGATTTGCTGCAGTTATTGGTCAATTAGTGATTGTCGTCGGTCAAAGTCAATGCACTTTTCCCATTACGAAGAGGAGAGATCAGATGGTTGGGATCGAAACCATCGACGGAGCAAAATTGGCATAGGCAGTCGTATCATTCCAACGTAAAGACTGGGTAACGAAGATGAACGAGAGTTGGTTTCATCGTTTTCCTACTTGCTAATTCTCGGTTGTCAACAGAGCTAGGAGCAAGCGACGCATGGTATTTTTGGTATGTTGGCATATCCTTATGACATTGTGGTGCCAAGGTGGCAAAAGGTCCCTTACCTTTTCTTCCCATTTTTTCCCCACAAAACTAAGAAGCACATGAGCACAATGGTTTTGTGGGAAAAAGAGTTTAAGGGGTGAAAACGACAAATTCCACGTTTTTACTAATTAGTATGACATTCAACGTGGGAAATTTGTTTTTCCCATGAGAACCCTTTTCCCACCATGTCATTACCCCTTAATACTTTTGTATCATTGGTATTTGGATTGGTGTCTGATTTAATGTATAATGTAGCCGGTCATCTTGGGGTAGGCATATTATGATTACGAAGGTGGTGACCCCTATAATCCAAATTTAGATTATGGTGGTTGACATGTTGACGAAGAGATGAGCACTAGGCATTGCCTCCTACTGCAATGATAACTTGTGCTTAGAGGAAGCAAATGATTCTAAGGAATCGATTGGAGAGATGTACCTAGAAGTTGATGGATGTAAAAATGGGGTGACTAGCCAATCAAGTTTTGTTAGCACCATTCTAGCAGTGGTTGTGCGGTCATCTTGGTCGCATGCTCTTTGTAGTATGTTTAATTGTTTTTCAGAAAGTTGGCATTCGATTTTGCGGTGTCCTTCCTTTGCCGTAAAAGTAACATGCGTGAATTTTTGTAGTTTGGGGGTGCTATTTAAAGTAATGCAAACTCTTAAGGAAGGCCAATTGTCATCCTATAGCCTTACACCCTAGACCCTAGTTTCCCTTTAACTAATCTATGCATTTAGCATTTTTTGCATTTTATTCAACCTATTTTGTGCTTATCCTCCCTAATCACATCTCGATGGATACAACCACGAGATCCCTTGAGCTCTCTAGTCACAAGATTGATAATACGACGTCCACACCATCGTATTTTAACAGTTCTTTTTTTCATTTTTAATTTTTCTTGTATTATTTTTTCCTTCCTTTCATATGTGGGATGATAACTTTTTTCTATCTGATTCTTAGTATGCATTTAGTAAAGTATGGTTGTGTCTTGTTCAATTGGTAACTTTTGGCTCACATGCATTGGGATGAGCATGCCCCTTTGTTTTACGTTTGATCCTCTGTGTTGTGGTTTCAATTGTGGTGTAGTGTGAGCTTTACCTATGTTATGACTATTTTAAATATGAATATTGCTTTGTCTTTTCAACCAAAGAACTATGATAAATCTATAATTGAATGTTGAAAAGTGTAAAGCATGCTTAGACATAACTCTAGGACATGGCGATCATGACAATGAAAACTCACCTTGAAACCTTGGAAAACTCATAAGATGAATAATTCCATGAATGTGAAGCTAAAATAAGGTAATGAAACTTGAAAAACTATAATGAAGCTTGAAAATCTAATCACTTCAATCAACTAGAAGGGATAATTTATGCTTTAAGTATAAGTATAAGTATTGCTCATATGGCATAATGATCCTTTAGGTCTCTTTGCAAGGGTGGATGTCATTTTGTCTCGCAATCGTTTCTTTTGTTTGTATTTTCATAAGTTTTTGGGAAGAATAAACTTATAAATAAAAAAAAAAGAAAGTGGGAAGAATAAACTTAAAAGTCTTAATTTGTACCTTGGAGTATATTTTGAGAAGGTTTGCCCATGGTCTAAATGAACATAATCATCAAGGCATTTAATTCATAATTATTATTCGACTCATCACATCCTGGGGTTGAATAAGGTCCCAAGCGTTCGGTTGTTCGCCGATGAAAGTGGACTTAAGGTGGTGAAACCAACTAATCCCAATTAATGGTTTTGTATGTGTATTTTTTTCCTCATGAATATTTCAAATTCATCAATATATAGTCCTCACATTGTATAATTATCCTTGATGGATTGAATGCATTCTTGAACACATAAACATACCGCACATTGACAATTGAATTAAGAATGAAAGTTTAGGTTTTCATGGAGGAGTAGTATTGTTTTATCAGAAAACAACTTCTCTTTAAGAAAAAACTTTATTTTTGAAAAAAGCTTAAGGTAAAGTCCAACTTTGTATCGTGCAACGTCTCCAAGAAGATTTGCCATATGGATCCTTATTTTTAAAGATAATTATTATGAGATATTCTTGAAAAACTTTGCAATCTAGCATATTTATTTAAAGTACCCAAATAATGGGGGCATAATTAGTAAATGGCCTTTTTAAGTGCCACATGTATACCTTTTGTGATTTTTAAATACATTTATGCTAGTTTCAAAAGGACCAACATGATGTCCCATTTTGTAACTTGGAAGATTTAGACACATAACTTGATGGGAAGAAGAATAGAAGCACACGTGTATGCGTTATCAATTTAATTAATTCATTTGATTGATTGATTTCAGTGAGATAATGCTAGCATTTTTGTTGATTTAAAGCTCCTAGGTGGAAATTATTGAGTAGTAATGTTAGTTTATGTAGAATTCTTACTTGAAAAGAGTTTAAAAAAAAGGGGGTACTTTACGTTCCTTTTGGAGGAAACTTAAGAGTAAAAGTCTACCCATGCCAAGGCAAAAATGTATGAGAATGTGTTGGAATATGATACAATGTAAATGAAAGAAAAGGATAGGTATGCTACCTTTTCATGTAAGTCTATGAATCACCTTGAATTTTTTTCGGATTTATGTAGAGTTCTTATTGAAAAGGACTACAAAGGAAGAAAGACTTTGTATTTACTTAGTACGTTTGGACCTCCTAACATAAAGTTATTTTATTATGATATTTCCTATAGGACCACTATAACAAAGACTTTAATACCTTACTTTTAAAAAAAGGATCTTAAGATTGACACGATGTAGAGTTGTCATGAGAGCATGGTTGATACTTTCAAATTGAATAGCTTGTCAATCATGGTGGTTGTCCTCTTTCTCCTCAGCATTTGTACTTTTGTAGCCCATGTAATTGGAAGCCCTTATTTCTCTGTGGGTATTTGGCTTGCGGATACAATTATCTCTTGCGAAGTTGATGATTTCCAATCAAACTCTTCATCAATTACTACAGCTCTTGAGGTAATTGTTTTTTTGTTAATTGGGTCATACAGTTTATAGGCTTTGCTATGTTCACTATAAGGCATTTCTGGGATGCCAAAGAATTTGAGAGAAGAAGTTCTAAATACCTATATTGATGGCCATGTCTTTGTCTATTAGATAAGTTGAGATGGTCTCTATGGAGTAATCAATGCTACATACCCCAAGTGAAGGACCAATGGGTCCTACACAACTTATCAATATTCTTGAGAGAGCATTATTGAATCCTATGGGCCTATCAAAGTTGGCTCCATAATCCAATCAAAGGATACTCTCCTATGATGGAACTTTCCAAATTTTGGTATTAGGTCCATTTAGAAAATGGACGTTGATGGATTTTGATGCTTTTGTTGCAAGTTCTCGATGCTTATTGTTTGTCCGTTTTTTATTTTAAAACTTTTTTTGCTATCTCCCTACATAGTGATAACTGCATATGTGCCCCCTAGTTTATGTGTTATTTTGCATAAATATATTATAAGAGAGATGTGTATGAACCATAGTGAGGCCTATATATGTTCAATGGGTTTGCTTCTTAGGGGTACATGAAACCTATACTTTTTTGAAATGCAACTCATCATAGATTTTGCTTAGTAGATCTTTTGTGTTTTGCTTTTGGATACTTTTTTTCCTTGAAACTTTAAATTGCCAAAATATTACAAAATGATGCAAGTTATAGAACAATACCATTGTAATTAGATGAGATGAGAAAGAAATTGAATGGTTAGTTATGCGTCATTCTAGATAATATAGAGGCAAAATAGAAGATTAGATCTTCAAAATATTTTAAAATTTGTACCTTCTTTGAAAACTTGTAATTTTGAGGGTATGGTGATGGCGAATTATAAGAAAAGTGTTAAAATAGTTGGAAGTAGTCATCATTTTGATGCAATGGTCTCTTATTTAATTCAAAACCTTGTTGTATGAGTAGTTTGGTATAAGAAGAGGCATTGTATTTTTTATTCTAGAGTTATCTCCCCCTTTAGTGATGGCCCAGTGCCCAAGTAGTGGACAATTGCCATAGTAAATTTGGACCAAATCCATCTTATAATATTTTATAAAATTTGAACACCATGTCATCAAGGTGAAGGGTATTCCCATTGGGCATCTTTTTAGCAACCTCAATAAGCTCCTCAAGAGAAAAGAGTTATTTGCACAAGGGAGTAGAAAGACAAGAAGTACTCTCTTGTGCACCTAAGCAATCTGTTCTAAAGCATAATTTCTTTCTATACAAACTATTCGTGGTCTAACCAAAATGTTCTAAAAATGGACCTTAAAATTAGGGTACTTATGAGAGGGAGTAGAAAGACAATAATTTATTTCTTGTGGTCCTAAGCAATCTGTTCTATAGCATAATTATTTCTATAAAAACTAATTATAGTTCAACCTCTTGAAGCTCCAGAAAAGAGTTACTTGCAAGAGGGAGTAGAAAGGCAAGAATTATGTTCTTGGCACCTAAGTAGCAGTCTGCTCTAAAGCATAATCTCTTTCTATAATAACTAATTCTGTTTCAACCAATATGTTTTGAAAATGACCTTAGTAAATTCAATGTTCTCATCATTGCTTGAGGTCAACCAAGATCGCCCCTATGTCACAACAAGATTGTTTGTTTGACAAATTTCTTGTTCAACTAATCAAACTTTCAATACTTTCTTGATCCTTTGAACCAATTTCTTGAATCCTTCCCCTCATGCAAAACATCAATCCTTGCCTTTCTATCCTCTTTTATTTATTAGTAGGAGCCTATAATTTGCATGATTCCCTTACTTGGTTGCAACATCTTTTGCTATGTTTGGGGCTACCAATTGCTCTTTGTAGTTATCCAAATATTGCTCAAGTGATAATTCTTTGAGGTTGAGAATCCACAAATGTCAAGTACTTTGCATTGAGCATCTATGGGTTCTAGATTACAAGTGTTTCTAAGTGCCATCAACAATCTAGGTCCAAAAACAATTTTATCAGGGTCAGATCCCTTGCATTCCCTTACAATGAGACAAGGTCTTATGCTTCAAACATGAGATTTAAGGTGAACTCATTTTCATAGGTGGTATTCTAGGGGATGATTGAGTGCACATGTATTAAAAAGGGATCTACAGTTTTTTTAATTTCAAAATTTTCAATCTATATTTTTTTTAATTTGAAAAGTCATTAGAATAAAATTGCACTCATTACTCATGTGGATTAATGCACCTCACATTATTATAGACAAACCTAATTAAACATTATCTGCATCAAATTTCTTCCTAGCCTTAGTATATATTAGTTGAGGAAGTATTCATCACAAGATGGTGCTAAACAAATGAGCATCCTCTTTGGCAATGGTTTGCATTCTAAGTCTTTCAGGATAAGATGCCATTGTTAGGCACGTGCACTATATTACATGGATTAGTCAACCCTTCCAAAGGCTTCGTTTCTTTAGTTACAAGTTTACGTTGTATTGTATATCACCATATGTAGAATGAAATTCCTCAATTAGGTATACCACTCATGCCATACTTTCTTTGATGTTGGATGAATATTTGAGGTAATAGGACACTCTATCTCATTCATTGCACAATTTCTTGAATCAATGATTCAAATCTTAGGTCCATTATTACTATGCTGCATGTGATTTGTAAGATGTGGATTGGATGCCAATTTATCAATATTGCCTCTATAATCTTGATAAGTAGAATTTTCCTCGTCATTATTGCATCTTGGGTCATCTGTTGTAGATGTACATTGGATTGAAAATATTCGGTGAGCTGTTGAACTATCAAGTTTCTAAGAATCCTTCGTCCAAAACAAATTTTTTTTGGGTAATAAAATCTACATAGTAATTCATATACAAATACATTTTTGTTCCCTCTATGGTGTTGTACCTTAGTGCATTGGCTTTGGCCCATTTAGTGATATAGTTTGTGGTGGTTATAATGCACAAGTTTTGGGCTTGATGAGTGCATATTTGGGATGCACCAAGGGAATCATGACTCCAAATTTGCAATTCTTCCATGGCATATTGTCTTAAAATGGCATCCCTAGGCAAAACCCAACATGTAGCTTTTCTTGCATTAAAGATTCATGTAAAATAAAGAATGATGATCAAAGTACTACATGAAAAATAATTCTATGGAGATAGTTAAATTATTTTGAATAAAATTTATAAAGGATGAGTGGTGGGATGGGCTCGATGAGCATTAAAAGTGACGAGACGTGTATCACTAGACATAATTATGGTGGAAGATGAGTCTCATTGTAGCTCCAAAAGTTCTTTATAAGAACACCCTAGTTCGTGCCTTTTTGGTGGACATTAATTACACAAAAGTCTTTTTACCATATCCTCTATGGTGGAAATTATTGTAGATGCCAAACCTTCTTTTATAGAATACCCCTAGTTTTGACCTTGACAACATTCTAAGGGTCACTATGTGTAACAACTGACTTCTTTGCTAAGATGTGTTGTATTGTGCTTTTGTCAAAAGCATGAAGTTGTTCCTAAAAATTCTCAGCTATCTAAGAGTTGGAATAAATTTCCACTTCTTCTTCACTTTTAGAACTAGTCTCCATATCTTGATTTTGCAATGCTTTGAAGGATTCCAAGTCTGTACTGGGGTTACAATGACTTGAGCCAAAAAGAGAGTATAGGAGGGGGATTCATACTAATGCCAATGGGATTTCAGGCAATTTTGAATGCAATAATGCTAGATCTACCACTTACCATCCATAAATTCCCGTCTATAAAAGGTTGTCTAACAAGCTTGCCTTACATCCTTACCACCACATCACACTCATTTAGCTCCAATTTAATAGTCTCTCCTTTTTAATATTGTCTCCTCTTTAAAACTCTTACCCTTTTATGACCACAATAATCATCAAAGGAAAACTACTACAACAATCAAAATTTGAATAAGTAGAGGCCAAATGTGATATGCTACAAATATGGAAAAGAAAGACACATTGCTAAATATGTCAAAGGAAAAAGGGAATTATCAAGGCTTCAAACAATAAAAGTAGCATGCACATGGAGGAAAATAGTCTATCTCAATAAGAGCAAGATATGACAAATTGCTCACATGGAATTGTAACTATTTTTAGCAACTACCATGGATAATAGTACAACTCAAAATGAGTTATTTGATTAAAGAGGTGGCCCATGCAAAAGAGTTATCCTCAATTGTGTTAGATGACATCATGGAATTTGAAGATGATAATTTTGATAAGGGTACATACTACAAGTCTTAAAATTCTCAAACGACACTATCAGTATGCTTAGCTATAAAAAAAAAGACTAAATGTTTTGGCATATAGTAGCATTTATGTGCATGAGCTTTGAAAAGATTGGTTCAAAAGTAATCAAACACTATGACATTTACTTGGTGATGACATGCACCTTTGTAGGGACAAAGATAGACAATGATACTTTTGAGCGTAAGGAAAAGAAAATCCAAATATTTGCAAAAGAAAAGTTGTTTTTTCATGGGTTTGGGTTTTCGATGCAAAGGATCCTTTACAAAAACAAAGATCCTTCATAGGGTGAACAAATGTGAGAGGGAATTAGCCTTTGCATAAATAATTGATTCTATGTTGTAAGAAGGAACATTTTCTCTATCACAAGAGTCGAAATCTTTCCCCATATAAAAGGCATAATATAGAAATGTGCTAAGTCTTTATCTCTCACAATTTTGACTTTTTCCCTTGAAGAAAATGGTCTATAACAAAAAAATGAAAATGGGTGTGTCCCTATATGATTTACACATTATCTCACTATGCACATTACCTTGCAACAATACATGTTGATTCTCAAGACAATGAGTGGCTAAATCACAATTAAACTAAATATAATACTCCCTCAGTTGGTATGAAGTGTTTGTATGATATTATGTAGTTTTCTATGTCTGGCAAGAAGAAAGGAAAATTAAAAAATAAAGATTCCAAAAAGTAGATGTTGTCTATCTTACATGATTCTATTATGTAGTCAATAATTTTTATAAATTGTATAGAGATTGGATCTAAATTGCATACTTTGTTTCCTAGTATTTTGTAATTGACTTATCACAAATTTGTATAACCATGGGATCAATTATTCAAAATAATATTTGAAAAAAAAAGCAAGGAAAACAAGAAAAAGAAACAATACATGTTGGCTTGTCTTGTACTTGACTCTAAAAAAGCCTTTTTTATTAGCAAGAACTAGCCAAAAAACTTTCATCTTTAAGTTATGATTTGATATCTCTATGTAAAAACTCATTGGTTTTGGTAGCTTACATGCTATTATTGTCCAAGCACATCACAAAAATATATGATCGTAATTGGGATTATCTCTCTTATTGTAATTTCATTTCTTGTTCTATTATTATTTCTTCTTTTTATTCTCTCTCTCAAAACTTTTGAATCAAAATGGTTGAAAGCATGGTAATGAAGGCTTTGCACATACTATTTTTCTTTCTACTTATAGTAAAAATTGTTCCTTGTCACAGTTTGTCATGATGTTACCTCTACTATTCTCTCTCCATCATGGAATTGATATATTTAATTACTCTTTATGGATCATATGATGTATTCCTTTGCTCAATACACAACTTTATAGATGTTCATGACAAATAAAGAGGAGACAAAATGTGGCAAGAGCAAAGCTTAGATGATGCTAGAGAGGATGACTGGATGCTCAAATCTTTTGAAGCAACATACAAAGGATAAATCCCTCAAATTTTATAATAAAATGATTGGTCTGTACTACATTTCTTGTGTCAAAAAAGGAATCTTACTTAGAATTAGACGATGTCCTTTTCTCAAAATATGATATGACAATGCTATGGATTTGATGTCACCTACATAGTTGTCTCCATTGATTCTTGTTTGCCAAGAAAATGAAAACTCCTTGGATTATCTATAGAGAATATAATTTAAAGTGTTCTAATTAGGTTTTTAGTTAGTTTATATTGATTTGTACTCCATGTGCGTGATATCTTGCCACCACAAACATGTCATGTACTATTTTAACATTCAAATATGATTTGAAACAAAGTGCTAGGTTATCACCCACCAATTCAACATAAATATAACAATGGAATTTAGAAGTAAGTAGGATACTGACACAAACAATTTTGGGGTTAGAGTTCGAGCCCACATTCAAGTCGGATAGGTAATCTTCATTGACACATCGGGGATATTGCTTCGAAAACAAAGTCGTTGTGCAGATCTTTTGTAGCGTTGGTGTAGAATAGGTGCAGTGTTGTTTCTCTTTGTGGTATAAACCTCATGTGTGTCTAGTTTAAGATTGAAATGTCATTGTCTATCTGTATTCCAACATGGATTTTGTTTAGTAGCTCAAGGAATGGCCCTGGTCTTTGCCGCATTGGCCTACTCAGCTCCTAGTATTGGATGTGGCTTCCCCATCAAGAGCCAAGTATGGTATTGTTTTGTGATTCTCGAGAGAATATCCAAGAGTCTTCATAGGGCTTTCTTGGCACAGGTCTCCATAGATGATCAACGGCTTGCTCCCCTTCGATAAGTGTTTGGAGGGTAGGATTGTCCGGCATGCCAGTTGGGGACCTCATACATATTAAGTTGGTCATGAGAGACTATACCTAGTTCCCAAGCAACAAACAATCCATCGTAATTAACATAGGTACCCGCTCAATTGCTCTTCATATGTTCTTATTTTCTTACTCTTAGTTTTATGCTTTGGAAAGGACCTTGTCATCATTTTAGTGTATCTAGAGTTTAAATAGTAAAATTTAGTTTTATATTGTTTGAGCACTAAAAGGTTGACAAAAGAGGCAGAAGTTTTATATAGTATGTTTCTCATATTATATTACTTTTTTTTCCAAAAAGGAGGGTTTTATATTAGAAAGTCAAAGTGAATTGCTATAGTAAATACAATTGTTCCTTTTAGAAACTATGACCATCACTGCTCAGAGAATCTAATATTTTTCCTTTGGGACAAACATGCCAAGACGAAAGGTAATAGAGGGGTAATAGATACAACAATAGTGTCAAGCTTGGTGTGTTTGTTGTGTGTTTCTTAGTGCCACATTGCACTAGCGTTTCCTGAGCCGAAGCATTGAGCTGCTACTGGCTCTGCAAGTTAGTCTCATTCTAAACTCTATAGGTAGCACTTCTTGGATCGGTTCAGGCCACATGTCGCTTGTATTGCACATACGAGATGCTTCCTTCTGGTGAGATAAAGAGCAGGTATGCATAATGCATAGGAACACCCATTATTTGCTCTGTGTCCACAGTTCATCAAAAGATAAGAAATATCCTCTATCTCCATTTTGCATCGTGCACAATTCCCATCCCCATGCCCAATTCTTCGGGCTTTACCCCACTATATAGACTCCCTTGTGCACGATGAGCCATAGCAAGCACGATTATTTTTTTGGGATTTCCTTATCCCACATCTTTTCAAACCTCCTTTCCCATTTTGCCATTGAGTCCTGTCTTATCCATTTTTGGTTGAGATGTGCAACTAGTTCCTCTCGGTGCTCCTGAATGATGGGCACCGGGCAGAGTTGGTTTTTCTTTGCCCATCTAAATTCTCTAATCAAAGGCTTGGCCCTTCCTCCCATCCATACTAGAGATTCCACATCCCACAAATTCTATCGTTCCTTGATTAGGCTGGCATAGAACCGGTTTAGTCTGAATTTTGTAGCTACTGTGGCCCCTTTGATGGAGTGTTCTTCTATAGGGGATAAATTCAAGATGAACGAGAACCAGGCAGAGTCCTGGCTACAAAAGGTTCCTGTTTTCCTTGAAAAACCTTTCCAAAGGAGATGTGGCTTGAGAAGTTCCCATGTTTTTCACATTCCCTTCCATAATTTAGATCCATTAGCCACAAAGGGTTCCCTACTGAAGAGCGTTGTGCGTTTAGGGAGATCTTTCTAGTGCTTGCATCTAGCAGGTTTGATTTTTTCAATGTTTTTTCTCACCAGAAAGGCCTGGTCAGTCTGGGGTTTCTCAAAGTTCTTTATGATCCATTGTGCCATGAATTGATGTTGACATTTCCATGTTTACTATACCCAATCCTCCTTTCTCTTTGGTCATTGTGTAAAATCTCCAGTGCACCTTGGCCATCTTTCTTTGCCCCATGTCACCTCTACATACGAAAGTTTTGAGAAGTGTATTGATCTGATTGAGTGCTTTCTTTGAGGGGAACCAGCAAGAAATAAAGTAAATTATTGAAGGGTAGATGTAGTGATTCATAAACAAACTTTCTCCTGGCAAGTGTGGGTTGAAGACCTTGCCATTTTGAAATCTTCTCTTTGATTTTTTGAATGACCCATTCACACCTACTTTTGTTTGAGCATTTGAAGCCCATGGGGATTCCAAGCAAGTGAAAACCTCACCTTTTTAAATTATTGTGCACCTCATTGCTAGCAGAGTATTTGGTGGTTGTGATCTTGTGCCAAAAATTCAAGTCTTACCATGGTTGACCTTTGACATTGTAGTGGGTCTCGGCAATGACTCATGTGTTGTGGGGATGTTGAAGATATGCCGATGGAGTCTCCACTCCTAGCTACTCCTTGTGGGAGCAATGCATAGCACGAGTCATCCACAAGTGTCATGCAAGCGGCCTCCGGATTGTTGTAATGTGGTTCCACGCGAGCGAGAGGGAAGGGGAAGAGGGGAGTGGAGAGGGAGAAGGGAGGGAGAAAGAGAGAGGAAGAGGGGAAGGGGAGAAGGGAGTGAAGGGGGATAGAGTGGAAACCACAAGGGCAATATGAAGGAAACAAGAGAACACCCAAAACACTCTCTTGGAAGAGAAGAGGGAGCTTGTATTCAACTTGTGCAACAACAATGAAGACCAAAGTCAACCATTTGGCCTTTTATACAAGTCAGCTTTTGAAGGGAGGGCCAACCCTTTTCCTTTTTAGCACTCTCCCTCTCTTTACAACCAAGGGCTCTAGGGCCTGTAGGGTGCCAAGGCATATTGCTATTCTTTCCATCTCTCCCTACTAGTGGAAATAGCACTTGTGTTAACCATATTAAAGCGCTTGGGACCAACCTAGAATTAGGAGGTGGTCCTAACTAGTCTCCAAATAGCACTTGTGTTAACGTCGCGCCTCCTAGGCTTAAGTGATTTAGGGCTCAAACTCCCTCAGCTTCCTCACGCCTTAAACCATTTGGGGCTCGAACCTTGTGAATGTGACTTAAAACCTGGAGTGGCGAGGCTTAACTTCTGTGAGACACCCCATGACAACCCTCCATGTTGCGTGGAATCCTTTGCTTCAAAATATTTGGGGATAAAACTCCCTGAGTTTGAGCTGTACTCCTTTCATGGTTATTTTCGTGGATGTAGACCTAAAATGTACATGTTGCTTGCACTCCTTGGTATTGGTGTTAGCTAGACCATACAACTGTGCCTGGAATCCTTGAATCCTTCGACTTTGGAGTGGACTTTGGGTATTTGGGGACAACTCCCAGAGTTTGAGCTATACTCTTTCCGTGTGCACATTGCTTGTAATCACTGGCCTTGGGGTATTTGAGGGTCAAACTCCCTGAGCTTGTCTGTTGAAGTAGATCACGCGGCTTGGTTACTAATTACCTTGCATTCGGCGGCTATACTCTGTGGATGTTAACATGCCCCCTTTCCTATCGTTGATCCGTCTTTCAGCCATGCTGGTGAGGACAGTTTGGAGGATGGCATAGCGATCCAATTGTCATGATGTGAGGCTAGTGAGGTACGAGCGATACTTTCGAAAATGGGTGGCATGCATATCCTTATATGTGCGAAGGTGATGCCTGTGGAGATTGCGACGGATGCAGAGGTAGAGGTGAAGGTCCTGGAATTGAGTCGGATCAATATCAAGGTTGAAGACAATCTGGTTGTTCAGATTGTGGATGCAGTCATCGATGGGGTCACTGTGGGCAGGAAGATTGCAGAGGAGTAAGAGGAGGAGTTGGTTGAAATATACTACAACAACAACAGCAAGATCTGGCACTGAGTCATATGTGTTGTTAAATGACTGGAGGTGAAAGCAAAATCCCTCCTGAGTCATCTCTTTGGGGAAGTTGTACTTGGGAAATTTGTAAAACACATTTGGGTCCTTCTGCTGGAGGTATCGAAATGTGGCCCAAGTCCATCATCTTTCCATGGACATGTAGAGTGGGTGGACTCGAGGATCAATGGATGCACTATGGTAGTAGCGCCAAAATTTTCCATCTTTAAGAAGGGGAGCCGCCACTATGGATGTAGACCAGCATCAGCATCGATCGCGGGGATTGGGGTGTCGGAGGCCAAGGCTGTATCCTCCTCTCATGCACTTTGGATGCGTGCAGCACTAGTCGTCGAAGGACTATGTGATGAACTGTGTGAGGGGGCACACCTCAAGAATTTCATAGAGGTGGAGGTGTCAGCCCTCAAGCTGGCACTTCCAATGGTGCATTAGTGCGCTATCCGATAGCTCGTGAAAGGACTATATGTCTAGGCACTAGTGGACATCTTCAAGGGGGGAAACTAGCGGGGATGGCAGAGCGTCATCATCTACAATCGTATGGGCTTCGGCTCCATTGTGCCTGCGGGTGTTGATGCGTCAGCTCTTTGTACAAAATTGGTTGCTTTGAGCAGCGTGTTGAAGGCTTCGTCAGGAAGGTCGACTGGAGCATTGGAGGAGATGGGGTCCATGCTGTGCAATGGTGGTGTTAGAGGCATTAGATGAGTAATTGGGGAGTGTTGTCCGAGGGAGGGGAGGGTGGGCTACTTGTTGGGTGGGTAGGGCGGGATCTAGAGGAGGCGATAGTGGAATTTCTACAAGGGGCAGTGGTATTAAAGAGGGTGATTGCTTCATTTCCCTCTTCCTCAATGACTTACTCTAGGTAGGATATGTGAATTGTTTCAAAATTGCTCACAAGACTCAAGTGAGTCTTGGAGAGCCTGTAGCACCCTATTGAAGAGGATTATTATTCCGAGGGGGTGGTAGGTTGTGGACTAGTAGGCCGCAAGGTTCCCTTGAGATTGGACGGTTGAGGCTCAGTCATAGGTCTGCATCCAATTGATGTCTACATGCAGACATGCAGGTGTGCAAACCCATGGTGTGAGTTCCTTGGGCTTTGTGAGTTGCATCACTTCATCGTCCGTGGGATAATTAAGGGACTCAGTGTGATGATGTAGCACCAGGCTTGAAAATTGAGGAGGTGGGATGGGCAGATAGTGTTTTGGAATTGGAGGGGCGAAGAAGAGATAGAGAAGTGGGTTGGAAATCAAGGGATAAGTATGACATGGTTAAGATGGGGCAGCAATGGTCGAGGTTACGGGCGAAGGATAGTTTGGAGGATGTTAGGCAGAAGTGGAGTAGTGAGGTCTAGGTGGAAGATGAGATTTTGTGTGCATATTGCATCAAAGTGCATTTGGAGGGTTTGGGGGATGGTGCGTGGTGCGAGTGTGTATGTGGCTAATTGTGTGGAGACCTCCCTGTACATTCGGAACTCTTGTTGCACTCAATCTTCCAATCCTGAATCCTTTGATTGGTCGGTGGTGCACTAGCGTTCGTTTTCTTCTTGGAGGGAGACTGTTAGGTTACTCTCTTGTGCCAAGAGATCCTATAAAGATTGTACTTATTGTTTGTGGTACTCCTATGCTCGGGCGTACCATTCCTCTGCCTGTGCCTATTGTTCCAGCGTTGTGTGTAGGTTTGACTTTGCCTTGTTGGCCTAGTCCATGAGCGTCTAGACCAAGGATTCGCTTGTGGTGGTGAGGTCATCCTTGAGCCTTGTAAGAGCACGAGCTCAAGCTCCTCAACTTTGGCGCGGTATTCTTTGGCTCTATGTATTGCAGCATGGCTTGTTGCTTGGGCTGCAACCATTGTTGATTGGCTTTCATGTGCATAGAGCTGGGCTTGGATGAGACTAGCAGAGAGTTGTGAGGCTTATTCTTACCTCCACTGTAAAATCGTGCGGGCGACCTATGGGAGCTATGCCATGGCTTCAAAAAGTTTTAGTTCCATCAGGTCCGCACGTGATAATTACTCCACTGTCATGTGGCTATAGCCACCTGATGCCTTATACTAGGGCACATTGCAAAATGGTAAGGTCTCCGCTAGGCCTACCCATGGAGCGGGTGTCAGCGTAGCTTTGGCTCCTGTATGGAGGCTGATTTCGAGGCATAGCGGGGGTGTCAGCGTAGCTTCGGCTCCTGTATGGAGGCTGATTTCGATTGTCTCATCGCCTTGGAGGTCTTCAATGAGAATGGGCTCCTCTTGAACCCGTTTGCCCTTGCTTTGAGGATTTGCCCACTGGAGTCATAGTTATTGGTGCATGAATTCGTGCAACTAGTGGTCCCAATGTTGGTGTTGTTGTTGTATGCCTTGAGGAATTCTACCAGTAGTGTCATGTTGAGGTGGCATGGAAGACGAGAGGCTATTCTGCTCAAGCCTGCAAAGTTGAGTGCCTCCTCCACTACTGGGTCCTGGAAAGTTGTGTATGCTACTGTTGTATGGTAGAAGAGGGTGTAGTACTGGCCCTCGTAAGCAAAGCGCGAGTGTATCATGCAAGCATTTAGTTCTTGGAGCCATGCTTCCCCAAGTGGTGAGTGTGCTTAGGAGCGCACGACCTTGTACTTGCTTGTTGTTGGCACCAAGGTGTGCTTTCTCAAGGGAGGCATGCTTGTCGTGGTTGGATCCTCTTGAGTGGCCTATCTAGTGGATGTTTCTTCGCCTTGTAAGTCTTCCAAGGGTATCTTGATAAGCATGCAGATCATGGCAGATGGAGTGCTTTGGGAGTTCGATGGGCTAGTGGCCTCTAGGATAGGATGAGGGTGGAGTCCCACGTCTGTTTTGAACTCAAAGAAGTCATGTCCGGTATTCATTAGAAACAAGGATGGAAGTTGAGTGACGAGGGAGTCAGTGGATGAGGAAGAGCAGGAGGACATAAACAGGCTGTTCAGATTGTAGTGGAAGGGGGTAGGAGACTCAGATTTTTGGGCAAAATTTGCAAAAGTTTTGGGGCAACTACTATGGCGACGACCCGATGGGATAAGCCTACTTATATAGATTTCCTATCTCCCCGATCGGAGGGATACGGGTATGGTAATGATCGGTGTAGAAAATTGATGGCAACAGCGATCGACGAGATGTGGCCAAGGCCACAACTAATGTGATACGAGATGAAGATAGGTGGTGCGATCTGGAATGGCCATAAGCGATGGTGTTTTTCCTTGGCATCGACTGGCGAGATGTTGGCATCGCGACGATCAGTGGTATACTTTGTTGGCGATGACTAGCGTGATTTGTCGATGGCGATGGCAATGGTCGGTGGGATGTTGGGATCACAATGGTCGATGGGATACTTCATTGGCGATGGTTGGCAGCATGTTGGGATTGCGATGGTCAGCGGGATACCATTCTAGCAACGACTAGCAGGATACTTACTATGCAAAAAGAGTGAAAGAAAGAAAGAGTGGTGTGTGGGGGAAAAAAAGGGTAGTGATTAGAGTGCACTTGTGCGGTGCAGACATGATAGTGAGGTCAACATGCAATATTATGAACAAATGCAAAAATGGATTCTAATCACCTAGTGCTAATCGTGTGTGTGTGTGCGATGTGTTCGATAGGGACTAGTGGGTTGTGGGTGTGTCGGGTGAGATGCCTACCGTATTGACTCATCTAGACCTAGACTTGATGATTATGATGAATGCGGTCAAGGTGGGTGCCAATTGCGACATAGTGTGTAAGGAGCCATGTAGAGTATGTGTCCAACTTGTTTTTTACCTTGGATGCCAGGGGCACATTTGTGTCAGACTTTGTTGTTGCTGCGTGGTCCGTCTTCTTGGGAGAAGCGAGCTTTCATGAGTCTGCCCATGGGGTCGAGCCTTGCTTTCATGAGTAGGATGGTACCATTGGAGGGGGTACATTTGCCATTACCTTTGCATGTTCGTCCCAAGAGGGAGGTTCTTGTGTAACTCTTCATGGGGGGGAATTCGGTTCCTATGGAGTTCCTCGACTGGTTATGGCGATACTTGTGTTGAGTTGGACCACTCGTGGCACTAGTGCATATTTGGTACCTTCAAGTTGTTCTACTTCGTTTGGTTTGTCTCGGCAAGTTCTTGTGGTGCTGTATCTCAGGGAGATAGGTTCTTGTGGTGCTCCCTTTGATGCCTTTAGGGTTTGCACCATCGACTTTTGGACCCAAGCGACTTTCTTGCCTTGGCCGCCCAAGAGGGTGGGGTTGATCGAGTCATTGAGGGTATGTGGTGGTAGAAGAGGTGGGGGCACAGGCGCGGGTGAGTGGTGCAGCTTTCTTCTTGTAATGGATGGGTTTGGGGGAGGTTTTCTTGGAGCGATCGTAGCAATCATTGCTGCTTCACCATTCTCTGGGAGTCAATTCTGATCGAAGTGACATTGGGCACAAAGGATAGCATCTTGTACTTACAGCTCACAGATTGAGGGTGGTGGCATCAGTCGAGCGGGCAATGGCATTGGTTTACCACTGTGGTGAGCTTTCTTCTCCTTTCAAGCTGGGATCTTAATTGGGGTGCTAGTGGGGGCTAGGGCTTCTAGTTTGCCTTGCTGTGTAGCTTCATTATCATGGATTGGCGAGGTTGAAACTGAAGAGGGGGGGCTGGTCCACACAGCGGAACTACCACCGTTTGGCCACCGTTGGTGAGCAAAGTAGTTCGAGCATGCCAATCGATTTGACAATTGATGATGTAGCACCAAATTATTCCTACTATAATCTTTCTTTTGTTGCTTCTATAGGGAGAACATAAATTCGTATATCCACTACTTGGCTGACAACCATTAGACTTAGATTTACATAACCCAAAGTTTGTAGAAGTTGTCCATTTATAGCTCTTATTGAAGTGATAGTGAGGGTCAGAGGTACCTGTAGCTTTTCCCATACCTCTCTAGAGAGGAAGTTGTGGCTCGCTCCTAGATCCACAAGTGCTTTGATGTGCATGCACGGGGCCTATAGTTGAACAAGCAACCTGGATGGCTCTACTATTAGCTCCTCTATTAGTTGCACCTGTTCAATCATTGCCTTAAGCAGTGTCATTTGCCTATGCTGTTAGAGCTTAGCATTACGAATTCTAGCTTCCTCAATGGCCTGGCGTTTCATCCTAACCAGCTCTGCCTTGAGTTCTTTTTCTCTATGCACAGCTTGAAGGGTGGAGAGAGTGAGTGGTTCATAGTATCTTTTTAATTTGCTCCCATTAAGGTAGCCATCCATTTCTGTCCATCAAGCGTGGCTATTCGGCACGACCCCTATAGAGTGATCTCAATTACATGGTACAGACCCATAGCTCAGTACTTAAGCTTGCCTTTAGTGTTGCAGATGCTGTATAGGAGCATCAAATCTCCTTTTGCAAGGTCCTTATTCTTGAGGTTGCGGTCGAACCACTTTTTATGTCGGGCCTATTGAGATATCAAGCTCCACTCGTGATATGCTAGGGTGACCATTGTGCATTTATGTCACAGATTTGTTAGCTGCAGATGTGGTGGTTAGTACACCGCCCATGAATAATAGCTAGATGATAGCTATCTTTATGTACTCTAGTTAGTGGCTCAGTTAGTATGCCACCTTAGTTAGCTAAGTTTGGTTTGAGACCCACATATAGGGTTCACCTATTCCTTTTGTACTTAGAGAGAGTTCTTTTGGCTTTCACAACTAAGAAGAGGAAAACTATTTTCAGCCTCCACCTTTGTGTGTATTCCCCCATTGTGTATGTGAGAAAGCTGCAAGTGAGACTCCTTCCTTCTCTCCCACTCTCTTCACATGGTATCAGAGCTCGGTTCGTGGTAAGGAGCTCAAGAAAGCAAACCAAGTTCGCGGTGTCTTGGTAAGAGGATCAGTATTGCTTTCCTTTTTTGAGTTTGGGAGCAAATCTCTGTAGGTAGCATAGCCAGAAAGTGCAAGAGTGCACTGTCTCAGATTGGGACACCCTTCACGGTGTGGTGAGAGGGCAATATAATCTACAAGAAAAGGCAAAGCCCTCTATACATTATTTTTTTGATTCGAGGCCATTTTGGGGCCCGTTTTGGTGGTGAAAATTTTTCGCAAGCACTCAGAAAGGTGCCCTGTTTTTGCTGTGCGACCACTGTTCTCCAAATCGGTGAAAAGTTGCCGCAAAAATTGCATCGTATGCTTGTGCACAGAGATATTGGGAGTGACAGAATCATTCTTATTGCCTGTTAATGCAAAATCATCACTAGGAAGTGACTGTGTGGTCAAATACCACTTTTGTCAGTTTTGTAGATTTGCCCTTGTGAGGCAGAAGTTGTGTTTTTTGCAGTGACAGAATATTTTTGCAGTGTTCAGTAATGGCGTCTGATGCTCTTTCATAGATAGTCACTGAAAAGGTTGACAAGAACAACTTCCCAGCATGGAAGTTTAGAATGATGAATTTCCTTAAGGGAAAAGGCTATTGGGAGTTCATTACTGGAGCTCAACAAGAACCAGTTATTCCTAATAATCCCAATCAATAGGAGTTGCAAGCATTTAAAGGATGGCATGAGATAGCTAGGAAAGTTATGTACTAGGTGTCTATCAGTATTTCAAATTCTATGATTGTGCATATTCAGGATGCAAGCATGTCGAAGGAGGCATGGGATAGTTTGACAAAAATGTATAGCACAAATATGCAAGCCAAGAAAATGCAGCTCAAGCAGGAGTTGCATAATGTGCAGAGAGAAAATATGAGCATCAATGACTACCACATGAAGGTGAAGAAGATTGCAGATGCACTTTCTTCCATTGGGTCACCAGTGGAAGATGATGATTTAGTTTATGTGACCTTGAATGGTCTAGGAAAGGATTATGCACAATTTCGGACATCCATTGCCGTCCGTGAAAAATTTCTTGATTTTGAGGAGTTGATTGCTCTTCTAATTTTTGAAGAGTAGAGAAATGGTGGTGCATCTTCTTTAGGAGGAACTTCAAAAGAAACTGTCTTCTACTCAAATGCTGGAAGAGGTAGATGCAAAGGTAGAGCAGGCCGATCTGGAGGCCGTGGCAGAAATTAGAATATCCAACAAATTTAAGAAAACCAGTCCTATGGAGGAGGATGTGGTAACTTTAGAGGCAAGGGGAGCCAAAGAGGTCATGGTGGATGGCAGAGAGGCCAAAATGCAAATAGCAATGTTGAATGCTACTATTGTGGTAAAATGGGTCATATGGCTAAAGACTACTATAAAAAGTAGAATGACATCATGAATGGAAAATTGCAGCAAGGCAATTATGCATCCTCTAGTAGACAGGGTGATGACTGAAATGAGAATTTGTTTATGGTGCAGCACATGACCAATTCTGTGACAAGTGCATAGCAGTGCGGTGGTTGGGGACTTTTGTAAATGTTGACATGCTAGTGTAATGATTGATTTTCAAAAAGTAGCATTCACTACTTACTTTTATGGTGGTTGTCCTACCAATGAAATTGTGAGGAATGAGTATTCCTACATATAAACAACAATAGTCCTACCCATGATATAGAAGCAACAATCTTTTGAACACACACAATACCAAAAGTGCAAATTTTGATTAGTTAGATATGATTGCTTCTCTATCTTCCGACAAATTACATTGTAAATATATCAATAGTTAAATTATTTTTTAGAGAACATATCAAATTATAGCCTTCCCTGCTTCATTTATGGTTGATGTCTTGCCCATGAAAATTGTAATGCCCAAAACTTCAAGGAAATAGACTTGAGCAATTAGTTTTCCTATATACAAACAAACAATAGTGTCTTAAATATTGCATCCAAATCAATGGGAATATATACAAATCAATTCATTTTCCTCACATTTTTCATGTTCGAAATACAGGTATTGCTCATTCATTTATGCAAAATGACATGTCCGCGTGATTTTAATGATGAATACAAAGAAATCTATACATGTCCACGTGGTTTTAATGATGAATACAAAGAAATATATACATTTCCACGTGGTTTTAATGATAAATACAAAGAAATCTATACATGTGTAGAAGCAATAGTCTTAAGAATGTACACCCAATATCAAATATACAAAATTTGCTTGTATAGCTATGATTGCTTCCATATGTTCCCAAAATTACATTGTAGATATAGCATTCCAAAAATATTATTTTTCTCAAAGCATCTCCCAAAAAAACCTATATCATTCTCATACATATCCCAAATTATATATAAGGTAGGTGCAAAGTGAACTTATTCAGTCATGAAATTTATCACTCATTCCCAACAATAATAAAGGTAAAGTAAATGGCATGTTTACATGGAATATACATCTCTTTCTTTGCATATTGTGGCATGAAGTCCTTGCAGAAGCAGTGTGGAAACTCTAATATTGTCACCATGTATGTCAGACCATTTGTAATAGAACTTTCCATACACACATGGAAAAGATGCAGTATTATTCCCTTTTTGCATTCAAACACTGAACCTTCTAAATGTTCTCTTGAAAATCTTTATTCAACTTGGATCTTCACTTTGCTATTCTATTATCCCTTCAAGCAAACTAAACATGACATAAATGCTGGTGCATTCCTCTGCATGTGTGGTCCTTACAAATGAAAAATTTCATTGTCCTCAAGCATTAAACCATATAGATAGAGAAATCTTCCATGAATATTGTGAGGAACTTGTCAAAGTACTCATGGTAGGTTTCCACCAACTATATAAGGCCTCTACATTTGTGAACCTAAATGGCAATGCTTTACTTGAATGTGCATCCCATTTGGTGATGAAGGTCATATTTTATTAATATTCCTTATACACTATCCCAACAAGAAATTGACAAGCTCATATATTTGATGACATTGAATGGATTGATATTTCCTATGTAGTAGAAATTGTGAGTTAGTTTATGGTGAAGCTATGCATCCCACCAATAAAATGGAGAGAACCAAATTTTTAGATACCTTAGTGCAGCAAAAGACCATAGGCTCACATATTTGAAAGAGAACCCATACACAAAACCACAGCTTGTGAGATTCCATGATGTAAATTGTGCAGGTGGCCCTAACCATAAGCCTATTTCAAGATACACATTCATGCTAGATTCTCACTATGTCTAACAAGAAGTAGGACACTATGGCATTATCTACAAAAGAGTTTTAGTACATTTCTCTTGCTTGGTGTGCACGCAAAGCTATTCGGATTCAAAGGCTCTCAAAAGATCTTATTGAAATTGTAGATAGTGCTATAGTGATCTTTTACAAATTAGTGCTATAGTAGCTAAAGTTTCATTATCTTCGCAAAGAACTCAAAGAGCTTCCTTAGCTAACATTTCATATCACACTAGGTGGAAGGAGGAACTTCGTGGACAATTGATGATTTTCTTAGGACTAAGAAAAATCCTTATTCTCACAAAATCTTTAACTCATGAGAAGATTCAAGAATAAAAAAAGTTTCTATATCTATGTGATACAAAAACCATCCAATGATGTGGGGTATTGAGAAATGGATTAGTAGCTAAAGTTTCATTAGCTTCGCAAAGAACTCAAAGAGCTTCCTTAGCTAACATTTCATATCACACTAGGTGGAAGGAGGAACTTCGTAGACAATTGATGATTTTCTTAGGACTAAGAAAAATCCTTATTCTCACAAAATCTTTAACTCATGAGAAGATTCAAGAATAAAAAAAGTTTCTATATCTATGTGATACAAAAACCATCCAATGATGTGGGGTATTGAGAAATGGTGGTATGGTCATCCATGTACATATGGTAGGGCATATGAGTTTACATTTGTATAGCCAACAAGACGGTGTCCTTTTCTCCCTCTAAACTATAGATGTGTAGATGGTGTCGCTTTCTCCCTCTAAATTGTAGATGCAGAGTGTATGAGTTGTGTTTTCACTTCAACATAGTACCAAAGCATGTTTCAACATCATCTATGGGATTGCTTGAGACCACAAAGTAATTTATTTAATCTACACACTAAATGATCATATTCTTTCTCCCCATACTACACGTGTGTGTGTGTGTGTGTGTGTGTTTGTATGTGTGTGTGTTTTTCAACCTACATTTCCACTACTTTTTCTTACATATCTCAATCCAACATCTTTGACATATACTCCATGTCTTTGAATTTTTCATTTTATTAATTCATTACACAACTTCAAGTCTACCCTTTGTAGTAGCAAGAATTACACCCACTCTCCATGGAATTTACCCCCCCACATAACTAGATCAGAGAATCCTATAAATCACTATATTGGCATTGCATAAAATATATAAAATCTATAATACAATCAATAGAATATCATTCAAAAGGGGACTACAAGGTGTATCAATTCAAACTTTAGCAGACCTTTTTTCCAAAAATCTTGTACCATCAGCTCTGATGGAAGGTGGCAAAAAATATATTACTGTTCAGCCAAAAACCTGCATAATAATAGCAGTAACCAAGAATCATTGAGTTGCTTCAAAATTCCATGTTTATGGTATATTCATAACAAGGATAATCTATTTCCAAAATCCCAATATTAGCCAAAGTTGAAAACAAAACAACGGCTATTGTCATAGGATGATTATATGCATCTATCCATTTTGCCGGTAGTATATAGTGTGCCAGTGCCATCGTCAAAACTTTCATCAGTAAATCTGTTTGAGAAGTGTGCCGACTCACCTGCATCCATCCACAAAAGGGAAAGTTAGAACAATGACCTTATAATGTGGGACTGCAGGCCTCCATGCTAGCACACGGTTGTTATCCCTATCACCCAACTTGATTTACATCAATCTCATTATGGCACTTCAGCTTAAAGAATATTTAGTGTACATCAATAAGAATACTCAATAAGTGGCAATCAAAGACCTTTAGTAAATGGTCATCAAATTTTTGTATATTACAGTGAAAAATCTTTCTCCACTCCACATTATAAACTAAACATCATATTCAATAAAAAGGGTCCATATCACTTTACGAGATCTACAATTTTTTCTTTTCTTTACTCTACCATTTCCTATATTACATGAGTGTTATAGGGAGACCCTCACTAGTATCCCTTATCTACCCTTAGAGTGATAATCCATGAAATGCCATCTATTTTAGCAAAAATCTCAATCAGATATAGGGAGGTACTTCAGCAGTAACAAATAACAAATCCAATGCTTCTTTTATATAATACTATATCCATCCTTCTCTCTCGAGTTGGCTCATACTAGTATTATCATGTCCTATAGCAAGATTCTTGAGCATAAACTCGATTTTGATGTGCAAGATATTCCTTTCAAGCTCGTGGAGCTGTAGTGATCCAAGTGGATCTCCATGCCAATGTAGATTAGAATACACAAAACTGACCTACTCATTTCTATCTCGTGTTTCTTTTCCACCTCCTGGTGGTAAATTATTTACTTCGCTTCCCAATCCTGTCAGTCGTAAAGCAAGTGACAAGAGAGCTCCATGGTTTGTAAGCCCATCCTTGCTCTTTCTTTGTATATGTATGTAAGTTCCTATCAGCTCCGAGTTATCCCTACCCTAATAAACTCATTTGTGGTAGAGGTATTTTATAGGTTGTAACTCGTAACGGATCACTACTGTGCATTTTGGGGTCCTCGGCTCTTCTAATGTCTTCATGATATACGTGTTTCAATATGTGTGCTGGTCCCTCCTTGTAAATCAAGGAGCTCATTGGTCGTTGGCCAATATATCATTGCTCAATTTCCATGGTGTAGCAGAAGAAGGCCTTTTCGGAACCGATATCACGTTTTGAGATCCTAGACGGTGCAATGCTTATTACTTGAAAACAAAGAGCACCGTGCACTTCACAATTGGCTGGCAAAAATCGGTTTGGCCATTCTAGGCTCCTATTACGAAACCATTTCTTTTTGGTATATCGAGGCTAAGAAAAAATGCAGCAGTGGTATTCAAAATGTATGGCCTAAACGTGCCTTCAAAATGAACAACTACATACACGGTTGGTGTTACGGAGAAGGGTTGATCATTCAACAATGTATGCATGGGTCTCACCCCTCGTGGCATAATCCCTGCATAGATCAACCTTTGTCTGAGGGGGGAAAGGAACTCTGGATGTTGTAGTACTTGTGTATAACTGGCCCACTAGGTGGAGAAAGACGTATCAACGTCGCTTTTCTACTTTCCCATGGGAGCTCACTGATATTAGATCAGTATGTCAGTGCTCCTCTATCCAAGTCTGGCCAAAGGCTATTGAGCAAGCTTAAGACCATCCTCATGCCATATTCTATAAAGGAGGAATAGTCCTTCCTTTCCATATCCAAACTATGTTGTTCACTCTGGTGTTCCAGAGTGTCATCGTGCCCGCTTCTATCTACTACCAATCTATGGAGGATGTCCATCCATATTACTTCTATGCAAAACAACAAGAAATGCTCTATGCCCTCCCTACGTTAATCATATACTACATGGGAGTAGACAAGCTTCACCCCATCTCAGTAATATCATCCAGTTCATAATCCTAGTTTGCACACTAACCTGGGGGGTATCCATTATCCATCTCGTCATGAACTTGCTATAGTCTGCTCACGTCTCTCGGGGTTTGTCGTATCTATCCCCCTGATGCTGTTTAGTTCTTCTCAGTTCCTTCTCGTCTATCTTGTCTTCTCCCTCTCGTTCAGTGAGCTCGGGAGTTTCCTACTTAGTTCTAGAGTATTCCTTGGATGTCAGAAATCCAGTGGGAGTGGGAGACGTTCCCTCCTAGGAGCTCCCTCGGTAAGTGTGAGTATTCAATTGTGGCTGCGCCTATCCCTTAGTTTGTTCAGAGCGAATCCTCCCTTTAGATTTCCTACTTGCGCTTTGTTCAATGTTACTTGGGGCCCATTTAATTACCCATAAAACATCTCTACAACAGTAACGTGTGGTATTCAGTAGTCTGTGTGTAAATCTCCACTTAAGGACAATTCCACCTCGTCTTATCTTTTTGCTTGCTCCCTCATTCGATCCCTTGGGTACCAATGATACCCATGGTTCTTTGTAGGTTTCTCGTCTATAACCATGCAACACATGCAATTGTCCGACGACCAATCTAAGGTGAATTTCATATATATAATCAAAGTAGTACCTCTTATCTATAATGGTCCCAATAATATTATAGCGAGCATCTATATTCATTCTTAAAATTTTTATAAGTAACGATATAAAGTATTGTCAAATTTCCCTTTTCATGTATCCCTTATCTATGTCCAATAAATTTTTGCTACATAACTTCCCAATCCTCAGTATATACACATCCGATTTTCCTATCTCGCCTAGATATACCAAGGTCAAATGAAAAAATCTCCTTGCTATATAACTATCACTCATCTCCTAATCTGCTTATCCGAAATTGGGGTTTATAGGGGTATATGCTATATATGGGATTTTTCTCCCCATTCGAAAAATCAAATATCTCCCTTTTTACTTGAAAATATAAGGTCTTTTATTCTTTTCATTTTCAGTGTTCCATAGTCTTGGTCTACTCCATGTCTCAAGGTGGATCCATTCAGAATTTAGAGGTTACTTTAGTTCACTAGGATGATTAGAGGCACTGGTCCAATGTCCTCTCAATATCACTATGGTAAGGTAATTCCATATCTTGCATGTCATAGACCTCCGGTTACCTTTCATATAACTATGGTAAGGTAATTCCATATCTTGCATGTCATAGACCTCCGGTTACCATGATTCCCCTAGATATAACCCGGTAAGGAGCAAAAATGCTTTTTTCTTCTAGATGCAAGCCATCTCCCTTTCTCTTTCGTATCTATATATCACACCTTACAAATTCTACTTTCCTGCTTGTGTCATGATAATCATATCCATGTAGACTAGAGAATATGACATTACTCCTCCTACATTGTCATGTATTAGTGCACTGATATTGAAAAAAGCCTCCTAAAAAATTGAGGTATCATTAAACCACTCCTCCAATGGGAGGATGTGTGTGTGTGTGTGTGTGTGTGTGTGTGTGTGTGTGTGTGCGCGCGCACGCGCGCGTGTGCATGTGTGTGACCCACCTACTGCATTCCCGCAGGTCTAATATACAATCCAAGTGAGGGTAGTAGACTGCCCATCACTATGGATTGGGTCGGACCACTGCCCATAAGAGATATAAGTTCATAGGGATATATATACAACTTATTCATTCCTATGAGATGTGGATTATGGAGGTGTATTTACCCAACCATTTCCTCATTCTTTGAAGGTCCAAGTCGCATCCAGGGAACTCCTGCTGTAAGAATCTTCTTACAAGTCTTCTACTTTTATCCCTCTTGAACCCATTCCTTTCAAAGTTCCCGATTAATTTCTTAATCTATCCAAATGCATTGAAATCCTCTTTCTCAGGATATAGTATGGGCATTACCTAAGACAAGATTACCTTCTCAGAGAATGATAAGGGTTGGTTACTATCAGTCCAGATGAACTTACATATCGGATATTCTAGGGACTCAGTTTTATCATATTTGTTCATCACTGCTATTCCATTGCTTTTGTTGGCAATCGTAATGGACATGCTCAAAAAATTGGTTCTCATTCCTCTAGCAAAGGGATACTCTCATAACATTTTTCAACCCATAATTACTATCCAAAGGGATACTCTCATAACATTTGCCTATGTTCGCCGAATAGATCCTCTGTGGTAAGTTCAATTTCACCTCATATATGGAGCTTACTATCCAAAATGCACTCACATTAATGTTGGTTTCCAGTTTGACTCGTTCTTGGAGATCCCTGGATGATTTCATTATGGGCTCCAAGCATACTTGTAATGCGAAAGTAATTAATGATGCCAATTCCGAGAATATACAGAGGTGTGCATTAGTAATCGATCTAAAAGTGTTTTTGTGAGCTTTGAAAGTAGCCATTATGTATGGCAGAGTATAAGATTCTAGAGTAATGTTCAAATTAAAGTTTTGAATATCTTTGACCAATCGGTCTAAGATGTCTGGGTTATCCATTCTCGCGAAGTCTTTGCTGGATACCCTTAATACTGCTTGGTCATAAATGAACTTCTTACAAATATATGTTGGAGTCGAAGCTAACTTATCTGTAGAGGTAACAAGTAGGGATGTTGCTAATCTCTCACTTCCTTCATTATAGATGATGTCTTTAAGGGGTCCCAACTTCCACAATGTTTAGTTTCTTCTTCTCTCTGCCGCTAGTCGTTCCAAATAGTTAGTGCAAAATGATCCAAATTCCCTCTCCATTGGGTTTAATAGTCCCCACAACTTAGAACTTAGTTCAATCATTTGTCTTCTTAGCTCTTTTATTTGCTAGTAAATGTTTTAATGAGCTAAGTACTTCATTGCACTTCTTCTTATGGCATTCAAAAGGTTTTCTTGCCTTATCTCAAACTATTTTGGAGTAACTTCTTTTCACATGAGCCTAAACTAAGATCTAAGCTGTTTAACATCTCTTGGCTCACATAGGCCACTAACACCATCACAAATGGTTCTTGTGATTGAAAGCTTTTAGCATTTCCTCTACCAAAAGGAACCTTCAGAACACTTCTCCATTACTCAAGTGGTTCTTCCAATTGAAAGCTTCTCCTTAGAGTCCCCTCTACTAAAACAAACCTTCACAACACTTCTTGAACGTGCAAGCAATAAACTGGATATCTCTCTACCCCACGTACAAGAAACCCACTTATGAGATTTCTCTATCACATAGTCCAAAAACATTGAGCTCTAGAATGTGTTTGCACAATTTGAATTCTCCTCACATAATCTTTTGTCTCCCCCACAACAAGACAAAGGGAGGATACATGAGAAAATTTCATTGTATGATGCTTTCTTTGGGAAATTAACTACTACATTGTTAAAAATCATTGACCTTGTTCTACTCCAATGGGATTCCTCCCATTTCATCATAGCCTTTTGGCCTTTTTTTCCTTTTTGAGCAAAGAAAATATTTATATTAACTTCAGTAAAAGATACTACATTTTAGTTCAAGATAGAAGGGAAGATCTCAACAAAACCAGAGTACTTTTGTGAATACAAGAGAGAGTAACATACTAAATAGTTACATATCATCCATATCCTCCAAGTCAAAAAAGCATACTAGTTCAATGGAAACATAAGAGGGTAACAAACTATATTGCTAGTTTTAGAAGAGTCTACTAGTAAAATGTCTTTCCAACTCATGGGCTCCCCAATTTGAAATCTACACAAGTGAGTAGATCCTACCCAACTAAACTCATTTAAATAATTGAGAGAGGACCTTTGTCTCCATTGAATGTTACCTCTAGCATTGACAACTCTTCCCACTTCTTCAATATCATTAAAGCAAGTGGGAACTGGGAGTAAGTGAGTAGATCCTACCCAACTAAACTCATTTAATAATTGAGAGAGGACCTCCGTCTCCATTGAATGTTACCTCAAGCATTGACAACTCTTCCCACCTTTTCAATATCATTAAAGGAGTGGAAATTGGGAGTAAAAGAGTAGATCCTAGCCAACTAAGCTCATTCAATAATTGAGAGAGTACCTCCCTTTCCATTGAATGTTACTCGAGCAAAGGTTAAGTCTGCCCATGACAAGATTCTATAGATTATTTGATAGGATAAACTCTCTCCTTATTTTGTACCAGCTCTTCCACGTGGAATCCTCCTTCAACCAAAGTTCACCCCAACATTGTAATCCTTTTTTGTGCAACAAGATGCTTTTGAAAAGTCACTATTGTAACTACAATCAAGCAGGTGAGGGCATCCAATTTTTTAACTCCTCATTAAGATCAATTTAATGATGCCCCCATTGATGTAATATGGCAGTTGATTTTGGGCTATAATTTCCTACCAGGGCAAGAGAAGATAGGCCCCAATGTCTTCCTAGAAAACTTTGAAAAACTCTAGGGGAAGGCCAATCTCTCTTGGAATTTTCCCATCTTTCATATAGTCAACAACCTCTTTAAGGTCTTTTAGAGTAAGAGGTCTCGCAAAGTGGATTTCTCAAAATTTTGTAAAGCCCTTTTTCTAACCTATTGACACAAGGCTCTTGCACTTATAATTTCCTCAATTTTCTACAGCAGTAGAGAGAAGTACTTGATAATGCTAAAAGATCAAATTGAGATTTTTCTCTGATGACATAACCTTTGAGAGATCTCCTTTAATCAAAAAAGGAATCTCCTCATTGGCTTTTTTCTTGTGTATCAATTTTAAATTCACCTCAATGGTCTGCCAATTTCGTGTGTCTGTGAAGTATACTTTGGACTCATTCAATCTTATATATAATCCTGCACCCTAAGGTCTCTTCTAAGTTCCTGCACCCCAAGGTCTCTTTTGTCTCTTCTTAGTTCTTCTTCAGCCCCTAAGACCCCTTACCTATCCAACCCTTCCAAACTCTTTATTTCTTGTTTAATTTTGTCCATTCTTCTAGCTCTTATGACCCTATCTTGCTTTTTCTAAGCAAATCTGAGAAATTTCCACTACCTCAACCCAAGCAACATAACAAAAACTATGCTCACAAAAATCAAGATTCCACACCCCCTTGGCATGGTCGTGGCCTCTTACTTCAGCTAAAATAACTTAGGGTCAACTTTAAACCAAGAGGGTATCTCTTATTCTTGCCACAATCAAAACTTGTTGTGATCCAGTAATGTGAGGAGTAGAGAAGGTTTGAGAAGAGTGACTGGTTCATAAGGTCAACTTTAAACCAAGAGGGTGATCTCTTACCCTTGCCACAATCAAAACTTCTTGTGATCCAGTAATGTGAGAGAAGAGAAGGTTTGAGAAGAGTGACTAGTTGTTCCTGAGAAATGTAGCATCTATTCTAGCTTGGCCTCCCCTCTATTTCCCCAACTTGTCTGTTGCATGAAGTGAAAATGTCCTCCTTGCTAGAATCAACCAACTATAAAGCATCCTTGAGATTACCCCATATTTGCAATTCTACCCCCTTGATTGAACCTTTTTTAATCCAAGTATCCTTCTGACTATCTACCATATTAGAGTCAACCAGTAAGATAATGTTCCCCCAAAAGCATTGAGAGAACCCCGAGTTGCTTTGCTAGATCAAGAGCTTGTGGGTGCATACAAGGAAACCATAGAATAGTGGATACACTTAATTTTGCACCGAAGGGCAACCCACCTCTCTTCTAAGTCACAACAATGACTAATAATGCTACCTTTGAAGTGAGAAACAATTTCAATGGATGTCCCTCCACTTGTCTATAGTTTTCAACCTATATTACAAGGTTTGTTTAGTAATTTTCACATCTTGCAAAGCTAAAAAGTAGGGGATAGACCTTGAGGGGTCAATCAATCCACACACACTAAGTGTGAGAAAGGAGAGGGGTTTTACTTAGTATTTTGTTCTTCCCATTCTTAGCCTTGGTGGTAGGGCTTTTGGGATTGGTAGTGTCTTTTTCATCACGACTCCAAGAAACGAGGAGCTGATTTCTGGTGTACTGTATGTACCAAATTTGTGCAAGAACATGTCTGTCTGTCTGTCAGATGGACAAGGACAACATGTCGGTCTTATTCGACATCAGCAAAGTCACTGTCACATCCAAGGCAAATGGAAAGGTGGTGGCTCAAGGAGTTGAGGAGCATGGGCTATCCGGTCACGTCAATTATGGCACTCTCGCCGAGATGCAGAAGTCAAAGATGGTGGATGGACTTCCACCGATTACAAGCAATGATCGTTTTGCAAGGATTGCTTGGAGGGCAAGCAACACGGACAACTTCCCGCAGGAGGCCTCATCACGGGCCAAGAAGCTGCTTGAGTTGGTTCATTTCAACATCTGCGGCCCAATGTCAACAAATTCATTTGCAGGTTTGCAGCATTCTCTTTTATTTGTGGATGATTTCAGTCGCATGACGTGGGTATTCTGCCTGGCCAAGAAGTCCCTGGGTTATGAGAAATTCAAAGACTAGAAGGCCTAGGTAGTAGAGGAGAGCGGGGAGGTAATCAAACCCTTCCGCACAGATAGAGGGGGAGAGTTCACTTCTAGCAAGTTCAATGGATTTTGCAAGAAGCACGGGATCAGGAGACAGCTCACTACAGCTCGCGCATCTCAGTAGAATGGAGTTGTTGAGAGGAAGCACAGGACCTCACAGAGACAAGTTTGACCATGTTGCGAGGGAGGAATCTCTCAAAAGCTTACTGGGGTGAAGCCATGAACATTGCCGTTCACATCCTCAATAGAACCAAGACCAAGGCTATTGATGACAAAACTCCATATGAAGCTTACTATGGTAAGAAGCCCACAATATCCCATTTACGAAATTTCAGTTCTAATGCATTTGTTCATGTGCATAAAGATGCGTGGATGAAGCTTGATTCCCAGAGTCGAAGATGTATCTTTGTGGGATACAGAGAAAAATCCAAAGCCTATCGTCTTTTTGACCCGAAAAAGAAGATCCTTATCAGGAGGGACAAGATCTTTGAGGAGTCAGAGCCACAGCCTACAAAAGAAGTTCCTGAACTTCCGCCATTACCCCCACCTAAGGTCACCATCCAAGAGGTGGAGACGACTGAAGATCCGAGAAGGAGAAGCATATGTGGATGACCTCATCATTGCAGGGGGATCATATGAAGAAGATTGCTCAAATCAAAAGACTTCTCATGTAGGAGTTCGAAATGACTGACTTAAGCCTACTTCACTACTTTTTTGGGATTGTATCTTTATGTCACAGAAGTAATATTGCAAGGAGTTGCTCCAACGCTTTCAGGTGAAAAATTGCAAAGCAATAGTGACTCCCATAAGGATTGGTCTGAAGTTGAGTGTGTGAGATCCATCTCAACGGATTGATTCATCATTGTATTGACGCATCGTGGGGAGTTTGCTTTACCTCACCAATACCAAACCGGATATTTGGATTGCTCTGTCCGTTCACCACCACACCGAAGAAGACCCATTGGGATGCAAGTATGAGGGTGCTAAGATACTTGAAGGATACCTGCACCTATGGCATCACTTATACGAAAGGCATTGAGTTGGGAGGTTTTTACAATAGTGATTGGACAAGTGATATTGATACCCAAAGATCGACCTCTAGATATTGTTTCTTACTCTCATCAAAAGCTGTGTCATGGCTGAGTAAGAAGCAACCTACTATTGCCCTTTCATCTACAGAGACGGAGTACAAGGCTACTTGTACAGCGGCATGCGAAGCATTGTAGCTCAAGTGGATCTTGGAGGACATGAATGTGGTGCAAGAAGATGCGACGATGGTTATGTGTGACAACCAAAGTTGCATATCGATTGCCAACAAACCTCGTGTTTCACACAAGGACGAAGCACATCGAGGTCCACTACCACTTTGTTCAAGAACTCATCGACAAAGAAGTCCTAGAGTTGATGTACTGCCTGACCAACGACATCTCGGATGTCTTCATAAAGGCGCTTCCAAGGGAGCAAATGGAACACCTCATTTGACACATAGGGATCGACGCACAGTTGTGTTATTGAGAGAGGGTGTTAGAAATGTCACTACCCCACCTATGAGCCCCCAATTGGAGGGGACAAGGGGGCAGGAGACTATAGGGGGGAAAGGGCCAAGGGTACCTAGCTGTTTGGAGGCAGATCTCTTCCAAATCTGTGGCAGTGCCCTGTGTGGAGGATTGCGCCAGCACCATGTGACCGTGCGAGGGCATTTGCAGCAGTACCAGGTCCAGCCAGCAGCAATACAAAGGCCCAACATATGGGGCCTTATATAGGCCAGGAGGCTGGCCCAGAAACCAAGGGGTGGCCATTTTGGCCCCTTTAGAGGTCGGTGCAGTTGGCTGCAGCCGACTGGCCTAGTCAGCCACTTTGAGGGCACCGAACCCTCCTATAAAAATCCTCCCTCATTTCTCATCACCTACACAAACCAGCCTTGCACAGGCGAGCGCACAAGGAGAGAAGTAGGCTCAGGTTTGTTCCAGCATCTCTTGGCTGGTTGTATGCTCACCTTGAGCTTTTGTCTGCTCGCATCTGTAGAGGAATATATATCTGAGTTTTGCTATCTTTCTCTTCCCTTCTCGTTGAGTGTTGTTTAAGCTGCGATCGAGAGTGTGAGGTGTGAGTGATTCTATCCTCTACTTTCCAACGTGGACTTTCTCCCTCACTGTTGTGTACTGCAAACAAAAGGTCATCTCTCAACCCCCAAGTAAAAGTTCCTTAAAACAAGCTTCTATTTACTGTGATCTGCAGCCATGATGCTCAATATGCATGCTCTGAAAGTACTCACATAAGTAATCAATGCCCATGGCAAAGAGTAAAGGCAACATGTGAAAGAGCCCAAATTTGCAATGGCACCGCATTAGAATGAGGCCCCATGTCAAATATGTGATGCCCATGAGTGGAGAGTATGAGCAGGAGAAGAACAAATGCAAGTGTGATGATTTACATGAAGCTCTTTGTAAATTATTTCAGACAACATAGGCAACCTGCAAGATTGCATTTCAGTACCTGTACTCCTTAGCAAACTTCAAGGCCTGAAAGTGACAAAAAAAGCAACATGCTTAATAGGAAGAAAGACACAACATGCTACTACTATTAAAAACTATTTCAACATACACACTAACATTAAGCTCCGTAAAAGGTCAACACAGATCATGAAATAAATAGCTTGATATGAGACTTTTAACATCAGTGAGCTTTCAAAGACAGGGACCCCAGTTAAGCATCTCCTTCCAAAGGATACCAGCAGAGCATGTTTTTCCCAGAACCAGCATAACATGCGATCAGACTGCATCTGGTAACAGGCTTGATTGGAAGGTCTCGAGAACCTATACAGGCAAAATTTTCATTCAAAAGGGCTATCCAGAAGCAGTCTGCAAGATGCTTTACTTTCCATACTAGGATCCAGGTATGCTATAACATTTCAATTCACGTTGAAATCCACATCGATCATTTGGCCCCGTAGAGGCATAACAAGGACATTGGCAGTACTGGCAAATTCCCATTCAACTTCCCTTCGCAACTTGCATGGCAAGCAACAAATTGGCAGCCACCTCAGCCTGCACGGTGGAGCACATGACCTTTGATTAGCTAAATTGCTGGAGCAAATGCATTAATTAGCATCCAACAATACTTTCGGAGCATTCTTGGAACACTTCAAACTCAGCACAACTGAAACTCTAGCAAAACAGGGAAAATGTTATTTCCAAGTCAGTGAAAGACTAACAAAAAAGTAGACAAAACTGAGTTGAGTTATTTCTTTAAAATACTTTCTTCGGAAACAAGTCAATCCAGCATTTATTATACATGTCAACCACAAAAATACTCTTTTTCAGACCAACAGGAGCCGTTTCGGACAGAGAACCTTCCACAAGAGCTTGTATATTCACCCATGAGATTTGCATACATCACCTTTGTTCAAACCCCAAATTTTACTTACATCGGCATATTATTGGCAGGGATACTTGGATACAACAATGAAATAAATGTACTTCCAATGCATGCTGACAGTGAATAGAAACCACATGGAGCTCTAAACACATCAAAACATCAATATATTTCACTATTGAGTATAGATAAGGAATGTTCAATATTTTCAGCTATGCATGTTTTTGGGAAATGACCCGAGCCGATCTATTAGTTACATACAGCAGGTGGAAAACGCTGGGACTAATATTATTTGCATTGTAAGAAAGTTTCAGCCCAAGAAAAACACAATCAGCAGCAATTAATATTCATATGGAAAAACTGAAGGTCAATCCTCTTGGTTCATCTTTTGCAGAAATATGAAGACCAAAAAAGAGAAAAGGTTCACCATATTAACTCCTCAGGAAAAAGATCACCTGAAAAAATTTGAACATTTGGAATGGCTCTCATGTAAACTCAATAGTGACGTACAAAGAGCTTTTGACTTTACTCGTGAAATAAAATAGATTTTCCTAAACTAACTGCTGATGATTGTAAGGTTAATGAAGCTCCAATCTACATATCTCAACTCAATTTTCATATTTCCATCGCCTCCCATCATCATCAAAGCAATTCATAGAAACAACTGATCTCTTCCTGATTGGGTTAGCCTTTTTACAAACCTTTAGTGTAGTAGCAGAAAACAGAATGGGATTTCAAAAGAATACTTGCAGACTCAAAGCTTACAAGATGGTGCAATACTTATTTTTGGCACCAAAAGAAATTGCTGATTGAGCTTTGAAAAGGGATATAAATCTGGTGTCCACCAATGTATAGTGCAGACCGACTCCCTATGGGCTGCTTCCAGGGTCCTCAACTCACAAATTGTTGAATGCAGTCCAAGTCTTGCTAAAACACTGACAACACCCAGAAGTCTTGCAAGAATCCTCCTGATCTTGCTCTCAAGTAAGGCCAGAGGTGTAGATAACATTGAGCCTCATAGCCACCAGAGTGGCCACAAGGCAAATTTGTTGACCTTCCATTACAAGGCTGTAGAGGGCAACCCAGATACACCAAGTTGTGACGCTGGCTTAGTCTCCCATACATAATCTTGTTGGGACTCCTGGCTCTCCAACAGGTTGTCAACATGGATTCACCCACTGCATTTCTGCTGTCCCTAAGAGCCAAGCTACCATGGATTCACCCACTACACTTCTGCTGTCCCTAAGAGCCAGACACCCACCTGTGGGCCCCTAGGAAGGGTGCACATTCCCTTCCATGCTACAAGTACAACTCTTTATCTAGTGGTAGAGAAATGCAATTGCATCACTTGACAAGATCAACAAGGTGAATGATAATAAATCATTCATAAGGCCTTCCCAAAATCTAAAATACCAAAAAAGAAGAATTGGATTTGTAGCTCGGAAAAGAGGTTGGAGAGATGATGAATTGAAAGAGAGAGAGAGAGAGAGAGAATATATGGAGGACTTGTAGGGAAGAAAATAGTAAGTGGATCATAAAATAACTCTTGATTTTCTGAAAATAAAAAATGACGATTTTTCGACTCTGTCTTCACTTAGACCTACCTCACGGCAGGCCAAAAACACAAATTCCACTTAACAATTTCTGAAAGTTGGGCAAATGCTCCTGCAATACGTATTGATTAGCTATCTAGCATTGTGACAATAATTAACAGGGCTCAGAAGGTGCATTATATCCTCAAGAAGAGAAAGGATAAGTATCCCTAGATGTGTGTTTTATCCCGCAAACCCCCCCCACCCCCGGGCTCTCTCTCTCTCTCTCTCTCTCTCTCTCTCTCACCTTTATGAATCTGAGCCTATTATAGATAGTGCTCTTGCAATTCCCTCAGCAGGTAATGAAGTAATTTGATTCAATATTACCTTACGTACCCATTCTTCAAGAAGTTGTCAAAGGACTGATGTCATCAGAGCTGCAGAAGGATGTCCAGACTTCATTATTTATTCGCGTTGTACTAGGTGACTTTGCTTGCTTGGAGTTTTCAGCCTTCCTTTGGAACTTGGAGGGAGAACTAGGATAGTGCTAGACGATCAGGGAAATGGATCCAATCCATCGGAAGTTGCAGTATCGTACGTCGGTGAGTCATAAGCAGCTCTGCAATGAAATTGCGATGTTCAGCGTCACAACCAACAGAAGGCTTACCATCTTCACAGCAGCAGGGGGGAGGCATGGACCGAGCTAGAAGGATCTAGCTCATTGACGCTTCACGAAGCTTTGCATCTTCGCCACTTCTGCGAGCATGCAACGGCCCTTTGGACGGCTTATTAGAGCATGCATGGAGCTTCAGTTTTCAGGCTGCGTACAGGTTTCACACGTACAATCTTGAATGCAGAAATTCAACCTGCGCTTCGTGATTTCTTGTGAAGAGCTAGAATCAGGGCACTCCTGCAAAGCAGCATCGCTGAAATTCAGCTTCGCTTTGGGTCCTCGGATCTTCAGGGCAGCTGCATCGTAAGCGCGGGCGGCTTGTTCTGCTGTTTCAAATGTGCCTAGCCAAACTCGCACCCCTCTTCGAGGATCTCTGATCTCGGCGGCATACTTACCCCAAGGACGCCGTCTGATACCCCTGTAAGGATGCTTCCTTTGGCTGCAGTTCCCGGGAAAATGACGGGAACTGTCTCCGGAACGCTGCGTGCAAGCATTTACTTGCTTACGAGTGTCGACATGCGCTGTAAAACGATCAGAAGCAAAGCAGCGAAGAATTTATTTTGCTCTTTCAACATAAAGAACGTGAGCAAAAGATCAATCGGAGCAATCCGAGCACAAAATCAACATACCCGGCAATGTATTGTTCACGCCTTCGACGAGAGGTCTTGCTTCTTCAACCAAAGCCCTTGCTGCTGCATTGTTTGCGTCTTCATCTGGCTTCGAAGCGACCGAAGATTCAGCATATGGTCGATAGACTGTGTTGTCTGTCTTCAACGCTTCCCGCAAGAACTCCTTGAAAAAATCTGTAGACCAATGCTCCGGCCATTCCTCTTCTTCTTTCACCGCCCACTCCCCCATCCCTGAGCGCGGTTTCTGGCCCGTGCAACAAGCTCCTAGCGTTGTACATTTGCGAGACCAATCCTCGGGCCATGTCTCTTGCTGTTTGCCAGCCGAATCATCTTCGATTCCAGACAGAAGCTCCTGGTCGTTGCAACGAGGTTCAGGCGTCGGACAAAGGGCAGGCAAATCGTCAGGCCGCTCCTGCTGCATGCCGCCTCTGGAATCTACGATGCTAAGCCGACACGTTTGAGGAGGAGCAGGAGGGCAAAGGTGGTGGTGATTCTGTGGGGGAGGGAGAGGAGAAGCTACGGGAGGCTGAGGAGAAAGCCAGGAAAGGGGAAGGGAAGGAGGAGGGGGAGGGAAGGTGGGATGATCAAAAGAGAGATGGAGGGGGAAGAAGGGGGAGGAGGGGAAGATCCAAGGAGCTGAAGATTGGTGCTGTTGGTGTTGTTGCAATGAAGAATGAGGCATGACTGTTGTTGTAAGTTATCAGAAGAAAGAAGAAGAAGAAGAAGAAGAAGCTAGAAAATTTGAAGAAGAAGAAGAAGAACACAACACTACGAAAAAGAAAAAGACTGCGCCAGCTCACCTTTTCCACACCCCCCTCTCCAAAAGAGGAATGACGAGGTTTTCCTTGCCCACGTCACCACTTTCCCCCCTCGAGCACCTTCCCAAACTCATCAGCCTAGCACACCTCCTCATCAGTCACTTAGTACCTCGCCCTGCCCGCGTGTTCGATGGCGATGTTCTGGCTCTGCTCTCTCTCTCTCTCTCTCTCTCTCGCTCTCTCGCTCTCTCTCTCTCTTTTCAGTGTGTGTACAGCCTCATCCCACCCACCTTCCCTGTCGCTCCTCGTGAGCAAGCAGACTCATTCGTGGCTTAGCAGTTCGGTCCCTAGGATCGAACCATCTGAAACCCCGTGACGGCCCTGCCCTATTGGCCTCACGTTACAAAATTCTTCTCTTCTCTTCTCTAGACTTTTGTCTTCTAAAAACACCTACTACAAACCAGGCATCCTAAACACAATATTGACAGGCGTGTTTGACCTGGTGCTCCCTCTCAGGATAGATGTGGCAAGTGATTGTGATACCATTTGCCTCAGAGATAGATGTGGCAAGTGATTGCGATACCATTTGCCTCAAGGTCCTTGGTAGTCATTCTGTGTGTGTGGGGGGAGGGGGGGGGGGGGAGAGAGAGAGAGAGAGAGAGACAATCTAATGCACATGAGTGCGAGATAACAGAAAAAGAAACAAAGAATGCACACTGTGGTGCAAATCATTACTTTACCCTTTAATGTTTTTGCACTAGTTGAAATTGAGAAAAAACAACTAAGATCTCACCTTGTCTTTATAATACTAGTAGCTAAGTTTTGGGGTAATTTTAGTAATAAAATCAATAGGTGCCCATAATGTTGAAAAATGGGCATTAATATTAGTGGAAGAAGCACTATGCCCAATCAGACCTAAGGGAAGGGCACTTGATTTATGTAATGCCCGATTAATGTTTGAGAATTAGAGAATTTGCTGGAAACTGTTCTCCATTGTTCTCATCTGCCATCGCGTCTCCCTTATAGCCATCACCTGCCTGCCTCTCTCAGCGCTATTGCTACCTCTCTCTCCCTCCCTTCTCCTCTCTGCAGTTCTTCTCTCTGGTTATTTTTTATGGATACCCTTAATCGATCTTCTTCGTTTCTTCATCGTCATCCTCGTCTTCTTTGTTGCCTGCATTGCTTCCTCCATTGCCCATTTTGCTTCGTCTCATGCATGCAAATCATCATCTTTGCTGTTATGCAAACTCTCCATCTCCTACATAGCACCAAATCCGGCTCCCAGCCATTCGCTCATTCTCCCATTAGTGCATTTTTCTTGCCAGTGCGTTTTCTCGCTCTCTTTTGCACGAGTCCCAAAATCACGTTACAATGTTGCCTAATTATATGCATGAATTTTCTTTCAAAAATTAGGAATTTTTTACAATTGATTCGGGCGGAAGATAGTGTTTCATTTCTGAGTTACAAATTTTTAAAGTTCACCGACCCATTAGGATAATACCCATTTAGTAATCAAATCAACAAAGTTGTATGTTTTGAAATGTACAAACCGATGACGTAAAGAGTGCCTTTATTTTGATTGCTAGCACTCCTCTGATCAACTTCTCCTTATTACTAGGCCACTACAAGGGTGGAGGTTTCATTCTCCAAAATCTCTCACCTCCAACTCCATCAAGGCTCTAGGGTGGATTTTTCTACGCTCTTTCGAGACCCCAATCTCCACTCCATTCCCTTGTTCCAATGTCATGGAGAATCTCTCGTTCTCTTTGCATGAATCTCTCATTTTCCAATCGAATCTCACTATTGCCCAACTATCCTTGATAGCACGCAATACAAATAGTTTCTTTCTTTCCTTGGGGTATTATAGCCTAACATGTTCAAGGACGAAAGTCATATTACTTGATACTCAAAGAAATGGCCTAAAGTATGAGCCCAAGTTTCCTTCTTGTATGCACACTTTGGTCTAATTCGTACTAATTCATGATCTGCAACCATCTCAAAGGCAATAGATAAACGCATCGCCTCTACCCAGAGGGCCAATCAAAGATATCTCACATGGGCCATTCACATGATAGGGGCATCATTGTCACCAAAATGCCCATGTGATGGGCCCCTAAAGTTTGGTCAAGAAGATCCTTGACCATATTTTTTGGATATTTTCCCTTTCTTTCTTGGAAAGTGTGTCAAAGGGATGATGGGGATGGTGGATGACATCCACCAAATGGCTATGTGTCTCCATCATGAGAATCATCTAGCTTCCTGGATTTCTAACTCTTTCTAATCATAAAGGCCCTCATAGACATCATGGTCATCAAGTGGTAGGCACCATGCAGTGTAGCAGCTGGCCAATCGTCATGTTAAAAGTGAAGCCATCAAGTGAACTCCTCTTTATTTTCTATTTCTTTTAAATGTTGAAAATGTGTCATTATGTCGTTAGGATGTCCTTTCTAACAAGGTTGACATGTCATTGTTGAGTGAGGGGACCCTCTCTCTGTGTAACATTATTTTCCATATTCTATTGAGACATTCTCATTGCATTGGCTACATTCTTTGAACGTTGGGATAATTTTCTAGACAAAAGATGTTCATGATCAAATGATGGATCTCCACCACAAAGGAATTGTGATGACATAAGCTATAGCATCAAATAAAAGGTGCTTGATGCTTTGATGATTTATATAGGTGTTTTGGCATAGAAATAAATTGATGAGAAAGTTTTCACTTCTTGAGTTTTGGACCCTAACATCCACATGGAGACCAAATTTTCCCATACACAAACATGGGAAACAAGTGGAAACGAATATATAAAAAAAGAAGTGGAAGTTGGCATCAACTGACCTAGTTGAAGACAAGATAGCCTCTCTTGCTTTTCTTAAAATGATGACCCCTTCGTTCCCCACTTAGAACCCTGACCGAGTAGCTCTTTGTGAGTGATTAACAAGAGTGAGCATAAACTATGATCACTCTGGCAACAACAATAAAACTCTATGGAATCATTCCCCATCTTTTGTAGCATCTTAGATTTGGCAAATTCATAGACTCATCAAGGGCCTTGTGTTAGCTACTTTGATCATCACTAGTATTCTCAAGTCAACTAGATTGAAGGAAGAGCAAGTAATTGGAAGAATGGAATACCTCAAATTAGGAGCTAAAAACAAAACAAACACAGTTTTTGTTATAATTGTGTTTTAGAAGGTTGGATTAATGATAGCTTCTAAATAATTCCATTTTGCGATATTTGGTAAAGGTATTTGAATAGACTTTCACTTTTTTCCTCATAGCAAAAGAAATACGACATGAGGAATTATGTAACACAACATGCCTAGCTTTTTTGTGGATTGAAAAAAAAAGGTGGTCAAGTGCTATCAGAATCATAATTCTAAGTGTTCGAAATGCAATCTTCGTTTACTTGAAGCATGCTTGAAGACATTGTTTGCATAAATATTATTCATAAAGGGGGCAAGGAAAGCATTTAAAAGTCATTTTGATAGTATTGTATAGTGCAACTAAAATAAATAGAGTCACTTGGATACAGGAGCTGCTTGTTTTCTTAGCCAACTTTAAGTGGATAGAAGGATTCAACAATCCCCACCCTTCAAACCATTCCAATAAGGTGGCACTGAAGCCCTACTATATTATGTAAGAGAATATCACTCCATGAGGTAGATGGTCCTAAGGTTATAATGCTTGCAAATATTCTACACCATATACGATCTTGTTGCAAGTTGTATAGAGTAGTTCTTACTTTGAATGGTAAAGTCATCTTCACATTAATTATTATTTTTTGTAAATATAATGATTGAGGTCTTTTTTTACATCATACCAATATTGCAATTGTAAAGGATGTAAGTAGCGATAAAAGTTGACTATTAATGTTTTTTTAATTTAAAAAAAGTAGACAAAGTTTACATTTCAAAATTTTTATTTCTATGATTTCACGTATACATGAAGTCCAAAAAGCTATACAAATGGTAATTCCTATGACTTCATATAATCTATGAATGGCTATTGGAAATTAGGAAACTTGCAGCTTTTTGTGCACTTGTGGGAATGAAATGAAAATCATTGCATTGAGAGAGAGAGAGAGAGAGAGAGAGAGAGAGAGAGAGAGAGAGAGAGAGAGAAAGAGAGAGAGAGAGAGAGAGAGAGAGAGAGGGAGGGAGCAGGGAGGGAGGGAGGGAGAGGTCAAAACGGGGTTGGGGGGAGAGGATGCAACAAAAAGTAGTCAAATCTAAGGCCCAAAAAATAGATTGTCAAATAGTTGTGGCTCATGAACCAAGATTGTCAGATGTTCATGAATCAAAGCTTCCTCTTTGATACTCATACCCTGAGCTATATAAGATTTACAAAAAAACAGAGAGCTTAAAAATAGTTCAAAAATCATCAAAGCTGAATACATTTGAAATCTCCTAGAAAGAAAGCCTTCTTATGCTTCTCCCTAGATTTTCTCTCAAGCATCCTCCAACTAATGATTCTAATATAATTTGTGCAACATCTGGCGTGCCTATTGTGATGAGTAGTTGAACAGTGTATAGCGATTGAGTAATTAATGAGAACACAACTACCTACATAAGATATGTTGTTAATGGCTCTGCAAACAATTGATTCATTAGTTAGAATACAAGTACCTATACCCGATAAATCACTAATGCCTACGAAAGCTTTTGCTATGTACAGTTGAAAATCTTCAATGGTAGTTTATTTCAAGAAAAAATGTTGAATTGAATTTGGTGTGGGGTTCCTTTAATGTCTAACTGATATTTTGACAACAAACTTGTGTTTACAGGCTGCACAAGCAAGGTGTAAGTTGATCCCATCAACGCTTTTTGGTACAAGTGAATTTTAAAAATTTAGGTGCTCATTTGGCTTTTGGCCAAAATTTGGATGACAGTATCATTAAACAAAAAGGCGAAAAACATGTAGATGACCTTAAAAGTAGCCAAACTTTGTAGGCCCATATATTTTGATCTTGAACTCCAAATGTGGTCATAGCACGTATTAAATCAAATGGGAATGCATGATCCATATGAAAGTTGTTGCTTACTTAACCATTTAGTTAGGTATGTTTTTATTGAAGCTATGCTTATATATTAAAATCAAATCTCGGTGAAAGTTTTCAAGATCATTTTTTATGTTTCATAGTACTTTTTTATATATATTCTTTGGAATTTTGAAGGAAAAAATGTAAATCCTGGCGAAACTTTAAATTTTTTTGCATAAAAGTTTCAAATTCTGGTGAATGTTTCAAACATGTATTTTTATTAGGGCATACAAACTTTCGACGCCAATATAAAAGTTTATCTTCTTAATGAAACTAACTTGAAAAAATCATGCATGCATTTAGTAAACTCAGCTCTCGGTTGCTTTGTGATGAGCTTGGTGATGAACTTTTGGATTGCTATTACCGAGTCTCAATTAAGTTTGTTCAAATTACATAAGCATGGTGGTACAAGAACACTTTCTTAACACTTATGCATGGTGCATGATAAAAAGCACATAAATATGCATGTTTTATGATGCAAATGATATCAGAATCACTTTTTTTTTTTGAGGGCATGGCTATGACTAATATTAAGGCCTATTAAAAGTATCATATTCATTGGACACATATAGCTATATATATTTGAGGTGGCCTAAGCTAACATAGGTGATACAGGGTGTAACGGGGGTGATACAATCTAGGTGGTATGTATTGAGGATGATCTAGACTGATTTGGATGGTATGATATATGTTGATCCATTTGGAATGATCAGAGTTGATCAAGATATATCAAATGATGAGCATGAGTCTGAGTTGTTCCTTTTGGGAAAAAAAATATTGGATTTTGTGAAAAAAGAATGAAAATACAAATCCTTTTGCTTATAGAATTACTTGTTCAAGTGTATGTATAGCAAAGGCTTATCATAATAAAGTCTAGGAACTTATTGGACGTTTGTTTCAACCTTTTGTATCCTTGTTAGCCTTCTTGAAACTCTAGCAACTAGTTTTTAGGATATATTTTCCAAGACTTGAAAAAAAAACACACACACACATTTTCTATACTTTACAAACACACACATTGGTCCCCACACCCCTGCCCTCACTCCCCACTTATGATTTACACAAAATAAACCCCCCACCTGAAAGCTTCTTTTTAATACAATTAACCTTTGAAAATTTTCTTAGACTGTTTTTAATTTATTTAACCCTACTCCTCTTTCTTTTAGAATATATAATTTGTTTACATTGAATTATTTCCCCCCCTCCCTACCTCCTTGATTTATTAACTATTTTATTAATTATTATTAATCATACCCCCACACACACTCTTACTCAAAATTTAGTTTCTTAAGTAGATTGCCCCCTTCTTAGAACACAAACTTTGGCCCTAGACCTTCCCCTACCCTAGCCTTACCCTAAGCTAACAATGATTACTTTTTATCGCCAACCTTTGTGCTCCACCCACGATGCAGCCCCTTGGCTTGGCTTTTGCTTTTACTCCACTTTCATCCTCAACACTTGTTGTACTCTCTTCTAAAAGTGCATTTTTTGTACGTGAGGACGTAGCAAAATGCCCCCTACCTACAACACTTCCTTCCCTTCCACTTAAACCCCCCCTTAATTCATTAAATGATCATTTACATACCCACCCCCTTCTATTTATTTATTTTTTATGACACACACACACATACACACAACACAACCCTCCCTTGCTTCCACTTTTGACTCTCACTCACACATGCTAAATGTCAATTACACCCTCTTTTTTTAAATGAGGGTTTACTTATCTCCTAACTTTGAAACTCTTGTGGTTTACTTTAATTCCTTTTCCCCCCTCTTGCTCATTTAAATTTGTTATTTATGACCCCTTATTTAATTAATTTATGTAATTGTTTATTTTTTTTAATTTAGACTTTGTCATTTTTGATATAGAACTCTTAACCCACCCCTAATTGTCTCTTGGCATAATTCATACACTTACTAACAAGTCCTTCCTTGGCCTAACTCATGAGGGCTTAAACCTTGTTTGCATGCTTAATTTATTTACAACTCTTCCCCCTCCTCCCCCCCTTCTCCACACCATAGCCTCTCCCCTCTTCTTTTACTAGCTATGCTTACTTGTGCAAGCACTCTTCTACCTTCTCTATTGTGCTCTAGCTCGTGGCCACATATATGGGCGCACTCTTTGTCGCCAGCACCCTTATCTAGCTACCCCTTTCCTTGCTTGGTTCCAACTCGTACTCCTCGTCCATATTGTTTCCAAAGTTGATCTTTTTAGGTGTTGCTCCCCTTTTTTTTGGAGAATGCTTTAGCTTCTTTCCCCACATACTAGTTTTGCACCACCACCCTACCTTTCATGACCGTTCATTGCTTCGTTAGAGCGTTTTCTGGTTCCTTTGTGATTGTGCAAGGTTGATGGAGCGTGGTTGATGGATCCGTATTTATACACAAGACAAGCAACAGTTCACCTCCGGTTTTGGCTCTGTCCTCCTTCCATCGTCTTTACCTCTCCATTGCTTACTCCCCTTATACCTCCTCTCACTCAAGCTCTTTGCTTAATTCCTAGTTGCTCTACTTTTTTTCCACTACCGTCCTTCCTTGATGACAATCGATTGGACTTTCATTTAAAGGTGGTTCTCCATTCTTTTTTCTTCAATCCATTGTGTTTTTGTAGCTTCCATTGCAACAACTGTGCCATTGAAATCCAACTAAGGGCAGCTCTAGAGTGGGATTCCCAGATCACTGTTTTGCTATTTTGTCTCTCTCCCACCACAAATATCCTGCAGTTGCCTTTTGTTGTCAGCTACATTTTTCGGAGCAACATGACCAACTTTTGTGGTACAAGGATTTCTTTCCTTCAATTTGTTTTGATGCTAGCTCTAAAAAGTATACGCGGATCTCTCTACCAATCATATCAACATAATATAGTGATGCTGTTATCTTTTCAACTCATCTCACATGTACATTGAACGTGAGATCCTCTCCCTTGTCGCTAGACTACTTCTCTACACTTCTCTTGCTACGTTGGCTCCTCTCAGTTAGACCTATTGGCTCGTTCTTTCCCGCCTAGCTCTATTAGGCTTTGTTGCTCTTTGGTTGCACCTCATGGCTGTAAGCTACGGCTATTTTTTTGCTTCTCTGCTCATGGCAGCACTGCCTTCTCAGCTCCTTAACAACTCCCTTCTCCACTACGTCGACTGCCTTTCATGTTTTTATTTACCACGTGGCTTTTTGCCTTACTTCATGAGTTTATAAACTTATGTGTATCAACGCTTGGAGTACACACACACACACGCACGCGCACGCACGCATGCACACACACACACATACGTGCACGTGCACACACATGCATGCGCGCATGAGTGTGCACATTTGTCTACACGTAAGTGCATGTGCATGCACATGCATACACACATAATCAAGTTTAAATTTCTCCATGATAGAGTTTCACTCACTACCATCCCAATGCCTTGAGGTTCATATGAATGACTTCACTTAGGTCTCCCTACTTGTGAATGTAATGAGATATTAATTTGAAATCATTACTTAGCTACTAGCACTAAAGCGTTTTATGAAACTCTAAAATCCTACAAAGCCATGTGGCACATTCTAAGCCATTAGATAACTGGCCTATTATTGGTTGCTTATAGTAGCCTGTATACTTATAGTAGCTGTTAAATAACTGGCCTATTATTGGCTACTTATAGTAGCCCATATACTTAGCAACAGCTGGCCAAGCATTCTAGTTTGGTTATGAGATAATCATTTGGAATCTCCATGTTAACCTTTTATTTGGTTAGTAATTGCATATCTCTTCGTCTTCTTCCTATATCTTAAGCCAATCTAGTTCTCTAAATTTTTAGCATGCTTGTTTAATTGGTTGAGGAAATTTTTCCATGTCTGCTATGCCTTTGCTTATGAAATTTTGTAAGTTGTATCTTTGTTAGGTCAATGGAATCAAGATCACAAAATATTATCAATAAGAGATAAAGAGATTCCATTAGACTTGATGGAGGGACCATTAAAAAAGAGGCACAAAATGAGAATATGACAAAAACATAATTGTGCAAGGGATGTAGACATGGATGTAATATGATAAAATGGAAGTATGGCAAAATGAAAATATAACTAAGAACTATTTGATAAGGGATTAGTACATGGGGTCACATGTAAATGAAGGATACAAGAAGTCTCAATGCGCTTATCTACCTTGCAAGCTAGCTCTCTTGAGAAGGGAATATGATTCATGGGAATAAAATTTTCTATTTCTTAAGTAAAATATACAAAATCAATTCTTAGATTATATTTTTAGATGTACCCTATCCTCATCATGTTTTTAAAATAAGCTATTTTTGTTTTTATTTGTTGCGCCAATCCCCTTTCTCTGCATTATATGTCGTGTGCACCCACCCCCCTCATCTTGCAAAGATTATGTTTCTTGTATTGAAAAGATTACCATGACTCTACTATACCCATGTAGACCTTCTTGCCCAAAATGAAGAGTGATGGACATGGGTAGCATCAATGAATAAAAGCTTCACCTATTCTTCAATGAGTGATAAATTTTGAAAGAAACAATAAGAGTGGACATCATCAATGCATGCCCCACCATCATTCCAATCCACTTGCACCCTTTAAGCTTGTAGCCTATATTAGTTGTACTAAGAGTTTTGCACATTAAACTGACCCTTTTGCATAAATAAGCATTTAATTAGGGGGCTCATATGCGATCGACATGTAAAAGATGTTTATTCAATGTAATTAGTATCTTTGAATATATGAATGCAAGAGTCATATATTTGGATATGCCTCCTTAGCTGTCCCAAAAAAAAAAGGATTAAAATAAATTTTAATATCTAAAGGATAAAAAAGCTTAAATTGCTAATAGTTCCTTTCCAAAACATAAAATTAAAGAATAGGCAATGATATGTATTAGAGCCAAGTCCTTTCTCAAATGCCCTCTTGAAAAATTATAGTCCAATTGGTGATCCTTCACTTAGAGAAAATACGATCAAAATTACATATTTGATAAATTAAGATGGTATATGTCATCATGGATCATTTTAATAATTATCTATTCAATGTATAAACATGATATGTAGGGTATAATTAGGAATGCATTGACATTTTATTTTCTCTCTCATAGTTTAACAAAAACTCGTATACCTTTTGCTCAAGAAATGTAAATTTTGAGTAGAAAGTATCTTCCTCAAAGGTATACAAGTTTTGGTTGCACTATGAAAAATAAAATACAAGATTGTGAATGAATAAATTTAAAAACTCAAACATGTATTATTTATATAGCTTAGAAATTCTATTTTAAAAAAAATCATCAAGATCAATTTATTGGATAACTTGTTAGAATTCTTCTAATTAAAAAGTTATAATATGAATTGTAGAATTGTATAACCAATTTATTTTAATTTATCGTTCAAAGGTAAATATTAAAAGTTGATTTTGTGTCAATATATTACACATGTGGAGTAGAAATTAATATAATGTGAGTGACATTCTATCTAAATCTTGTGCGTCCTCACTCAACAATTTCAAAAACTAATAAAAAACTAAAATTTACTATTTAAACTCTAGATAAACTAAAATCATGATGAGGTCTTTTAATATAAAACTAAGAGTGAGACAAGAAGTATATAGGAAGAACCATTGATTTATATTCTATGTTGAGGTGGTGGATGATAGCGTACCATTTCTTTGAATCTTCTTTGAACGTAGAATAGTATATACTATGTTTGCAATATACCATGCATATGGAGTACAAATCAATATAATGTCACTGAAGCCCTACTAATTGATATTTTCTATAATAATTTAGTAAAAGCTATATCATATGTCATTCAAAGAATCCAAGAGTAACTTCTCTTTTTGCAAAGAAGAAAGAATGGAGAAAACAGTGTAAGTGACATCGAATCCAAAACATAGTCATAAGATACTTTGAGAAAATAAAATTAAGTATGATTATGTAATAAAGATTTCTTTTTTTTTTCCCCTATAAAAATCTAGCAAAATCCAACCATTTTCTTATAAATTTGAGGAATTTCTAGTTTGTATGTTGATTCAACACAACTAAGCATGTTATCGTCTTCCCTAGCATCATGTGAACTTTTGTCTTGCCACAATTTTTTCTCCTCTTTATTTGTCATGGACATATACAAAGTCATGTATTAAAAAAGGAATATATCCTAGGCTCCATTATTACGTAAGAGAGAAAACATCTACTTTTGTTATCTTGGTTGTTTGGATCTTTTCCATAGAATTCTTCTTGATAGACATAGATTTTTTTTTTGAAGCATCCTTTACATATTATTCCATTGTAAACCCACACAACTCTGCTATTGTAAACATTTCATTTCTTTCTTCCTTTCTCAAAGAAGCATTTACACTTATTTAAACTATACACTTGAATGTCACATTGCTCTTTATTAGCTTGGTCCAATATGACCATCATGTCATAAGATACTTTGAGAAAATAAAATTAAGTATGATTATGTAATAAAGATTTCTTTTTTTTTCCCCTATAAAAATCTAGCAAAATCCAACCATTTTCTTATAAATTTGAGGAATTTCTACTTTGTATGTTGATTCAACACAACGAAGCATGCTATCGTCTTCCCTAGCATCATGTGAACTTTTGTCTTGCCACAATTTTGTCTCCTCTTTATTTGTCATGGACATATACAAAGTCATGTATTAAAAAAGGAATATATCCTAGGCTCCATAATTACGTAAGAGAGAAAACATCTACTTTTGTTATCTTGGTTGTTTGGATCTTTTCCATAGAATTCTTCTTGATAGACATAGATTTTTTTTTTGAAGCATCCTTTACATATTATTCCATTGTAAACCCACACAACTCTGCTATTGTAAACATTTCATTTCTTTCTTCCTTTCTCAAAGAAGCATTATTGTCTGCCTTTTTTCCTATAAAGGTGCATGTCATGCCCAATAAATGCTATAATGTTTGGTTCATTTGAACCAATTTTTTCCAATCTATAATCCATATGAGAAATTTGTCACCCCTTGCCCTTATTGAGCTAGACTAGCATACTCCATGTGTATCCTTGCTAATTATCTTTTAGCTTTGACATCCTTAGCAATGGGTCTTCGTTTCCTAGTTTTAGCATTTCACCTTTGGCTTCTACCAATTTGGGTTTCACTTGTTGTAGTGGTTTCCCTTTTCATGATTACCATGGTCACAAGGATGCTCATGACCCTGATTATATCCCATAACTTTCCATTGAATAATGTATTTTTCACTAGGGAATTTGGTAATCAAGTCCATTGTTTTTTACTTTTTTCTAGAAATTTTTTTTCAGGAGTCCTCATATGATGGGGAAAGCTTCTTAGAATCTACTCCATAAATTCTTTATTGTTTAACCAATCTCTATTATTCCATCCCTAACTATCTTCATTTGTATCAAATGTTCCATTGTAGGCTTGCCTTATTCCATCCTCATTCTTGCCAATTGTGCTAGGTTCAACTTATTCGGCAATGGCTTCCCTCATGACAAATTGCTAATATTTTTCATGTTCTTAGCAAGAGATTATTTCAAGTTTAGAGGATTGCTAAGGTGTATGTGATAGCAAGCTCCAATAAAACACCCTAAAGTGATGCTTGAAGTGATTTTTAAAGTGGTTTTGGAAGGAGCAATTGTCACTTTTATTTGCCATTCAAATGTTGTTGTTTTTTGTTGTTTGTTGTAGCGAGTAGGTAGTTTAGTATCTGCCTATCACAAAGAAACTTGAACAGAAATGAAAATTTCATAAAAAATAATCACAAACTAGGTGGTGAAACTGCAAGTCCTTTGTCAGTCCCTATCCTGTCGACCCGATAGCTTAGCCCCCCCTAACCCTCTGATTGGAGGGATAGCCCTCTATCCCTCCGACTGACAACGTTAGTTACCTAATTTGCCACCCTAATTAATTTTTGTTAGCTAGCTCTCTCATCGATCTAATAGGCGTTGACCCAGTGCCATGAGGCCTTAAGCCCTCGATCTAAAGACATAGCCACGTAACCCACCAATTGGTGCCATCCATCTATCCCACCGACCAAATCCATATTGAACATCCCGCCAACCTGCTATCCCACCTGGATGGTGCACGCCAGATGGATGTTGTAGGCCTCTATCCCCGCATCTAAAGGGATGGATCTAGGAATGCAAAAATAAGGAAAAAGTAGGGATATAAGTGTAATCTAGCACCTAAAATTTGGGACCCCAAGCGGAGGTCCGAAATATAAGGAAAAAGTAGGGATATAAGTGTAATCTAGCACCTAAAATTTGGGACCCCGAGCATTGGAAAATGAAAAAATTTGCATGCAAATTGCATTGAAATTAAGCCCATTTTGCAAAAAAAATCGAGGGGACACACTCCCAAACCCCGTCGAGATGCTATCTCTAGATCTTGCCTTGCTGTGGTGCAAGGAAGCCACAAGGGGCTGCCACCCCTTGACACCAGGTCGAGGTGGACTCAACCTAGAATTGGGGCCTCAACTATTCCAATGAACACATGATCTTGAGATTAGGAAGAGTCCTACAAGCTCACCTTAAGCCTGAAGACAGTGCCTCAAATACAATCTTGTCAACCTCCATACCTAGTTTAGCATCCTTAGGGTCAATAAGCTCAAAACTTGGTTCTCACTTCTTGCAAGAACCATCGCTAAGTGAGTTTTCCAGCTTGGAAGAGTCCATGAGTAAGGATGGAGACATGGGTGAACCCTCTAGTGTTAGAGCCTCAGTGACTCTAAACTCCATCCCCAATGATCTCCACTCTCCTACCCCATCTACAAAAGCAACTAGATTAAGGGAAACCTTTTCCAACATCATGGGAAGGTTTGGATTGACAGACCCAATAGAATTGCTAAACCCATTTGTTGGACAAACTAGGGCATGACATAGACTCTATTGCTAGCCCAACCACTGATGTTAGAAGCAATACTCAGGGAACCAAGTCCCATTATGCCTTTTGGAAATCAGTCCCCATCGTGCCAATTCTTTAAGGATAGAAAGTCCTATGGGGACGGATTTGGCCCCAAACTCCCACAAGAGTCCCAAATGTCAGAACAAAGGGAACAAAGTCATAACAAGGAAGGTCCACAAATAAGAACCCCCACCTCAAAAGCCCCAATGTTCCCTCCTTGGCAACAGTAGGCCTAGCCTGGTGACCCAAGTCACAATGCTAATGCCTAGTGGGTCAGGGCCCTCTAATCCCAACTTGTGCCATGGAATCCTTCATCACAGGACCACCAGTGTACAGGATAGGGTCCACCGTTCCATAGCCTCCTCCTGTACTACAAATGGTCCTTAAAGACGAAGCTTTGAGAATCCTAGTGCAAGCGCTAGGAAGGGGGGTTGTCCTAGGTAAAAAAATGGCTAGGTGAAAATAAGTAGTCAGTCCTCCGCACAGTACACTTAGCAAAGCGCATCTACATTAGTCCAAGGGCTCCTTGGTCTAGAAGATAAGCTACAAACACTATGGAAAGTCAGTACACCACTAGGCATCAACACAACAAGTCCCATCAATAGAGCCAAAATAGAATAGGGCACCGATTTATTACTCCTAAGTTAGAAGGGTCTTGAATTTGAGTTCACACATGGACGGCAAGCCATTCTCCACAAGCAGCTCTAGAGGATGCATGCAACTATAGGGTGAAGGTGATGACACCAATATGGGTTCGGATGAGTTTCTTGTGACCCTCAAATATTTTTCCCACATTCCCTGTCTAACACCACCATTAACTATCTAGCTGAGAATCATCCTCTTCTCTTTATTTTGCCTTCCACTTTTTCCTATTACTTCTAGCCTAGAAGCCTTTCCTAGATCCAGATGCTACAAACCTCTTCAACCATAGTCCTCATTTTAGGAGTTTGTATAATGTATTATCAAATTCCTCTAGATGTGTTCGATGACTCAAACAAAGAGTGCTCTAGATTGCACCAAAAGCTTATTAACTTCAAACAAAAGCCACAATGCTGTGTAATCCATCAACTAGGCTCAAAAGAAAAGCTCCTATGAAAATAGCATGAAAAACATGGCATGTTAGAAACATAGTCTGATGAGAATTCCATATATATCCCACTCAATTCAAATATTGGACTTATAGAGGAGCATGATAATACATTAATACTAACACGAATCCCACTAGGATCTTACATAAACCCCTACTAACAACTTTTTCCTAAGAACTTACCCCTTAGATTTTTCTCTTTCTTTTTCTTCTTCCTTCGTTGAATGGTCACAAGTACTCAACTCGACTCACTCAAACCATGAGGTGCCAGTTCTAGAAGAATCACTCATCCATACTTCCAACAACAATTCCATAACAAGGATCCACCACATCCCTTTGTTGTAATGTAGCAAAAGAAGATTCAGCCCAATGCACAAGAAAGACTAATTTGCATGATCTTCATTAACAACACTCCAACTACCAATGCCTTTGCACGATCCATGGGATTGGATCAAGAATAGCAAGGGGGGCATGTTAATAGGCATTGGTCATATTAACAGGTCTAGCCCATCCAAACCCTACGAGTTTTGATCCACAAATGCCTTGGTGCCATATGGGCCCAAGTGGTTGGAGAGAGAGAGAGAGAGAGAGACAGAGAGAGAGTGTGTGTGTGTGTGGTACAAGGAATAGGGTTGGCCCTTGATTCAAAAGGTGACATGTATAAAAGGCCAAGTGATTGACTTTGGTCTTCATTGTTGGTAAACAAGTTTGGAATACAAGCTTCCTCTTCTCTTCCAAGAGTGTTTTTGGGTACTCTCTTGTTTCCTTTGTAGTGCCTTTGTGTTTGCCACTCCATCCCCCTTCATTCCCCTCATCTCCTTCCCTTTCCTCCGTCTTCTCCCCTCTCCCCTTTCCCTCCTTCTCTCATGGAAACACATTGCATACACTTGTGGAGCTCATGCTTTGCATGCTCTCACAAGGAGTAGCTTGGACTGGAGGCTCCATCGACATTCCTTCAAGATCCCCATGACACGTGAGTCACCATCGAGACTACGCAGATGTGGTGCAGTCAATAATGGACATGCATGTTGATAGCATGCCTCTTCTAGACCTTTGTCATCATGAGCATTCTTCATTTCTCCGGTTGTGGTTCGAGAGCTCTCCATGAGAGTCGCAAGGTGTGACCTTTGGCAATAGCTAGAAGATGTTGGAAGGATTCGAAGTGGCCTATGAAGATTGATGTTGCTAGCAAGCTAGCTCATGGATTTCATTCATATAAGCATTGGTGGAGTAGCACGTACTGAATGGTAGAAGGTAGACAGTGTGAGGGTTGATCAAGCTTGTGTGGCAAACCTTCTAAGTCCTGTTTTGCTACTAATGGTAGACAGTGTGAGGGTTGATCAAGCTTGTGTGGCAAACCTCCTAAGTCCTGTGTGGACTCTTCATACATTGCATGTGTAGCTAGGTACTCTTTCAAGCCTATGTGGCTTTCGTGTCCATCAAAGCGTGTGGCATTTATGTCATAGAGTCATGTTGTGACTAGTTTAGAGAGCTTCTATGGTTGTAGTTCCTTTTATTTCCAAGCTTAGAGTGCTTTTGTGGTTGTAGTTCTAGTTACTTGCAAGCTTTGTAAGTTGCAACAAGCCTCGTAGGGCTAAGCGACATATATTGTGGATTATGATAAGACCTGCAATCACCTAAATGTAACAATTGGTATCAGAGTACATCATACTGCTTGGAGTTGAGTCCTTATGCTTAGAAAGACTATACGAATAAAGTCACTAGTAAATCTTGGAATTGCAATTCCAAAGAAACCGAGGAAATCTAGTTGAAGGAGGAAGCTTCCTCTTTATATATATTGGTCGAACTCTGCTATCAAGGTCTTCTATCTTAGAGCCATGGACACATGGTCTAAGAGTTCAAAGTTTGGTCCACCTAGAACATCCATTGTCAGGTTTGATGGGAGGAATTTCCCTTACTAGCAGCTCTTTGTAGTACAATTTCTTCTCATGGAAAAGGGCCCATGGGGGGTTGTTTTTAGCACTAAGAAGAAGACAAACAACAACCAAGGCCTTGAAAAAATATAGGTGTGGGTTCTAAAGAATGAGAAGGTCCTGGGCTACCTGGCAGGGCTTTGGGCATAGAGTTTTTTCATCATGTGGATGTCTCAATGGCAACAGCCTAAAGTTGGAGTTGAAATGTTCGATTCATAGGTAAAACATTCAAAAGTAATGCTCAAGCAGGAGCTATTTGGACTCAATATGGGTGAAGGAGATTCTCTAGCAGTATACCTCAATGAGATGCAATTGATTATGAAACAAGTCCATGCAATGGTGGTATTCGTGAAGAGGCATGGAGTGGCAAGAAGCCCTCTTACCACATATGTTTGGGTGTGAGGCATATGCATGTGCCAAAAGAGCTTCGAAAGAAGCTAGAAGTCATGATGTGGTCTTCAATGAGAATAATATGCATGACACCCATGAGGGATTTGGAAATGAGGAGAATCACTTTCTAGGATGTGAATCCACCCACATATGCTGATAGACATCAAGATGTCCATGCACCAAATGTGCAAGAAATGGTGCCACCAGGTACTCCCATAGGTACACGATCAAGGGCAGATGATGGATAATCTATTAGTGGAAATGATGAGCCAAATGTGGCTGATATGCAAGTGGGACATCAAGTTGAAATTCCCTTGAGAAGATCATCTAGAGTGTCGAGACCGCTTGAGAGATTTGTTCCAGGGGCAGACTATGTGATGCTTACTGATTTCAGGGAGACTTCTTGCTACAAAGAGGCTATGATGCACAAGGATCAGCGCAAGTGGAAGTGTGCTATGCAATTAGATATGAATTCACTCATGAAAAATAATACTTGAGACTTGGTTTCTTTGCCATATGGAAAGAAAGCATTGCCATGTAAATGGGTCTACAAGATGAAGGTCACAGGTGATGATGTGCCTAAGTACATGACCCGTTTGGTTGCTAAAGGGTTCAAGCAAGAGAAAGGTGTGGACTTTGATGAGATCTTCTCTCCGTTGTGAACGGTATAGCCAGAAGGCTTTGAAGAAAAGGGCAAAGAGAATTTGGTTTACAAGTTGAAAAAGAGTCTCTATGGCATTAAGCAAGCGCCTAGAGAACGGTATCAAAAGTTTGATGCTTTCATTCAGTCCCAGGGTTTCAGAAGAAGTGAGATTGATCACTGCCTCTACACTAAAAGGGCTAAGAATAATAGCTTGATACTCTTGGCACTTTATGTGGATGATATGCTATTGGCTAGCAAGAACACTTACGAGCTAGATGCATTGAAGGCCAAGTTGCATGAGGCCTTTGACATGAAGGATTTGGGACCTGCAGGTCATATTCTTGGTATTTGCATCACGCACAGGAGTATGCTACAAAAGTGTTGCAACATTTCAATATGGATGGGGGGAAGGCAATACATACCCCATTGCCTCCATATGTGAAACTGAGTCAGGAAGATAGTCCCAATCAGATAAGGAGAGGGCCATGATGGCAAAGGTTCCTTATCCATTAGCGGTTGGGAGTCTTATATATGTTATGATAGCTACTAGACCGGACATTGCATTTGCAGTGGGAGTTGTTAGCTGGTGTATGGCTAATCCAAGAAAGAGGCATTGGGAGGCAATTAAGTGCATCATGAGGTACATGAAGGGTACCAAGGAGATGTGCATTTGCTTTGGCAAAGGAGAGATGTGTGTACTTGGGTACACAGATTCAGACTATGCAAGGCATGTGGATAGCAAGAGATCCACTTCTGGTTATGTGTTCACCTTTGCAGGTGGTGTAATGTCGTGGATGTCTCACGCATAGAACTACATTGCTTTGTCTACCACAGAGACCGAGTATGTTGCAGCCATAGAGGGTTGCAAGGAGGAAATATGGCTTAATCGGCTAGTGGGGGGAGATTTGGGGATTCATATAGGTGTACCAATATTGCATAGTAATTCCATGAGTGCTATTCAGTTGGCATGTAATCCGGTCTTTCATGCAAAGACCAAACACATTGAGGTCAGGTACCATTTTATCAAGAAGGTACTTAAGGACAAGTGCATAGGGCTTATCAAGGTTCATACAGATGATAACCCTACAAATATGCTAACGAAGAGTCTACCTAGTCAGCAGTTTGAGTATTGTTGTGTATTGATGGGCATTGGATAGTATGCCCATTGGTTGTTCTCCCTTAAAGGCACATTGGCCTTTAAGTGGGAGGTTGTGGGGGTTAAAGGCCATTGTACCTTAACCATGGTTATGTAGAATACTCAAACACACATATATATAGATGACATAGAAGACTAGGGTGTTTTGCACCCACCAAAACTTGTGTGGCTCTCTCTTTCACCTTCTTCCATTCCACTTCCGTTGTTGAGATCTCTCAGTAAAGTGGGGACGGCTTGAATTGAATAAAGGGGGAAGGGGGAGGGGTAATAATTAGTATCACACGGGGGGAGGGGGAGAGCTTGAATTAAATAAATGGGGTACGACGAGGGGCATTAAAGAGGGAGGGGTGTGTGAGATTGGGGAGGGGGGACCACTTATGAAGGGAATTAAGGAGGGGGGTGGGTGATTATTTATAATACTATTATAAGGAACGAGTAGCATGACCTATCTATGATGGGTTAGAGACCCGCTCCACCGGGTCTAAAGGTTGGGATTATAGGATCCCTTTCATTTCAAGGAAAGAATTTTAAGATTTCGTTTATTAATATGTATATCCAATGCTTCTTAGGGAATTTTAAAATTGGATCAATGTGTGTGCACGTGCACGTGTGTGTGTGTGTGTGCGCATGCACATGCACCTCTCCTTCTCCATTCTGTTTCCAACCTTGTGCTTCCCTCTCTCCTAGATCCCCCCTAGACCCTTGCGCTATACAACACCTCTCTCTTCCCCTACACATTGATAGGCACCGATGGCTGGGCAATCGATTGAAACAATTGGAGGCGAGTTTTTTAAAGATGGATGGGCATCTCATTACACACACACACAGTCCATGACCATTCCTACGTGGCTATATGCATATGTACACACACACACACACACACATACTTGTATATCACCCATGTGTGCACATACTCAAGTGTATGTATGCTCATGTACATGTGTATGCCTATCTGTCTACACATGCATATGTGTGTGTTTGCCTGTGTGTGCACATAGGTCATGGTGTGTCTACACACATGTGTTGAGTCTTTGGGCAGGTTTGAGTGTGCACATCTCTATCTACATGTGCATGCGGTCTATGCTTATGTATGTGTATGCATGTAGATGTACATGTGTGTGTATCTTGTGAGATCTTGTGTGTTTACTCACCCACACAAACAAAAACATACACACAAAGAGACTACACCATATGTAGACACATATAGACACACTCACACATGCCTAGAGAATCAACATACATGTATAGACACACCCTCACATGTATATGCATATGTAGATAAAACACCTCCATATGCACACAGATATACACACATACACGTGAAAATGTGCATGTATATGGACACTTGAGCATGTGTGTAATTTTATGTGCACGTGATATCAATGTGCATGTGTATGTATTTGTGTGTACATGTACTCACGTATGTACATGCGTGTGGTTGGACACATATGCATGCACATGCTTACATGTGTCAACTCTATGTTAGACTTATCCATTCATGATGTACATGTGTTGAGTCTATGTTAGACCTATCTCTTTGTAGCCTACACACTACTATGATCTAATTGTGCATTACATACTTTCTTCCTATGCTCTTATGTATATACCATTTACTTCCCTCATAGTCCTCTTCTGCTAGACTAGGAGAAACCACCTCTGTCCTTTCTGTATATTTCTCATCGCAATCCCCTAAAACTTTGATGTTCACACATCCGAATCGACTTCTCTCTTTGAGAGTCCGGTTAGAGCAACTTGCAATGTGGATATGTGGCCTAGTTCACCTCAGGAATATCTGTATCTATTCACCCTTCTCATTATGAATTCTTTCTCAAAGGTGATTAGGGGTCATCTCTTTCATTGCAAGCTTTTGCATCGCCATAGCTCCCTTCTCTTCTTCTTTTTCTTCCTTGAATGTATAGTATCGCCATTGCCATAGCGCCCTCTTCTTCCTTTCCACCATTGCAATTCCCATATCCATCTCCATATTCCTACATTTTTAAATCTCCATCGCCATCACTCCATATCGCACCACACAATTGGCATCCCTGTAGCTCCTCCTGCAATTGCCACTGCAATCTCCATCACTACCCCCGGCGTTGCCATAGCTACATCCCCCATAGTAGTAGCTAGAAGATGCACCAACAATAGTAGCATTATGATGTAGCCACTTGCAGTAGGAGGAGGAGCAACAATAGCATCAAATTTGGGGAAATCCCAGTCCTCATCTCCTTCCTCTACCGTCTCCATGGATTGTAGCCCCTCTCTGGATTCCTCTCCTCTCCTCCCCTTGATATATCATCATCAAGATCATTGGCATCGCTGGTAGGTCTATCCTCTCCCCGAATCCTTCAACAATGATAACCATAGGGCAATCTCAAGCTTCATGTCATTCCTTCATGATGGAGTTTGCCATCGAGCTTGATCCCTCCCCTTGATTCTTCTCCTCACCCTCTCTCCTCGACACCTCATTATCATCATCAAAGGCATCTTGTTGGTGGGCATGTTCGCTCCCCCAGTCCCCTTTTTCTTCCCATTGTGTGGCCTTATTAGTTCTTGAAATTAGCATGAGTATCGATGTTTTGTAGTAGACCTATAAAAGAAACATCGAGACTTGGATCGCGTGTGTGTCTAAGTCTTTTAGGTCACTCTTATTAGTTCTTGAAATCAGCATGAGTATCGATGTTTTGAAGTAGACCTATAAAAGAAACATCAAGCCTTGGATCGCCTGTGTGTCTAAGTCTTTTAGGTCACTCTTATCATAAAGAAAGGCAATGTGAGTAGAGGCCTTCATGCTGGAACTTAGTTGTGTTGTAGTGCCTAGGCAATAGCAATTGATGGCAAGAGATGTGGGTAGTCGGCTACACTCTTCACTGAGGCAAGGAGGGGTGTGGTGATGGTAATAACTTTGGGGCAATCTCAGTCCTCATCTCCTTCCTCTACCCTCTCCATGGACTGACCCTAAGTGTCACTTCTCCCTCGATTCCTATCCTCTCCTCCCTCCTCATATATCATCATTAGGATCAATGGCATCGCTGGTAGGTCTGTTCTCTCCCATGACCCTTCAATAATAATAACAATGGGCCAATCTATTTATAAATTATAGTATATTCTACCCAGCATATTTATATTTATATACTCATGTGTGTGTGTGTGTTACTCTCTCTCTATATATATATGTATGTATGTATGTATGCATGCATGCATGTATGTTTGTGTGTATGTATGTATTTTATCTCTCTCTCTCTCTATCTCCTCACATGTCAGTTGCATTTACTCTATGTGTTAACATTTACTCTGTGTGAACTACGTGTCAGCTCTGTGGAGTCCAGAGTCTGTTAGATTGCTACTAGTCCAATCTCCTTGGCTATGAGTTGGCCTATGGTGGGCAAACTCTCCTGCGCTACAAAAGGTCTGTCTGTCTGTCTGTCTCTCCCTCTCTCTCTCTCTCTCTCTCTCTCTCTCTCCCTCCCTCCCTATCCTTGTCCTTGTCCCTGTTCGTGTCCGTGCCCGTGTCCATGTCCCTCTCTCTCTCTCTCTCTCTCGCTACACACACACACACATGTAGAGTATAATATAAATTAGATATATTATATATTATGTAATAATATATTATGTATAATATTATATAATACAATATTATACTATAATATATATAGTATAATGTCATATATTATTATATTATATTACATTACTCTCCCCATCGACACACTCCTGGTAGCTCGTAGTCCTTGACAACATGCAATCCGATCACCAGTGTGCACTCTGTGGCCGCCGGCGCACTATCAGCAACTCTACCAGTGCACTCCCCGACGCACTCGTCTTTGTCCACGGTGCCATGCCATGTGGGTCGGGCCATGTAAGCATCTGTGGCCTAGTGGCAAGCTATCTGGCCATGTGTCAGGCTACCACATCCCCTAGTGCATTTACTCCCTAGTTGTTGGCACTACTCACGTCATGTCACCGACTGCACCACATGTGCCACATGTCATGCTCGTGCCTGCTGTAGCTCGTAGTCTGCTCCCGAGTCCTTTGTCATAGTCCCTTCTCTTCACCACGTGACGTGTTGGTGCTTCGTGTGAGCCCCCGCCTTGCCCCGTGCCACAAGCCTCTTATTGCGCTGTTGATGCGAGTTTGTGCCACGTGTTGCTGTGGCTCCCATTTCTACCATTTCTCAAGTGCATTTAATCTCTGGCCTCTCGCAGTGCCCCCATGGTTAGCACATGTGTCCTCCACGACCAGTCTGCCACTCTGCCCTCTCGTAGTGCGATGTGGTGCTCCAACCTCCCTCCTCCTCTCCCCAAACCTCTAGAGCTCCTCCTCTCTCCCGGAACCTCCCTCCTCCTCCCCCGAACCTCTAGAATTCTTCCCTAAGCCTCCAAATCCTTGCCACATGGCTAGTTTGGGATTAGTCTCCTTCAAGAAGGGGCATATATTATCACATTTTATAGCTTAGTGGTAGGGCTCACGCATGGGAAAAAGAAGGTTTTGGGTTGGAATCTTTTCTTGAATGTTTGAGGAAGCCCCCCTTGGATATAGTCTATGCATAAAATGAGTTAAAGCCATGGAGAGACATAGCTTAATGAAAGCATAAATAAATTAAGCCACATATGAACATAGGTTAATTAAGCCTCCATCAATCAAAACTAATTAATGAATGGATGAATAGAAAAAATAATCTTTTTTTCTATCTTTTAGAAAAACAAGAGGCTCGGGTGCCTACAACATTGCCCTTTTTTAAAGAGACTGTACTAGCTTGTTTTCTATGGGTGTTGCTCAAATTACAAAATTTGTCATCTATTAAGTTCTTAGGCATGGATTTGGGATGTGATGTGGAGAGATGCTCTATTGCTCACCCCTAAAGAATTATCTTTGAGCTCCCTCGGCTATGGCGTCTAGTTTCATCCCATCCAACCAAGTGTTATGAATCCCGTACACTACGAAGAATGGACCCATATGGAGCTTGCTAGCAGCTCTTCCCCTCCTCGCCATGGTCTTTATATCATTCATCCCAGTTAACGACTCAGTGATCCCCAACCTCTATGGCTTGCACTCCGTGCTCCTCGATTTGCCCTTTGACCTTCATGTGCTCACTTGACCAGTTCATTACCTTATTATACGATTCCTAAACAAAATAATATCTCATAGTTGGGGCTTCGGGCCTAGCTACATTATGGCTTTGTCCCTACTAGGAAAAGCTGTACTTCTGTCTAACTTCTCGATGTCCACGATTGGAGCCGAGGCTATAGACAGTAGCACCTGCCTATCGTCAACAAGGAGCTCACTATCGCATATTTTTTGGCACGGCAACGTCACAGACTTGCAACTTGTATGCGAGAAAAACACTCTGATTTTACGGGTGAACAAAAAACGAGCAGCAGCAAGGAGAAAAGAGAAAAGAGAAAAGAAAAGATGAGGCGCCGATACCACTTATAAACCTACGATCCAGAAAAGACGAAAGCTCGCATGGGTACCACATATGACTACTCTCGTGAGAACGAGCTCCATGGCTGCCAAATGTCTGAAAACCCAAATTCCAAGGGAAAACTAGATCGTTGCTATAGCCCACCCCTTTAAGAGGGAGTGCTAACAAATTTACAAAGAAGAAAATAGACATCTTATCCAACAAACACTATTACACATCATAGCAACCAATCAAAGTAAAGTTGACCACCTTGAAGTTGGCGAGTTTTCCATATTAAAATTTCCAGCTAAGGGCGGCAAATGTAGCCGCCCATATCCGGCAAACATGAAGGATTTGAAGTACGAAGATCGATTGACCTTAAGAGAGAGACAAGTAAAAAGGCCGATCTGGATTTGAGATTGGTCTAAGCAAGAAGGATTTGAGGTAGATCGATTGATCTTTAGAGAAAGACAAGTCAAGAAGGATGATCTGGTTTTGAGGTAGAAACAGAAAGATCGATTGATCCCTAACACCCACACAGGGAAGAGATAAAAATGGAGATCCCAAGCTTCATGCGCTCCTCATTGCAAGCTTAGTATCAAATAGCTCAATCTTCAAGAGTAGCAATTGCATTGCAAGCTTTGTACATCAGCAAGAAGGACGATCTGGATATAGCTAGAAACAGAAAGATCTGTGCAAGAGAGTTTCACCCACTCAAGGAAGAAGATCTGAACTGAGCGACACACACAGATCCCAAGCTTCACGCCTTCCTGAAATTGCAAGCTTAGCATCAAGTAGCTCAATCTTCAACAATAGCGATCCCTTCGCAAGTTTTGTTCAACCCAGTTCGTCAACAATGCAGGCCCTTACGCACAACCATGTCCACCTCTTTCGAGATTATCGCAAGCTTATCTTGCTACTTTGTTGCAATTCAGGCTCATCTCCAGGTCCATGGCAGCGCATTGGCGTGCAGCCGGCCCTGCAAGGCAAATCTCGAGCTCACCATCGCCCCGTCAGAGGTAAAGGCTCGTTCGAAAAGACCTAAAAAATCCTCACTGTATTCGAGAGAGGGCTATTCTTGAAGCGATTGCTTCAGGATGACTCTGCAAAAGCCTTCTTTTGCCCACTTTTGCGTTCAACAATTGCCCATGATGCAGATTTCCGCCATCTCAATCATCCATCCGTCGCCTTAAGCCGCAAAGTTCTCGCATTGGCAGCTCCAGCATTGAATTTGTTGAGAGAAAGGATGCTCGTTGCTGATTTTGCGATTGTGGGTGGTGCTACTGCAGGCTTGCGGGGAAGGTGGCTATCATCACGGGGGCTGCAGGAGGCATAGGCAAGGCCACTGCCAAGCTGTTTGTGGAGGAGGGCGCTATGGTGGTTCTTGCTGACGTGGACGAGCCTGGAACAGCATCCTGCTGTGAGGAGCTCGGCCAAGAGTCCACCCTGGCATGCCCTTGCGATGTCAGCAACGATGCCCATGTGGCTGCCACCGTGGCCGCCGCCCTCTCCAGATGGAACCGCCTCGACATCATGTTCAACAATGCCGGTATCGGTGGTGATCCCCGCGGTATCCTCACTGGTTGCGCCAATTGGTCCAACTTCTCTAAAGTGGCTACTACAAATGTCGGCGGTGCTCTCGCTGGCCTCCATGAGGCGGCCAAGCACATGCATGCCTCCGGTCATGGAGGATGCATCATCAACATGGCCAGTGCATCTACGATCCTCGGACGGATCGGACCAATCTGCTATGTGGCATCCAAGGGCACCATAGTCACCCTTACGAAAGCTGCCGCCTATGAGCTTGCCCCCTTAGGTATCCGTGTGAATTGCATCTCACCTGGAGCGACTCCCATTCCCAAGTGGTTAACCAAGTTTCAAGCTCAAGGCTTTCAAGGATCCTCACTTGCAGACATCTCTCGAGAGCTCCATGAGCACCTACATTTCAAGGGTCCTCCTCTAACAGTTGATATGATTGCCCAAGCAGCCCTATACATTGCAGATGATAGATCTAGCGGCCACATGAGTGGCCATGACTTGGTAGTGGATGGTGCTCTTACTGTAACAAAAGAATTCGATGCTTTCACATTTCTTAAGAAAAACAAGAGAGAGTGATTTTTTAGCAGAAACAAGTCATAGAGTTGCATAGACCCGTACTTCATGAATTCTTTTCTTTTTTTTGCAAAACTCCCTCGTATTTTACCCATGCCTCAATTGAGTATCTTTGATTAATGTTCTCCTACATCAAGGCAACACTACAAAAGAGTGGATTCATAGAAAGAGATGTAGAAGGTATTCACTTGAACTAGATACATTTTATTTCAATCAACATTTAAACATTCTCTAATTTTTTGCAAGCCCTTATTCATAAGAACACTTATGTTTCTTTGCGATACGTTAGCCTCATCTATGTGGATTCATATGTTTGAATCATGCCTTAGCTTGCTTTTGAGCTTGTGTAAACATTGGGTACAATGCAGTGAAACCACTTGTGAGAGAGAATCCTATGGGAATGCCTTTCGATTGCTTGGGCCTCACCACCAATTTGTGTCTTAAACACCATTTTGACTTGTGAAGAATAGGAAATCCATTAGATTGATGGTATTAAAAAGATACCAAAACATGAGAAACCTTTGACAATAACAGAGGTGATGGAAGGTACCACTAGATTTTCTAATGATCTCCAAATTTCTAGTTATAGCGAGACATTTCTGAACCTAGACTAAAAACCTGTTATTACAAAAGAACAAAAATCTCAAAAGTATTAACAAAATTATAGTTTTTTTGCGGAATAAAATATTGTATATTATATAAAAAGAAAAGTCGGCCTCAAAGAGGCCATTACAGAGGGATTAGACAACTTTCTACTTTGCTACCCACAAAGCACAACAATTCCTCACTTAGACTTTTGAAGCAAAATCTCAGTGAAACTCTCTAGTTCTTTATACCATGCCCTTGCTCCGTAGCATTTTTTGAAGACTAACTTGCTCTTGGCATGCCAGATACATCCAATTGTATGGGTCCTTATAATCTGCCGAACTTTGGGATTGTCCTCTTATATCACATCCAGGTCTTGTCTTATGATATTGGGAGTTGCTATATGGGGCATAGGATCTGATGCCTTTGCTTTATATGGGTCTCAGACTACTTACCATGCTTCCTTCATTTAGCGTTGCCTGAGATGTGGTTCTACACAGAGCTTTGCATCATGGATCCATAGGAATTTTTTAATTCCTATTCCAACTCAAGATTCCTTGCCTTCTTGACAGGTTGGTTTGGCTTGGGAGGTGGTATCCATCATCGCACTATGGCGGACCTCGTGTTTGAGATGTGCACTTGTTTTAGGCAGCTAGCCATCTTCTTTAGCTACTATATTGGCCTCTATTTGGGTTATTTTCACCATTAGGAGTGAATGGGAGAGAATGTGCTAGGTCCTCTGCAAAGGAGCAAGAGAGTCTAAACTCGTTCATGAGGACCTAGGATTGTTTTCTTTTTTTCATTTGACTTTGCTTGGGATGTCTTGCGACTACATATTACCCCTTGGATTTTTTGTCATATTGTAGAGGTCAGATAAAGTTCTTACTCTCCCACCTCTTGTATAATTTCTATCCTCTTGTCACACCACTCCCGTCATCTCTCCTATCACTCTTGAGTGAGTGCAGTGTTGAGATTAGGCTCAATGCTACATCTTCGCCTCCTCCTCCCCCCCCTCCCAATTTGTACCTGCTGCTACCATTTGTTGTGGGGGCTGGTTGACCTATTTCTCTTTCCCATCTGGATGAACCCTTGGCCCTTTTGGTCACTGTCTTTTGCATTGGTCTACTTGCTCCATCTTCATACAAATAGACATTGCTCATGGTCCTCTTGGTCATTGTCTCTCTTTGAGAAGGCCGACCTGCTTCAGCTCCAAACCTAGACATTGGTAAGATGGTCTATTGGGGTGTATTGTTTTGGGTTCAAGGGAAACTGATCTCTCTATTTTGCATGCTTTTCTTTATTTTCGTTGCTTCTCTTGCTCATCAGTACTCTTTGGGAAGGGCAAGAAGTGTCTTCTTTCACCTTTTTTCAATTAGCCCTGGCTACAAAAGTGGAGGTCTTCCTCCACTCGTATCCACATGTTGGAAAAAGATGGATAGGTTCTTTATTTAAAGGTGTTGAGGGCATGATTAGGCTTCTTCTACAATACATTGTAGGGTTTTTTTAAATTCTGGATAGGCTGTGGACTGATTGTTTCTCCATGCATATGCCCATTTTTTGGTTTCTTTTTGTGGGATGGAGATTATCTCCTCCTCTGCTGTTCTTTTGTTTTGTTTTGAGAGCCGGCTTTGCTTACCTTTTGTTTTGTTTTGAGAGCTGGCTTTGCTTTGCTTACCTTTTAGCCATTTAGAATGGAATTTAAAACTATTTTATGGTTAAAATTTTCAAAGTAGATGTCTTTAAATATATTTTTTTGACAAAATTGTTTGTACATTGACTAGCTATGGCGACCTAACTTGGTAGTATCAATGAGAGGATGGCTTAGCTTTGGTGACCTAACTTCTCATTATCAATGAGAGGATGGCCTCTAGTTTGGTAGTTGTCTATTAAAAGACGTATCCTTCTTGCTCACTATTTATCTCCTCCATGGCTGTTGACACTCCGGTTTGCTCACCCTCGACTCACTAACTATAAGATGCTCGGTGCTCAGAACTAACCCAACCCTATGCAATGCTTGAGTGAAGATTCTTGCTCTTGCAATCCTTAGTGCAGTGTGGTTAGGGTGGCGAAATAGATGCCAACATTAAACACACCAAGTTTGGGGATGGTTGTTGAAGGGAAAAAACCGTATGGTGAGGAAATTATCAATACACTGAGTGGACAACACTCTTGGAATAGGTAAATGAATCAACTTGTATTGATGCAACCTTTGCATAACCAAGCTACCTTGGCTTGCAATGAACAATCAGTATTAGCTCCCTAACCTAGCAAGCTCACATGAGAGGGAGATTTTGGAAAGCGCCAACATGTGTGTCCAAACAAAAGTGTTAGAAATATGAGTTGCATTTGATAAATGAGATTTACAATGCAAATATTGATCAAAATTCGACTATAATTCCGTCGATATCAACCATTTGTTTTAGACAGTAAATTCAACTATGATATCGACACTAATATCAACTCTGGTAAATTTCCAAAAGCTCTATCAAGACAATTTTGACGCTTATATCAACTCTGATAAATTTTTAAGAAGCTGTTTGAGAGAAATATCGATGCTGTAGGTTATGGGGATAATCGCATTGGTGTCATCACCTTTGAAGTATTGGCCTCATTTATTAATGGGAACCTTAGGTAGGTTTTGGCCCTCTTCTTGCGGTTGGTTTTCTTTCGAGCTGGTAGCCTCTTGTGCCAAGATTTGCCCATTCATCCAGTTTGAGAGGTCTCTCCAGAGGGTAGGCTTCCCTCGCAGCAAGGATGCAATCGACATCTTAACCTTTGTAGAGAGGAAGGCTGTTAACCTAGCAATATCACATGATTCCTGGGAGGGTTCCCTTCCCATCGATAGTGGCTCCTCAAAGATGTAGAGGGTTAGGTCTTCTTCCTCTCACAGGTTTTGCAACACTTGGTCCTCATGAAATATCTGTTGCATCATGTCAGGACCCTCTGAGTTATCGGAGCTGGGTGGTTCCTCTTCTTCCACCCTTTCTGGCACTCGAAGTGCCTTTGCTACCCTATGAGCTATTAGGTAGTCAGGGTGGATGGTATCTGACCCTTTGTTGACCTTGAGTCTATGCTCAAATTTATCTTGGCACTCCCATACCAAGTTTTGAGCATCTATTGATAAGCTCCTTTATGAGCAAGTGTGAAGGTGAGGCCTTGGGCCCAAACTGGTTTGTTTACCTCTGGATATGGGGGCACACTAGGATCATCCAGGGAAGGGGATCGTTTGGATGCAAAGGAGGTGGCCAAGCTCCTCGTATAAACCATCTTGGATGAGCATTTGATTTGTCCCTTCGCCCACCCTAGTGACCTTCTTGGGCTTGGTCTGTGGGATTGGTTTGCCTCGAGAAGTTGAGACGTGGAAGCCCTACCCTTCCTAGCCTACTTCTTCATCTCCTTGCCCAGGGCCTTTGCCTACATCCTCATGATGACCTTCAAGGGCACTGTTGGTACTTGACCTTGATCTATGCTTAGCAAATTGGTGCTAGTGCTCTTGGACAGAGTGGTCGGAGTTGCTGGCCTCCTTAGGGGACAATCCTTAAATATATGCTCGACTCTGCATCTAGTGCACAAGGGCGTGGGCCCAGTTGCGGAAGGATCCATTGGGGTGAGATCCCTGTAAGGACAATCGTTTAAAAAGTACAGCCATTGGCATTTAAAGCATGACACGTGAGGGTTTGTTGCTCCCTTGTATGGGCATTTGCTTACCCTGTGTGGCCCTTGACATATATAACATTGGATCGGGGGGCTCCGTGCTAAGGAATTCATGTCTCTTTCCCTCTGGGGTATGGGGGCTGTCTAATATACCGAGGCATGCTCAGGCTCTTCCCAATCACTAGGTTATTCCTCCACCAATACTTGGTTGACCAGAGTTATACGAGGTGGGGGTGGTTGTGAGCCACGTACAAGCGGCGGTAATGGAGCATGTTGTGCCCTATATTGTCCTTGACTGGCAAGAGGGGTTCCTTGTGCAGTCATCGAGTTGGGTGGGGCTACTAAGGCCAATTGGCCTTGGTTGGTAGACTGGTTGGGAGAGGACCTTCAAAAATCGACACTGGGAGGTCTCGTGGTTTTCCCATCGAACGCAATGTGCACAATGAGTGTTGGCCTTGCCCTAAGGCGAGGGCACTCATTTGAGGGATGGTTGCCATTGCATACCCTGCACCAAACATTATCCCTTCTAGAGAATAGGTGGGGGCTGCTTGGTGGTTCCTTGGACGTTCCTACCCTCCACTGCTGGTCCAAATGATTCAGCAAATTAGAGGCCAACTCTCCCATGTCCAAACCCTTAGGCCTCTTATTCTCTTCCTTGGTAGGCTCCGTACTGGAAGACCTTATCGGATGTGATACTTCTGACGGGGTTTTAGCTTTGTCCTTGGTATCCCTATCCATCATATTGTTTCTTATGTGGATGGATACCTTGCTGCAAAGTTTAAAAGAAGTTGGGTTCATGACCATTAAATGGTCATGCAATTTTGGATCAGCCAATCCAATGAGGAAGCGTGGCAATAGTTGATTGTCACTCATCCTCTCATGTGGTTCGTTGCGGGAATTGATGTGATTGATCTTGGCAATGTAGTCGCGAAGGGACTCATTCTTATTCTATTTCACCTCATACAACTGATTGATTGGGCTCCACCTGTGGCCACTTGGAGCGAACCCTACGATGAAGGCTTTTTGCAACACCTCCCAGTTGATTTTCTCATCACGGCGGTTGAAGGCCTTATACCATTGGCCTGCCTTGCCATCCAGGATGAGGCTGAAGGCATTAACCATTTCCAGATCTCTGGGAGCACCAAATGCTTTGCATATTTGCTCAAACCACTCCATGTGGGAGACTGGATCTCCTTCTCTAAAGAATTTAATTATCAGCTTGGAGATAGCTAAATGTCGACTCCTAGAGGGGTTCATGTTCCATGCTAGAAATATCGGTACTAGAGAGGCCCCACTTCTTAGTGCATCCACTAGGATACGCATCACCTCATCCGATAGCATTGTCTAGGATGCTGGAGGAGGTTGAATTGTTATGGGACTAATAGGATGTATAGGCGGCCTTATGCCCTGCCTAGGTACAGGTGTCTATTGGTTTGTTGATACTAATGTTAGGGCTATGAAGCCTACACCCCCGAACATTTTGGTTGTAATTGTGGGGTGCAACTGTCATACTTCAAACAATGATGCAGCTAGCCCGCAAGGCACACGATTAGAAGAAGCTCCGGAGATAGATATTGCTTTATCGGCTTCTTCTGGGGGTTTCTAAGGCCCGTGAGTATTGAGCATGTGAAAGATCATGATGTTTACAACGCCAACTCTAAGGCATAGCCAACCCGAAGGTAGTCCCAAAGACCCGCAATGCACGGATGTCAGGCTACCACTGTAGTGCCACCACAAGCACAACAAAGCAAGTAAACACCACATAAGAAAGAGATAGCCAAACAAAGGAGTGACCGGACAACCTTTAATCAGGGAAAAACTTAGGGGCGAATTTTAGCCCAAGGGCTAATTTATAGGCTTTCCCAAGTTGGTTGGGCTAATATTCAAAGCTTTAAATTTAATAAATTAGCCCAAAAATAAAGGTGGGCTAATTTTTAGAGCCTCAAATTTGATAAATTCGCCCTAAAAGTGGTAGGAGGGCTAATATATATAACTCTATATGGGGAAAGATTCGCCCATTATTGACCTACATTGTCATAATCTTGTTCCCCCCTTATTTTTTACCCTGTAAGCTTTATGGGTAGACAAACACATTCACCCTTAAACTTGGACAAAAAAAATCTTATCCTTGGCGTCCTTATCCTGATGAGTGGGTTGGGGGCCTTCTTAGCGAAATTGCTCTACTACCAGCAACTTCTTTTGTGTAGCTGCCTTGATGTTGAAGAGCCCTCATTGCTAGCCTCGAGAGAGAGAATACTACTTCTGTGCTACAGGTGAAGAAGCTTTTGACTTGCATTTCTTTGTCACTTTGTGGAGTTGGTTTAGGAGAAGACCTCCTAAAGGGTTGATGTCATCTATGGGCTTCTTGACCTTCAACCTAATTGGTTGCACAAAGGGAGACATCAAAAAGTAGCAATTGACTAAGAAACAATTGATTAAAACTAAGAAAATTTGTTAACACATTGCAAAATAGACACTTAAAGGCACAAAAACAAATTTTTAGAGCATAAAACATGTAAAATCCTGCAAAAGCAATATATTTTGCCTCAAAAAAATGATAAAAGGAAATTAAAAAATGGCTTTAAAACCATTAAAAAATACAAGTTGTAAAAAAAATTTATAAAAAATGATTATCATGAGCAAAAAATCTACCAAGATACATCGAAATTCATCCCCAGGATCGAAAATCCACAAAGAACATCAAATTGGATCCCTAATCGATGAAATCGGATCCTAAGTATCGGATTTGTTTGAGCATATAAGCTAATCATATTATGGGTTTGGACTAGCATGCATTCTTAGGCAAATCTGATCATAGGGATTGTATTCAATGAGGAGGCATGCTAATCCAATCCTTGAGATGGATTTAACATGCATCATCATGCTAATTGAATGTTGGGGGATCATATCAATGTGCCCCCTCATGCTAATCCAATCCATGGGATAAGATTAGCATGACACGACATACTAATTTGATCCTCAGGATGGGATTAACATATCTCCCCATGCTAATCCAATCTGTGGGACTGGATTAGCATGAGAATGCATGCTAATCCATCTAAAAAGAATCTTATTATTCCACTCACTTTTTGGGGTTTGTAGATGTTATGGCTACAAGCTACAATTCTAGAGGCTGTCAGAGTTGGCAAGAGGGAGATTAGGTTTTGGGAAATATTAAACAATGGGAGATTAGGGTTTAGGTTTTGGATTTTATAGTCTAAGGTAATCATGTCAACTTAAATAACTTTTCAAGTCCAAGATTTAAAATAATATAAAAATACTTGCTTTTTCAAATAAGGACTAAAAAACCATAAACTCAATATAAGTAACTTTTTCAAGTCCATGGCTTACACTTTCTAAAATTTATAATAATATCTATTTTGCCAAATATGGACTTCTCGAAACCCTTTCTTTCATTACTTTAGTTCTTTTTGGGTTCCATTTTTAGGGTTGTGTGAGCATGTACATTTAGTAGATCTAAATGCCTTTGTCTCTATACAGCCCCAGGATTTTGTATGGGCATTTCCTGATCATGACGGTGATCTTCAAGACATCAATATCAGCCTCAACCTATAATCTTTGAAATGCATCAGAAGAAATATTTGCCACTCTTCATGAGAGTTCCAAAAGACGTGAAGGAAGGGACATTTGTGCACATGCATCTCTTAATTGTATCACAAAAAGCTCCAAGCTAAGGCATTTTTTAATTATTAGAGTAAAGCAATTGAAGTGGATGACCCTGGCAGAAGAATACCACAGCAAAGCTGGATTGAATCAAAAGTAGAGCAAACTGCATTAGATGAAGCAATTGCAACTAGGAGCAGATCAACGAAGCGCAATGCCAGACAATTGGCAGTGAGCCATAGAGACAAAGAAAGAGAAAAGACCTCTAAACTCCTACCCTAAAACCCCATGTTGCCTCATCAGACCCTAACGTCTACCTCAAAATCACAAACAAATTAGCCCAACCACAATACCTCACCAAACTCTAATGTGTACCCTCGATATTAAACCCCCAGTTGGCCTCTCCGCACTCTAACGTTATGTTCACTACACCTCACCTCATCCCACGGTAACCCCTACCCTATCCAACTTGGCCTCATCAAACCTTAACACTACATCCAATAAACTCCACTTGGCCTGACATTATCTATATCCTTTAAGACCTTACATGTTTACCATAGAAAGGGAAAAAACCAAGCCAAACTCTTAGGGAGGATTCAAACAAAGCGACGGCTAAGGATGCAAAATTTGCTCAAATGACTTGTCCCGCACTGACTTGATAGAAAAGGTGTCCCGCGGTAGGGAGGATCATCCGGCACATTCCCCCGCCGAAGCATCAACCAGGCATACTCTTGTACACCATCACGAATTAGAATTCCTCCCAAGCGTGCAAATGTGGGAATCCAATCCCATGTCGCAGTTATGACAGGCAAATTGGTGTGAAAAGGTGAGGTGATAGCCAAGCAACCTTTTGGGAAGATGCCGGGCGGGTGGTGTGAACCCAACATTAGGTAATTTGGTTGTCGCGTGGGTGAACTAGATTGAATCCTTGAAAAGGGGAATGCCCATGAGCACAAATATCCAAGACCTCTGCCCATCCTTGGCAATTGGTCTTATTGACTAGATCTGCCAAATCAAATATTGTTTTCATCCAAACAATTTGTCATGTACCTGGTTTTTGTACCTACCCGTCCGCCTAGAGTGTCACACACTTTCTCGCATTGCCAAACATCATCCGGCATGTGTGAACACCCTTGGACCTTGCCAATATGGGCAGGCCAAAAAGACCTACAAGGGAGAGACAAGGCATTTCTTCCAAAGTTCATTCCCTGCCCAAGCATACTCTCTATTCAATCCATGAATCAGAACTCCTCGTGGGCATGCAGCTCTGGGAATCCTCCGGTGGTGACTAGATTGGTATGAACAAGATGGTTTGGCGGGTGCTCGGAAACCTAGCCTTAGGCTAAGTTCACACCGAGCGACAACAACCAAAGCTCTCATTGAAGGATTACCGCCAGCGCCCCTGCATGTTCACACTGGGGGGGACGTCCGAGTGGAGAACCAAATGATGAAACACCGTGATTGGTGCAGAAGCGCCGTGATCAATGTTGTGCTCGAATGCGCTTCTGCCAATTCATGGAACACTCGTGTCGTGATCATGACATTTGGGCACAAGCTCTGGGCACGATAGGCCGTGAGTTGCGGTCACTTCCCAACAGGCGAGTAATGCCGACCACAGAAATTTCTCAAGCATCGAGGCCCTGAGGGAGGCCATTGATTGTTGGTAGTTCCGACGGGTGACTAACACGTGTCGGTTGGAGGCGGTTTCTGCATAGGAATCGTTTTCGATCGGATGGTCCACATTGAATTATGGTGGACCTCGGGCCTTGACGTGTGTGTGTGTGTGTGTGAGAGAGAGAGAGAGAGAGAGCATTTCTCGCAAAGTTCATTTTCTTGAGACCATTCCTGTTCTTGGGTTGTTGCTAGCTTCTCCTCCTCCTCCATTTGTTTTGCTATTTAAACAGCTAGCTTCAGACCTTTTCTGTTCTTGTGTTGCCATTTCCACAAATGTCCCTTGCAGATCCATGGATTCTCCCATCTGGAAGTTCCCAATTCGTGGAGGATTTCTTCATCCATCCACGGCACCCTCTCCTCGTTGGCTCTCGCAGGATCCAACAAACGCCTTCTTGCTTCGTCGCCCACTTTCAGCTTGGCGTCGTGAACGTCCGACATGAAGGTCGCCATGCTTTTCTCACATCATATCACATTGCTGCGCTTTTGGGTCCGCGTCACTGGCCAAATTATGATATTTTGCGTCCCCCTATATGCAGATAAGACCGTAGCGACGCAAGATGTATGGAGGACGTTTGGTGGATGGGTGTACGATAGGTCCAACCAGGTAAATTTCAAGAAACTTCCTCTCAATTTTGAAATCAGCTGTCCCGTTTATTCTAGTCTACCCGTTTCTTAGTTTTAAATTGGTGGTCGTTGGCATTCCCAGAGAATTTCAAAACATCCTGACTCTAGCCGTCGTACCACGAATGAGCTTTTGTGGACGGATGGTTTCTGGAGCCCTTCTTGGATAAAAGCAGAAGTGGCTCTTTTAAAGCAAAGTGAACTTCTGACTGACCATACGGTAACACTACCGCATTCGAAGGATGTTCATAATTGGGAAGTTCGAACTGGAGAGTCCCGCAGGTGCTTCTTTGCACATGAATTGTATTTCTTGGAATATCATTGCGTTTTGCCATTGTTCAAAGTAGAAGAAAGTTGTATCCTGGATATCGGATTTCCCTGCTATTAATGTGCGTTTGAAGTACCTGTATTGCTCCGAATTTTCTTATTATGCAGGGTGGCAGGAAATGACGGTTATTTTTGGCTCTTTTGTGTGCTGGAGCTTTCAGTGAACTGACTAGCGAGGGATGGCAAAAGGAGGCGCTTCTTGCCTTGGATGGTATAGCCCAGCAAGGAAATTCCACGTCAGTGAAACGTTTCTGTTGTCTTCTGCAACGATGCATGAAAGAGAGGGACCAGGTAGCAGGAAGACAACTTCATTGCCTCATTGTGAGTAGTGGATGCGAGTCAAATGCTTTCTTAGGGAGTTGCTTAATCCGAATGTTTGCATCTTTTGGAAATTTGGGGGAAGCAAACAGAGTATTCAGAAGACTGTCCAAACCAGATGCATTTTCTTGGAGTGCAATTATTTCAGCACATTCAAGGCTTGGTCAGAATGAGCAAGCTATACAATTTTATTTTGAAATGGTAAATTCAAATGCCGAACCTGATGGACATGTGTTTGCTGCCGTTCTGAAAGCATGTTCCAGCACGGTAGCCTTAAAGCAGGGCAAACAAATTCATGCATGCATCATCAGGAGTGGTTCGGACTGGGATCTATTTGTTGGCAACACTCTAGTTGACATGTATACAAAATGTGGGAGCCTTGATGATGCGTGTACTGTTTTTAACAGCTTGCCGAAACGAGATGTGGTTACATGGAGTGCATTGATTGCAGGGTATACAGAGCATGGGCATGCAGAGGAGGCTTTCCAACTTTATGAGCAAATGCTGCAAGAGGGCACTGAGCCAAACCAATTTACATTTGTTTGCCTTTTGAAAGCATGTTCCAGCATAACAGCCTTGGAACATGGCAAGCTGATTCAATTCGACATTGTTGCAAGTGGCATTGAGTTGGACATATTTGTTGCAAACACCCTCATTGACATGTATGCTAAATGTGGGAGCCTTGATTATGCATGCACATTGTTTAACAGATTACCAAAACGAGATGTAGTAACATGGAGTGCAATGATTGCTGGGCATGCCCAGCATGGGCTCGCCCCGGAGGCTCTTCAGCTTTTTGAAGAAATGCAACAGGAGGGCATGCTGCCAGATCAGATCACATACGTATGCCTTCTGAAAGCATGCTCTAGCATAGAAGACCTACAGCAGGTTCAGTCCCAAATAATTGAGAGTGGGGTTGAGTTAGAGGTCCTTGTTGGCAGCACTCTTATAGACGTGTATGCCAAATGTGACAACCTTGAGGACGCACACATTGTGTTTCACAGATTGTTGAGACGAAATGTGGTCTTGTGGAATGCATTGATTGCAGGCTATTCTCACCATGGGCTTTGTAAAGAGGCTTTCCAACTGCTTCAAGAAATGCAACAGGAAGGCATGGAGCCAGATAAGGTTACATTTCTTTCTCTCATTGCAGCATGTTCTGTCACAACAGCGTTAGAGCAAGGTAGGCAGCTCCACTCCCACCTCATAAAAAAGGGGTTTGAGGCAGATATCGTTGTTGGTAACACCCTTATTGACATGTATGCCAAATGTGGGTCCTTCAAGGATGCATGCATGTTGTGTGACAGATTGCCAAAGCGAGATGTGGTCACATGGAATGCATTGATTGCTGGGTGTGCTCAATATGGACGTGTTGGGGAGGCTATCCAATATGTCCAGCAAATGCAACAGGAGGGCCTCAGGCCGAACCAGCTCACTTGGAATGCATTAATCGCAGGGCGAGTACACCTAGGGGATGCTGACAAAACTCTTGAAATGTTCCAGCAAATGCAACTGGATGGCTTGGAACCTGACAAGCTCACATTTGTTTACATGCTGCAAACTTGTTCTAGAATAGGAGCCCTAGGGCAGGGTAAGCAGGTTCACACGTACATAATTGAAAGGGGTCTTGTGTCAGATTTTGTTGTTGGGAACACTCTTGTTGACATGTATGCGAAATGTGGGAGCCTTAAGGCTGCTTGTGTGGTGTTTGACACATTGCCAAAGCGAGATGTGGTCACATGGAATGTGTTAACAGCTGGGCACGTCCAGCATGGTCATGCTCAGGATGCTTTTAAGCTCTTTCAGCGAATGCAACAGGAAGGCATAAGGCCAGACCGAGTTACATTTGTCTCCATCCTTCAAGGTTGTTCTAGCATAGCAGCACTAGAACAGGGAAAATCTATTCACAACCGTATCTGTGAAAGTGGATGCGAGTCTGATCTGTTCATCGGCAGCACCCTCATTGATATGTATGCTAAGTGTGGGAACATGGAGGATGCACACTTGCTTTTCAACAGATTGCCAAAGCGAGATGAAGTCACATGGAGTACATTGATTGCAGGCTATGCACAACATACTAATTATGTGCTTGCCTTCAAATGTTTCGAGGACATGCAACAAAGAGGCTTGAAACCAAATGGAGTGACGTTTCTCTCTCTTCTCTCTGCTTGCAATCATGCAGGGCTATTGAACGAAGGATGCCTTCACTTCAAGTTAATGACACAAAACCATGGCATCTTACCTACACCTGAACACCATAATTCCATAGTTGAACTCCTTGGCCGGGCTGGTTACCTAAAGGAGGCAGAAGAATTACTCGAAATTTTGTCATCCCCCTCAAATTTTGTAGGGTGGACATCATTGCTTGCTTCATGCAAGACTCATGGGAATGTTCAGTTAGGAAGACAATGCTTTGATCGTGTTGTTACTATGAAAGGTGAGAGCTCTAGTGGGTATGTACTTATGTCAAACATCTATATGCATGCCGGCATGAAGGAGGATGCAGAAAAAGTAGAAAACCTGAGGAGACATGTGAATGTGTGGAAGAAGCCGGCAATGGCTTTCATTGAGATTGATAATCAGGTGCATGATTTTGGTGTGGGAGACAAAACTCATCCACAAAGTGATGACATTTATGCAAAGCTCAGGACTTTAAGCATACAAATGAGAGAAAAGGGGTACATCCCACGTTTGGACTTAGTGCAAGATTCATCCTCAGATGAGGACAAGGAGAATGCTTTGTGTGGACACAGTGAAAAATTGGCTATAGCTTTTGGTCTTCTCTGTACCCCTAAAGGAGCTACTCTCCGTGTAGCAAAGAATCTACGTGTTTGTGCTGACTGCCACAATGTCACTAAGATAATATCAAAGATTGAAAAGCGTGAGATCATTATTAAAGATACATATTGTATTCACCACTTCAACGATGGGACATGTTGTTGTAAAAATTAACACTGACACAATAAAATCAAAATTTCAAGATTCGAAGATGGATTTGAGGAGTGTCTTGGTGATTTGGGGTTTGAGGAACAGTTTGGCTAGATAATAGTAGAAATGGTTGATTTAAGGTTTGACTTGGGACAATCAATAGAAAGAAGGGAGAGAAGGCATGATGGAGAGGAAGTTACATAATTGTGCATGTGAATAGACTGGGAGCTTCAAAGAAACAGGAGAAAAGTACAGTTGAAATCTTGTCAAAGGTGTGAACACGCACTACGCATAGGGGACGGTGCAGGGAAGGACAGCATGATGGACTAGCGAGTTGATTCGAAATTATCAAGAGCATGTAATACTTGCTAGCAGTTGGACGAGAGGAATCAACCAAGAGCAAAGCAGAACAGAGCAACTGTCTACTATGCAACTGAATGCAAGCTGGTTGCCCTCTTATATAGCTGACTGGCTGGTCGCATGACTGGTTGGCCATATGATTGGCTGGCTCTGTATTTGGTTGGCAAACTGTTACATCTTCTGGTAGCTTGGATGGAGGCTCAGCGATCTTCATGAGAAGGTGGCTCACTATTTTTATCATCAATTATTGAAAATTTGGTGCCACCACTTGCTTCTACAACTGTCATCTGACTGACTTCAAGGAATTGCTGAAATCTGCCAAAGGCAAGCTGAGAGTCCACATACTTGATTGTATCTTTGACCAAGGACTTTCAATGTGTGTACAAGGACTGGTAGCTCCTTGTTATAACAGCCCAATACAAGCAAAGCTCAGATCTTAGCTGGATGATGCAAAGTGCCAGGTCCCAAACTGGATGCAAGACAACAGCAGGAAATTTTGAAAAACAGAAGGAAAGAAGGAAAATTGAAGAGAGAAACGGAGACTGCATATTGGCAAACAGGTTGAGATTGACAAATGAGGAGAAAACATAAAAGAACAGTGGAGAAGCTTGTGAAAGGGATTTACTAAGAGGGAGATACTCTAGTGAAAGTAAGGCAACTGTCGTGGACGTGGGTGAGCTAACTTGAAACGATCAAGGTGAATGTTACAATTGCTGGCGAGAGCAAACAAGATCAGAGCAACTGTCCGCTTGGCAACTGGGGCTAGACAGCTGGATTCATTGGCCATGTAACTGGCAGGCCCTTTAGTTGGTTGGCCAACTGATGCATCAGCCCTCCTGAAATCAAGCTGAGGGCTCACACACTTGATTGTATTTATTATCAAAGATTTTCAAGCTGTGATGATTGGTCGCTCCTTTTCAACTAGCTCAATGAAGCCAGGCTCAGATCTTAGCCACAATGTCAAACAATTGCTAAGTGCTCGATCCCAAACCAGGTACAAGAGCCGTTAGGGTTTTTGAGAGAAGGTGGTTGCACTTAGGTGCTTCATCATCCCCCAAGCACATCCCCGTGCCTTCCCCTTCCTTAAGGGCAACTTCCTTTCTGTGTTTTCAAATCGATCAGTTTCCAATATCAGCCACTCGGTGATGATATCCACATTTCTCAGGTTGATTTTTGTAGCCTGAACATTTTACCTGATGAAATGCTCCTACGTGTTGGAGGTTTGGCCATTGTATTTGGAACCGGATTCTTTGAGCGGAAGTGTTGTTAAAATAAACCATTGTGGTCTATGATCTCAAATTTCAGAAGGATTTTTCTGATCCAAATGTTGGATTGCTTTTGTATAACTTTTGGTGAAGCTAGGGTGTTTCTTTAGAACCCATTGTCTGCTCATCTTACAAGGTAAAATGCATATCCAGTGGTTGACCTTATTGCATTCAGATCTAAGGCATAACTGAACCCTAAATTTGCATCACAAATGACTTTATCCACTCAGATTTAAGACCAAAATCTTTTTCTCCAGCCATTTAAGTACCCTTTTCGATGCAACCAAATAGGAGCATTGGTGGTGGGGTGTGCATTGTGCAAATACACTCACATCATAAGATGTGTCAAGCGTGGTAATAGAAAGGTAAACGAAGCTTTCCACGAATTGCTGTTACTGATTGAATCTATAGGCTCATCCATAGGTTCCATAAATGTGGACTGATCCATTGGAGCATTTACCAAGGTGCCATCACAATATTTGTCTTAGTAATATTATGTCTTTGGAAAGGTCAATTCAGTTTGAAATAAGATAATTCGTAATATTTATGTCTTTGGAAAGGTCAGTTTAGTTTGAAATAAGATGGTTCAAATCCTTTGATCTCAGGGATTTCTTAACCTGCTTTTGACTTTAAACTGCTTCCAGTCTTGGTTAAATTGTCCTTGTGTTGCTTTTTAAAGGAAAAATATGATCGACTGCTGACTGCTGATCTTTGAAAACCAATGTTTATAAGATCATGAATGCAAGAGCTGCTAAGACCTTTGTGCTTATTGTAATTCAACTTTACACACTAAATGCTATTTTCCTTGCTCCACACATCTTTATAGATGCTGTATGCAGACTTTTTTATCCATAGACCTCACTACAAGAAAATAGGCAATTTTGATGCTACTTTTAATGGTATTGCACTTGAAATTTTTCCTAGAAGTGGTCATTTGTTGGTATAAGCTTTAAAAATGTAACATTAGAATAAGCATTGGTATTAGCATGGGAAGAACGTGTCATCATTGTTCGAGTAATCTTACTGATGCTTATGTTGTCATCATTTTCCCATGTCATCATTGTTCGAGTAATCTTACTGATGCTTATGTTGTCATCATTTTCACAAAGAAAATAGGTAATTGGCCCACTTTTTATCTATGATGATGTATTTATATCGTCTGTACAATATGCACAACATCCTTGTAGTAGTACTTATCTCGATAAAATTTACATTTCGGACTTGTCTTGCTAAAAATCAAAAGATACTACAATCAATTGGATACTACAGTGGACCCCTAGCTTTATCCTCATTAGGGGAGAAATGGGTTCTCAAAAGGGCTTCGAATTAGTGTTTCCTAATTTTAAGGGTTAAGAGAGCAATTTGAGGTGTACCAATGACAGTGCTTTGAGATGTGGGGCAATGCCATGTTGAAGTTGACAACAACATTTAAGGGCATGGAGACCTCTGACCCAAAGTTTGCACACATGATCTTCACTCCTAGCCCTTGATCTAACTCCAATCAAAGGATACATTTAAATTTGAGGTAGAGCACTCCCACCCATTAGATCAAGGGGTAGATCTAAGGAATACCATCAAAGAGGGATTAAATATCCACCCTTGATCAGAACAAAGATCTAATGGAGGAGGTGAGAGAAAAATGCGCTTCAATATAGGCCATGGATTTGATTGTAGATCCAAGGGAGGAGATGAGTGTAGAAGGCACTTCAATCCGGGCTATTGATGTGATGGAGGATCCTAGGGAGGAGGTTGTAGAGTTAGGCGCTTCAATCCGGGCCATCCATTATGCATCTTCATCCTAGCCCTCCTTCTAAGGAGGTTGATGTCCACCCTCCATTATGCTATGCACCTCCATCTCAGCCATTGATCTTGATCTAAATCAAGGGTCCACATTGAAAGGAGCCTTTCCCCTCTTAATGAGGCCTCCCCAAAGTCAAAATTCGCCATTTGGAGCCCACCAAAGTGCATCCACCATCCACCAAAGGCATCCTAGGCCTTTGATCCATCCACCATCCACCTCCATTAAAGGGCCAAGGTTGCCTAATTTCAAATTAAAGGTGTCCATGTCAATTAGTCAATGCTATGGGGCCCTTAGCCCATGGATTACCATAGTTGGTTCACTTCCCATTAACTTAATTCATTTCTTTATCCATTCCTTACGAGGCCCTTTTGAGACCCCATTTCTCCCCTAATGCATCTGACTTGTCCTCATCATCATTGTTATCCTGATTGTCCCCCTTGTCAGTCTAGATTCTCTTTTGGTTCTCTTCTAGGTCAGTGTTCTCTTCATCCACATTGCCCTTGGTGGTGCCAACTCCTTCCTCAACCTTTCTGCGTGCATCTCGTAGCATTTTATCCTCTTCGTGAGAGAGAGAGAGAGAGAGAGAGAGAGAGAGAGAGAGAGCTTGTGATGAAAGTGTAGATAATTATATTTCAATGGCAAATAGAAAATGCTTTTAAAGTTTACTTTATATAGTTTATCATGATTAAAGTTTAAAGTTTACTTTATATAGGATTGCATAGTGTTTTAAATTCCAAATTCCAATTGATGCATGGGTTTAGGTTTTAAGTAATATGATGGATCATGGATGCATGGGTTTAGGTTTTAAGTATTAGGATGGATGTAAATGAATATGACCATTGGATTATATTTGTTTTCAATTAACCATAGCCTTCCTTAAATTATTTATTATGACATAATATATTGACACTATTCTAACTGATGACTTTAGGATTGCATGTGATGGGATTTAGGGATTGCATAGTGCAAAATAATTATGAGCATTAGATGAATATAAATTAATCACTAAGCATTTAAATATATGAATTCCACTAGATCATATAGTATACCATCATAAAACTTCAATGAACTTAAAACAAAGGCATATATTTCCATCATAAAGAGATTGTATACATATATTTCCATCATAAAGAGAATGTATAACTACATTCAATGTCATGGTCCTGGATACAACTGTCCTAAGCCCCAACAACATGTACAATGCCATTGATAGTTGGGCTTTACAAAGTGGAAAAATTGGTCTAGCTGGCAAGTAATCTACTAGACAATAAAGATGAAATTTATGGCCGCAAGGTAGAGAGTAATAGCCAGTACAATTATCAAAAAAGCTTTGGCATATTGGGCACAAGAAATTGTCTGGGCTATCAGAGGGAAGGGGTTCCACGGCCTATGGTTGTGAGGATGGATGGGCGACAAATAGCTAACCGCACCTCCATGCTTGCATCTCCGATTGGTATTGCATGTGCTTCATGGGCCTCTTGCCACAACCATGTGTTGAGGTACTCCAAGCTCTTCAATTGGTCACGTAGAGCAATAATCTCGTTCTGCAACTTTGGCTCGATTCACGGTCTTTCAGTTTCTAGGTGTTGGACCTGCTCAAACCAAGCCATGTTCTCTTCCACGAAGTTGCACCACTTGTTGCTCCAGTGGGCCATGCGCACCCTCCAATGCCCTGGACAATTGTGATTGGGTAATTGTCACTTCTGTATGACCATGCATACGCTTGTCCTTGTAAGAGGAGAAGTCCACATGTATACCCTCAATGAAGCGCGCGTATAAGAATTTGGCGAAGTACATCGCCACTTCATTATGGTGTGGGGGCTTTCCATATACCTCGATGTAGATTTGCTTGGCATTTTGCCGAATCCATTCGTCTCGGCAATTGACTATCTTCCACCTCCCATGCTAGTCCAAAGCTTGGGTTGGGGTGCTTCCATCTCCCTGTGTTCTTTTGTGTCTCCTCACCTGACTGCCTAAGGCTGCCTCTTCATCTGCCTCTAAGGGCCAGATTGCCTGGAGCTCTTGTTTGGAGACCAGCTGGTTTACTTCTTTCCATTGCATGCATGCAAAACCAACATCCATGGTGCCGATTGCTAGTCAGATACTTATTGGCAATATCTTTAAACCAAAATTGAATTATTAAACATATAGACCGCCAGGTTGAGCGTACATGGATGTACGTGCAATAGTCTTTGGCCAATGCTCGGGCATTGCGCTGGCAACTCTACGTAGTCGCTCCAACTGTAACCATTGATGCTCGGCACGTCGAGCCTCTTTTTAGCCTCCTCTTGTGTCAGTGGACACTTTCTTGCTCTGCTGGAGACTTCCTCCTCCTTGTGCGGACGAGGAGTATCCTCTCCTTGTGACATTTTCAAAAAGTGTATTGCGGATACTCTAGTTTGGATAGCACAATATAGATAAATGCCCTAAGTGCAGTATGCAAAGTCTACATGCATCAAATTCAATATTTGTGAATTCTCTTGTGTGAGATAGGACACAAGATGCAAATGTCACATACAATATGCTTGATGAAAGATGAAAATGTTACATATGCTATGCAAAATGTACATGTTGCAATCTTGGATAAATGCTTTCAAATGTTGCAATCTTGTGACATAGGCCAAGATTGACACTGTCTATGTTACTAGCCAGGTGTTGTGCCCTTTGGACCTCATCACTTCTCAATGGTTAAGAGGGTGTAGAGGTTGGCTGCTCTTCACCTACAGCCAAGGACGTAGCTTGCCCATAAGCTACTACAGCCTTCTTTTCCTAGCTCTTAGCCACTATGACATGGCGATCTGACGCAACGACCTTACTCTTATGCTTGGCCCATACACTCGTCCATTGTGTTAATTTGAAGACATCAAACTCTTGTGCAAGAGTAGGGTCTACATTGCATGCTTCGTTGAAGCAAATCTCTACATTCCCAATAAAGCTATCAACCCAAAGCATGGCATCTATCTCCCATCGCACCCAGCTCGCAAGGTCATCCTGACTTCAAACTACAAATTGGTCTTAGCATCACCAAGAATCCTCCTCTTCATAGTGCTAACTCCCTCTAAACTAGATACTATTGATTCCATCTCATTCTCCTCCATGTTGCACACCCTAATAAAAAAGGCATCCCGAATGCTTCTCATCACTCTCTTACACTCGCCCTTACTTAGCGCTTCCCCTACTTTTCGCATAGTGCCGATGGTTGAGGCCATGCTTGCGATTAGATCTTGCTATGTGTGTGCGAAAAGCTTTCTTGCTTGACACTAGCAAACAACTGCAGTTGCCACACAATAGTGAGCAAGCAGGCATCTGACAATAACTCCCACCCTATGCATGCATGAAATGCAAATGCAAATGATTTCAATGCACGCATGCAAATGATTTCAATGCAAATTTTTTAATAACATGAAATGCATGCATGCAAGAAATGATTCTTTCAATGCATGCATGCATGAAATGCAAGATAATTTCTAAAAAATTTTGATTTCAATGCATGCATGCAAGAAATGGCAAGATAATTTCGTAAAAAAATTGATTTCAATGCATGCATACATGAAATGCAAGATAATTTCGTTAAAAAATTGATTTCAATGCATGCATGCAAGAAATGCATGGTAATTTTGTAAGACTTTTGATAACCCCCCTTTAAGTGGAGGGCCAAGGAAACCTAGTTCCAGGTCGTGGTCCCTACTAGCCCCCCATCCTTTTCAAGACGTGGGACCAAGAACCACTTCCTAGACCACCAAGCCCCTCAGCCAAGACATGGAGAGAGGAGGATTTTTTTAAACCTCTTCTCAATCCACTGTTAGTGGACAATGACACCGATGGTTGGCATATATTTTGGGGTGATATTACTATCATCGGTAGTTTAAGTATAACCGCTGGTGGTAAAAAGATTAATACCGCCGGTTGTAATAATACTATCGGTGGTTAAACTTAAACTATTGACGGTAGTAAAAGTACTAGCAATATGGTCACTTTTACTATCGATGATAATGTGTCAGTCTACTAGCGGTACTATTAGCACTACTGCCGATACCTAGATGTTGCTGATAGTGTTACTGTTACCATTGGTATGTATCCGGTTTCTAGGTCAAGGCCACTTGATAGCATAAAGCCATGATTGTTCCGTGAATGCAACCACTAGTACCATGAATACTATGTGCAATAAGTACCTTGCTAGAGAATCTTATCCAATTTATTGGTTTTTCTTTTTTGGATAATCATGACATTATTCTCATGCTACTTGTAATGAAATCCTTGTGCATTCATGGGTTATTGGTGAGGATCTTGGTGGGGCAAAAATCTAATTCACCTAAATATTCGCTTGACCTTAGAGATTCAATTCTATGTCTGGACTCGTGAGGGAGCGACCCATGGATTTTTCCATTGTGTAGCTTTCTTAACCTAAGAATGTAGCCAAGTAGTGACCTCACCCCAAGCTATGTTGTCTAACCTCCTTACCCACCATCTATTAGATGAAACAAAATCATAGTCTTTTAGACCAAATGGGGTTAGTGATGCTTGGTGCCTACTACTAAAGCCTATATAAAGAAGAAGACATAGAACAATGGCACTAACTACTTATCTTACATTGAGCACAAGAAATCCACAAAAGGGATAGGTGATGGTCTTTTCAATGATGCCATACTATTCACAATACCTCTCCATGGCACTATTTCTGAAAGATGCAACCATCAATGAATGGCAAGGGTTGCACTCAAACCCCAAAAGTATATGTTGATTGCGGACTACTTATCCAAAGAAAAGGAGGGGCTGTGATTCTTTGACAATGTGTCTTTCCACATGAAAGAGATTTCAATCATCATAGATGAAGCACATGAAGGGAGGCAGGTGGCCATTTTCTCCACTAACATCATAGTCAGGAAATTTCTAAGTGTAGGCCTGTGTTGAAGTACCATCTACGCATATGTCACAAGGCAGTGTAAGAGATGTGATCACTCCAATGTGTAGAGAGGCCAAACACTATTACGAATGACCTATCGATGGGAACCCTTCCAAAAATGGGGATTGGATTTCATTAGTCCAAGCAAAATCCCAACACATCCAAGGGGAAACAAATACATCATAGAGGCCATTGATTATGTCAGAAATGCAACAACACAACCCAAACCACAGGCAATGCATGACTATGTGCTGATACATGTTGTGGCTCCTCTTGCCTCGACCCTATCATTCACAAGGGGGAGTATGTGAGCCATAAAGAGAGGTGTCCAATGCTCATCTAGAATCAAAGAGCATATGCATGAGGTTGAACCTCACACCTCAGACTAGAGAGGATGTATGTAGTATTAGCTACTCTACGAGCAACGATCTGGTTGTAGCCGGCCATATATGCATAACAAGCTAGTTGGCAAAGTGATCACTGGAAGAATTAGCATGGAAGGAGATGCCACATACGAGGTAATACTAGCATTATTTTCATTCAATCATTGCAAATGTGCCTAAAGCACCTTTTTTGAAAGCTTGCAACATGCATGGAATTGCCATGAGAATCGTGTGGTGACAGGCAAAGGTATTGCAACATTGTCATGCAAGCTATATATCTTGTTGATGTGTCAATTAAAGAGATCATTTTACAAAAGCATAATATTATGGTGAAGAGCCTATGAACACACTAAGGCTGCTAAACCATCTTATGGTGTATATCATTAAAAGATTTCTTTATTATGATGCTCATACCACTACACTTGTGGTTTTATGAAATTCTATTGAGGATTATTCTGGTTGAATTATATACTCAGCATGGTGTGGTATTCCCCAGATCCATGGTGGTTTCCTACAAACACATGTAGGATGATGGAAAATAGAAGTAGGGCAAGCATGCCATTTTCCTAGTGGTCATACAAGCATTCACATATCTATGGTCATAACCAACTCTTTGAAATATGATTTCTTGTTGTGTTATTTTCTTTATGGAACACCTGCTAACTTTTAATAAGATCTTGATAGATAAATTTTTAACTAACATATATACATATATGCATATGCACTATAGGGTAATTCTGGCTTTAGGTCCAAAGCAAGCAAGCCTAAACCGTCACCATTTCATGGCGCTAAAATACAATCAAAATCTAATGATTTTTTAAAATTTTTGCAATAGGTTTGATATATCACCCAACCTGTTGCAAGTGGAACGGGTTAATGGTGCACCCAACCTATTGCAAAAATCAAGGAATTTTCTTGATTTGTGCAACAGGTTAGATATATCCCTCCCCCAACCTGTTGCTTGAGCAACAAGCTGGGGTCACCACAACCTGTTGCACAAATCAAGAAATTTCTTGACTTGTGGAACAGGTTGGATATACCCCCCAGCCTCAGGCTGGGGAAGTCAAGAAAATGCACCCCCAACCTATTGCTTGAGCAACAAGTTGGGGGATATATTCAACCTGTTTCACAAGTTAAGAAATTTCTTGATTTCTACAACAGGTTGGATATATCCCCCAATCTATAGCTCAAGCAACAAGTTGGGGGATATATCCAAGCTATTGCACAAATCAAAATAATTCATTAGATTTTGGTTGTTTTTTAGGGTTAGGGTTTAGGGTTTAGGATTTAGGATTTAGGGTTTAGGGTTTAGGGTTTAGGATTTAGTGTTTAGGAGTTTAGGATTTAGGGTTTAGGGTTTAGGGATTAAATGTTTAAAGTTTAGGATTTATGGTGGTTAAGATGTTTTGGTATTAATTGTTTAAAGTTTAGGATGTAGGGTTTGGGTATAATGCCTTCTCTGCTAGTTTTGATATAAAAGTTATTAAGTAATAATAAGCTCAATGATTATTTATTGTGTCTTAAACTGACCCATGAAGCTACAAGTTAATATTCGCTAGCTTGCATCATGGACATTAACTACCCAAAAGCCTAGGAATCTCCTGCAAACATAGATGAAAATGGTTATACATGCATGCATGCTCAAATATATTTCTAGAACATAAGTCAACACAATTCTTGAGATCTCTTTCCCATACATGTGTATATCTCTCTACCCATGTTTCTCCATTGCATACAAGTTATGGAAAACTATATGATAATATGGATGAGCCAAGTCTTTAATAAATAAACTTACATGTCTTAAGTTGTGCATTCTCTATTGCTTCATACCTAACACATGACAAGATTGAGTAAAGGAGAATGCACATGCCACCCCACATATTGCTCAATTAGACAATTGATCAATATGATGTTGCTCATAGGTGCAACACAAATCACCATCTAGAAATGTAAATAAATAGACTACTGCCCTTGGTTATGGCATAATCTCTTCATGTAATACTTAGACATAACTAATGAAGATGAGGTACGATGTTGATATCACATGTCAACATCCCCTCCATCCAAGCCTTTCAATGATGCTCACCTCCCAGAGCTCCATAGTTGGAGTTACTAATTGCTTGGTAGAATTGATAGAGAGAGTGTTTGAAGTGGTAGAATCCCTTTGACAAAGAGGCCTCAAATGTCACCTCACATGAGGTTCCTCCACTAGGCTAGCAAGGATCGGCACAAAGCTAACCTATCTTTGCATAGTCATATCAAATGTAAATAAATATGCAAAGTATGGCATGCCTAAAAAATAAAAGAATAATCCAAATTCTAAACAGTCTATATATACTTGGCTCCATTAGCATTCCCAATGGAGCCCTCACCATCCACACCAAAGAAAGTAGAAACTGCTATTGAATATAACAAAATAGACTAAAACCTATGGCACTGAATGAATAAGTCAAACACAATATACTATTGGCTAAATAGGACAAGCTACCAAAGTGGCCTAGCACAACCTTTAGAAACATGTATACATCCATAGAAAATGATATGTAGGCTAGAACATTGCAACATTCTTGATGAAGAGAAGACATGAAAGAGCATATTGCAACATCCATAGAAAATGATATGTAGACTAGAACATTGCAACATTCATGATGAAGAGAAGGCATGAAAGAGCATATTGCAACCACAGAATTACATAAGGCATTAATGTAAGATGGTTGCTAATGGACAATTTTGTTTAGAGGGAGAATGAATCTTAGTCTCCTTTGTATCATCTTCCTTCAGCAAGCACATCCCTCTTCTTGATTTTCTTTCAGCTCTCTGTGTTACTTGCCATTTGTTTGGTTGGCATGGGTTTTTGGAAGATGTTTGTGGTCGGGAGTTTGGATGTTGTGGAGCCAATATATTTTTTAGGTTTCTAAAGAGATTGAATTAGAAATATGGGCCTAAATTTTTTGAAAGGCTCATTTAGTGGGGCATTTAGGGTTCCTTTCCTTTGTTTGCCCATTACCTACTAGCTCACCGGCCACATTTACTCCCAACCTTTCCATCCGAGACATCCCCTCTCATTGTGGAATCATGGCCATTTAATGTTGCATGTTTTTGGGAACCCGTGGACCAATTTGACATCTCCTCCAATCATGATCTTGCTTGATTATAGGGACAACCTTGATTTAACTTGTATTAGCCCCTTGGAAATTGTCCCCATTTAGTGTCCCATCATGGCTACCATGGTGAATTTCATCCTAACAAATTGTGTTTGTGGCTGAAATGACTCGGTCTTCATCACATTGATTTGTTTTAGCAATTTGGTTCCATCCAGGTCTTCCAAGGTGCCAACCCCATTTTCAAAGCACTTTTTAATTCAGTATGGTCCCCGATGGAGGTTTTGCTTCATTGCTCCCAATGGTGCACTGTACATCAACACAAGCATACCATCCTTAAATGCTCTTTTCTTGTTGTGCTAGTCATGCCATGCCTTTGTCCTCTATTGCTTGATTACGCTTTGTGATCAAGCTTCCCTCAATTGTAGTTCATCGATCATGGGCAGCATTAGAGGATGACTTGGCCCTAGAATGGTTCACCACATTTGAAAAAACATTCGAGTCCCAACTAAAGGTAGTAAGCATGGGATAGATGCACTGCAAGCTTGGTCCTCACCTCTGCATGATGCATCACCATCTTATGATGGGACAGGTTCCATGACCCAATACTCTTTCAGCATAAGGTGGATCAGGCTCATCAAGAGCCAAGAATGATGAGCACCCAAAACAATAGGAATAGGAGTAGATTGACAAGGGTGTCGAGGAGAAGGAATAGGAACAAACACTAGAGGGGAACAATAGTGAGGGAACCTCTGAGAAAAAGGAATAGAGAAGTGGTGGAACTAGTGGGATTCCTTATGTCAAGTCTAAGGCTCGATGTTCGACATACTAAGGCCAAGAAAAAGCCCTTTAGAAATAATTGGATTACTCGTGAGGTGTTTGCGAGGGATTCTGTTCCCTCAATAGCTTCCTCTTCCCTTTGCTCCTTGAGTATTTCACTACCCTTTTCCCCTTGTGCAGACTCTTGAGCCAACTGCCCCTCAGAGGTGCCCTTGCCGCTATTCCCCTTTGGTGTTTAGGCTCATAGTGTCATGTGGATCTCATCGTCCCAATCATTTTGATGCTTGTTCACCATTTTATGTTTTGAGTGCCTTATTGTTACTTCAACTTAACCATTCACCCTCAGATAGTATGCTATCGTTTCTTATGTTTTTGGATCATGAATTTATTCTCATGATCTCAATCACCACATTAAAGAAGTGAATTCCTTGGTTTGGCATGATTTCAATGGTGCATCTAAATCTACCAACGATGATGTTTTCATACAAAAACATGACTTGCTTGATAGCTAGCCACTCCTTCACTAAGGGTAATAAGATATGCGCTACCACCTCAAGGTCATAAGCAAGGAATAGAAGAGAACAACGAAGAGCGAGATAGCACACATAAGTCATAGCAGTAGATATGAGGTGGGTGGTGTAGTAGTGTTGCAAAGACCATGAAGGTCTTGTACATTAGAACAGAGGCAGAACGAGTTGGGTCTATGTGTGCTCATAGATAACTCGACCCTTGGAATGGACATGTATATATAATCCAATGGCCAACATCACAATGTCATTTCCTTCAACATCACAAATGCAAGCCAAGGCCATGAATGCTACTACACGAGAATAATGTCATTTACTAGCAAAAGCGTGGTGTCTCACATGACCATCATTTACAAAAATGATACATGTGGTGTCTCACATGACCATCACCTTGATCACAAGGTCAATCACATAATTTTCCATCATCCAATATCACATGCCATTGTGCAAAAAGATGGTAAACAAGGAGGCACTATGTCATTTATAGACTATGTATAGCTCTAGAAAGAAAATAAATTTTTAGAACATGTTGGAGTATGGTCACCATAGTGGAGCTACCAACATGTCTCAAAAAGTTGTGAATTTATCATCTTTGGAGCCATTAATACACATTTCATTGTGTAAGTACCATATCCACAACACATCTGGAACACATACTTGTGTGTGTGGAACAAATCCTCCAAACTATAGTAAGAATATTGTCAGACATGGCCATTATGTCATACCGTGGAATATATATACTACATGTCAATGTATGTATGTAACTTCTTTGGAATATACCTTCTTAGGAATATATAAAGCACATGTGATTGTGCAAGGAACATATATGGCACAAGTAATTGTGCAAGTACCCCATCAATATTTCCACACGTGTGTGTGTGTGTGTGTGTGGGCACGCATGTGCACATGTATATATGTATGTATGTACATACATACCAAATGTATGTATCTATGTGTGTGTGTGTGTGTGCACCTGCATGTGCACACACACACATGTGCGTGTGCATGTGTTTTTGAATGCATGCATGTATTTATGTACATACAATCATATGTACATACATGTACGTAGGTAGATATGTATGTATATACACATACACATGTATGTATGTACGTATGTACATATGAGGTATATAGATATGTATGCACATACAAACATATGTATTGAAAGCAAGGGATGGCTTCATCATAGGCTTATGAAGGGTGCATGTGTAGGTCTAACAAGGTGGCAAAACCACTATAATCCCCATTACAGAGGAAATGGATGCAATGATAAGAGATGGGGAGGAAAGGGATGCTACAAAAAGAGATGCATGGGGGAGAGCGTGAGAAGGGAGACATGAAAAATGAGAATGCCTCTATTCCTCCATTGAAAATAAGACCTTTTCAATTACGTTCCTCTTTAGGTCTAGTTATGTAATAGTTTGTTGAAATTAAAGGCCTTTAGAATAGGTAGATAAGGGCTTCTAGAGTAGGTGGATGGGAAGTACAAGTGAGCAAACTAATGGAAGGAGTTGATGAGAGCAATAAGGTGGTGCTAATATAGAGGCCTAAGATATCTCCTAAAAGGGAGATAAATACCAAATTGATTATACCAGGTTAAGAAAAGGAAAAACGCAAAGCAGCGGTGGCTTAAGGTGGTTGGGCATTTGTCCACTTGAGCTACCACTCACATTGAATCCCTTAAGGTGCCTCCCTATTACTAGCCTGTGTAGGCCATGAGTAGATGTGCCCCTAGAAAAAATAAAAAAATGGAAAAATGAAGAGTAAGGCTTTTTTTGTGTGTGTTGTAGTGGAATTAAAAGTGCCAAGAATGCCTTCCTACACTCGTGACTCATGTAAAATGTTGAGCTACCTTTTTAGTTGGCTCTCCTAGAGACAGTGCTTAAGGATCGAGTTGAAGCGAAGTTTTGTGATTATTGGTAGTTTTTTTAGAATTTTTTAAATTCAAAAGTTGTATTTTTGGGTGAGTAGACTCCCCTTTTAGTAGCAACTCACTTCTATTCTTGATCCCTTTCTGTTCATCTTGGAACGCTTTTCTCTCTTCCAACCTACTTCTCCCTTCGAGCTTCGCTTGCCACCCCTCCAGACAACTTCTCCTCATCTCTTTGTTCTTGTGGACTCCACTTTTTTTGAATCTACGGCATCTTCCAATTATTGATTGACGCTCTTGCTCCTCATGTGTAGATTTATACCTACCATTAATTGTAACATTGCGTATTTCGTTGATGTTTTGGGATGCTTTTGATGCTTTGAAATTTCCATAGCTCTGCGTCCATTGAAGCACATCTTCTCAAGGAGGGCACATGATTTTTTAGCTAGGTATTGCGGGGTGACAAGAGTGCCTGGTCCATGGAATTCTTTAGACGTTAAATTCCCAGGCTAGATCTTCTAGGAAGGTCAAGATGGGAAAGAGTTTGTTGGCTTGGGGAGTGCCGCTCTCAGATATTGATGAAGAAGTAAAGATGAAACAACTCTCCGTGAGGAAGGTCCAGGTTATTTGCACTGATCTGAATGCTAGTGGGAAGGTGATAACAGTGTGGATTCTTGGGGCCCTCAATGGGGAACTGCAAGTCCACACACCTGCCTGTGAAAACATTGAAGGATTGATACCTAGGACCAATTGATGATTGTGAAGATTGTTACATCTATGACTTTTTACTTTGGTGTTGGCTATAGGACCAATTGCTTCTAATTTTTATGCAGATCTTGCTTCTTCTTTGGATCATGCGATGCCTATTCATGATTGAGATTGTGAGAAAATTTGGGGCTTAATCCATCGTGGTGAAGCTACGATTGAGCTGCTTAACAATCAAGCTTTGCTTGAGGAGTGATTGAGATGTTGATGCTGCTCTTCTCCACACGAATTCATCATGAAAAAGCCTCAGCAATTGATTTCTTAGTGCAAGTTCCTTAATTTCCACACTATTTTGCTGGTAGTTGTAGCAATACTCAACAGTATTGTTACAGAGGACCCCTTCTAGGAGATGGTGTCACCTGTTCATGTGGATCCTCTTGGACATGTCCTTGGCAATGGCTATCAGATATTACGTCAAAGAGATTAATACATGGCTGAAGGTTGTGAAGCTAGCAACCATCTCTCTTCCCATTGTCGTGGGGTTGTGGGCGATGATGTACCCTATTTTGTGCAAGGTTCATTATGAGCTTCTTCGCTAGATGGTGAGGATTGTGGGACTCGTTCAAAACCTAGTGTCAATTTGCATTTTTAACTGGCTAACTTCCCTACACTCTTAATAGGCTTCACTTGGGCTTCTCTTCTTGACCTCAAATAGTATCGGTCAGGGGTGATTTTCATGATTGATCATTGTATACATTGTGAGCCATGACCGCCTTTTGTTGTTCTGATCCCCCAACACCGGCATCCTCCCTTCATCAACAAACAACCTTTCACTATTCCATTCCTCAACAGCTTTTTAGCCAATCTTGCATAACTCATGTGAGCACAGCAATATGTATAACCAACTGGCTCTCAAGTAATTCCAACCTCCGTTCACAATCCTTTGATTTCAAGAGTCTCTGTCTATAACTTTCAACAATGTGTCTTTCATTGTCCTAATTCTTAATGCAGAGATCTCATCAAAATGCATGCCTCCCTCTTTGTTGTTGTTCCTTGGATCCCCATGGTGGATGGAATCATCACAAGCTATTGTCTTCGTTACATAGCGGACACAGATGGTAAGACACCAAACTCATCCTAGCTCTCAATGTTTTGTTCTATACCGTTTCATTATATTCTATGTCCAAGCATGCCAGATCATCAACAACATCAGAGAAGTGGCAAGGGTGGCTGTGGGTGTCTTGGTATCTAGCCATCCCCCCATACTCACAAGCTATTATCGAGTCCTTTACTACCTCCAACAACAACTTCATAGAGCTAGGGCAAAGAAGCATTAGTTGCAACCATCGACCCAGTTTGCGAGGATCTATTTCTCTTCACTATCGTGTGGAATTCCTGCTAAACAAATGATTTGGGTTCACGTGTAGTTTCTTCCCTTGCTACATAGATGTGACAATTTGAGTTCGCGACGATGACATTTACATGGCCCAATTTGCCACTCCACAGAAAAGAGCAATGTGGCATTGTCACTATGAGAGTATTAATGGAGATTGGAAGTATGAATGGAGATTGATTTACAAATTAGGGCAGTGGGCTAGACAAGCTTTCCCATGAGATGGGCAAAGCAATAAGAAGCTTCTAGAGAGGCGTAGCTTGTGAAAGGATGATGGACCATATTTGATCATGGATTTGAAGTTCTCATCTCATGAATCAATTTGGAAATTTTGTTTTGTGCAACATTGTGAGGGTAGCAAGGGCAGTGTATATATGTTTAGAGATTGCTCAATCATTCATAAAGCTATTACTAGGTGGTTGAAAGCCACATTGG